>NC_045596.1:153536212-154219783 GCF_009762305.2 Zalophus californianus
TGTTTCCTCCTCTTCTATTTTCTTAAAGAGTTTATGAGTTTATTTTTTTCTTTAAATGTTTGGCAGAATTCATCGGTGAGCCCAGCTGAGTCTTGAGTTTTCTTTGTGGGAAGGTTTTTTTTAACTAAAATTGTATTTAGCTAATAGTAACAGAGTTATTCACATTTATTATTATTGATTTCTTCTTGAATGAGCTGTAGTAGTTTATGTTTTTCAAGACATTTGTTTATTTCATCTAAGTTTTGACATTATTGGCTTAAATTGGCTTAAAATTTTTCATAATATGTCATTATTATTGTAATGTCTTTATGATCTGTAGTGATGGCCCCACTACTGTTGCTGATGTTAGTAATTTGTGTCTTATTTCTGATCCGTATGATTAGAGGCTTATCCATTTCTTGATCTTCTCAAAGAACCAGTTTTTTTGTTTTATGAACTTTTCTCTGTATTTTTTTCTTTCATTTTTTATCTTTATTATCTCTTTTCTTCTGTTTACTTAATTTTCTTTTCTTTTCTTAGTTTCTTAAGGTCAAAGTTTAGGTCATTGAATTGAGAACTTTCTTCTTTTCTTTTCTTGTTTTCTTTCTTTCTTCTTCTTCTTTTTTTTTTTTTAAGTAGGCTCCATGCTCAGCGTGGAGCCCAACACAGGGCTTGAACTCATGACCCTGAGATCAAGACCTAAGCTGAGATCAAGAGTTGAACACTTAACCGACTGAGCCACCTAGGCACTCCGAGAGCTTTCTTCTTTTCTTATATAAGTATTTAATGTTACAGATTTCCCTCCAAGCACTGCTTTAGTTATGTCACATGAATTCTGTTATGTTATGTTTTCATTTTTATGAAGTTCAAAATATTTTCTAATTTCTCTCGCAATATTTTTCTTTGACTCCTGGGCAGTTAAAAGTGTGGTGTTCAGTTTCCATTTATTTGGAGACTTAGCTATCTTTCTGTGTTCATTTCTAATTTAATCCCATGTGATCAGAGGATATACTCTGAGTGGTTTCAATTCTTTTGAGTTTGTTGATACTTGTTTTATGGCCTAGAGTATGCTCTGTCTTGGTAAATGTTTTATCTGCCTTTGAAAAGAACAAATATTCACTGTTGTTGGGTGCGGTGTTCTTGTCTTATCATTAGCTCAAATTAGTTGATAGTATTGTTCAAATTTTCTATATCCTATTGCTTTCCTGTTTACTTATTCCATCAATCATTGAGAAAGGCTTTGTTACTGTGTGTCTAAAATCAGTTCGCAATCAGCTCACAAACCCTGTGATTTTTGCCCTACACATTCAAGGGAACTCTGTGCACAGCTTCTTCCTGCCCAGTACCCTGTCTCGTACCCAATTCCAACTGCCTTGGCAGCCCCAAATTCTGACCTCTACTACTTCCAGCCGGTGAGACCACTACTCTCCCTTTGGGCCCCACCTCTCTGTGAGGTGCTTTGAAAAGTGTTCCTGGGCAGGAAGCTAAAATGAATCTGGAGCCCACCTCTTTTTTTTTTCTTTAATTTTATTTACCAAATACAGTATGTGACAGCTACTTGCAGCTCAAGAACTATTTGTTGAATGAGTGAACAACTTCAGTGGGATCTCCATACTACCTATGACATTTTTTAAATGTTGCCATGTGTGGAAGAAGGGAGTTCTATGAAGCTAAAATAAGGACAATGAGGGATGATGGGGAGCAAGCAAATTTCAAGTTGTAACCTTAGGAATCCGGCTTGTCGAGGGCATTTAGAAGTTCTTGAAGTTCGGAAGAAGAAGGAACCATCAGACTACAAATCCAAAATCATCACACGGAGATTCTTTCTTTCTAAGTCAAGAGCTCTGCTTTATCACAAGGGAGAATGTCAGAAGCAACAGAGCTGACAGGACCGTTGGTTTCAAACATTTTTATCACACCATCTTTAGTGAAAAAAATTTTGAATTTTTAAAAATTTCCTAATATATGTAAATATATCTATTTGTAAATTATTCTTTATGTTTTATTACTGGCTAATGTCTTAAGGTATAATCGCACTTAGGGAATTGTTTGTTATTAAAGATAATGAATATAAATTCATTTTCAGATCATATTCTTGGTCATTCCAAACTTCCTGGCTGACTTCATGTCAGATCTAATTTCATGGAAACAAACTGTGACTTAGAATAGATGAAACATAATTAGTAGACATTTTAATATTTAATAGTTTGTTCCTCACCCCCGAGGATTTAGTTGGGTGCCCATTTTGGAGACCTTGGGCTTAGGGAGAAGGCCATAGGGAGGTTGGCGGCCTGGCTGAGGGTGGGCACCTGGCTTCCTTTGCAAAGCCTCCAGCTTTCACAGCGGAAAGTCTGCTCCTGTCTCTAACTCCTGCACTGCTCTTCCTAATCCCCAGATGTGTTTAGTGACAAAGCAGCTGGGACAGAGAGGCCTGGCAGCCCTGAAATCTGGGGCCTTATCACAGCTTTGCCAATAGCTTGCTCTGGGTCCTCAAACAAGTTTGTTTCTGTGGATCTCAGCTTTTTCAGCTGCAAAGCACAGGCCCAGCTAAATTCCCAATCCTATCATTCTGTAAGAAGTATCTTACTATAGCTGGCTTCCGTAAATGCTGGGTTCAAAGCCACAGAACGTCTACATGCCTTAAGTGAATTGTTTGACTTTTCTGTGCCTTGTTTTCTGATATATATAATCAAATACTTCTCCTTTGTGAGACTTGGATGAGATGCTATATGTAAATTAAAAAAAAAAAACATAGTTCACTTTCTATATCTCTTAACACATGTGGTTCTCAAATTTTATTTGGGGGGGCATCAGAATTCCCTGGGGATTGCTCCCCATCACTCCTCCTTTGATGCCACCGTATCTTTGCTTCTGGAGCAGTGGTGGAGGCTGGCAGTCTGCATTTCGATGGCCTCCTGGGTGGTTGTCCCTGCTAAGAGCACTGCCCTGATCTTTGTGCATCTCCTACCACATCAAACACAGAGCCTTGCACTTTGGAAGTCTTCAAAAGAAAACAGAGGGACTGGACAGGTAATGGCAAGGAAAACAAACAACCTGTGCTTCTGCAGGTCAAGCCATCCCCTGGGAGGCTGCACGCTGAGCAGCCTGCCTGTGTGTCCCGCTAGTCCCTCCCCAGCCCAGCCCATCCCAGCCCAGCCCTGCTGGAAAGCACTGCGTGGTCAGACCGTGTTTGTCAGTTCCCTGCTCGCCTCTCCTGCGGCTCTGTTTTGACAGGTGTGTCCAAGGCTGGCAAGCACACATAGCCAGCTCAGCCCTGGCCAGGGAAGAGGAGCCAGGGGAAGTTCTGGAGGCTCTGCTCAGGGCCATGTCCTACCCCAGCTGGAGAGGCCATGAGGCAGCCCTTGCTGAGGAATGGTAGGCAGGCCTGGGAGGGTTTAGACATAGCCCAGTCCTGTGGCCTCCAGAAAGCCCCTTTGCTCTCCTTAGAAGGAAGCCCAGAAGTTCCTTCAAGGCTTTGCAAATCTGGTGGGGATTAAAACAACCTGACGGCAAAGGCCATGATTCTAATCCAGTGACTGAGATCTCGCAGGCTGTCACCTCTCCGTCTGGGTTCAGACTTTAATGCCTTAGCCCTGGCAAGTTCCAGGAAGGCAACTAAGCAGGGCAGGAGGAAGAACACTTGGTTAGAATTGCAGGATAGAGGAATCCGGCACATTCCAGGTGACTCCCTGAAGGAATGTCAAGACTGGACCACTGTTTCCTAGCAGAGAAACCAAAGTCAGAGAGGGGCTTTGTCAGCCTGCAGTCTCACCATGAATGGAGGGCCCAGCGGGGCAGAAGCATGACCTGCTCCAGTTCCATGTCCGTGAAGGAACTCCACCATGGAGTCCACCCAATCATCCCACTATGAAGTGGGTGGATCCATCTCCCACAGTGTTTGCACAGAACAGTGTACCGGTTCAGAGTGTTTGCTACACGCTTGATGGTTCCAGCTCCCCCCCGCCCCACCCCACTCCACTGACACCTGGGCCCAGCTCTTGGGCTTCCCAGCGGCACCTAAAATGGTCTGGATACTATGAAGGGTCACATTAGTAGTAGGGGCCATTTGATGAGAGAAAGGGACTAGGAGGTACTTTCTGGGGAATGTGCATCAGGAGGTGCTCAATGGTTGTGACCAACAGCAAAGGGGCCCAAGAAGTAGAGTTGCAGCACAACCAGAGATGTGAGAAGTTGCGGGGACCAGGACCCGAGAGGCCTGAGTTCTAGTCCTAGATGGTGACAAACTCTTCACCTCTAGCAGTCTTTGCTTTCTGTCTTGGCAAGTAGAGAGGCTGAGCCTGGTGATGCACCAGCTCACTCTTGGATCTAAGAATGCAGAGAATGTGGGAGTGGGAGTTGCAGGGGCTGGAGTTCTGGCTGGTCATCTGCAGAGGACAGTGGTGGGTGCCACGGCCATTCGGGAAGCTCTGGATCTGTATAATGACCCTCGTGACAATGGCTGCTAGTAGCATAATCACCACCGCCACGTATTCTACGGACTGGATTGTGTCTACACAAAGTCCACATGCTGAAGTCCTAACCCCCCATGTGACTGTATCTGGAGATAGGATACTAGGAGGTAACTGGGGTTAAATGAGATCATAAGAGTGGGGTCCTAATCTGTTAGGACCGTGGCCTTATAAGAAAAGGAAAAGCGTGCTCTCTCTCACTCCTTTTCTCTCCTCCCAGACACTTCTCTCCCCACCCCCGACCCTGGAACCAGATGACACAGCAAGCCAGGAAGATCTGGCATCTTGCCCTTGGACTTCCTAGCCTCCAGAACCCTGAGAAAATTCATTTGTATTGGTTGAGCCACCCAGCCTGTGGTACTTTGTTATGGCAGCCTGAGCTGACTAATGTACCAGGCAATTGGCCAAGTGCATTGTTAAAAAGAAAATCACGGGCCCCAAATGGCGGTACTTGGGCCAGGCCAGGTCATCAAACCTGGGCTTCATACCTAACCTAACTGCAGTTTCAATCTCCCCTGCAAATGTAGGTCTCAACCTGTCAATCAGGAATTTTCTGATAAGCGCCAATGAGATCATCTGTGGACATGGGTCTTCTCCCTTCCCCAAAGGAAGATGAGGTAATCTGCATCATAAAACCCCCTGCTATTCCCACCATGGGAAGGTGATTGTGCCTGCAATGATCCTTTCTTTTCTTTTGCTTATAATTTTTTGCCCCCCCATAAAAACTCTCCATTTTGTACAATTCCTCCAAGTGCCCCTCTATTTGCCAGACGGGGTGCTGCCTGATTCATGAATCATTTAATGAAGCCCATTGGATCTTCCGATTTAGTCAGCTGGATGTTGTTGTTGTTGTTGTTGTTTTACAGTATCCTCTTACTTAATCCCCTCAATGACTTCAAGAGGTAGGTACAATTATAACAGCCATTTTACAGGAAGGGAACAGAAGCTCGGAGAGGGTAACTCGCCTAAGGCTGAGTTTCAATAGAGGTACATCTAAAAACTCATTATCTGTGTGACTTTGGGAAGTTAATCTCTCCAAACCTCAGTTTTCCCATGTGTAAAGTGGGAATAATAATAGTACATATAGACAGAAGAGCTACACTATAAATTGTAGTGAGGATTAGATGTGTAAAGTCTTTAAAGATTTTTTTTTTTAATTTATTTGAGAGAGAGAGAATGAGAGATAGAGAGCACGAGAGGGAAGAGGGTCAGAGGG
Organism: Zalophus californianus; assembly: GCF_009762305.2. Taxonomy (NCBI): domain Eukaryota; kingdom Metazoa; phylum Chordata; class Mammalia; order Carnivora; family Otariidae; genus Zalophus; species Zalophus californianus. Next base: position 153,541,877 of record NC_045596.1, read on the forward strand.
AGAAGCAGAGTCCCCGCCGAGCAGGGAGCCCGATGTGGGACTCGATCCCGGGACTCCAGGATCATGACCCGAGCCGAAGGCAGTCGCTTAACCAACTGAGCCACCCAGGAGCCCTGTAAAGTCTTTAGAATGGTCTTCTGTTGCATAGTAAATCCTCCACTGGTGTGTGTTATTATTAATGTCGTTATGATTCTCTTATTCCTTTATTGCCAACCACAGAGTTCATGGCCAGCTTTGCTCAGCGTCAGTCTTGCTCTCGTGTCTCTAATTTTACCATGTGACCCCCTCTCTGTGTACCCCCCTCCAAACCACACGGCCAGGGAGGCTGGGGACAGTTGTCCAGGACACATGAGTTTTTCTTACCTGTTTGCGGCTATGCTCTCAAATCGCTCGGTTTTTGATCCTTGGAGCCTTGTCTCTCATTCTGTGGGTCCCAACTCATCCCTTGGAATGGATCGCAGATCTACCTTGTCCAGACTTTGACTCCAGGACATTGGCTTGCCCTCAGGCTAGGGCTCCCCCAGCTCCCGGGACCCCTGGCTCATGCTGGGGAGCATGGCCCCCGCCAGCCATGCCGTCAACCCCACCCTGGACAGTGATTGTCTGGAATTTCCTGGAGGTGTTCTTGGGGACCCAGGCTGTAAAATGACACCACTGGATGGTCCCCACTGCCTCCTTCAAGGCCCACAAACTCTGCTACAACCTGGGTGACGCCTTCCCCGGCCTCCTCGGCCTCACCTGTCACTCTTGTCCCCAGGGCCCCCTTCTTCTCCCACCCCTTGGCCTGCCTCATGTGCGGCTTGAGGTGGAGACCTATCGTTCACTCTGTGCCACCCTCCCCTCCTAGAGGTGACCCCCACGGCACAAGGCCTCTGTGCTAAACATTATTTCTAGGTGTGTCTGTGAGGATGTTTCCAGAAGAGATTCGCAATTGAATGGGTAGATTGAGCAAAGAAGATCAGCTTCGCTACAGCGGGTAGGTATCAATCATCCCATCTGCAGAGGGCGAGAGAGTAAAACAAAAAGGTGAAGAAAGGGAGAATTCTCTCTCTGCCTGGCTGTGTGAGCTAGGACATGGGTCTTCTCCTGCCTTGGACTGGAATTTACACTAGGAACTCTCCTGGTTCCCTGGTCTTTGGACTCAGACTAGAACTACACCATTGGTGCTCCCGGATCGACAGCCTGCACACAGAAGATCATGGGACTTCTCAGTCTCTGTATCTCCCTCTGTCCCCCCGCTCCCGACCCCGATATACACACACACACACATATGTATACAGTAGTCTGCCCTTATCCGCAGTTTTGCTTTCCAAGTTTATAGTTACCACTGTCAACCACAGTCCGGAAGCTGATGATCCTCCTTCCGACCCATGGGCAGAAGGTCAACAGTAGCCCAACATGTAGGTCCTAATGCCTACGTCCGTCACCTCACTTCATCCTATCACATGGGCATTTTATCATCTCACATCCCTACAAGAAGGGTGAGTACAGTACAATAAGATATTTTGAGAGTGAGAAAAAGAGACCACATTCACAGAACTTTTATTACAGTGTATTGTTATAATTGTTCTATTTATTATTGTTGTTGTTAACCTCTTCACTGTGCCTAATTTATAAATTAAACTTTATCATAGGTATGTATATTTGGGGAAAAAAGTATAATATATATATAGGGTCTAGTACTATCTGTGGTTTCAGGCATCCACTGGGGGTCTTGGAACATATCCTTCACAGATAACGGGGGACTACTGTTTAGTCTATTGGTTTTGTTTCTCTGGTGAAAATACAAAAATACAAAAGTACAAAATACAAAAGCAAAACAGGGCCTAGGACTTCGTCTAGGCCATGTTTTACCAGCAAATGAATACACTATCTTACCATACTGAATATTTGTGTCTCCCCCAAATTTATATGTTGAAACCCTAACCCCCCGTGGGATGGTATTAGGACGTGGAATTTTTGGAAGGTGTTTAGGTCTTGAGGGTGGAGCCCTCACGAATGGGATTAGGGCCTTTATAAAAGGGGCCCCAGAGAGCTTCCTCCCCCTTCCTGCCATTTGAGGGCAGGGTGAGAATATGGCCAGCTGTGAGCCAGGAAGCAGGGCCTCACCAGACCCTAAAATCTGCCAGCACCTTGAGCGTGGACTTTTGGCGTCCAGAACCTCGAGAAAGAAATGTCTGCTGTTTATAAGTCAGGCTGTGGTGTTCTGTGATAGCGACCCAAATGGACTGAGATGTTAGCCTGGTCCATCAACCTGGCTGATTCACAGGGGACCCAGCTGTGGATCCTGGAGAGCCAGGCCTTCGGGGGGAAGGTCTAGCCTGGTCTCTTCCTCCTTTTCTCTTTTATCTGCCAGTCTTAGAAGCAGCAGAGGGAAGCCTCGGGAAGGTATCACTCACATGTCCAGGACCCATTTTAGCCTGCTGCAAGAATAAAAAAGCTCACCTTGTTTCTCACTGGGCTCCTGCTCGTTGTGGGTAATTCCCCCACATTGCTCTTGGTGCCTGGCCCCAACAGGACCACCGTGAATTCCTGGCAGAGCTCAGTGTTTCTAGATGGAGAGTAAGGGGGTGAGACCCATACTCCACAGTGAGTATCTAGGAGACCCCTTGTCCACTGGTTTCCCTTCAAGGGCCGGTGAGGCATTATGACCCTGGTTGGGCCGAAAGGACCAGAAGACACCTCCCTCCTGGAAAGAGCTCTTTACTGAGTCAGTAATACTACGTCGCATGATATCATATGTAGACAGGATTACACGGCAGTGGGGGCGGGCGGGAGTGCAAACCAGTTGCACACCTATTACGAGAGGGGAGGTGGCATGAAGGCTTTCGGAAGGCGGAAAGGGGCTGGTGTCTGAGTCGGGCCGGGGAGGAGACAGCTCCATGCCCCGGCCCAGGAGTGGTCGGAGTCTGTTGTACACAAAGGAGGGCAGCTCTACAACCAGTTTAGCCTGTGGGCTGCCTTCACCTTGCCAGGGGAGCTTCCCAGGGCTCCTGTGTGCCCGTGTGCGCAGGAAGCTGGAGGTGGTGAGGGGTGATGTCAAAGTGAGCCTCTTGTACACGTTCAGGCCCTTCTGTCTTCACGTCCAGTCTTGCTGCCCATGAAGAGAGGCCTCGGGCCATTCTGAGTCATGGTAGGGTGAGGTCAGCGGGCACCTGTGGGCAGGAGAGCTGGGTGCAGGAGGGGAGAGCTGTTGTTACCCGGCTTGGCCTCCATCAGCCGCCACAGAGGGGCCCCGTCCCAGGAGTGGGGCAGGCTGGCCTGGTGCAGAGCAAGGGAGCCAACTCCACAGACGGCCCGCTGACCCCGGCCTCTTCACACGTGCTTCTGCCCCCCCACCCCACCTTCCTCCAGTGTCCCAGCTGCGGGGCACCACTCTGGGAGAATGTTCCAGGGCCTAGATAGCCTTCCCATGCAGATGAGACTCCTCCTTGGATTTCTTCTGGGATGCTCCTGGGAGAAGGAGGCAAGGATGACGTGAGGAATTTTCTGGAGACATGAAAAAATTGCTGAACTCATGGGAGCATGGTGCGCAGAGCCCGGGGACAGCGGCGCAGGTGGAGTCCCTCTGGCCCAGGTGAGGCAGGGGCAGCTGCCGGGACTCCATTCCCACAGTTAGGAGGAGAATGTTTTTGGTCGCCAAATCCCCCTTGTCCCTAGAGTTTGAACCACATCCCCTGCAAAGGTTTTCCTGGGTCTTTTCAAGCGCTGGGAGCCACAGGGAACTGCTGGCCAGGTTGGTTCTGAAGACGCTGGAAAGCTGAGTTGGTCAAGAATTCAGAAATAGATTCAAGACCTTCCCCCCCAAGGTAGCCACCTCCTTGGCAGGCTCCGTCACAGGAGAGGGGCCATCTCCCCCTGCCCTCTCCTCTTGCCCAGCCAGGGAAGCCCGGTTGCCCACCCCCCCACCCACCCCCCGGCCAGCAGAGAAACGTGTGTGCGTGTCCGCGTGCGCGCGCGCGCGTGGGTGAGGGGCTGCTGTCTGTGGTACAGTCAGTACTGTGGAGCCCGGAGGTGCAGGGACAGGCCAGGGGGAGGCCCCTTTGGGATCAAAGGACCACAGCTGTCTGTAGGTGTGGCTTTCTGGGGGGCTCGCTCTGCCCTGAGGCCTTTCCCGCCATCCTGTGTAGCAGTGTCTGGGACTGGGGCCCTTAGTAGCGGCTCTGGCTTCCTGGTGGGCCTGGGGGCCCTGGGGGTCCAGGGGGCCCCTGGATCCCTGGCTCACCCTTAAGCCCCATGGGCCCCCGCTGGCCCGGGGACCCTGTCTTCCCAGCAATCCCTGGTTTTCCCTGAGGCCCTGAGGGTCCCGGAGACCCTGGGGGCCCCTCTGGCCCTGGGGGCCCCACGTCCCCCTTGGGGCCTGGCTGTCCTCTTGGGCCTCCACTTCCAAAGCTTCCCTTTGCGCCTTTGAGGCCTGGGAAACCTCGAAGGCCAACCGGCCCCCTTTCTCCCACAGGTCCTGGGTCTCCAGGCTGCCCCTGAGGCCCCTGGGGTCCCGGGGGGCCGAAGCTACCAGGGTCTCCTTTTGGTCCTCTGCTGCCAATGGGCCCCTTCGTGCCCATGTCTCCTTTGGGTCCTCTTGGTCCTGGAGGGCCGGGAGCACCTAGGGCCAGAGAAAAGGGGGGAGAAGTCAGTGCACGAGGGGCAGGTCCCCTGAGGCTTTCCCATGAAGCAGGTGTGGTGCCCAGGCCACAGGGACGAGCCCGAGGGTTAGCCAGACACCAGGGCCAGGTCTGCCAACTGACAGAGCACGGGCCGATCCCGTGACTTCTCTAGGTCAGCCAGACCACCTGTGCAGTGGGGGCGAGAAGCCTCACCTACAGGCTAGCGGGGATTCGGAGACAAGGCGTGTAAACGTGCTTGAGGCCTGGTGCACAGTGAGAATTCATTGTTCCGACTTCAGGGCTCAGTTTGGGAACTGAGAGAGCTGGGCAGCTCTGGGAAATGGCCAAGACTGTCCAGGTCTGGAGGCCGGCCTGGCCTTCTATACCTTCTCGTGGTCTTTGATAACCCCCCTTCCCCACGGACCTCACACCTTGGGCTCTGCGCATGACTCTCAGGGGACTAGACAGAGATGGAGTCAGGTAACATGGGGCAGAAAACCAAAAAAGTGAGGCACGAGAGACAGACCCTTCCCAGGATGAGTGCATGGGCACAACAGCCCAGAGAAAGGACAGCTCTTCCAGGAGGCCCACCCTGACTACCCCAGCCTATTCTCGGAGCTCCTGAGGCTACTACTTGCTGAATCGTGCAGGTGACGCGTAGAAAAAGTCACAGTATAGCGAAAGCAAACCCAAGGGTTTGCCTATCTGGTAGACCCTGATAGACTATGGAACCCCAGGAAAAGAGTGAGGGTCATGGCTCACATCCCCCACCCTGGGCATGGCGCCTGGCATGTGGCAGAGAACTCCCCCACAGCTGTGGCCCCCTGCTCCCACCCGGCTCTGGCCTAGCACCTGGGGGAGATGCCCAGATAAAGATGTGGTTTGTCCTTAAAGGGCCCAGGTTAGCTCCCAAGCCAGGGGTCAGTTGACCGTAATATCCTTCTGACTATGTGGATCTGAGAGTCACCACCTCCCAGAGTTGTACCAACCCTGAGGACACAAAGCAGAGTGTGGCCATCACTCTGTCCAAGGCATTTCTCAATGCCCAGAGCATGGAGGAAAGAGGACCCTCTGGCTTCATGAGGATCATGCAGCAAAGGCCCAGCAAAGACCTGGCTTTCTTCAGTGGTCTCTGCAAAGGATGCTGGGTAGGGTTGGTGGGAGCAGTGCGCCCCAGGGCTGGCCTGGGGAATGAATTCTCATGCCCAGACTCAGCTCTCCCTGAGAATTCTGCTGCTACATCATTCCTCTTGCAAAAGACTTCCAGCATTTTCGAGCAAGGTGGGAGCCAGTCCAGTTCCTGCATTTCACAGAGGAGGCAGCGAAAGCCCAGAGAGGTAAAGCAGTATCCTCAGGGGCCCTTGAGCAGAAACTAGAACCCAGGTGGGCCTCTTGGGGAGGAGGGATTCTGCAGCTGGGAGCTGGGAGCTGGGAGGCCTGCCAATGGCCGTGACCCAGGTCTGCGATGCCAGGGCCTCCTCCCCAGCTAATGAAAAAGCAACTGCTGTGAATCCTGGCTGATGCTACCCACTGCCCACCCTCACTACCCACCCCACCCCCCATGCTCCCCACCCCTGCTGCTCCCTGCGTGTCTGCTTCCCAGAGTGTTTCTGTGGAACACAGAGTGTCAGTGACACCATCCTCTTTAAGATCTAAATTGGGATCTAAACTGGAAACTGGAGCCCAGACAGAGTCAGCCCCACGAGGGCCAATAAAAACCTTCCAGCCATTCCCTGCCCCCGCCTGCCCATGCCCACTTCCCCCCACACAGGGGGATGTGGCCCTGTGTGGACTCAGCTCACGTGGCCGGCCAACTGCACAGGAGGGGATTCCGTCACCCGGCTGGCGGGGGCAGGGGTGGGGCTGGAGGGCTCTGGAGGGGACCTGGCCTGGGAGCAGCCAGAAGGCAGGACCTGCTTTTCAGTCTGCAGAGGGCCTCCCCCAGCCCCTCACCCCGCCCTGCCGCCTGCAGTGAGGCAGCCCAAACAACCTGGGACAAGGAGGGGCCCATGCGGGGACCTCTCCCCCCCCCCCCCCCCCCCCCCCCCCGCCGCAGCCTGGCAGGACATGCTAGGAGCTGGCAAAGTCATGGCACCGGTCGGTCTTCACCCCAGCTCTGGCCTCGGCACCTGGGCCAGCAGAGCCATCAGAGGTGGAGAGGCCCCTGGAGGCTGGGTGGGCAGATGGGACTCAGAGGGCCCTGGAGCAATGCTGGGTGCCTTCCCGCCCACTCTGGAGCTCGGCTCTCGTCTATAAAATTGAGAGTCGCACTTGACAGTTCCGAAGGGCCCCTGAGCTGCGCCACCACCCCTCCTCCTGCTTCTGTCCCTGCTCCCTGGCCTGCTTCCCTGGGCTCAGCCTCTGCCTGCTCCAGGAACACAGCTCCCTGGTTCTTCACCCTCTCTCCTTACAACCACGGCTGTGCCTTCCATCCTCGTTCCCTGGATGGAGCGGTCCACACTCCCCATTTCCAGCAGAATCTCAGGAAAAGCGCGAGAAGTCTCCTCTCAACGAGGGCGCCCTGTCTGAGCAGCCTCCTGGTCCGGCAGGAGCCCCCTCACTCTCTCCCCGGGACCCCATCCTTCCCTCGCCACTGTCTTCATCAGGTGCCCGCTCCTCTCTTGCTCAAGGGGCACAGCAGCTGGCTGCCAGGACTTCTCAGGGTCTCTACACCAGTAGTGAGGGAAAAAAGGCAGAGGGTAAAGGCCCCCTCTTCTGCCCGTCCCCCCAGCCCTCGAAGCCTCCTCTTCCTGGGGGAGCTCCTGGCGGCTTCCCTGGATGGGGAAGGCTGGGCGCCCATGTGCCCAGGGAGAAGGTGTGTGCCCACCTCGTTGCCCCAGGAGGTGGCAGCCCCCAGCCTGAGGGGGAAGGAGGACGTCAGGGAAAAGAGCCACCTCCCTTCTCCACACCCCCAGTCGTGGCTGCCCCCACGGACCCCATCTCTGAGGACACAGAAGGGCGTCCTAGACAGTTCCCTTGAAGACATCAGGTGGGGTGGCCACGTCTGGGGCTACTTACCAGGCCTCCCTCGCTGTCCACGTCCGGGACCAGTAGATGGAGCCTGGCCCGTGTCGGTGTGCCTGTGCCTGCGACACCCCCCCACCCCCCGCTCACTCTCTAACTTCTCTGTGACCTGCCTTCTCTTGGAGAAGGGAAGGACAATGAGAGCAGCGAACATGTGTCTACCGAGTCTCTCCTGTGTCGGCGCTGCACACAGAGCTTGCTGTCCCGTTCTACAGATGAGGAGTGGGGGTGCGGGGGCTGGCAGCTTGCCCAACGTCATCAACAGGAAGGGGTAGAGACAGGACTCAAAGCCAGGCCTGCAGCTCTGAAACCCATGCTCCTTCCCCCGACGCTGCTGCCTCTGGTCCTCGTCACGCTGTGGCTGGGGCTCCTGGCCCTTTCCCCAGCCCCTCCCTGCCTCCCCCTGCCAGGGCCTCCTGCCTGGTGCTGCCCAGAGGAGACAGACGGTCCACACGGAGCAGGGAAGGGGAACCTGAAGGTGAGCCGAGCCTCAACCGGTCCCTGCTGGGCCGGCCGTGAATCATGCAGTCAGAGGGGAGGGCCGGCGGGACCTGGGTCTAGCCTGGGAGGAAGTAAACAACCGTAGTTTTGTGGTTAGCTTAGGAGCCAGGAATGTGGACAGAGGCTGACCGAGGCACTCTGCAGGACAGGGTGCCCTTGATGCAGCCCATAATCAGATCCTGGTATCAGTAGGGCTAAGGGCAAAGGAGGGGAGGGCTGGATCCTGCTCTGGGCAGCGGGGGGACATTTAAGGCAAAGGAGGAAACTGAGCGGCAGAGGCGGAGGTGCAGAGTTGGGGGAGAGGCACGGAGCACCCTGGAGTTCTGGGGAGGCCCATAATTACTCAGGAAGCCAGAGACTGTAATTAGGCCATCCCGGCCCATTAGGGTAGAGCCACAACTGACTGCATGTCTGGGACAAGTAGGTGGTCTGCTCCTGGTCCGCACTGGGAACCCGGAGGGGTGTGTGTGTGTGTGTGTGTGTGTGTGTGTGTGTGTGTGTGTGTGTGCAGAAGCACCAAGTCTGTCAGCACCCAACACGGCCCACCCATGGGTGGGGTAGCACGTGGGCAGGAGGAGCTCACAGTCCTTCTCATGGTCCAAAGCAGCAGGCCAGCTTACAAGGACAGAAAGAAGTAGAAACAGAAGGGGCCCCTGTTGGAAGACTGGTGCCATGGAAGGCACACTGGCCTGGCCTTTGGGGGACCCAGGTTTGGGCCCCAGCTCTGGTATTAACAAAGCAGATAGCTGGGTAAGTGTCTGTCCCTCCTTGCACTTCAGGCTTCCCTCTATTCACTGAAAATGTTGACCTGAGTCAGGGACTGTCAGTACAGGTGGCTGTTACCCAAGGAACACAGGAAAAATGACGATGCACTTGTATTCTGTGGCACACGAGACTGCAGCTGACCAAAGTTCCCACGGAGAACAATCCGAATCATCAGATCAGATCAAGTAGCAAGACATCCTTCTGATGGCTTGGGAGAGAGACCAAAGGCCAAAATCACAGGGAGAAGGGAGAGCCCTTAAAGCCTGGCTTTCTTTGCCACGTTTCTTCTCGAGGCATTTGTCAATTAGTGATTAGTGTGGACCGAGTGGCTGAGAAGCCACACAGAAGGCTGCAGCTGTCAGACTGAGAAGCTGAGCAAGGCTTTCAGCAGCTTCCCTGGGGCTGGAGTTCAGGGCTGCCAAGATGCAGGAGGATACGAGGCTGTGAGTACATTTGCTATAAGGACCACAGGGCAGAGAAGTCGAACAGAACAGTCAGCTTCATTCAGCAGTGCTGGGGAGACAATAATTGGAGTTCAAGACCGACAAGTCTAGTAAACAGTCCTCCAGGACCATGCATTGTAAGTACGAGTGTGTCGGAAACAGGCCAAGTGTCGGGCCGCCGGGGTGGTTCAGTTGGTTAGATGTCCGACTTTTGATTTCAGCTCAGGTCGTGATCTCTGGGTGGTGACACTGAGCCCCGAGTTGGGCTCTTCGCTGGGCGTGGAGCCTGCTTAAGATTCTCTCTCTCCCTCTGCCCCTCCCCACTTGAGCACACACACTCTCCCTCTCTCTTAAAAAAAAAAAAAAAAAAAGGCCAAGTGTCACCTTCCTTGCCCACCCTCAGCTTCTAGCCTTGTTTATGCTTTCATTATGCACTCACTGAGCAAATGTTTCCTGAGTGCCTTCCAAGGCCAGGCACTCTGCTGGGTTTTTGGTGAGTGAGACAAGGAGCCCATCACCAACCGAATTAGATTTGGAATCATCCCTGAAATTAGGACACCATTTTATAGTTTACAAAAACCTGTTCATACCCATTGTTGACAATGATATTCATGGGATATATGTAAGGCAGGTATTAATGTTCTTATTTGTGGATGAGGGAAACTGAATTGAAAGTAGCCAAGAGCCTTGTCCAAGGTCACCTGGCTAATAAGCAATGATGGTTTCCTGTCTCCAGTTCCCAAGTAACAGTCCTAGCCCAGACACTGTCTATCACAGACACAGAAATCATCCTACAGAGTAGGAAGAGAGAACTATCCTATGGGAGGCACAAAGACTATGGAAGCAGCACAGCCTTTCTGTTGAGCAAATGGAGCTAGAAGAGGTCTCAAGGATCAGCTGGTCTTATCCTTTCACTTACAGATGAAGAACAAAAACAAAAAACAGAGGCTTAGGAAGATTAAGTGATTCTGTCTACAGACTCAGAGCAAATTAGAAGTCAGACTTCTCTCCCATGTCATTTAAGAGTCCAGCCCTTCAGTCAGCACTTGGCACCTTCCACACTGGCTGTGGTCCCTGCTGTCCCACCCCTGGTATTCTAGAGAGCAGCTCAGCTCCAGGCAGAGGGAGACCTCATGGCCAGCTCCAACATGTGAGGCTGGTGGCCCCTGTCTGTGCAGGGAAGAATGAGAAACAAGTGCCTGTAGGAAAGGATGTACATTTGGCACCTGAAATTTTCTCTCCGATGAGAAAGCCTTTACCCGTGCCGCTTTACCAACCAAGATGAATGTAGACAGACGTGCAGGGGTTGAGCCAAGAGTCGGGCATGGCTGAAACAAATGTCCCACCTTGCTCACCAGCTAAGATGAGGTCCTTTGATGACAACTCTGCCATCATTAGCACAAGAGCAAATATAAATTCCCATGACTCTTGTTGGGTGGTACTTAGAATGAGGTTCCTCTCCAACACTTTGAGTATCATCTTTCCCTTTTTCACTCTCTGCGCCGCACCCCTACACCTAGGCAGGACCTGAGTGGAAAGTCGTTTCTGGTGCCTGCAAGCTCATGCTCTCAGTGTCTCCTCTTCAGGCTGGACCCTGGACACGTGCATCTCAGAGCCGCGGAAAAGGGTCAGGACATAAAATCATAGTGTGACCTTGAGTTAATGCCTTGACCTTCCCCAGTCTCAGGTCACCTTTCTGTAAAATAAAGACACCAACTCCTTGGTGTTGCCTCGTCTACTATACAAAGGTGGTTGTGAGGCCAAAATGAAACAAAGCATGTGAAGGGACTTTGTCATTGGGAAAGCTTTATATTTCACTTGTTCTCGGGCTCAGTGCAACAAAAATACAAAATTACCAGAGAATGAACCATAAGAACTATCTAGTAATGCCTTTACTGGAAAAATGAATCCTAGAGATATGTATGCTAGACGAAATACTGAGGGAAGGTTTCAGTTACCCAAGAAACACTCAGTACCTAGGTTTGCTGCAAAAATGTGACAACAGGCAAACAAGACCTACCCCCACCCAACACCACCAATTTAGATTAAATAAAAAATTAACCCTAGTGACAGTAGAAATGCTCCCTGATATAAAATAAAGGCAATACAGGTTTGAGACTAGGTTAAAGCAAAATAGAGAATCAGAGAGGTTCGTTCCAAGTCTGTGCTCTGCGGAGAGAACAGAGCTGTTTGGGATCGTGGGGCCCTCCCTCCTTCCTCCTTGGAGCTCCCCAGGTTATCAGGCCCAGATGTCTGGCCCCCCAAATGTAAACCATAAATTCTGGAACTGCCAGGTCTCAGTGGCTACCTAATTCTATTATTTAGAGCCAAGACTGGTTATATTTTCAGGTCGAACATTCTTTCCACAAAGACACACGCTTTCTCGGGGAGGGTCCAGGGAATCTGGGTATAGCCATCCAGATTCCTAGGATAAAAGAATCCCAATTAGGAGTCTTTTGGACTATTTTCCAAGAGAAAAACTGTTGGGAATACTGCTGTGAAAGGGTAGAATGAAAAAGTAATAGTATTTGTTTGGGATTGAGTTGTGTCCCCTCAAAATTCGTATTCTGACGTCCTAACTCCCAGTACCTTGGAATATGACCTTCCTTGGAGACAGAGTCCTCATAGAATCAATTTTAAATGTGGCCACTAGGTAACGCCGAATCCAGTATGACTGGTGTCTTTATGAAAAGGGGAAACTGGATACAGAGACAGACCCGCACAGAGAGAAAATGACAAGACCCAGGGAGAAGCCGGCCACATACAATTCAAGGCCCGGAACAGAGTCTCACGGCCCTCAGGAGGAACCAATCCTGCCGACACCCCGGTCTCAGACTTCTGGCCTCCAGAGTTGTGAGACAATACATTTCTGTTCTTTAAGCCTCCTGGTCTGTAGTACTTTGCACCAGCAACCTGAGCAGATGAATACGGTGTTTATTTCACAATGAAGTTCTCATAAGCAGAAGCCATAGAGCATTTCAAGTGAACTGAAGGAGTGGTCCAGGGAACCCCCATTCGATATGGAATCTAGGGGTAAGCTGGGGATGGAGGTAACCCGAGGGGAAGAGGAGGCCAGCCCCTGGTTAGGGAAATTGATGGGGAGTAGACAGCAACGCCGCCGAATGGCCTGCACTGTCACCAAGGAGCACATTGCATTTGCTCAGGCGCTTTTAGAGGGACAAGGTTTTATGTGACTTTGGAGAAGGCCATTCGAGGCAGCTTGCAACTTTGGACCTGAACTGCCTTGAATTTGAATCCTGTGTCCATTCCTTGATAGCTGTGTGAGCTTGGCTAGACCTCATGTGGTACCCAGTTCTTCACTGCAGGCTTTTTGGGTTTCCAGGACCCTGGGAATGAAAGGAGGTAATGTGTATGCCATACGCTTTCTGCAGGGTCTTTGTATGTATTGCTCCCTCCACCTGGAACTCTTCTGCTCATCCATGTTGACCCTGTTATGCTTGACTTATTCCTCCTTCTTTCTCAGGTCTGATAGTTAATTTCATGAGTCAACTTGACTGGGCCATGGGGTGCCCAGATATTTGGTCAAACATTATTCCAGGTATGCCTGTGAGGGTGTTTTTGGATGAGATTAATATTTGAATCAGTAGACTGAGTCAATCCACAATGCGGGTGGGCCTCGTTCAATCAGTTGAAGGCCTTATTAGAACAAAAAGGCTAAGAAGGAACTCCTCCTGCCTGACTGCTTCAAACTGGGACATCAGCTCTTTCTTGCCTTTGGGTTTGAACTGAAACATTGGCTCTTCCTGGGTCTTGAGCCTGCCAGCCTTCAGACTGCAACTACACCATCAGCTTTCCTGGGTCTCACACTTTTGGACTCAGATTGTAATTAAACCATTGGCTCTCCCAGGTCTCCTGCTTGCTGACTCACCCTGAAGATCTTCGGCTTTCCTGGCTTCTATACCATGTGAGCCAACTCCTTCAATCCCTTATAGTAAATCAATCTCTCTTTTCGGAGATCCTAATGGACACAGGATATATATATATCCTGTTGGTTGGTTCTGTTTCTCTGGAGAACCCTGACTAATACAGACTTGGGTACCAAGAGTCATTCTAAAGGAACGGAATTTTAAAGATGAGTTTTCTAAATTGATCTGGGGTTTCTGGAATTGACTCTCTAAGATTTAAAGATGCTAATGACCTTATTTCTAGGTAGTAAAGACAGCCTAAGAGTCTGTCTATTATCACGTGATAATAGAGGTATGAAAAGTACTGGAGACTCCTCATCAACCACTTATGAGAGGCAAGGATCTGGGTGACCACGTGTATGATACTTTCAAATACTTTTTGTCAAAATAATGAATATAATGAGGATTGGTTGCTCCTAATGTTACTGGACAAAGTCGGGAAAGAAAAGGTTGAGCTTAGGATTCAAATTTCCAGTTCAAGTGTCACATAAATGACCTGCAAGCTTCTATGTCTGCCCTTATCCCCTGTAGATATGGGGATGAGATTGCTGAAAATCTAACATACCTCATCCTGGGACTGGCTGAATTGCAATGCCGATTGAATTCCCAGCTTCCCGGGGTGTCTGCTGTTAAAGTAAAGGCATTGACTGGGAAGGAATGGGATCCTGAAAGTTGGAATGGGGATATGTGGGAAGACCCTGATGGAGCTGGGGACACGGGACCCCTAAATTATGATGAGTCATCTTAGACAGCGGAAACAGTTTCTCCACCCCCAGTAAAAGTGACTTCTCAGAGCACCCGGGTGGCTCAGTCAGTTAAGCATCTGACTCTTGATTTTAGCTCAGGTCATGATCTCAGGGTTGCGGGATTGAGCCCCACAGTGGGCTGCATACTCAGCGGGAGTCTGCTTGAGATTCTCCCTCTCCCTCTGCCTCTCCCCCCTGCACTCTCTCTTTCTCTAAAATAATAAAAAAAATAAATCTTTTTTTAAAAAATGACCTCTCAACCCCTGTCTGAAGCCTGCACTGCCTGAGGAGAGGGCGGTGGCCTCCCCCACTGCCAAGCAAGACAATGCTGATGCTCCTGAGGACCCAACTCCACCGCCCCTCTTTGCTTCTAGACCTATAACTAGACTCAGTTCTCAGCAGGACCCTAAAGGTGAGGTACAGAGTATGACCCATGAGGTGGTGTGCTATACTCCAAAAGAACTACTTGAGTTTTCTAATTCATGCAGATAGAAATTGGGGAGTATTTGTGGAAATGGATACTAGAGGGGTGGGATAATGGTGGCAGAAACATAATGTTGGATCGGGCAGAATTTATTGATAGGGGCTGACTAAGCAGAGATTTTCTATGTAATGGTGCATCTTGAGGAGTTAGAAAGGGTCTAACAGTGTGTTTGGTTGGCTGGCTGAAGCATGGGCCAAAAGGTGACCCACAGTGAGTGAGAGAGAAGTGCTGGATCTGCCTTGATTTCATGTGAAGAAAGGGATTCAAAGACAGGGAAGGTGGGATGTTGGAGTGGGTTTGTCATCCGAGACCCACTCACCGGCCTGGGAAGGTCCAGAAGACATGCCTTTCACCATGACTGTGAGAAATAAATCTGTGAGGAGAGTCTTAGAATCCTTGAAGAGCTCTGTGATCACTGTAGGCCAGACCTTGCAGGGAGAGCTGCAGTCACTCAACTGGGAAACCTAACCACAATGAGAATAATTGGGTCCTGGGGTGGCAGATACCTAATGGTGGCACTCAACTGCCTAAGGCAAGGAGAGCATGGATACCATAATAGCAGAGTCAATGCAGTGACGGGGATAAGCTGACACGCACAGACCCGTGGCGTTGGCTAGTTGGTCATAGTGTGCCTAGAAGTGAAATAGATAAGAAGCCTACAAAATTCTTACTTGTTCTGAACAAGCAGAGAAGTTCTAGGTCAAGTGAACAAAAATCTAATCTGAATTATAAAAACAGTCATGGCTTCTCCTCGGACTTGAGCCTGTTTACAAACCCAGAATGACTTAAATGAAAGGGAAGCTGGGCACCCTTGAGAACGGACCCCGGTATACACCAAATATTTATACTGTTAATCTTCCCAGCCTTCCCCAAAAGGACCTACAGCTTTTTACCAGGATAACTGTACACTGGGGAAAAGTAATCATCCCTTTCGGGGACTGCTAGACACTGGCTCTGAGCGGACACTGATTCCAGGAGACCCAAACACCACTGCGGTCCTCCAGTCGAAGTAGGGGCTTATGGAGGTCAGGTGATCAATGGGGTTTTAACTGAGGTCCATCTCACAGGAGGCCCAGTGGGTCCCTGAATCCACCCTGTGGTTGTTTTCCCAGCTCTGGAATGCATAACTGGAACAGACATACTAAGAAGCTGGCAGAATCTCCTCACATTGGTTCCCTGATCTGTTGAGTAAGGGGTATTATGGTGGAAAAGGCCAAGAGGCACTGACCCTATCTAGGAAAATAGTTAACTGAATGCAATCCTGCATTCCTGGAGGGACTGCAGAGATTAGTGCCCCCACCAAGAACTTGAAATTTGCCAATTTGGCCAGTGCAGAGGACAGGTGGACCTTGGCGAATGACAGTGGATTTTCCGAAGCTGAACCAGGTTGGGATTCCAACTGTAGCTGCTGTACCAGAGGCAGCTTCATTGCGTGAGAAAATTAACACATCCCCCGGATGCAGCTATTTATTTGGGAAATGCTTTTTTGTCCATACCTGTTCATAAGGCCCACCACAAGCAGTTTGCTTCCAGCTGGCAAGACCAGCAATACACCGTCACTGTCCTGCCTCAGGGGATCTCAGTGCTCCAGCTCTATGTCATACTTCAGTTCATAGGGAACTTGTTCTCCTTTGCACTACATTGATGATATTATACTGATTGAACCTAGCGAGCGAGTAAGTAGTAGCTCGCTCTTTGTGAGACATTTATGTGTCAGAGCAGGGGACAGAAATACGACAAAAATTCAAGGGTCTTTGGGGCGCCTGGGTGGCTCAGTCGTTAAGCGTCTGCCTTCAGCTCAGGTCATGATCTCAGGTTCCTGGGATGGAGCCCTGCATTGGGCTCCCTGCAGGGAGCCCCCTTCTCCCTCTCTCCACTCAAGCTCTCTCTCTCTCTCTGTCTCTCTCAAATAAATTTAAAAAAAAAAATTCAAGGGTCTTTTACCTCAGTGAAAGTTTTAGTGGTCCAGTGATGTGGGCATGTTGAGATATCCCTTCTAAGGTGAAGAATAACCTGTTCCATTTGGGCCCCTCCTACAATTAAAAAAGAGGCACATCTAGTGGGCCTCTTTCGATTTTGGAGGCAACATACACATTCCTCACTTGGGTGTGCTACTCCAGCCCATTTACTGAGTGATCTCAAAGCATGCTGGTTTTGAGTGGGACCCAGGACAAGAGAAGGCTCTGAAACAGGTCCAGACTGCTGGTTAAGCTGCTTTGCCACTTGGGCCATATGATCCAGCAGACCCAATGGTGCTTAAAGTGGCGGTGGTAGATAGGGATGTTTAGGGCATTTGGCAGATCCCTATAAGTGAACTGCACTATAGACCCTTAGGATTTTGAAGCAAAGCCATGCCATCCTCTGTGGATCACTACCCTCCTTTTGAGAAACAGCTCTTGGGCTATTAGAGGGCTTGGGTAGAGACTAGATGCTAGCCAAGGACCATCTAGTTACCATGAGACCGGAGCTGCCCATCTTGAACTGGGTACTTTCTGACCCACCAAGTTATAAAGCTGGGCATACAGAGCCACATTCCATAATCCAATGGAAGTGGTATATATGTAATCAGGCCTGAGTAGGCCCTGAATGCACAAGTAAGTTACAGGATAAAGTGGCCCAAATACCCATGGTCCCCACTCCTACTATACTACCTCCTCTCCCAGCCTGCACCTACGGTATTATGGGGAGTTACCAATGACCAGCTGACAGAGGAAGAGAAGATTCTGACCTAGTTTACAATTGGTTCTGCATGATATGCAGGCATCACTTGAAAGTGGACAGGTGCTACATTACAACTTGAAGGGACTTCCCTGAAGGACAGTGGTGACTGAACACCTTCCCAATGGGCAGAACTTCTGGCAGTGTACCTGGCCATCGTGCTTGCTCGGAAGAAGAAATTATCAGGTGTGTGATTATAACCTGCTTCATGGGCTGTGGCCAATGGTTTGGCTGGATGGTCAGGGACTTAGAAGAAACACAATTGGAAAACTGGTCACAAGAAATTTTGGGGAAGAGGTATGTGGCGAGTCCTCTCTGTAGGGGCAAAAAAAATGTGAAGACATTTGTGTCCTCTGTGAATGTTCTCCAAAGGGTGAGCTCAGCAGAGGAGGATTCTAATAGTCAAGTAGATATAGCACGACTTATTCTGTGGGATACCAGTCAGCCTTCTGTCACCCCTGTCACAGCCCAGTGGGCTCATGAACAAAGTGGCCACGATGACAGGGATGGATTTTGTGCATGGGGTCAGCGACATGGACTTCCAGTCACCAAGGCCAACCTGGCTATGGCTACTGCCAAGTGCCTAATCTTCAACTGCAGAGACCACGAACAAATCCCCAGTATATGGCACCATTCCACAGGGTGATCAGCCAGCTACCTGGTGGCAGGTTAATTACACTGGACCACTTCCATCATGGAAGGGGCAATGTTTTGTTCCTGATGGATTAGAAACTTACTCTGGATATGCATTTGCCTTCCCTGCATGAAGTGCTTGTGCCAAAAAATACCATGCAGAATGCATTATCCACCATCGTGGTATTCCATGGTATTCCAGT
Source organism: Zalophus californianus (assembly GCF_009762305.2). Taxonomy (NCBI): domain Eukaryota; kingdom Metazoa; phylum Chordata; class Mammalia; order Carnivora; family Otariidae; genus Zalophus; species Zalophus californianus. The sequence continues at coordinate 153,559,924 of NC_045596.1, forward strand.
GTAGCATTGCTTCTGATCAAGGAAATCACTTCACAGCAAATGAAGTTCAACAATGGGCCCATGATCATGGAATTCCCTGGTGTTACCATGGTCCCCACAATCTTGAAACAGCTGGCTTGACAGAAGATTGAAATGGCCTTTGAAGACCCAGTTCCAGGGCTATAGCTAGGTGGCCATATCTTGCAGGGCTGTATATGGTCTGAATCAGTATCCAGTATATATGGTGCTGTTCCTCTGATAGCCAGGATTCACTGGAACTGGGATCAAGGGGTGGAGATGGGAAAGACACCACCCACTATCACCCCTAGTGACCCACTAGCAAAATGTTTGCTTCTTATTCCCACAATCTCATGCTCTGCTGGCTTAGAGATCTTTGTTCCAAAGGAAGGAATGTTTCTGCCAGGAGATACAACAATGACTCCATTGAACTGGAAGTTAAGACTGCTGCCTAGTCACTTTGGGCTTCTCACGCCTCTGAATTAATAGGCAAAGAAGAAGTTATTGTGCTGACTGAGGTGACTGATCCTGACTACCAAGGAGAAACTGGACCACTACTCTAAAACGGAGGTAAGGGAGAGCATGTTTGGAATTCAGAAGATCCCAAAGAGTGTCTCTCGGTGCTACCATGCCCTGAAATAAATTCAGTGGAAAACTACAACGGCCCGGTCCAATCTAAGAAGGACCCTAGATTGGGAATGAAGGTTTGGATCACCCTACCAGGTAAAGAATAACAACCAGCTGAGGTGCTTGCCAAGGGAAAAGAAAATACAGATGGGTAGTGGAAGGAGGAAGTTATAGATACCAGCTATGACCATGTACTCCTTGTCAAGAGTATTTCTTCCTTGTTGTGTTATAAATAAATAAATATATATATATATATATATATACACATACACACATATGTATAGTATTTTTGCTTTCTTCCCTCTCTTATCCCCTTGTCATGTAACATAAAACATAAAATATATTGACTTTATATCACAGTATTGTTAACTTTATGTCATAGTATATAAATTATGAGATATCAAAGGGAAAGGTAAATATCCCTCCAGGATTTTACCTTCTCTTCTGGGGAAGGGGTTAGTGTGGTTTTGGTTGTACACAGGATACTCGCATCATGAGCATTAGGCAGAACTGTAACCTTGTTAGTATCTCCTTTTGGGGATTAAGTATTATTTAAGGAGATGTGTATGGGTGCCAAGTTGACTTGTGATGGTTAATTTTATGTGTCAACTTGACTGGACCACCGAGTCGCCAGACATTTGGCCAAACATTATTCTGGGTGTGTCTGTAGGAGTGTTTATGGATGAGACTAACATTTAAACTGGTACTGAGTAAAGCAGATTGTTCTCCTCAATGTGGCGGGCCTCATCTAATCAGTTGAAGACCTGAATAGCACCAAAGACTGACCCTCCCATAAGTAAAAGAGAATTCTCCTGCCTGATGGCCTTCAAACTCCCCATCATCTCTTCCTGTTCTACAGCAGCATCTGGCCTTCCGACTCAAACTGGAACAACAGTTGAGCAGATTTTGGACTTGCCAGCCTCCCTAATTACATGAGAAAATTTTTAAAATAATTTCTCTCTCTCTCTCTTATTGGTTCTGTTTTTCTGGAGAAGCTGACTAATGCAGGGGTGAGATGAGAGAAGAAGAGAACATCAGAGTAATGAACATCCCAAGCGGCAGGTGGCTGAGCACCCCAGTGATGGGGTGGAAGGGAGAAAATGAGAAAACAGAGTTTCCAAGATGAGGTCTCTCTATTTCTCTGTGTGGACCCAATCAAACAAATCCACGTACGAAAATCCAGTTTTGTATGGCAGGCAAAGTTATGAGTCATAGCACCTTTACAAAAGAGGTTTGTAGGTACAGTAGACCTCCCTTATCCGTGATGGATATGTTCCAAGACCCCCCTATATAGCTTGCTTTTTCCTATATATACTTACCTATGATAAAGTTTAATACATAAATTAGGCATTTCGTGAATGTTGTCTTGCTCTCTCTCAAAATATCTATGGTACTGCATTTGCCCTTCTTGTGATGACCTAAGATGATAAAAGGCCTAAGCAATGAGATGAAGTGAGGTGAAGGATGCAGCCGTTGTGACATAGCATTAGGCTACTATTGACCTTCTGCGGATACCTCATTAGGAGAAAATTGAAACCACAGATAAAGGGGAGCAACTGTGTTTTAAAGCTTCCAGTTGCCCTAGGCATCAGCTACAGGATTGCATGAGCCTACCAAGACTTTTGCCTGAAACCAGGTACTTCTGCGTCGGGCAAGATCAGCACAGCCCTCTGAGAGCTCCATAGCAGGTGTGGCCCAAGTCTGGCTCTTACCTCTTAGGATGGTGACGTTTTGAAGGATTTCTCCATGCTGCGTGTCCACAGCCTTCATCTCCTCCACGATCATGGAGAGGTTGCGGACATTGAAGTCCAGCCGCGCACTGAGCAGGCTGAAGTGCTCCCGGAGCAGGTCTGTGGTGCCCAGCATGAGGGAGACAGACTTATTCAGGTAGTAGAGCTCCTCGGCATGGGTGTGGAAGCCCAGCGTGCAGGAGAGCCGCACATCGTCCAGGTACTTGAGCATGCTGTGCACGTGGTTGTCGGTGGCATTGATGTTGGTGAAGATGGTGCTGATCTCGATCTCATGCGAAGTCATGCGTCCTTCTAGTGTCTCGAACCTCTCCACCGTGCGGTTCTGGGCATAGCGGGTGTGGTATTGCAGATCGTGCATGTTCTCTTCGTGGTCGTCCAGGAAGGACGAGATGTTATCCAGCTGCAGCTGCAGGCCCATGACCTGCAGCACCAAGTCGTGCATGCTCTCGGCATTCTGGCTGATGCGCTGGGAGGAGACCCCCAGGGTGGCCTGGATGTTCTTGACCGCTTCTCCGGTCTTGGCTGAGGTGGTGCGCAGGGTGCTGAAGAGCCGGGTGTAGTTTTGCCAGTCGGTGACAATCTTCTGGAGGGTCAGGGTCTCCTCGTCAGTCTTCCGCCGGATCCCGTGGATCCACTCCGAAGTCTGCCCCACGGTGAAGTTGATCTGGTGGACTGTAGCCTTGACATCATAGCAGTCCTGGGTGAGGTCCTTCAGAGAGAGGTCCAGGCCGGCTGTGGTGGCCTGCCAGCCTCTCACCTGGGCAAGAAAGAGCCCCAGAGACTGGTTGACTTGGTGGATGGAGAATGAACAACTGCCCATCTCCTGGGAGATCTGACTGCTGGTGGTGGAGAGCAACTCGTGGGTCTGAGAGGTCTGGTCCAGTTGCACCTCCTGGGCCAGAAGCATCTTCTGAATTCCCTCCAGCTCCTCCTGCAGTTTTCTGATCTCTTGCTCCAGCTGCCCAGCCTCGTGGCAGAAGGAACAGTTGTTTGGGGCTTTCAGATCTTCAGGGGAAAGAGACAACATTTTGAGTTGCAGAAGGATCATAGGACAAAACTTACTCCTTTACCTATTTCAGAGCATAATGGATTGTCAAGTGGCTTCCCAATCCCTCTTCCTATCCTAGGCCTGCTAGGAAATCCTTTTTGGGAAAGCCTTACCATCTCTATGAAATATTATTTTACCAAATGTCTTTACTCTGACCTGAAATGTAGAAGTGGGGACATTTTTTTCCATCTCGCCACCAAATTCTCGAGAATATATCTTCACAACTTTCTAAGGTTGCCAAGAACCACCCATTTACACTTTATCTAAGTATTTCTCCAAGTATTTTTACATTTGTTATCGATAAACTTATGGAGAAAAGATGGTGTGGGGATTATTTCTCCCTGTGACAGTCAAGAAATGAGGCACAGAGAAGAGGCTTGCCAAATATCACTCAGCTAGTAGTTTCTCTTTCTGTCAGGGCAGGCCACCTCTACACTTTCTATTGTGGCTCCTTCTGTCTCAGTCTCAGAACGAGAAGGTCCCTGGTTAAAGCAGGAGATAAAGAGGATTATGAATTGGTAGGGTAGGGTAGGGTAGGGTAGGGTAGGGTAGGGTAGGGTAGGGTAGACTTACCAAGAGGCTTTGGAAGGTCTTAAAATTAATTTCTGGGTGGCTGGGTGGCTCAGTCGGTTAAGAGTCTGACTCTTGATTTTGGCTCAGGTTATGATCTCAGGGTCCTGGGATCAAGCCCTGGGTTGGGCTCCCTGCTCAGCGGGGAGCCTGCTTGTCTCTCTCTCTCTCTGCCCCTCCCCCTGATTGCGCTTGCGCTTTCTCAAATAAATACATAAATCTTTAAAAAATAATAATAATCTCAGATACATAAGAATGACTGAGGACTGGAGTGTCTTTGGGTTCCTTCTCTACCTGTAGGCTCCGGCTAGATCCGTACCACTCACAGAAGCCCTGACCCCAGTGCTGGGTGAATCCCAGGGCAGCAGCCCTCTCTGAGTGGACAGGGAGGAAGGGAGCCATAGCTGCCTTTCCCTTGTGCCTGGAAGGTTGGTGAAGGCTGCCCTACTCCAGGGCACCATGGCCTGAGGGGGGACACTTACCCCTCCCCCATTAATACTGGTCTTCCTTCATACTCATGAGCACACCTGGATGCTGGACACTTACCCAGTCCTTGGAGATTTTCCTGCATAGACATAAGCTTCTTGTCATAAATGGCCTGGGCCAGGGAGATGTCTTCTGAGAGAGAGTCCACTTTCCTGAAAACTGTATGGGAAAACAGATGAGAAACTGGGGCAGGGTCTTAGTTCAGAGAAACGGCAATCATTTACTAAGAAGTTATTTTTACCAACCTCTCTGCCATCAAAACCGTTCACCCTTCTATGGGGCTTTTCAGTGGTGGTAAGGGAAGATGCTTCTTATGGCCAGAGTTCGTCATGCATTCCTTAAAAATATATATCTACATCTATCTATAGATCTAGGTAGATCTATATCTCTTTATATATCTCCCTTAAGTGTTTACATGTATGTATACATACACTTGTGTGTATATGTGTGTGTGTGTGTGTGTATGTGTGTGTGTGTGTGTGTGTATATGTGTGTGTGTGTGTGTGTGTGTGTGTGTGTGTGTGTACATATATATCCCCCTCCAGATTTTAAAACTAGGACCTGACCACAGGCTAGACTAGAATAGGGAAAATTAAGGGAAAAAAAAAAGCACAAAAAGAATATAAAAATTATTCTTAATCCTACCACTGAGAGATAATAGCCATCAATATCTTCGTGTATCTCTTAGACTCTTACTTATCTCCATAACCACTCTGTAGTTACATGGATATATGTATATTTTTTTAGAAAACAATAACAGAAACCTGGAATGTTTGGAATATCTCATTTATTTTCTTTCATTTTGCTTCACTGGTATCATGTCATGGATGTTTTCCTATTGAGGTTTAAATCACTTTTAAGATCATTAATTTTAATGTCTGTATCATACTCTATATAAACGACTCAGCAATTATATAAAAATCCCCTGTGGTGGGGGGGGCCCTTCTGAGCCTACAAATAAAACTTGATACGTAAATATGAGTAACACTTGTTCCTAGAAATAATCCTTATATTTGATGGGTGTGTGTATATGGTTATTCTCTTAGGATAAATTGCTTGAAGTAGAATTAATGGGTCGAAGGGTATTAATATTTTTGAAGTTGGACACAGGGTTCCAAAGTGACCCCTAGGAAAGATTTTACCAGCTTATACCAGCTTCTCAGGGGTCAGTGCCGGCCAGGGGTTAGAGCACATCTGGGCAGCAGCAGGATCCCTGGCTTTCTCTAGCAAACGCCTGGCTGGATGGGGAAGTGAGAGTAGAGGACGGGGTAGACAAGATGCTCCCCACAGAGCCTATGAAGGCAAGTCCCGGGGGATGGAAACAGCCCCAACAGGAGAGTTGGGGAATGCAACTTCTGGTCCACACTTGCCCCAGATTTGTTGGGTATCTTCAGGCAAGTCAGTTAGTCTTTCTGCAGCTTGACTGAATCATCTGTAGAAGGAAAGTATGAAGCTAGATGACTTCTAATGTTCTTCTCAGCTCCAAAATTCCATTTTTTTTTGGAATCTCTGGCCTTTAATTAACATTGTACATCTCAGAGCTGTTGAGACTTAAATACTAGCAGTGACATGTTGAGAGATCCTAGGAACAGTTCCCTAGAGTTTATAGTATTTATTATTCCATTTGAGCCTTCCCCAAGTTAAAATTGCTTATATAGATGGGGGGAACAGAGGTGTAGAGAGACTGAGTGACTTGGATTCCTATCCTAACGCTTTATAAAGTCTTACGTCCAAGCCAATAGCCAAGGGCTCATTCATGTAATTCACCCTGTTCATTTCTTCACTGTGCATTTCAAGATTTGTAATCACATATTAATTTGTTTACTGTTTTCCTTACTTTTTAGATCTTATTTTTTTCTCATCCTTTCACAATTATGTCTTTTAATGTATACTAAAAAAGTACACATATATAATTTGTAAATAAATAGGTATATTTTACAGGCGTGAGATTATCATTTTTTTCTTTCCTATTATGTAAGTATAAAAATTTTCAAACACAGTAATCAAGGCTTGGACAGTGACTATCCTACTTGTAGGTAGGTAGTAGGTAGTAGTGTATCTGCTGTCTACATTCTATAGTCCACATTTTACTGTATTTACTTTCTTGTACATCTGTCCAGTTTACCTTTTTATCCATTCATCAACCCATCTAGTTTTTTGATGTATTTTATTTTATTTTTTCTTAAAGATTTTATTTATTTATTTGACAGAGAGAGACAGTGAGAGAGGGAACACAAGCAGGGGGAGGAGCAGAAGGAGAAGCAGGCTTCCCGCTGAGCCAGGGAGCCCCATGCGGGGTCGATCCCAGCACCCCGGGAGCATGACCCGAGCCGAAGGCAGACGCTTAACAACTGAGCCACCCAGGCGCCCCTGATGCATTTTAAATCAAACTTTTTACTGATGGGGTACACGGTCAAAAAAAGTTCATAGGTTATTGCTCTAGACCTAGGGTTGGCAAAGCAGGATCTGCATGCCGAATCTAACCCAGGGTCACTTTGTTGGAACAAAGCCATCTCCATTCATTTACGTATTGGCTCTGGCTTTACGATGGCAGAGTGGTTTTGACAAAGACCATGTGTGGCCCGTAAATCCTAAAATATTTACTACCTAGCCCTTTACAGGAAGTTTGCCAAACCTTGCTCTAGATTATAAGCCCCATAAAGACAAGGCTTATGTTTTATTAAGCAGTATATGCCCAGTGCCTAACACGGTTCTTGGCTTATAGTATGCATGCAACAGATACCCAATTAAATAAGTAAGTGGATTTTCCAAGTCCCTATGAGGAAGACTGATTTTGCTCAAGACTCTGGACTTTATCCACAGTCCTGACCATAATACCTTGACTAGGACTGTCCACATATATACTCACAAATCTCTACTCATTCATTTGACGAATATTATTGAGCACCTACCAACCAGGTCAGGATGGTGTCGGCTCTGCTCTAGGGACTGGGGATACCCAGGCTGGAGGCAAAAACAAAAAGGAAGCCTAAAGTTCTCCCTGGATGCCCCGAATGCACTCCTCACTCCCAAATTATTATGATCTTCTGCTCATTCACTCTGGATCTTAGGGCAAATCATTTCACCTTCCCAGATATGTGGAATGAGGTTGGCCTCCCGTTTCGGGGCTCGTTGAGATGATTTGTGGATATCATGTATGCGATAGGACCTGGCACCTGGTGGGCACCCCATCACTGTCCACACCCTCTGAAGCGGGTCGGCGCCTGAGTTCCACTCTGGGCTCAAGCCTGTGGCTCCCGGAGCTTTATTCATGGTCCTGCAGATGTGGAGAGCTGAGGCCCTGTAAGGCCCGGCCAGCAACAGACTTGGGAAGTTCCCTGACGTCCAGTTTGCTACCTCATAATGGTGGACAGCCGCTCCCCCCTCCTCCCCTGGCAGGATCTGGGCCCCTTTCTGAGAAGCCAAACCCCGTGAAGTGATTTAGTAGAAAGAAGTAGGGCTGGATGGGGTGAGGCGCTTGGAAAGTTCTTGAATCAATGGTCCTCAAACCTGGCTGCACACTGGAATCGCCCGAGGGACTTCTATAGACTAGCAAGGCCAGGGTCCTACCCAGAGATTATGGTCTCACTCATCTGGAGGGAGGAGCTCTGGCGTCAGTATTTTCAATGCTCTTTGAAGGGTTAGAATCCCCCAGACAAAATGGAGAACCGCTCTCTCTGATGGTGAAATGGGAGGGACCTTGATGTTCCTATCACCTGGTACAAAGTAGGTGCTTGGCTTCTGTTGGAGTAGTTAAAACCTTCAGCACTGCTGGGACAGGACTAGAGTGTCTATTCTAGTGTCTAGTGTCATTAGCATGCCGGCCTCTTGTCCTCAAGCCAAGAAAGACAGTTGCTGAATATCTCTAGCCAGGCCCGGGACCAGGTGCCTCCTAGACTAAGGCACCCCCACCGCCGCCCCCATTCCTCACTTGTCTCACCCGTGTCCCGGCCTTGTCCCCAGTGTCTAGTCCATCGGAACAAACAAACTATTGGCCTCCCTTAGTAAAGACATCTGGATTTTTTCAATCTGAAGCTGACTGGCTTGGGACTGCAGCAAGAAGCCGTCAAATTCATTTCCCTCTGTTTAGCATGATCTATTAGCATTCAGAAGGCAGAGGTTGCCCGAACCTGGCTGTGTGCCATCATCTGGGTTGTCTACCATAGCCCTACAAGCTGTGTTGTGTATGACAGCCACCACACTCCAGGTCCCTAGCCTTCACCTGCAGGGCTCCGCTCTAACAAGTGAGGTCCAAGTGAGACTCAGGAATTTGCATTTTAACAAATACTCCGGGTGACCTTGATGCAAGCAGGCATCCAATCCCACTTTGAGAAACACTCACAAAGACCATTGGAAGGACCTTCGAAATTGCCCGATCCAGGGATCTCAGCCCTGGATGTACATTACCTGGGGTGGGGCCCACACACCAGTATTTTTTCAAAGCTCCCAGGTGATTCTAACGTGGAGCTGAAACGGGGAAACACGGGGCTGGTCCTGTCCTCTCATCTTACCAGTAGCAAAACAGAGGTCCCGAGAGGGGAAGGGCCTTGCTCAAAGCGAAACAACTACTTACGGACTGGAAATCAGAGGCCCGTCTTTGAAGTCTGAATCAAGTATGAAGATTCCCCAGCCAGAAAGATGCTGGCCTACCCCGAGGCTGCGGGGCACCTGCACTCACCAAGGGAGGCCAGCACGGCCACGGCCACTAGGAGCAGGGCCAGGAAGAGGTAAAGAATCCGCACCGATGTGTGCAAAGACAGGTTCTTCTGGCAGCGGCTGCAGCGGGGCCCCGGCCGGTCTGTTGGGGGACAAAGGAGACCAGTGGCTGAGGCTGCAGGTGAAGGGCCAGGTTCATGTTCCCGCTCCAACCTATCTCATCACCTCTCAAACCAGCCTCAGAAAGGGAGTTGTTCTCATTCTCATGTCTGCCCATCTCACCATGTTCTCGCTAGGTCCTCGAGCTTTTAGCAGTAGAAGAGACCAGAGTTGGGGTTTTCAAAGAGCACCCCCATCAGTGCCATCCTCTCTCTTAGGGCAACATCAGTGGGCCCAAGGTGTAGGGAAACACCTCTTCCTGACACATTGGCCTTATGATGGTCCACAACATGGGGCAACCGGCCTGTGTCACCATTGGGTGTATAATGTGTCCCACTGTGCCTAGGATATTCTGGGCTTTAGCCTCGAAAGATCTCCTCTTGTGGAATTCCTCAGTATGGGGCCAACCAGTCACACACCCTGGGAAACCCCTCAGCCCCCAAACGTCTCAGGTGACAAGGAGTTCTCCTGGAAACGGAACAAACGGTTCCAGCCCACCGGCTGGGTCCCTGGTATGGAAGAAGAAGGAAGCCCGGTGGCCAAGGTCCAGTGGGAATGCAACTGTGAAACTGTTGTGACATTTCTAAGGCAGATTTGACTTTAGCTGCACCTTATGTGTACTGGGAACATTTAAAACTCTTGATGCCCCTTTCATACTCCAGACCAAAAGGAATCAGAATTTCTGAGGGCTGGTCACAGGCTTCCTGGGGTGATTACAATATACAGCATGGGTTGAGAATAGCTATGCTAGTCTATCCTGAAACCCACCCAGAAACCCTCCTCTAAGGAACAGTTCAGGTGGCATTGGTTTCTGAGATGATCCATTATCCATCACGTGGGTCCTGAAGGTCAAGGGCATGAGCCACTTGGGTGGCATGGGGTATGGTGAAGGGGACAGTTCTGGGCCAGTTAGAGGACAGGCCCTGGGGGAGATGGCAGAGGTCCCTGACTGGTCTCAGGAGGAGCCCTGGAGACAGATGTCACTTGTGTCAAACTCTGACATCATCTACACGGCATAACCCAGGATGATGCAAATCTGCCCTTCTACCCTCCAGGGAGTAGTGAAGAAAGGACAGCCAGGATTTTGAAGCCATGTGGAGCGATAAGTCACCAGCCTGGGGATAGGGACAAGGAGATCAGAGGGCAGCCCCCAGGGCCCTTACCCTCTGGTGTGCATGGGAAGGTCGGCATGTCCTCGTCGTCACCAGCCAGCTCCTCTTCTGTAACACACAACGCATCTCCATCGCCGGTGGCCGACCTCACTGTGATGGAGCCAGTGCGGTCAGACCCGGGGTGGGAACCTGGATCCACACCCACCCCTCTCCAGCTGCCCCAATCCCCACACCCCAGGCCCACTCCTGCCCTTGAAGCCAAGTCAGCCTGCTGGAGCTCCGGGTGGCCAGACAGTAAGCAGAGGAAATGGGAAAGGAGGTAAGAATCAAGTGACTGAGGAATTGAGATATCCCAACAGGTGTGAGTAAGGAGATGTTACGATCTCCCACAAACCAGTAAAGATACACAGGCCAGCTCAACTGCCTGTTCTCTTCCACACCTTGCTCAAACCCTTGGGGTGGAATAAGAGCCGGTTGTTTGATCCAGCTCAGCATCCTTCCATTTCCCGGCAAGTGGTAACACAAGCCGAATTCCCTTGCTCCAAGGTCAAGGGTGAATCTGCAAGACTCTGCATCCAGCCCAGCTGGGGGCCTGCAGAGAGGAGGAAGTGGGAGCCAAGAGGATAGGAGATGGTCACAGACCTCTGCCTCACACACTGCCTCATCCAGGATCTGACAGGGTGTGGAAGGGACCATGGGAGGAGTAGGTCTCATGTGGGAAGGCTGATCTGGTACTGGTTCCCTGGGATCATGTGTTCCTTAAATAAGACCTAGGTGATGGATTCCCTCATTCAGAAGAGTGTTCTTGTTACCCGGACACCTCATACCTCCTTCTCTTTACAAGACCTGGTCTTTTGTAAATGAGGAGGAGAAAGATGCCCAAAATAGGCAGAGTGAGCCAAATTTCCAAGTGGCTGTTTAAGAATTAAGGTAACCAGTACTTTTGCCCTGGGAAGTGTGTGGGGGGCAGGGAGATGTGCAAACTGATCATGACAACCAAAGTCCTGGGAGATGTCTGTTGAGGGGATTTTTTACAACTATGCCTCAGGGCACCTGGGTGGCTCAGTGGGTTAACCGTCTGCCTTCGGCTCAGGTCATGATCTTGGGGTCCTGGGATTGAGCCCCACACTGGGCTCCCTGATCAGAGGGGAACCTGCTTCTCCCTTTCCCTCAGCCTCTTCCCCCACTTGTGCTCTCTCTCTCTCTTTCTCAAATAAATAAATTTTTAAAAAACAAACAAACAAAAAAACTATGCCTCAAAATCCAGAGGCAATAAAAGAAAAAAACTGATATATTTGACTATATGATAATAAAATGCTTTTGCATGACCAAAAAACTGGGAGAAAATATTAACAGTACATATTACAGATAAAGAGCTAATATACCAAGTTTATAAAGAGCTTTAAAAAATTCAGGAAGTGGAATGAATTCAGTAGTCACAGGATGCAAAATCAATGTATAGAAATCTGCATTTTTTTTAAATGTAAGTGCCACACTGGGTGTGGAGCTCAATGCAGAGCTTGAACTCACGACCCTGAGACTGAGACCTCAGCTGAGATCAAGAGCCACCCAAGCACCCCTGTTGCATTTCTATACATTAATAACGAAGCAGCAAAAAGAGAATTAAGGAATCTATCTCATTTACAATTGTGCCAAAACCAGTAAGATACCTGGGAATGAACCTAACCAAAGAGGTGAAAAACCTATACTCTGAAAACCATAAAACACTGATGAAAGAAATTGAAGATGACCCCAAAAAATGGAAAGACCTTCCATATTCATGGATTGGAAGAACAAATATTGTTAAAATGTCTATACTATCCAAAGAAATCTACACATTTAATGCAATCCCTATCAAAATACCAACAGCATTTTTTACAGAACTAGAATTAACAATCCTAAAATTTGTATGGAACCATGAAAGATCCTGAATAGTCAAAGCAATCTTGAAAAACAAAACTGGGAATATCGCAAAGCTAAAGTAATCAAAATGGTATGATACTGGCACAAAAATAGACACATAGATCAATGGAACAGAACAGAAAACCCAGAAATAAACCCATAATTATATGGCCAATTAATTTTTGACAAAGGAGGAAAGAATATGCAATGGGAAAAGGAGAGTCTCTTCAACAAATGGTGTTGGGAAAACTGGACAGCTCCTTGTAAAACAATGAAACTGGACCTCTTTCTTACACCATACACAAAAATAAACTCAAAATGGATTAAAGACCTAAATGTGAGACCCGAAACCATAAAAATCCTAGAAGAGAGCACAGGCAATAATTTCTCTGACATCAGCTATTATGATCTTTTTATAGATTTGTCTCCTGAGGTAACGGAAACAAAAACAAAAATAAACTATTAGGACTACATCAAAATAAAAAGCTTCTGCATGGTGAAGGAAACAATCAACAAAACTAAAAGGCAACTTACAGAATGGGAGAAGATATTTGTAAATGACATACAGAAAAAGGGTTAGTATCCGAAATATATAAAGAATGTATAAAACTCAACACCCAAAATATGAATAATCCAATTAAAATGGGCAGAAGACATGAACAGACATTTCTCCAGAAGAGACAACCAGATGGCTAACAGACACATGAAGATGCTCAGTATCACTCATCATCAGGGAAATGCAAATCAAAACCACAATGAAATATCACTTCATTCCTGTCAGATGGCTAAAATCAACAATACAAGAATCGTAAGTGATGGTGAGGATGTGGAGAAAAAGGAACACTCATGCACTGCTGGTGGGAATGCAAATTGGTGCAGCCACTGTGGAAAACAGTATGGAGGTTCCTCAAAAAGTTAAAAATAGAGCTACCCTATAACCTTATGATTCAGTAATCACCTTACTGGGTATTTACCCCAAAAATACAAAAACACTAACTCAAAGGGATATATGCACCCTGATGTTTATTGCAGCGTTATTTATAACGGAAGCAGCCCAAGCATCCATTGATAGATGAATGGATAAAGAAGATGTGAGATATATATATAGATATATATATATATATCTATATATATATCACATGGAATGGAAACTCATTCAGCCATAAAAAGAATGAAATCTTGCCATTTGCAAAAACATGGATGGAGGTAGACAGTATAATGCTAAGAGAAATAAGTCAGTCAGAGAAAGACAAACACCACATGATTTTATTTGTATATGGAATTTAAGAAATAAAACAAATGAGGGGTGCCTGGATGGCTCAGTTGGTTAGGCGTCTGACTTTGGCTCAGGTCATGCTATCAGGGTCCCGGGATTCAGCCCCGAGTCGGGCTCCCTGATCGGTGGGGAGTCTGCTTCTCCCTCTGCCCCTCCCCCTGCTCATGTTCTCTCTCAAATAAATAAATAAAATCTTGAAAAAAGAGAAAAACATCCCCTAAACAAATGAAAAGATGTTCAACTTTATTCATAAGATAAATGCAATTTTTAATTTTTTAAAAAAGTTTATTTATTTATTTTTTTAGAGGTGGGGGAGGGACAGAGGGCAAGGGAGAGAGAGAATCTTAAGCAGCTCCACGCTGAGTGTGGAGCATGATGTGGGGCTCAATCTCACAACCCTGAGATCATGACCTGAGTGTAAATCAAGGGTCAGATGCTTAACCAACTGAGCTACCCAGGTGCTCCAAGGTAAATGCAATTTAAAACTACAGTGTGAAAACATTTCTCACCCATCAGATCGCCAAAAATGCAGAGGCTGACGATACACTCCATTAGTCACACTATGGGGAGTTGGGGTGGGAATGCAAATGGCCCAGGTCTGGTGGAGGGGAATTTAACAATATACACTTGCCCTTTGACCCCACAATCACACTTCTATGAATTTATCCATAATATACACCTCCAACAATCTGAAAACATATATGACAAGGTTATTCACTGCAGGATTATTTGTAATTGCAAAAACTGAGAACTATCTAAATGTTCAACTATGGGAAATTGGTTAATATACTATGGTTATATACACACAGTGGGACTCTATGCAGCTATACAAACAAATAAGGAGATCTCTATTCACTGATATGGAGTCATTTCCAGGGGATATTAAGTAAAAACAGCAAAGTGCAAAAGAGTATATATAGTATGCTACCTTTTTTGTGAGAAAGAAGGGAAAATAAGAAAACATGCATATATCTGTTCATCAGTAAAAGAAGAAACACAGGAAGGAAAAAAACAAAAAACAAAAAGTTGTTTCCTACGAAGGATGGGGTAGGGGAAATGGGGTGGTAGGGGCACAGAAGGAATGGCATTTCTCTGAGTGAAACGTTTGGCATAGTTTTGACTTTTGAAAACATATTAACGTTTTACATATTCAAAAAATTAAATTTTATTGACGAAAAAAATACCCCACCTGGAACCAAATGAACTTTACTTACATTCTGAAGGAATACAGTAAGCATACTGGAGCGGGTTGGGTGGGAAGGAAAGAAGAACTAATCTAATAAATGGGCTAAGATTATTTAATCTAAGTAAACTAAATTAGTTTTGACTATGCAGTCTCTGGGATATGGCAGGATATAATTGGGGAAGAAGTGCAAACAAATCTTAAATTTCTAAGGTAATTTCATTTATTATTGTAGCATGGGTAAAGCAATTCTGAAATTATTTTAGATTAGTTCAAGACTGAGCAAATGAGGGACGCCTGGGTGGCTCAGTCGGTCAAGTGTCTGCCTTCGGTTCAGGTCATGATCCCAGGGTCCTGGGATCGAGTTCCTCGCTCAGCGGGGAGCCTGATTCTCCCTCTGCTGCCATTCCTCTGGCTTGTGCGTGCTTGCTCTCTCTGACAAATAAATAAATAAACTCTTAAAAAAAAAAAAAAGACTGAGCAAATGAGTAAATGCTTTGATGTGGTGTGGACACAGGGTTTTTCATTATGGAAAAGGGGACCCAGAATTACACTTCCAGAAATTACACTTCCAGAAATATGAAACGGGGAGACAAGAAAGAACCCTTGGGGATGGATTGAAATCGAAGGTATCAACATAAACTCATAAGTTCTAATATGTATGGGTATGTATATATTCACGCTTATGTGCATATACAACATGTATATGTATCTGTATATATAAGTTTACATATACATAAACTTCGCTGAAAGGTCTAGGAAGCAAAGACACTGAAATTGCAATGAACACTGAGCAACCCAGATCTTTTTTGTGAGAAAGATCTTGGTGGCTAATACCATTTCCCACTTGAAAAAAGCCAGAGATCCTTGGAGAAATGGCTCATTCTAGGGTTGGGGTAGAAGGTAGGTAAAAGATGAATCTGGAACATCTTATTTCAGAAATTAAAAGAATGCTAAAAAAATGATAAGGGCATGTCATAAGGAAACAGAAACCATCCTGAAGATGTCCTCACTGGCCAACTCTGGAATAATTTGAGCCCTAAAATAATTAAGTATAATAATTCCATTATAAGTCATTGAAAAAATAGGAATTCATGAATCCATACCACTGATAGATAGATGATAGAAAGAAGGGCTCTTCCTTTTTTTTTTTTAAGTTCCTAGATTATTAATCCTCTCTTGAAAAATCTGCACCATCACCACAGATAAAGTCACCGCGGAATCTTTACTCCTTCTGTTGTCCAATTCCCAGCTCACTGTTTGCCAGCACCAACCCTGGCTTTGCAGTCTCTCTGACTTTCTCCATTCTGTTCTTGGACTCCGCTCCTTCCCATTTTCTTGGGGTCTTTTTCTTCTCATACAGGCTGTATCTTGCAAGTCTATGTTTGGGTTCATTTTTCTTTGCATAATCCACGGACTCACAAGTCATGTCAAAACCAGGTGTCTTACCACCACCAAAATGTGTTCTGAATCCAAATATAAAGAGGCTATCTGGTGTGGTGTTATATATTTTGGCGAGATTTTCCCCCAATTTCTGTCTTAGGTACTGTTGCCTTTCCTAGGCGAAGAATATCAATTGCCATTTGTTTGGGCTGAAATAGTCAGTGGGTCAAAAACTTCCTAGTCTGGATAGTTAAGTGTGTCGTTCATGATGGCAGCCACGTTTTAAGCAGCCAGGGAAGAAAAGGGAAAGGCTCTTTTCTTACAGTAGTGCTGGAGCTGGGAAATCAGCACTTTGCAGCCATTATAGTAAAGACCGAATCAGGCAAGAACCATTGACAGATCCTACGTTTAGGGAAAATTCTGATGAAGAGCAGTATATATGCATGGTCTTAAAGTGTCTTCTTACAGACGATTTATTAGTTATGGGGGGGAACCCCAGTAATTATTTCATGGGGAAATCAGGCAACACTCTGACCAGGTGATCAAAATGAACATCAGCTATGAGGGACAGACAGATACTGTGTGCCTCCAGATGTGACAGCTGGAGCAACACACACCGTCGTGCATGCAGTTTATTGGCCAAAAATGCATAATCCCCAATCCAATCAGGAGCAAACATGAGAAAAACACTAAGCGAGGATCATCACATTAAAAGAAAGTATGTGGGAGGGGGGCTGTCTTTGGCAAAAAATGTCAGTCATAAAAGACAATAAAGGTGAAAGAGACAAGATGACGGAATGCAATCCTTAACATTAGACTGGATCCTGTGCTGGACAGAAAAGGAAATCTGCAGAGGAGAGTGTTGGCCAACAATAACACTGGAACGCACACTGTAGGTTAGATAAAGTATTAAAGCAAGTTCATGACATTTACAACTGTACTCTGACATATTCTTATTCTTAGGGAATCCACACTGAATGTTTAGGAGGGCCATGAGGTATGTGCTTCAGAAAAAATTACGGGTGTGTATATGTCTGCGCATACGCGGATGCGCGTGTGTGTGGACACTTCATTGAAAATCCTTGTGCATAAAATGTTACGCATGTGTAGGATTTTCTCAAGATAACTTCCTAAAAATAAATTGACTGGATCAGACTGAAAGGACATTTTAATGTTCTGGAAACAAACTGCCATCTGGAAAGGACATGTGAATTACACTCCTGCCCACACAGCATATGATAGACACTGATGTTCTGGTCCCTCCTCAGTGGTTCTTATCATAAAAATAAGTGTTTTTACAAGTTTGACTCAAAGCCTCTCTGTATTTTATTTTGCGCATTTAAAAGCGATTAAGAGGCTGACCATTATCAAGTGCTTACAAGCCATTCTTTTCCATGCATTGTCTATATGTAGCCTTTGCCCATTTTTCTGTTGAACTGTGGATTTTGTGTGTGTGTGCGTGTGTGTGTGTGTGTGAGGCTTTCATAAGAACGTAACTTTTTTATCACGTGTCTTGCAAATGTTTCAATATATTTATTTCTAAAAGTGTTAAAGCTTGTGTGTGCACAGCTCCCTGGCCACAGTGCCTTCCCGGGGCGGAGCGGTGGGGGGGGGGAGTGGGGAAGTGTGGAAGGGCATTCACATTGTACCCCCTGATTAAATGGCAGAATCCTGAGGAGTCTGTCTGGATTCAGGACTCTTTCTTCCAGCGGGAATTTCCTTGATTTTTGCCAGGTACCAGGGGAACTACCAGTCTGGGACCACTGTGGTTTGAGTGATTAAACTGGGTTGCCCAAGTATGCATACTGAATATAAACTGGACCCCCCGCCCATGTGAGGGCAAGCCTGTATTTACCTGGCACAGCCCTTTCCACCCTCTGGACTCTCTGGAGATATCCAGTTTCCTAGTCAGCTCTCTGGCAGATGCATCCCCACCTCCTCCAACCTCCTGCCCCTCCCCTCCCCTTTTTTCCAAGGAGCAGACTGGGTTGGAGGGAGCTTCAAAATCTTTAACCAGAGGTATGGGCTTTGAAATCAGAAAAGACTGGGACAAGAAAACAGAATAAAACAGGTAGAATGGCTATCCCAGGGCTTCACAGGGTGACACAGTGTGACAGGCTTTCTGGTGGGGGTCTTCGGTCCGGCTGCCCCCCTCCTTGTGCCATTTGCAACCTTGTTCCTCCTGCACCCAAGACTCTAGGTTCCTGACATACAGCTTCTGTATTTGTTGACCTGTGGGTTTCAGCTCCTAATTGGAATTTTTTTTCTTGGTTTTCAGAAACTTCCTCAGTTTTCTTTCAACTTTAGCTATGCATTTAGCAGTCCACTTGTCGTTTGCTACATAAACTTCATAATCCAAGAATATTTTAAGCTGGGAATGCTAGAAGTAGAAGCTTGAAGTTTTGTTTTTCTTTCTTCCCTTTTTTTATAAAGGGATAAAAATTTGGGTCCTGCCCTGTGGCAATCTTCACAACAACCCTATAAACTTTACAGTCTAAAGTGTCACTTCTATGGACAAAAAGATTGAGGTTCAGAAAAGTTGAGAATGTTGCTTAACAGCACACAGACTACGCGGTGCAGCTGAGGTCTGAACTCGGAAATATTTCCTGCCATACCAACTGCCTCCTCAGAGAAATGAGCAAAGGTCCCACAGGTGCCAAGAAACCTGGCTTCTGCAACAAGGTGAGCGGGTAGAATTGAAGGGGGCTGGTGCCGCCCGAGCATGTGATGGGGACTCAGGGGCTCCGGCCATGACCTGGAAGCAGCCTGAGTGGCCCTGAGACCTCATTTCCCAAATGCTGTGCAGCTGTGACCACTGATCAGGATGGGAGCCAAGAGGCAGAGGGGCAAGGACACTAGGTCAGTGAAGGCAGCCCTAAATGGGCTCAGGAGGGGAGGGATGGAGGGTGACCCCAAGTTAAAGATGCCACCATCATGCCTTCTGCTTCTCCTCCAGGTCACAGTTTATGCATCACTTCCTCAGTGGCCTTCCTTGAGCTCCCAAACTGGACCCATCCCTTGTTATAGATTCCTGGGCATGCTCTGTGTCCTCCCATTGTAGACGGCAATATACCTTTTATTATTTATCCAAGAGCTCTCTTCCCCAGTGGTTAAGATCTGAGGGCAGGGGATGTGTCTGTCTTGTTCTCTGCTTTATCCAAAGACCCGAGTGCAGTGGATGGCACTGCCAAATGCTCAACAAACACAATTTTAAAGGAATCTATGAATGATTTTACATGACATGTCTAGTCATAAGTGGGTCTAGGCTTGCATGTGGAATCAGCGGGGAGCTTGGTCAAGAGACCAAGGTTAGTGTCCCCCTCTCAAAGACTGAGCTAATTCGGCAGGGGGAGGGTGGAGAGCTGGGCTCATATCCAGTATTGCATTTGGTCCTTACGACTAGCCTGAGAGATAAACAGGGTGGGAAGTCATTCTCCCCATTTTACAGGTGAGGAAACTGAGTTGGGGGCAGGGGGTTACCTTTTAACGCCTGGCTACAGTCACAGAGCCAGTCGTTGGCAAAACCTCCTGAATCCTGGCTGTTTTCCTTTCCACAGTAACAGCCTCCAGGTAGTGTCTCTCCACTAGAGCGAGTGTGTTCTCATGAGTGTGTGCATGAGCGTGTGTGCGTGCACGTCTGGGGGGGTTCCACTTGCAGAAGGAAGGCTGACATGGCAGCTACCACTGACCCCCTCATCAATAACCTGGGAAATCAACCTTGACAGCCCTGTGTTGTCTCAGGCTGCCATCCTGTCGTCAATCTACCAACAGTTTACAAGGGTAACTATGCCTGGAGGGTGGTTACCAGGATTGCCATCCCTTTCTCATAAGTGTGTGCCTCAGACGAGGCAAGCTCGGATCCCTTGGTACCTTCTGCGCTCCGTCTGACCAAAACCTCACCCTAACTACCCTCTCAGCCCCAGATGATCTCAGCCAGAACCACGCTGCGCGCTGTCAGATTTACCACCGCCTTGGTCCCCAGGGGAGGTATTCCTTCCATCCATTGGAGCAGAAAGGCCTTCCTGCCCGTTTCTCATTTCTCCCCACCCCTTGATGGTGCTTCTCTGCCCTCCCTTGGGACTCGGCCTCCTCCCTGTTCTGGCTCCAGGGCCAATTTCACCACTTCGCTGTTTACAGCCTTTGCAAGAGAGCTGGGAGGACTTAAATCAAGCGGGGCTGACACCGACCTTCAGCAAACGCCCTCACGAAAGCATACAGTTTTGTCATCACTTTGCTCTCCCATTGAGGGCCCCCAAAATTGGCAATCGTTAGCGAGTGGGGATTAAGAAAGACCCTGTTCTGGGACTTGGCGGCCCACGGGCAGGGAAATGACAGTTGCCAGCCCGGAACTTGGCTCTCTGTAGATGAGGGGCTCACAAGTGTTTGGCGCTGTTCCCTCTGTTGACATCTCAGCTCCGTAGCTCACGCCCTCCCTGATCTCTGAAGGGGTCTCCTCCTTTTTCTAATCCTTTGGACTTCCTGTTCACCAGCCCTGTGCTGCAGGCCTTGGGGACCCCTAATTTATCTATGTCTGGAATGCTCTAGCAACTCTCCACTTCAGCCTTGTTCATGTAAATGGGAACATAATCCAAAGCATTTGCGAGGCTTTTATAAGCCAAGCCCTTTGCAAGCCCAGGCTCATTATATTCACATTACACCAAGATTGTTCCGTTCGGGGACAGAGGAAGAAACAGACGGGGAGCACTGGGGAAAGCTTGGCTTGAGGATACAGACGCTATGATTGATCAGAGGATGATTGATTAGACAGGAGTCTGTACTCCCTCCTCTCGCTGGGCCAAGGGTTGGGGGGGTGGGCTGGATAGAGACAGGAAACGAATTTGCCTTCTGCTGCGATCTGACTTAGTGTTGAGTACACCGGCTTTCCAAAGGGTTTTCAGAGACAGGGAGGTGGGAAGGAGCTGACAATCACAGAGCCCATCTGTCATGGTACAGAGGCTTGGAGAGGTGAAGTGACCCGCCAGCTAGTTTGTGGTTCCTGGATGTCCAGCGATCAGAAGAGAGATCCAAACCCATGTACAGAGTGCTCACAGGACTGCACACAGCTATAGCTCAGCCAGGCTGCAGAGCTGGGATAAGCCCTTTCCATCCAGGCCTGACGTCTCTTTACATCTCCTTGAGGTCTGAAATCTTCCTCAAGACTCAGTCAGCCCCAGGCTGATCGCAGAGTGGGTGTTTAAGAAAGATGGGTTTGCTGACCCTTCGAGAAGGCCTGCATCCCTAGTTAACTCTTAACTTCCCCTGTCTCAATTAAGAGCTCATTTTTATTAAAAAAAAAAAAAAAGAAAGATTAATGACTTCAAATATGGTTTAAATTTGGTTTAAGGTTCTCCATGACTAGGGGACGCTGGGGAGTGCTAACGCATTGAGGATGCAAAGGCTTAAAGCAGCAGACTGAGAGGCTTGGCTTAGCATTAACATCCGGGGGGCCTAGTGTTTGAATTGAAAAGGAGCAAAGCGGGAGGGCACAGGAGAATGTAGGGTCTACTTCCCCTGCCTTTCTCAGAACTAGAACAAGGGATAGGATATTCCTTTCCTAAAGCTAAAAGGCCTCTTGGGGGCAGGGTATTTTTTTCCAGTGGTGTCCCAACTAATTACCTTAGAATACCAGCAGCATCTTACAGCCCTCTAAAATAAGGCTGTGGCTCTTCCCTGTGCCATACATAAGTTATCAGTGAAATCGAGGACTTCTGGCAATGCCGAAAACTGAGGGGACCTGAGTGTCGACATCGCGGACTGCCAGGTGTCTGCAATGGCTGAAGGAGAGGCCATGTTGCAGTGATGGGTAGCTAAAGGGAAGCTATGTCTCCGGAAAGGGAACTAGTCTCCATTGCCTTCTTCTTCTTCTTCTTCTTCTTCTTCTTCTTCTTCTTCTTCTTCTTCTTCTTCTTCTTCTTCTTCTTTTTTTTTAAGATCTATTTATTTATTTGACAGAGAGAGACACAGCGAGAGAGGGAACACAGGCAGGGGGAGTGGGAGAGGGAGAAGCAGGTTTCCCGCCGAGCAGGGAGACCGATGCGGGGCTCGATCCCAGGACCCTGGGATCATGACCTGAGCTGAAGGCAGCCCAACGACTGAGCCACCCAGGCGCCCTAGTTCCGTTGCCTTCTATCTTTTTTTCCTTCCTTTTCCCATTTTGCTGACTCCAGGATAAATTGTGACAAGAGGGGGTGGGCTTGGGAAAGGACACTGGAGAAGAGATGATGCCTGGACTGTAAGTCTCTGGGAAGGCCCCGCTCTCACGGCAAACTTGGGACATCAAGCTGTTCCAGTTAGCAAACATCTAAGCCAGTTTCTGCCTCCCCTGTTCCAGAGGCCCCAAGGGATTATAGCTGTCACGAGGGAATATCCCAGTCGCTGTGATAAAGAAGCCAGGTCTGTGAATGACCTACCAAAGGCACAGCCAGGCTCTCTACTCTTCATCTAGTGCTCTCTACACAAATTGCAGGCAGTGTGCTTTAAACAAACAAACAATCCAAGAGCCTTCGAAGGCCGAAGGCCGGTGCTGCAAGCTCAGACTCCTAAAGCAGTGGCAACCACTGAAGATTTGAAAGAGCCTCTGTTCCTCTCATTCCTACGGTCATAATAGCTGACTCAAATATCAGAAGGACAGCCACAAGGGAAACCACTTTTTTTCTTAAGCCTCTGCTCCCACAGAGCTATGTAGAAAGTGTGATCGAAGGTGCATGTCTTGGCACATTGTTAGGCGTGACTGCTGACTCTGTTGGGGTTGAGCTCTGTTCCCTTCTCCCGGGAGGTGGAAAACAGCCCGGACCTGTGAACAAACTGCTAACCCGCCTGTGGTGGCCGACTCCGGCTTTCTTTCGGTTGACCAAAAATATGGAGTTAATTCACTCCTCAGCCTTTCTGGGACTGCAATCTTCCGTCAGAGTCAGCAAGGGGGAGAGATTCGAGGAACTGAATAAAAGGTCTTTCTTTGGGAACTTCAAGGAACATATTTTGATGATTATCTTCTACGGACTTCACAGAGTGAGTTTTCAAAACAGCCAATTGAGTCGGTAAAAATAAAGATTTCAGAGTCTTCTCAGGAGCCAATGCTATATTTAAAGTTGCAAAATAGCTGTAGTTTAAGGTCAGAGAATGCTATAATTAGGGTTGCAAAATTGTTTTCATTAGAACCCTCCCACCATTGCCCCCTCCCCACAGGCTTCCTGTGTGGATACATCTATAGTCCAGTGGGAATTGGTCTGCCCCTCTCTGCTCTAATGAATCTGGTCCTTCCCTTTCAGATTCTCCTGCTCATCAAGTCGTCGTGATCTGCTTCCCTATAACAATCACCTCCTTTCTGCTCCTTCATTCCTAAAATCCCATTAGATGCTCTGGGACAGGTTTTCTCTCTCCTGCCACCTCTGTCTGAATCCTCTGAGCCAGCCCACAGCCTGCCTTCCACTGTTCTCCTGGTCACCACACAGGCTGAGAGGAAACTCGCCCTTTCTCCTAAGCCCTCTCTGTCCCCAGGAACTTTCCTCCCCTTTCTCACCCTGTGTTTCCAACGGGAACACTCAGCCTCTGGGTGGCGCAATTCTTCATTAGACAGGATTTACCCATGCTGTGCAGACTTTTGGCATGCTAGATGTGGGCAGTGGTCCCTGGTCATTGTGATAACTCCAAATGTCCACCCCATTTCTAGATACCGCTTCAAGGGGTGGTGTAGCCTCCAGTAGAGAAGACAACCCTGGTTATTCACTCCATGCAACAGACCCAACCCTCCCCCATCACATACACATTGGTCCTCCTTTGTGTAGACAGCGGCTCCTCTGGTCCCCCTGAACCCCCAAATCCCATGGGAATGGGGGGGTGGGGTGGGAATCACCAGTTGTTTGATCTCTGTTGTCATTTCTGGATCTTTAAGCCTCTCCCTCTCCTTGTGTTTCACCACTTGAGGTCCCTGCTCTCGCTCTCGGAGACTCTCTTCCCTTCTCTCAGCTTCATGTGCAAACCAGAGAGCCCACCATCTACTCACAGAGCTGCTGTGGAAACCCAACAAGGTGACAAATGACAAGTACCTGGCCCACAGTAAATACTTGATAAATGGTCGTAGCTGTCATTTTTATTGGGATTTTTTTTTTCAATCCTACTGGAATTGCTACTGTCATTTATCGTCCTTTCTCGGTGCCCCTTATGCTCAGGACCGATTTCCAACTTCCACGAAATCCATTTTTCAGGGCATCTAGGTGGGTCAGTCGGTTAAGCATCCGACGGTTAAACATCTGACTCTTGATTTCGGCTTAGGTCATGAGATCGAGCCCCTTGTTGGGCTCTCTGCTGGGTGTGGAGCCAGCTTGGGATTCTCTCTCTATCTCTCTCCCCCTCTGCCCCTCCCCCCCAAAAAAGAAAGAAAGAAACCCATTTTTCAAACTATGTCCTGTGACCCACTCTGGAATTCCAAATTATTCTTTGTGAAAAAAAAGTTCTTTGATCAAGTAAGTCTAGAAAATGCTGCATACTCTATTACCATCTTAGAAACTCCCATTAACATAGTGAAGATTTTGACAAGTCCCACGGAAAAAGAGCCCACTTCAATTTGTGTTTATTTTTATGTTTCTCAAACATTTGATGGTAGAACTTCCTGCCATTCTTGAAAAAAAAAAAAAAAGATGCATTAAATCCCATGGAACGGGTATTCAGAGGTACACCAGCTTCAGGGAACACTGTTCTGGATAAGCACATCACCTGGACTGGATTATTTTTTTTATCCTGTCTCCTGCCATCAATTTTAATGGAAGCAACATTTGTTGAAAGTCCACTGGTTCTCTGGACCTCAGGGCTCCTAGGCCTGGGATCTATCTATGGGTCTCTTCGCCTCAAGCACAGCTCAGCTGCTGCGCCCTCAGGAACAGAAAGTTCCCTACGGTTCCATCTGTAGGATCTCAAGGACCTCTCCCACTGCTCTTCCCACTCCCTGCTGCACTAAGCCTTTTCATTCCTCACTCCATTCTGCCATCAGTCCAGCCCCCCAGGATAAGCTTCAGCTCGCTGGAGCCGTTAGCTTTATCTTCTGGCCCTTGTGCCCTTCACCCTTTCAGCCTGTCTTCTCTGCACTGCTCGGGGTGCGGGGGGGAAACCAGCCCGGGGGGGCGCACGTCGGAGAGCAGTGTGGGTTTGTCTTCAGTCAAGTCCTGCCGCCTGGATCCTTGCTCGCTACTCCTCCTCTTCTCAGCCCGCTATTCCCCAAAGACGAACCTACTTGCTCCTTCTCTGAAAAGATCAAAATTCTCCACCTTCCTCAAACTCGCTGCGGGTGTTACACCTCAAGCCCAGTGGGAAGGAAGGGCCTGCTTGTGCCTTTGGAGCAAACTTCAGATGAGCATGCCTTTTGACTTCCCAAACCCCCTTCTAGGAGTTTTTTCCTCAAGGATACTTACACAATGAGGCAAAGATGGTTGTGTAAAAAGTATCACTGCATGCTATGATAAACCCAAGGAAAAATGTAAATAACTCAAATGCCCATCAATAAGGGGTTGGTTAAATAAGTGATCATAAAAGTCGTATGTGGAATATTATGCAACCATTTAAAAAATAGTGCAGCTCTTTATTTTTTGCCCAGGGAAGATATCTCTGTTTTATTGTTGAATTTTAAAAGTACATATACAGAATAACATGGAAAGTATAATCTTATCCATATGAAAAAAAAATCTGTGTGCAAATAGACCCAAAAAGATTTCTGGAAGAATGCTCATTCAAATCTTGTCAATTATCTCGGAGGGGTAGGAGTTCCCGTAAGTACTTTTGTCCCCCCTTTACTGAGTTTTCCAAAAATTTTCATAAGGCATATGTATTATAAAAAGATTAAATGCAACAAGCCTATGTCTGTATATGTCATTTCTCCCTTCCCTCAGGTCCCCAAAAAGAGAGGCTTTCTTCTCTCCGAGGCAAGGCTTTCCTGCTGCTACCTCCTTCCTCACCACGTGACCCTTTCCCTTGTCTTCTCTCCCTCTTCCTTCCAATGAGCACAGGCCAGGCCAGCCCCACCTCAAAAACCCCTTCTTGCCTGGCCCTTTTTCTTACAGTCACCGCTCAGTTCCCTCTTCCTGAAACTTCTCTAATGCGAGGTCTCCCTGCACCTTTGCTTCACACCTACCCATCGCCCTCAGCCTGGGCAGCCTGGCTTTCTCGAATCAATTGACCCTGTTGACGAACGGTCAACGTTGTTGGCCATTTCCTCCTTCTTGGAACTCTCTCCTCTCAGCTTCTGTGACATGACCTGCACAGTTTTCTCTGCCTGTGTCCCTTACCACTCCTGGCTCCTTCCTTCACTCATTTTCTTCCTCCCATTCTCTGGAAGTAGAGATTTTCCAATGTGCGCTAAAGTCCTTAGAGCACGTCCCCAGGGAGAAGCAGCAACAGGGTTGTCTCCTGACAAACCTTCTAGGGCCGCTCCAAAATCAAAAGGACACAACAGGAAGTCCTTGGCATGGCACTCAAGGCCTTCTGGTCTTGTAGCTCCCCGAGTCTCTGAACTGACTCTCAACTCCAGGCAAATCTCCCTACCTATCACTAAACAGTTACGGATGAGAGAAACCCAGCTTTTCCCAACACTATTTCCTCTCTCTCCTGACAATCCCCTGAATGACCTCATCCAAGTCTTGCCCGCCCTTCAACTCCTCCTGAAAGCCCCTCCAAGCGGCCCCAACTTGTAATGCTCTTTCACCCCAGGATTCCTACCGAATCCACTGTATATGCCATTCATCTGTTCTGTTACTTCTTCTCCCTTTGTTATCTGGTTTTCCTCTTAAGTGTGTCTGTCTCGTCTGCCTGAGGGCAGAAACCATCAGAGTGTTGGGGCAACATCCCAGAATAACTGATAGCTTAGCTTTAGGTTCAGGGGGACGTGAAGGTATCTCATCCGAGCCTTGAAGGAGGTGTCTGCAGGTCTCTATCAAGAGGTGTTCAGGACCCCGTCAGAAATACGCGTCCGGAGCCCAGTGTTTTAAACCTGGTATCACCAGCCTTTCCCCACGTGTCAAATCCACACGGCTGGGTAAGACTGTTCAAGAATGGGTGCCCCCTAAGAACCAGAGGCCCCACAGCTGATACCAGACTCATCCAGAAGAGAAGCAGCAAAGGAGAGAGACAGGAAAAGAACCAATCCTGGCAAAGCGTAAGCTCTTTGAGACAAAGGATGTTGAGCTCTTTGCATCTTTCTTGGCCCTTAGGCATAAATAGACATACAAGCTCTGACATTTGGCAGATGGTCAGTAAACGTGAAATAGAAGCACGAGTCTTTATTGGAGGCCTACGTTAGGTTCTGGGGATCCCACCCATGGTGTTCCTTTTGCCTTTCAGGATTTCAGCCCAGTGGGGGACTCAGATTTACCCGCTGGCAGATGTAGTGGGTACCTCCTAAGTGCCAGGCACTGGGAGAGAGTGAGGCAAGAAAAAGGCAGCCTGGGTCACCATATTCATGCACCTCACATTCTAACACTACCTTGTGGGCACCACAGTCTTATTCTGAGAAAAAAATAGATACAGATTAATAGATGGATATGTATACACACACACACACACTCACACACACACACACACACACCCTGTGTATACAGTGGAATATTACACGACCGTGAAAAAGGATGAGACCCTGCCACTTGCAACAACATGGATGGACCTAGAGGGTATTATGCTAAGTGAAGTAAGTCAGACTGAGAAAGACAAATACCATATGATTTTACTTACATGTGGAAACCGGAAAAAAAAAACCCAAATGAATAAACAAAGAACAGAATCAAATCTACAAATACAGAGAACAAACAGATGGTTGCCAGAAGGGAGGTAGGTGAGGGGGGTGGGCAAAATGGGCGAAGGGGTGTAGGAGATACAGGCTTTCAGTTATGGAATGAATAAGTCATGAGCATAAAAGGCACAGCATAAGGAACAGAGTCAATGACATTGTAACAGTGTTGTGTAGTGACAGATGGGGGCGACACGTGGTGAGCCCAGCTCTGTTGTACCCCTGAAACTAAGGTAACATTGTGTGTCAACGCTACTCAAATTAAATAAATAAATAAACACACGCTCTCAGAAGGAGAAACAATAGAGTAGAATGTTAGAGCTGGAAAGAACATTAAAGATGATCCAGTCTACTTGCAGATGAGGAGGGCCAGAGAGTACCAATGACTTCATCATAGCTACTAGCTTATAAAGCTGGTGGGTGAGCGGGCTAGCTCTAACCTTGGGCTCCAGTGCTCACAGCACACACACACACGCGCGCGTGCACACACACTAACAGAAACACAATCAAACACAGGCAGCGTATATATGAGTGATGAGGGGCACGGTCTGTCCTGCGGCTGTACTCGCAAGCCTCACACCCAGTGCAGCTGCCTGTCCTTCACGAAGACTGCTAAGCTGTTCCAGCAAACATCTACTAAGAAGCAGAATTCTTTTTTCTCTCAAACTAGCTTTGGGATGTGAGTCTTCCGTTATCAAAATTACCCCAGCTGGATGGCAAGGGGAGCTGTGTGTCTGTGTGTGTGTGTGTGTGTGTGTGTGTGTGTGTGTCTAAAGGTTTGGAGCTAAACTCCATCATCTGAGCCCTCGGGTCCCCCCGAATTGAGCTGTTTAGTGGCTCTTTACCCCCTGCTCTTTACACATTAGCTCCTTTTCTTCCACACTCAGGCTCTTTCCAGCGCCCGCGGTCTGGGGATGGGCATCAGGCTTTCAAGGGGGACCCAGTCTACCCACTCATGAGCGGATAAAATCTCCTCTGCCTAGCTGTGGGTGACAGCTTCTCCTAGGATCAATCACATTGCTGTGCTCTGCAGCCCTGGCCACCCTTTGTCCATGGAGAGTGGGCACTGGTCTCTGATTCTGTAGGGAGGGGCATGCTTGGGGAACAGCGGGGTGTGCCTCTGCCCTGTATATAGCGGCTGAGGACAAGTCTCCCAGGGGCACAGAGTCGCCCTGCGGTGGGACTGCTTCCAGCCACCTCTCCACCGAGTCACTTCTGCTCCCCGAGTGGCACTCGGGCTCAGAGTTCCTGGGCTGAGTCACATTGCGTCAGGGCAGGATGGGCCTCAGGGACCACCCAGGAGGAGAACAAGGGAAACACTTTGACCAGAGCCTCACGTGGGGCCAGGAATAGAGCCCATGTCTTTGACACTCAAATCACAGTGGACCAGGCTGCTTCTAAAGGCGGCGGGGCGGGGGGGGGGGGGGGGCTCTTAGAGCTGGAAGGGCCCCGCCCATAGGACCCTCTCACCACAGGTGTGTAAACCATCCCACAGGTGGCTGTTAATGGCTCAGACAAGCCAGTGGGAAGCTCCAAGATGGGCCTGTCACCAAGGGCCTGGTGGCTGCTCTATGCCCCTCGGGTGTGAGAAGGGCTACACCTGGGGCCAGGTACTAGCTGGTATCGAAAGATGTGGCTGCCTGGGAGGCCTGGCCAGAGGCAGGCAGGCAGGCAGGCAGGAGGGGCCCCAGGGTGGAAACAGCTTGGCTGGCAGAGTAGGCCCTGGCGCCTGGCCACCCGTGGCCTTGCTCCTCAGCAAATGCATTTTCTTGTTTAAGTACCGTCCCCACCAATGCCCCTCTCCCCCCAAAAGCATAACATCACCGTGTTTTGCTTTGAAGGGGGAGGTGACTCTTTGCCAACAGATGTAATTCTCAGATTGGTGGGGCCTTTGGAGGAGGGTTGGGAGCCAGTTCCCCTTGGGGAAGGGCCAGTCTGGAAGGGCCGTCCTGCTTTGCTGGGCACTTTCCTTTTTCCATGTGGGTGAAAAAAAGTCCTGATTTTTCATACTCCACAGATCCAAAGGCCAAATATTTGCTGTCTGCCCTGCTTTTTCCATCTCAGGTAGAGGCGGCAGCTCTTCCTGGCTCCTGGGGAGGATGAGGGAAGACCCTGGAGGGAGGTGTTCTGGAAATCAACCCTTGTCTTCCCCTGCAGCCCTGCAGCCCGTGCCCCTGGGATGTTATGGGAGATCATGGAAGGTTTCCCAGAGACTGGACGAAAAACACATGGGAGCTGTCCCCAAAGGCCTCAGTGAACAGGAATTTGGCCCCACGTGGTTGGTGAGGTTGTTGGTTGAGAACGGGGAAAGGGAGGTGAGAGGCGCGGACCTTGGGGACCCAAGGAGGGAGCCCACAGACTTCCAGCCAGCACGCCAGGAGGACCCGGAGACCTGCTAACATGGTACAGCCCGTCCTCCTCCCAGCACTCATCCACATCAGCTTGTTTCTCTTCCACTCAGAGGAGTGGAATTGCCTCACTGAGTTTCAGGAAGGCAGGTCATGTGCTCCTAACTCCCTCCTCTATGGGAGCAGGATGTCTCCTCCATTTCAGAGGACTTCTGTCCTGTCTTGCCCTCACCAGATTTTCTCTTACAGTGTTTGTCGGGGATGCTGGTGGAGCCAAACCCTCCGAGTATGTGTAGCATCTTACCATCGTCATTAAGGTCCAGAGCAGTGTGGGCCCCAAGTCTGTGGTGAGATGTGGTCTAAGACCCTTCCAGAGGCTTCTGGGTACTGACCTACCCCAGGCCGGCTAACGGGGGTGGGTACAGCTCCCTAGATGTGGTAGCTGAGAGCAGGAACTTCATGGGTGAGGCTCCTCTCTGCAGCCAAGGGAACTCCCTGGGGTTGATTATAACTTGCTTGCCTCATCCCAGACAGCCCAGGACAACGGTGAGGCCATCGGGAAGCACAGACAGAGGGGCCAGAGGGAAGGAAGCGACAGACAGGCAGGAGCATGTTAGCCAGTCCTCTGGCCTGGAAGTCAGGCCCCTGGGCTCTGGTCCCCTGAATAGCCGTGGCTCGTAAGCAAGTTCCTTCTCCTATCCGCAGGATCAGCAACATAATTTGTAGAGCCCAGTGCAAAATGAAAGCGTGAGGGGCCCCTGTTTAAGAGTTATTAAGAATTTCAAGACGTTAAACCTAGCATGTATGAGGGCTTCCGAGTGCGGGGACCTGTGGGGAGGCACAGGTTTGCACACCCAGGAAGCCGCTTCTACCTGTTTGGGCCTCAGTTTCTTCAACTATACAACATGGCGGCTGTATTCAGTCAGAGGTTCGTCTGTGAGCCCTTTCTTCACAGGAACCCTCAGCCCCTCCTATGTGAAAGACACAAACGGAGCTCCTTCTTCAACAACACCCGAGAGTAGAGTTTAAAGCCCTTTAGATGACCACGAAGGTCTTTTTCAGTCCCCACATTCAGGAAGTCAAAGGAGTGGGGAAGTTCTCACTGCCAGGAGCCCAGCACCTGCCCGAGGTGCTAGGGAAGGATTACTGACAAGCAGGGACGACTGCATTCAAAACTGCAAAGGCTCCCTGTCCCATAGGATGATTCCAATGTCTGCTGCTCCCCCAGCCTGAAAATGAGTGTTAAGACAAAGTGTGCTCTTTCCCAGGCCTGAAGAAAGCCAGGCCCAGGTATGAGCACCTGGGACCAAGTCTCATTCTTGTGTCCATCCCAGGACCTGGCTGCAAGGGCTACGGTGGGGATGATGACCCAGTGCCCTGGGGAGAGCTCAGGCCTGGACCACACGCCTTCCCCAGCCGCTGTGTCCCTGGGAGGTCAGAGGGTGGGTCAGCCAGGGTTCAGAGGCAGGAAGGGCAGGGTCTGGGCTGAGGGACTTGGACCCAACAGGTCTCTCCTGAGGAAGGGGTTGAAGTTCCTGGAGGAGAATCCTAGGCCTGGCGCCCAGCAGAAGGCTAGGTAGGGGCTGCAGGAGCCTCTGAGATGGGTCCCCTGGATGGGGATTTAACGCGGCCGGAAGGTTGGGCTGGTGGCATCTTTTTGCGATGACCCGTTAAAGGGGTCAGGAACTTCTCTGGAATTTACAACTGTTTTTAGGGATAGAGCAACGCAGAGTGAGAAGAGGACTGTGAAGGGGACTGTGTGTAAACTCTCCCCCCGCCCCTTCTCCTCTCCCCCTCCTCTAGACTTCAGGGCTCCCTCGGTCCTCCCGACCAATGTCTTCCGCAGGACGATCAGAGGGGCCCGGAGAGCCCGGAGCTCGCTCCCGGGGAGACGTCCCCTCCGCAGCCCCGCCGGCAGGAGAGGCGCCCGCCGCGCCCCGGGCGGGGTCGGGGGTGCGCGCGGGGAGCCCGTGGGGGGTCGCCTCGGGCCTCGCGCGCGCGGGGCTTACCTTTCATGGTCCCTCCTGCGGGGCCTCGGGAGCGCCCCGGGGCGGCGGCTCGAGCTGCCGAGTGGCCGGAGTTGGGGGGGTGTCGGGGGGAACCGGCGGCTCCTCGGCGGGAGCCCGCTCGCCGCCCTACGCGCCGCCCGCTCTAGCGCCCGGCTGAGGAGGCGGCGCGCCGAGGGGAGGGTCCGCGGGGTCGCAGCCGGGGGGCGCCGGGCCGCCCATCCCGCCGCCGCCGCCGCCGCCGCCACCGCCACCCGCGCGCTTCCCGCTGGAGGCCGGCGAGGTCTGCGGCCAGCCCGGCGCCCCGCGCTTCCCCTCCTCCCGCCTCCCCCTCGCTCGCTGGCGCGCGCTCCCTCCCTCCTCGTCACTCCCTGGGCCCCGGCCCAGATCCACTAGCTCGGTAGTTTCAAAAAACTGCCGCGGCCGGGCCTCTTTGTGCCGCCGCGGGTCCCCGACCCCGGGCCCGCCGGCTCCCCCTGCCCGCCCTGCGGCCGCGGCGCCCCCGGAGGAAGCGCGCGGGGGACCCCCCCCCACCCCGAGCCGCCGCCCGCACGGGGGGCCGCCTCGTGGCTGGGCTGGGCCGGCGGGGCAGCGGGTCTCCGCCCGGGTCGGACTCCTCACCCGTCTGAGGAGTAGAGGGGACTGGGGGGGAAGGCAGGATCCCCGACTTCCAGCCCCGGGCTGCCGGGGACTGGCCCCGCCTCAGCCCTGAAATTCCGCGTCCCCGCCAGCCCCTCAGTCTCGGGAAGGCCAGCGAGGTTGGTCACCCTAGCTCTGCCGCGCCGGGTGGGTGACTTGGGGCGGCCGCCTCATGTCTCCAAACCTCGGTTTCCTGCAGGAGGGCGTTGGGCCCCAGGCGCTCCCAAATTCTGTGATTTTGTACAATGACATCGGAGGGAAACTGACCTCAAGCCAAGAGTTGTGAGTCTTGTCAGAGGCCCTCCTCCGGGGTCCTCACATGTCATTCTTCATTAATGGAACATTTCCTGCCCACCTTCCATGTACCAGCAGCCTCTGTGCCCAGCTCTGGGAGGGTGAGGAATACTCCACGAGGTTGCACCTGGTGAGGAAAGCCAACAATGAAACTAGTAATGGCGCGGAGGTGTGATGAACACTATACTAGGGTAGTGTAGGGAGCCAGGGGACTGCACCCAGGGGGCAACCCAGCCTGGCCTTTCCCCACACCCCCACACTTCCATGCCCACCCCAGTTTGGTCCTAAGAGTAAAGCAGGTAGGGCCAAAGCAGAGACACTTTCTTCTAAGCCAGGAGCCGAGAAGAGGGCCACGAAGGGGGGGGGAGTTGGGGGGGTGGCAAGTTTCAGTTTGTAAAGCACATTCTCTCCGTTCTCTCACCACAGCCTCTAGAGCAGGAGCCAGGAACCATGGTGCCCATTTTACAGAGGTGGAGCCTGAGGTTCAGAGAGGCTGTGGCCCACCTAGTAGTAGGTCACGAAGTACTCTTTGAATCTGGATTCCGAGTCCACCTCAGCCTCCTGGGATTGCGGCATGGACCAGGAGAGCTGCTTGCTAAATACCAGGGGGATAGTCACATCAAAGGAATCCTTACCTAGGTTTCCTGTGTGTTCATGTATTTCATCTTCCCAGCAGCCTTAGGAGACAAACACTACTATTGTCTTCATTTTTTAATCGAGGAAACGGGGGCGGGGGGGAGGAGAGATTAATCATGTGCTTACTGTCACGTAGCTAGGAAGTAGAGATCTTGGGACTTGAACCCTGCAGGCTAAATCTGGCGCCTATGTGCATAGCTCCGTTATACCACACTGCCTCTCATAGTAGACACTCGAATACTTATTGACAGAAAGAACAGGCAAATGACCTTTAGTTTTCTCCATGCTTTCTTTACCTGCCTTGATCCAAGATGTTTAGTGACAAAAAGGGCCTAACCCTGATGTGAGGGAGGGCCCCCACCCCTCTCCCTGACCCTTTGCATTTGGAGGATGTATATAGCCTCTGGTATTGCTATGATATGCAAATGCATCAGCAAAGAAATGAAATAGGCCTGTGTCTGGCTGCACATGGGCCCTGAGTGAGCAGGGCTGGACCCCAGCCCTGAAGAGGTTCAGAGGATGAGCTCCAGTTCCGAAAGCATGCAGTTGGAGAGGGGACCCAGCAGTGTGGAGTGGCAAGAAAGAGCTGGAGATGAGTTGGCAGGCAGGAGGGGTCAAAGCACTGAGATAGTTCAGAGGGAAGGCAGAGAGATGCGGATAAAGGATGATCACAGATCACAGATCACAGATCAAGGGAGGAGACAGGGATTTCCTAGAGATTACAACCAGCCCTTGGGTGAAAGTCTTCAGGTTCAGTTTCAGGCATCTTCTACCAACAGCTGGAGGGTCGGAGCCAGGGTCAACCGAAACAACCTCCTAGCTCTCCCACCCCGGCCCCGCGCCAAGAGACCAGATGATGGGGGGCTATCAGAATGGGGCTCAGGCTGGGACTTGGGCCCAGAGGCACAGACGACACAGGCAGGGTGCGGTGGGGTGGGATAGAGAGAAATGCTTAATATTCTTTATAACTTGGGCTGGGGGTTGGGTGCATTTGACTGTGACACATGAACCATACTTCTGTTGGAAGCCAGAGGAAATTGCTACAGGGCGGAGGTCATTTAGAGGGGAAAAAAACCAGAATCACTAATGGTGGAACCCTCTGTGTATTAATGAAGGTAGAGAGTCTCATGTCAGTTCTTGAGCAGTGCTGTGGTTTGCTCAGAACAGAACCCTCCAGGGAGCTCCCCCAGACTTGCTTTTGTCTTTTCTACTTCAGACACAAAACATCTCCTTCTCCTAAAGCTCAGTTCCTCCCTCTGTGCCTTTGATCCTCTCCTCTCCCATCCTGTTCTTCACCAGCATTAGGACATTGCTTCCACTTTTCCTTCTTCAGATGTAACTTCAACCCCCAATGTTTGCTAAAATTGCTTCCTTCCTCTTAGTTGCCAGAATAATAGCCTTTTTGAAACTTGTATCCTCTTCAACCATTTTGTGGACTTAACACTGTATTAGTCAGGGTTCTCCAAAGAAACAGAACAAATAGCCAGGAAGCAGGAGACCCAGGGAAGAATTAATATTGCAGCTCAAGTCCAAAGGCAGTCTACTGACAGAATTCCCTCTTTCCCTGGGGAGGTCAGTCATTTTTAAGGTCTTCAACTGATTAGACAAGGCCCACCACAGGATGGAGGGTAATCTGCTTGACTTAAAGTCTACTGACTTGAATGTTAACCTCAACTGAAAAAACACCTTCCCAGAAGCATCTACAATACTATTTGACTAAACACCTGAGTACCGCGGCCTAGCCAAGTGGACACGTAGAGTTAACCATCGCAAACACCGTTTGCAGTTCCTTCTTAAAGCTCTCTTCTCCCCTGGTTTCTCTGATCCTACATACTTCTGTTTCTTCTAAGCTTCTTTGACTTCTCTTTCTCTAATAGCTTCTCCTATTCAGTATATTTTCTAAATATAGGCATTCCCTAGCCTGACACTAGTCAGTATAAGTAACACTCACTGTTGTGACCACAAACCCTACATCCCACTATCTTAATACAACAAAAGTTTATTTCTCACTCACATCACAATCCCGGGTGGGCTGGGCAGTTCTCTTCCAGATGGTGACCCAGGGACCCAGGGACCTTCCATCTTGGGAAGAGAGGATGGAGGGCCACGCATAGGAGGATTTTAGGGGTTGGGCTGGTGTACAGCACTTGGATCCATATTCCACTGGCCAGATCCTACCTAACAGTGAGAGGGCTTGAAAACAGAGTGAGCTGTGGGCCCCGGATGGAGAAGAGAAGCACCGATCAGTAGGTGCTGGCATTCTCTGCACAGTCCATCCTCCCGGCCACTAAATGTCTGTTTGCTTCTTTGTCTTCACACATAAAGCACATTTACTCCCCACCCCCTGCCCCGGGGTGGGGGTATTCAACTCCACGTCTTGCCTGGACATTGCATCGAGCTCACAGTCCAGGCTCTCCCTGGGATTCTGTCTTTTCTGTCAGCTCAAGTAGCTCCAATCTCAAATGGAGGAGCATGGATCAGATGGCCACAATTAAAATGCCCATTTGGAAAAGGGAAGAGAGAGAGAGACAGAGTAGCTTTAGGTCTGTGGATATTTTGAGACCCCCTCAGTTGCTGTAAAGACCCCTAACCCCGGGATGGGGGAAGGTCTTTGCTTAGGCCCTCGTTCAACCCTCTGGAGGAGCTCTCTTGTTTATTATACCCTAGGCTATGCTCTCTAGAAGAACCTTCCTGGCCTGCCACCCTCTTTGTATACATCTGAAGTGGGTGCTGGAGGCTGAGTCTTCCCTGGAGTTGCTCAGTTCTCCACAGTTCACTTCCTTCTGGAGCAGGGTTATTTTACAGCTCCAATAGTTGAGATAAAAGGTAAAAGTCTGGGCATGTGGGGTTTTTTATGTGTTTGGTGGGTTTTGGGGTTTTGGGGGTGTGTTTGTGTATGATCAAGTCCCTAAAAATTTTAGCAAAGCCTCATCTATTTGCTTCTAGTCGATTCCATGGGCTAGTGACCATACCTAGAGTTTTTTCTAGACATCGTTTCCAAACCTGCTTTATTTCCTTGTTTCTGTCCCCTGTGCCTCTTTCTGTCTCTCAAGGGGCAGGTTGCTACTTTGAGGCTACAAGACTTGACTAGGACGGTCATATCCTTAATCTGATCTTTTCAGCAGGGCTGGGTCTTAATGGGCCTTTTCTGCTGTTTGGGATCTAGAAGCTGTTGGTGTTTTCCTCCCTATCAGGCTTAAATTTTCTGAACTCTCTCTGTTCCCTTCTATTTCTCTTTGCAAACCATCCATTTCTCCTGAGCTCATCTTTTTCTTAGATTGCTTTGCCAAATACAGCCAATAGCAGGAAACATAGGCTATCACTTTGATTCTTTCCAACAAATGCCCCTGAGCGTCAGTAGGCATGTGGTCTGCTGTCCTAGATAACACGGACACAGGTTACCAAATATGTTGCCACTGCATAATAAAGATTTTCATATTTCCAGCCTCTACTTGCAGGTTCTTCACACTCTGCTACCCAGTTGCTAAGCTATGCCACGTATTTATGTTTTTATGACCATGGAATCCCATTTCAAGAGAGTTTCTGTGGTAGGTAGAGCAAGTAGCACTGGCTCTGATAAATAACTGCAAGACTTTAAAAGACAGCGCAGCAGTGGTTTATTTCTCATGTATTTCACAATCCATTGCAGGTGAGGTGGCTCTCTTACAAACGTTGGCTGGAGGATCCAACTCCTTCCGTCCTGAGATGCTGCCATCTTCCGCAGGTAGCCTCCCAGGCTGATGGAGAATGGAAAGCGAGATCGGAGGATTGTGGATTGGAGATGAGCATGGCACAGACCTACAAGAGGCGCACAGTCACTGTCAGCCCCATTCCACTGCCAGATCTCAGTCACATGACCTCAACCAAAGGCAAGGGGGCAGGGAAATATTCCTTAGCTGAGTTACCGCGAGGAAAGGGGGAAACATGGATGCTGGGGAGACCTCCGGTGCATTTACAAATCCCTCTCCAGCCCAGACCTTGGCAAGGTTTTCGCTCTTACTCCCCCAGTGAGCTCTCAAATGCCATGGATTAAAACTCCTCGCAGTGTTACCACCTTGTTCATGCTGCCTTGTTAATCACCCAAATAATCATTCCTGGGAAGCTAAAGAGCGAAATATTTTTGGAAGGCAGGTATGCTCACCACCATACCATCAATGCTACCCAGGAGTAGATTTTTGAAAGGACACAGAGGGCCAGTCCACGGTATTTCATAGCAGTGTTCCAATAATGTCGGCCGTCCAGGAAAGTGTAAATCCCATTTTCCTATTGGACTCCATTTAAAATAAGAGATAGAATTTCCTGGGGGGGAAAAATCCATTGATATTTTCAGTTGAAGAGATTTGCCCGGAGAAGTGTTAAATTGGCCTTCTTTGGCCCACTCTCTGAACTATGTGTTATTTTCACAATTCTTAAGTTTCCGATCTTTTATTGCTTTCCCCCAGAAATTCACTTAAGATTTCTCCCGCGTGTCTTGCCTCAATTCACATTTATCGGTATTAGAATTTTTGAGAATGTATATATAGTGGCTGAGACGCCCTGCAATACCACTCTTTACCAGTGGGTGATGCTATATAATATGAATTCTTCTAGCCTTCAAATTCTTAAAGGGGGCTTCATATTGTCAAACGGAACACCTTATTTTATGAACTCTGTAAGGTGAAGTTCTAAGAAAAGCAGTTTATTTTTTAAAAGATTTTACTTTTAAAGTAATCCCTACATCCAACACGGGGCTTGAACTTAAAACCCCGAGATCAAGAGTCACATGTTCTACCCACTGAGCCAGCCAGGCGCCCCTAAAGCAGTTTAATTACAGAGATGCATCAGAGCTCGAGCAAACCTTCCAGTTTAATATAATAAGGTATTAGCAAAGATAAAATACTTAGCTTTTTCATCTGAATCAATTATAAATTCAGGAAGAATGTGGCAGACTTCATTTGGGGCTGGATATAGATGAAAGAAGAAGGAGCCTTGATGATGTGTAGGAAGGAGAAGCCTCTTTTAGCCAAACCATCCACTGGATAATGGAAAGGGATCCCTGCAGGAATTCTGGAATTTGGATTACTGCAAAGAGGTTGGGAAAAATACCTGTCTCCAGGTAGAGAAGAATCATACATATTAAAATGGAAAAACCAGAGCTGGAGGGACATGAAAGCTTTTGAGGAAGATATTTTCCAAAGGATTTGGTATACAGCAATTTCTTGATAGCAGGCCTTCAAGAGATTGGGCTTTTAATGTGATAAGAAGGGTCCTAATGGACATTCCTAACCATACTCTGAATGGAGGAGACCCAGAAGGCATGCTTGTTTCTTTATTTCTCATTCAAAACTGGAAGAACAAAATTCAGAACAATCTGGACAGGTGTCCACAGTACACTTATAAGACAAAATGCAAGGGGAAAAAAGATAAAATTCAAGAGGACTAAGTTTAAACCCTATATTTGAGATTCACCATCAGTTGCACTAACGAAGGATAAAGCTTAGTAATTCAGAGAAAAAGATGTAGTTGATATTTGGCCATGCATGGCTTTCATTCCCTTATTACACAAACACGTAGCCAGGAGGTGTTCTAGTGCTGGGGATAGGTTCCCTAACCTTGTGGCTATTACGGTTTTGATATGAATCAAAAGTAGGATAAGACTACCGGAAAAAACAGCAACAACAACAACAACAACCAACCGGGATCTCAGATCTTAATAATTGAAAAACCGACTCAGGTAATTTAACAAGTATTTATTAAGCACCTACTGCACGCTGGGCCATGTCTTAGAGAATGGAAGCACAAAGCTGAATGGAAGTGGGTGAACAGTTGAACTCTAGTCGGATACATTTCAGTATACTATGCTTCGTCAAGATTTCTCTAACTTTTCCATCTCCACAATGACAGAAGTAGCAAAAATGGCTTTGAAATCTTCCCTCTTATTTTGAAAAATGATGTAAAAGTTGCATGCCATATCACGACGCAAAGATATTTGTTGAATACAGAAGTACTGCTTTTCTGGGTTGGGGGTGGGCGTGGCGGCAGCCTGGGGGGGGAGCGAGGGTGAAGAATGTGGTGGAGGACTACTTGCATTGGTACTTTTTGTACTATTTGATCTTTGCAAATTCCACACATATCTCGCTTCGATAAAAGAAAACTTTATTTAGAAACAAAAATAATAGTTTAAATTACTTCTAGACCTATGTTATGCTTCTGAGTAGGAAGAATATAAAAATGTGAATTCTTCTAAAACCAGTATGTACATTCAGTGCAATTATAATTACAATACCATTTTTTTTTCAAACGGGACAAAATCAGACTTCATACTGAAGAATTAATGTCCAAGAAGAGCATTAATTAATTTTTGTAAAGGAAGGGTGAGGGAGATTACCTTTTCAATATTAATTATTTTTTCAGGCTATGTAATGAAAACAATATGTTACACAGGAATAAAAAAAATAAATCAGAGGAATAAACTAGAAAGTCCTAAAACAGATCCAAATTAATTTGGGAAACTTCACAGATGACAAACTGACATTTCAACTCGGCATGAATACGGTAGTTTATTTGATACATCATGTTGACATAATTGGCTGTAGGTCTGGGAAAAAAATGAAATTACATCCTTGCCTCACTTCCCGCCTCCACACACACACCACAAACACACACACACACACACACACACACACACACACACACACACACCCCTACCATGCACACACCATAAACACACACACACACACACACATACACACACATCCCACAAAAACACACACATTCCATTTGGATTAAATATATAAATATAAATATAAAAACAGAAAGCTAGAAGAAAATCAGGAGAATAACTGTCTATATTTTGGTGAGACATTCTTAAGCAGGTCAGGAGACCTAGAAACTATAAAGGGAAAACCAAATTTCACTACATAAAAATTTTAAGAGCCTCCATAATCAAAGGTAAAAGACACATAATAACTTGGTAAAAACATTTGCAACACACATTAAATTTATTTAT
Organism: Zalophus californianus; assembly: GCF_009762305.2. Lineage (NCBI taxonomy): Eukaryota > Metazoa > Chordata > Mammalia > Carnivora > Otariidae > Zalophus > Zalophus californianus. Next base: position 153,600,752 of record NC_045596.1, read on the forward strand.
TTCAAGTGCTCCTATAAATTGATAGGAAAAAAGATCAAAGTCCAATAAAATGAGCAAACAATGTGAATAGGCAAGTGACAGAAGAGGAAACTTCATGTAAGAATCGTTAGTTGAGGGACACCCGGCTGGCTCAGCCGGTGGAGCCTGTGACTCTTGACCTCGGGATTGTGGCTTCAAGCCCCACACTGGGTGTCGAGATTACTTAAACATAAAATCTTTAAAAAAAAAAAAAAAAGATTCGTTGAAAACAGTGAAACAGGCAAAGGGATTAAGGTGGCAAAATGTCATTTTCACAAACCAGATTGGCCAAAATTCAAAAGGCCAGCAGCACCCAGTCTGATGAGCACATGGGGAAAGGACATTGTCAAAGAGAATGGGAGTTACCACTACCTTTTGGGAAAACCATCAGGCAGTAAATATTAACGTGAAGACTACAATTCCCCTTTATCCTACACATTACCTTTTCCCCAGCAATCCCAATTTGAGAGTCTACCTTATGCCAGTAAAGGCACCGGCATATTAGGGATACCTGTGGAGGGCTGTTTACTACGGCACAGTTTATAGTGACAGAAAAAAATTGGAATAGGGGAATGGCTGAATAAAATATGTAGCTTTGGAAAAGCATGGTTTATGTCTATCTACGTATGACCTGGAGGGTTATCCACAATATCCGTGATACTGTGGAAAAGAGCAAGCAATATGTATAATACGATTTTAAATTTATTTTGAAAAAGAAAAGAAAAAGGCAAAATCCCTTATTTGTTTAGATATGTAATATAGATTATGTATATATATTACATATACAGACATAGATTCTAAATATAAATTTATGTATGAATAGACATCCATTAGTTTCCAAGCATGAGATTTAGGGAGAAATTGAATAAAGACAGAAAGGAAGGAAGACAAGGAAGGGAAATGGATTACTCTCTAAATATTAACTTTTCACCCTAAATCTGAATAAAACTGCAGTCAGTTGCTTCCGTCTTTGTGTACTCTCAGCACCCCACAGCCTGCCCCAGGGGCCAGTGTAAACCAATTTGAGAAGCACAGTGTGTTACAACATATTAGAAAAGTAAGCAGAGGGTGCCTTGAGGCCACAGGGAGCTTCGTATTAAATCACAGGTTGTGTCTTGCTGCCCTCCCACGTGGCTGCCCAAAGCTGGGTGTTGTGTTTAAACGTCCCTAAAGCCACACCAGAGGAGCAGGGACACAATGGAGCACCCTTGGGGCAGGGAGGAGCACAATGAGGTATCCGGTAACCTCACTCTATGAGAAAGGACTGAAGGACCTGTATAAAGAAATATGTCTGGGGCACCTGGGTGGCTCAGTCGGTTAAGCGTCCGACTCTTGATTTGGGTTCAGGTTGTGCTCTCAGGGTCATGAGACGGAGACCCTAACTGGGCTCTGCGCTCAGCGGGGAGTCTGCTTTAGATCCTCTCTCTCTCTCTGCCCCTCCCCCAACTCATGCTCTCTCTAAATAAATAAGTAAAATCTTAAAAAAAAAAAAAAGAAAAGAAAGAAACATATCTAAGTTGGGATAGAAGCATTGTTTTCAAATGTTTGAAGGGCTATCCTGTAGAGGAGGACTAACTTAACATATAGCAGCTTAGAAATTAGATGGGGGACAGAGAAGTTACTAAAGGGGCAGATTTCAGCTCAGGGTAAGCAAAACCGGCTAAGATTCTTTTGACCCCTAATTTTGTCTTTTACAAAATAGAAAAAGACCACATACTCTTAACAGTGACATAGAGATACGGTGAGGATCAACGGGCACAGTGTAAGCCAGTAACTTGTAAACTGGAAAACAGGGGTCCTCAACTTTGGCTGTGCATTAAAACTACCTGGAGAGGGATGCCTGGGTGGCTCAGTCGGTTAAGCGTCTTGCCTTTGGCTCAGGTCATGATCCCAGGGTCCTGGGATTAAGCCCCGCATTGGGTTCCTTGCTCAGCAGAGAGCCTGCTTCTCCCTCTCCTGCTCCCCCTGCTTGTGCTCTCCCTGTCTCTCTCTCTGATTAAATAAGTAAAATCTTAAAAAACAAAACAAAACAAAAAAAACTACCTGGAGAATATGAAAAGTCCTGATGCTTTCTCTGGCTGCACCCCAGCTTGATTCAGTCATAATCTCCGGTGGTGGGACTCAGGCACTGGTAAGTTTTAGAGCTCCCCAGGTGATTCCATTGTATAGTCCCATTGAAAACCACTGATCTAAAATAATTACTAGTTGGATTCCTGGTGGCTGTGGAAAAAGTAGGTTTGCCCTGAGACAGATCAGGGGCCAATTAAAAAAACGCCCATTGGGGCACCTGGGTGGCTCAGTCTGTGGAGCAGCTGAATCGGATCAGGTCATGATCTCCAGGTCTTGGGATGGAGTCCCATGTCAGGCTCTGCAGTCAGCGGGGAGTCTGCTCCAGCATATTCTCTCTCTCTCTCTCCCCCTTCTTCCTCTGCTCCCCCCACCTCTGAAATAAATAAATAAAGCTTTTAAAAATGCCCATCAATCAAAGAATTGGAGCTAAATGTTAGAGTTGACCAAGTCTGGAGTAAAATCTAGACCATATAGTCAGCCAATAGCAAGTGTAACAGTGAAGATATTTTAAGTAATATTTGTCTACTTCGAGGTCCATGACAAGCAACTTGGAAGAGGCTAGAGCTTCATATCTTTTCCCAAAAAAGTATTCCCTAGATGGGAGGATAGGGAAATGCAACTGATGGAGTGAAACTTTCTGTATGTTCGGGAGGCCCTGAAAAAGCGTTCAGGACACCTCTGCATCAGCTGTGGGCTGAGTGTACTGTATATAACTGTATTATGCATGATTTTTTTCATAGGTCTGTAATTGACGGAATATCCCCGTTCAACAATTCGAGCCTGGAGAGGCATTATTAATAGCAGGCCACGGGGTACTTACTGCTCTTGTCCATTTCTAGCTTGTTCCAGCTATGTCGGCGGTGGTTAACCTGTCATGCTGGTGGCACTGAGCAGGACAGTGTGGTGGTGATGGGGATGCATGACAAAGATACCGCATAGCAGGGGAGAGATGGTGGGGCAAAGCATACAGAGATAAATCTGTATCTTTTATATCTTTATCGATTTATATCGATAAACGTAAAGCTCTTTACTTTCCCCATCCCCCCTCCCCAGGGTCCCCTGTTCCAGGAAAAAAAAAAAATCAAGTTACAAACCCTAAACTGCACAAGTCCAAGATGGGTGCAAAATGATCGAACAGCCGCATCTGCCAAAAAGATGATGAATTCTATATGAATCAGCCGAGTGACTCAGCAGCTGAACAAAAGCTCGTCTAGAGCATTTGAGCAAGGGAAAAGGTGCTCAGCTCTCCCTGGTTACTGGCAGGTTCTCAGCTGGGCTCAGAGCCCCAAGAGAGGCAAGGTCCAGAAGGCCGAAGGGCTGGGGAGGAATCCACAAACAAGGACAGGGCAGGCAGCCACAAGCCTGGAGATCACTGGGAGAAGCACCTAGCAGCCTTCAAATATCTGAAGGACCAGCAAAGGGGAGATGGGTTGGGTTTCCCTCTATGGTTCCAAAGGACAAAACTGGGCTTGGGGCTGGCCCTTGCAGGAGCCTGCCTCTGAGAACCTAATGCTATCATTAGCTTTTCTAGACAGCTGTTTGCATACAGGTAGTAAGCTCCCAGTCACTGGGGGGCATTCAAACAGAGGCAGGATGATCAGCTGGGGGGAACGCTGCTGGTGGTGGTGGGGAGTCAGCGCTGAAGTACCGTGTGAGAGCTTTCAAAATTCCCACTTTCCCCCTTAAAGTTTAATCTTCTGAGCTTTGTTTGCTTAGTAGCTAGAGTAATCAAGTAATCATTCCTAGGGGACAACAGTCCTGGCTGTGAATCGTGTTATTTTCTTCCAAATCCCTTCTTCCTCTCCTCCCTTCCCCGACTTCAGCTGACTAAGGCAGATCTCCTTGCCTGTCCTCCAACGTCTGATTTTTACAAATACAATTATCACAGATTTGTGCCTCCTGTGCCGGATGCGGGGGGGTGGGGTGGGGGGAGCCACAGAACAGAAAAGTTACAAGGAATGTGCTCAAAAACAGCTCCTGTGACCTCAGCCATTGATATGCTAAGGAGGAGGCAGTTTCCATAGAAAATGTAGCTGTTACTGATAGTTAGACTTTTTTTTTTTTTTTTTTTTTGAGAAAAATAAAAGGAAGCCTCAGGAGAGAAATACTGTTCCACGTTTTCACTGGATTTCTTTTCCTTCTGGGCTGATTTTCTCAACATTTGGCATTGTCTCCGGTGAGGTTGAATGGGACCTTAGAGATGACACCTACCTTCGAGATTCTTCATTGTCCACAGGGAAGAAACTGAGGCCCAGAGGGCAAAGTGGTTGTCCAAGGTCACCCAGCACCTTAGGGCAGAGCTAAGACTGTAGTCAGAAGTCCATGCAACCAGCTCAAGTGCCCCAACTTCTTCTCAGGCCTAGAAGCTGCATCCGTGCTCCCTCCGGAAAAAGGGTGGGGTCCCAGTCATCCCCAGACCTTGGGCGACCAGGGACTGGACCTCAAGCTGTATTTCTTCAAGTTGTGAGCGGAAAAACTCAGCCCCTGACCATACCAGCCCTCTCCCCTAAAGCCTTCCGTCTCACATGGTTTTCGAAGTCGGCCCCCCAAACCAGGCTGCCTACCCATCTCCCCCCCATTGGTGTGAGAACCACCTGCAGGCAGCCTGACTTTTCACCTGGAGTGCAAATGTCCTGGGGGTCCAGAGTGGGTGGCTCTGTTTCCTTCCCAAGAAGTAGCTATACCTGAGGGGCGTCTGGGTTGGTGGCCGCCCTGCCTGGGGGTGGCGCAAAGTCTCCCATCTGTCTGTCACACCAAACCACCCTGCCAAAGGGAGTCTAGAAATGAGCTCCTCCTGTCAGCAGAGGGAACTGAGACAGACCAAGCTGAGCGAGCCCCCTTGCAAAGAGGACCTGCACATAATTTGCAAGGCCGGGAGCAAGATGAAAATTCGGGACCCCTTGTTCGACAACTATGAGGAATTTCAGGACTGCATCCAGAGCCCTCAAGCCAAGTGTGGGGCTGCCGAATCCCACACCATGAAGCCTGCCCAGCTCTGGGCCCCAAGTGGATGGGGACAGTAACTGCTTAAGGTTTAGGAATCAAGGAGCCAGGGGGACATTCTGGTTCCCCAAATGTATGCTCTGTTCACCCCTAAAGATACACTTCTGTTTCTTCCTGGCGAGCAGGTGCACCAAAGGCCCACGGGGTCTCTGTGATGGGGGAAGAAGGCGATATTTCTTTCTCCCTCTGTGCTCTTCTCTCGCAGAACACCCTCTCCGTCCCACCCTCATTATTTCTGCTTTTCTACTTAAGTGGAACAAGGCTCACGTTCAATGTGAAAGAACTGTGCCATTTTATTTTGGACTGGGAACCGGCCGGGAGCGCAGTGGACCCCTGGAACCCTGTGGAGGGGTCGCCAAGCTGCGCACGTTAGCTCGAGCTCTCCCCTCCTGGGGGCACCGTCCCCCAGCTCTGAGCCGCCGGGGAGTGGGGAGCGGTGCACCGCACGCAGCACCCAGGCGCGGCCCATCTCCGTGCAGATGCCCTGCCTCCCCCGCCCCCCCAACCCTACAAGCGCCCCCAGCCCGGTGCTGCCCGGGAGCGCCCCCCTACCCCGCCTCCGCATCCCCTCCCGCGCCAGCTTCCAGAAAGCTCCCGGTGAATTCCACAGCATTCTTTGGGCGTGAGTCATGCAGGTTTGCAGCCAGCCCCAAAGGGGGTGTAGACGAGACAGAGCGCTATAAATACGCGCGCCTCACGGTGCTCACCACGCGGTGTCGCCAGGAGCTGCGCACGGTCGCTGGGCGCCGCTGACCGGTGAGATGTCCCCACCTCTCCTACCCGGCGCAGAGCCCCACCGGGACCCAGGGCGGGCAGGGGTGGCAACCAGGAGAGGACAGGAAGATCGCTGGTACTCCCTGAGCTGTCTGAGCTGCGCTCTGGATGGAGGCGGGGAACCAGGGAAGGGAGGTGGCCCGAGCCCCATCACCCGGCCGCGGAGCTGGAAGCAGAATTGCTGGGCGGTGGCGCCCAGGCCGGGACTCCGGAGCTCCCGTGCTCGCTAGCTCCAGCCACAATTCTGTGGGGTAGGTAATTAGGACAGGTGTAATGACCCTCCTTTTGCAAAGATGGGGGACCGAGACTTGGAGAACTAATGCCTATTGCGGGAGGCCCGGACCTTCCTGTGGCATTCTTGTCCAGGTACTGAGCTCCGGTGGTGGTTGTCAGCTTGCCTGCTTGGGTCATCTTGTCTGCTCCTGAATCCCGTGGTTCTCTCCATAGGGTGTTTTTAAGTATGTTTTGATTTAAGTACATGTTGCAACCACTTAAATCCCAGTCTTTCTGCTTCCGAAGGCACCAGGATACATCAGAGAAAAGTCACAATCGCCATTAGATCGCAGACGTCTGCTCCAACTGTCTCATTTTATAGATGATAATCTGAGGCCTGGAGAGGTTTAGGATCCTCTCCCAAGATAAACGGCATGTAGGTGTCAGAATCAGGACTAGAACTGAAGCCTTGATCTTCCAGAATTTCTGGACCTAATTAAAAAAAAAAAAAAGAAGCTGCAGCAGCAGCTGCTTATTATTCTTATTTTTAAAGAGAGATTAGGAATTTAAGAATAAGGACAGATACAATGAAAGGGTGCCGGCTGGAGTCTTCATTATAATAACAGTGGGAAATTACATGCAATGTAAATGCCCAACCTTGTGGGATGGCAAAATAGACTACACCAGAAAATGCACCATTCTGCAGCCTCAGAGGTGTGCTTTTAAAGACTATTTGAAGATAGTGGGTGTAAGGGATCTGATTGCACACAAATGCATAGAAAATAGAAGGAGATCTACCACAGTGTTGCGTCTGGATGGTATGAATTACAGGTGCCTCGTTTTTCTTTTCGGTTTGGTTTCTACATTTGGGGAGGCAGTAGCATAGGAGCTTGGGCCTTGGGCTTTAAAAACCGTGCAGCACCCCAGCTGCGTGACTGCGTGGCTTAGGTCTCTGCGTGCTTCCCATCGCTCCATCTGCGTGGGTGAAGCATCCTTGGGGGAAAGAGGCTGCCTGGCGGAGGTGGGGAGTGGAGGACCTTGGTAGGGCTTGTTCCAGTCACAGCAATTGGCAGCCAGGTGCCCAGGCCTGAGCTGAGAGGAGAGGAGAGTCGGCGCACATGGAGGGCAGTTGCAGTGCTGTCCTAGGAAGAGCAGTATCAATGTCACGTTCTGAGTCGGAGTCGGCATCGTCACAAGATCCCTGCCCCCCCCCCCCCCCCCCCCCCCCCCCGCCTCGGGTGATTCCTAGGTACTCTAAAGGAGCAAAGCCCCACAGGGAGGGACCACAGGTTCCTCGGTCCCTCTCCAAACATGCCACCTCCTTCCACTTCCCGGAAGGATAGTGCCAATGCCCACAGCTGGTCCTAGGTCAGATTTCGAAATAGTCAGAATTTACTATGATTATCTAAGACCCCTGTGTTTGCAGAAGGCATTCACGTCTCGGAGGTCCATGCTGGGGCCATTTTACAGATGAAAACACTGAGGCTCAGATTTAAGTGACGTGGTGTCAGGGAAAGGACACTGGACTGGAGGTTGGGAGGGCTGGGTTGTCTTCCTGGGGTTGCCAGCCTGCTGCGGGCCTGGGGAGCCCCGTGCTGTCTCTGGATTTGACCTCCCCTTAGAGGCAGAGGGATTTGGGCCAGGAAACTGCTCTTTTTCTCAGCCTTGGGACCCAATGGCTCCCCATGGCCCAGGCTCCTGGTGGGAGACTGTACTGGCTGCTGGGTTTCCAGACTCCTCAGTCGGTGCTCTTGCCTTCGGCTCCCTTTTCTTCAGGGCCCAACGCCCTTTCTCCTGGTCCAGACCTATTTCAGAGGCTCTTGTATGAATTTCTGAGAAGTATCCAGGGGCCTCTCCCCGAGAGGTGGGTGTTCTTGCTGGCTTTCTCTCTCTGGCGTGGCCAAAGCTCTGTTTCTCTCTGAGGCATTTCAGGCCTTAGTGAGCAGCTAGGGCAGAGCCCGTTAGCCCTGGGCCTTCTATCAGGCCTGAAATAGCGCCCCAACTCAGCCACCCACCCTGTCTTGGGGGAAGGCAATGACCCACTCTCTTCTCCCACGCTGCTCCTTTGCTCTGCGTGGCTGGTTTGGGAACCGCAGCTTGGCCGCCTGACTAATGACTTTCCGGGCAAGGCTTCCTTTATTTACGTGCTACCAAATACGTCCCTATGGGCCTGCCCAGCTGAGGGCAGTTTTTAGAGGTTCACAGTTTCGGGAAGGGGGGACCCCACCTCCCTGTTCTGTTAGGGGAAATGAGAGAATTCAGATAAGCAGTGGGGGCAGGGGGAGGCGAGAAGACGGGCTGCTGGGAAGAGGGGTTCTGTTTTATGCAACAGCTCCAGCTTCTGGGAAAGGGTCCATTGTGTAAGACTGGGCTGTCCTGGGTTCCCAGCCGTCAGCTGAGTGGTGGAAGGGGCACCTTGGCAGGGCACCCTACTGTGGGCTTAAAGGGGAGAGCCACGGGAAAGGGAGCTGGCGGCAGAGGGGCCCATCCATCCAGAGGAAACTTCTCCTGGGGGGGGGCGTGGGCCCCATCGTTTAACCCTTTGACTTTGCCCTCCCCCACTCTCTACTCTCTGAAGACAACTGCCCCCTGCTCTACTGCATTTATACCCCAAATCTGTGCAGGGATATAGATCTCAGGTCTCATGCGAGGGATCGCAAATGACCTTTATTTTCCTTTGCCGGCCCTTTGGCTCTCACTGCCTCAGAGTCTTGAAAGGCCTTTGTCGGGAGTGTTGAGGCTTGGTGGAAAAAAAGGGGATTTTTCTTTTGTGATGGATTGGGAACGCCTGCTGTGGGCCGGATTAGTGATGCACACAGCACGGGGTTGGGGGGGGTCTACGCAGTCCCCACATCAGGGCTGGGAAAGGAGAGGGGCCAGTGAGTCAGCCCAGAGAGGTGTTTTGAGGGTTTATTTGACATGAGCAGGTATCAGATAGACGTCCTTCCTGGATGCAGAAAGCACATGCTCAGGCTTAGTCAGCGATTCTGGGGTGGGGGGGGGGTGGCTGGGGGGGGAGGGCTGGACCTGAGCCCAGAGCTCTGACTCCAGAGTTCTCGTTTCTTCTCTATTAGGCTGCTTCTCCTATGGTTCCTCCCTGTATCCACTTTCTTTTGAAGGGGTCCAGGGGCAATTCTGAGCTTTTTCTCCCAGTTTCCCTGGGGGATAAAAACACAGTAATGGCAGCCGAGGGGCCGGCTGAGGGCAGGGCCTCTGTGGGGCTCTGGAGAAGCTGCTGTAGGCTGCAGGCCAGGCCGGAAACCGGCAGGCTGGCTAGCTGTTACCATGACAGTCTCCTGTTCTCTACAAACAGAGGCCTGCTGGGATTCCAGAATTGGAGAGGGAGGTGCCATGAAGACTCTCCTTCTGCTGGTGGTGCTGCTGCTGACCTGGGAGAATGGACAGGTTCTGGGAGACCAGATGGTCTCAGACACAGAGCTCCAGGGTAAGTGGAGCAGGTGTCCCCTGTCCTAGCACACTCTCTGCCAGAGCCCGAAGTGGTAGAGACGGTTTGGTCCTGTGCATCCCATCTGTTTTGCTCAGACTGGGCCCTCTCGGAGCCTCCTCCCCCCGCCCAGCTACCTGGTCTAGGTTCTTGGCCGTCAGGTGGGCTTCTGGGCATTTTTCAGGCATATCCCCAGCACTTTCTGGCCCCTACAACCCTTTTCACCAGTCTGCTTGCCCCGGGGCCCACGCCTCCTCCGGGAAGCCTGCCTCATTTGAGACTTTGTGAGCTTCCATTTCTGAGTCTCCATAGCACCTACTATATGTACCCTACACCTTTCCGCCTAGAAAACCAATGCTCCGTATCCAGGTAAGGGGAAACGTCCTCCTGCAGAGCCCAGCTTCGGGGTTCCCTCCTCTGTCAGGCCTTTCCTGAAGCCCCCCCACCCCCGCCCTCCTCCCCATGCTTGTCCTACAAGCTGACCGGTTCTCTGGGGTCGTAGTTAAAAACTCAAACTTGGAAATCAGACTTGGGTATGTGTCTGGCTCTGTGACTCCCCAGCTGTATTAACCCGGGGCAAGGATCTGATCTCACTCTGCTGCTTTTTCCTCCTCTCCTCGTCGTCGTCGGTGCAGGGGGTGATGACCTCAGTGCAGAGAGCATTGCATAAAAGGGCATGTGATGTGGCCGGCTCAGTGCTTGGCCCAGGAGAACCACCAGGAAAGCCTTAGTCGTTACTCCTTCAGTACCTCGGTGACACTGTCTCATTGCATTTGCCACACGGCGTTGTGTCTTGATCACGGTCTCCTGTGGAATGGTGCCATTAATTCATCTTTATGTCCCCTATCACGTGGAGCCATGGAATAAGGAAGTTCAGATGTTTGGTAAAATGGACTCCCAGAAACACTTGTGTCCAAAATAAGATTTTACATTTTGATGTTTAAACAGTTAACGCTTCCAGAATTTTTTTAAAAAAAATTTTATTTTAAGTCACATATAGAGTATTATTAGCTTCAGGGGTAGAGATCAGTGGTTCATCAGTTGCATATAAGACCCAGTGCTCAGTCCATCACGTGCCCTCATTAATGCCTGTCACTCAGTTACCCCATCCCCCCACCCTTCTCCCCTCCAGCAAACCTCAGTTTCTTTGCTGTGATTAAGAGTCTCATGCTTTGTCTCCCTCTCTGATTTTGTTTTGTTTTATTTTTCTTTCCCTTCCCCTATGCTCCTCTGTTGTGTTTCTCAGGATTTTTTTTTTTCCGTGGAAGTGTTCTCCTGCAGCTGGGCAGGCTCGTTCTCCAGAGCCGCAGGGGCATCGCGCTGCTCGCTGTCCCTCCCCTGGGGTGTGCCTGGGCCGGTGCTTTGTGCTCCCGAGCAACTAGCGGAATCGCTCTTTGGGCCCTGGGTCCACAATAAGCCCCATGATGGGCCCCCGGGTCAGGGCAAAGCTGGGGCCAGAAGGCTGCCCGCCGGGGTGGGTGCTCCCAGCCTTGACAGCCCCTAGACTGAACTGGCCTTCCAGACCATCCCAGCTGGTTCTAGGGTGATATCCCCAGCACCATCTCTGCCTCTCTCCTCACTCTCCTTCCCTGCCCTTCTCTTGCAGAAATGTCCACCGAGGGGAGTAAGTACATTAATAAGGAAATTAAAAATGCTCTCAAGGGGGTGAAACAGATAAAGACTCTAATAGAACAAACAAATGAGGAACGCAAATCACTGCTCAGCAACTTGGAAGAAGCCAAGAAGAAGAAAGAGGTAAGGAGGAGCCAGCTGACTGCCCCCCCCCCACCACCACCACCTGAGTTCCCTGCTGGAGGGGAGTGCTCATCGCCCCCTGGTGCCCTGCTGGGTTGTCATGGTGACCCTCAGCCCTTTCAGGCTAGTGCCTGCTGATGCTGGGACTGTAGTTAAGAAAAGAGGGAAGGTTTCTTTGCTTTTGAAAGCTTCAAGGGGTTAGATCTTGGATCTGGTTTCTTACCAGCCTGGCCCAGGGTCTGATGATGACCCATTAGTCACTTCAGTAGATTTTTCTAAACCCTGGCTATGCAAGCTCCAAGGTAGGCTCTGGACTGGGTCTGTCCTGGGTCAGGAGGGGGATGGTACCCTACCTTCAGGAAGCTTATCGAGTAGGGCAGTAACTTTGGGGTTAAGGCAGGTACACACTGCCGTGCCCCATGGCTTTCTGGAGTTCTGAGTACTTCGTAAAGAGACATTTAAGTCGGATAGTGAAAATAGTGGGTCTAGCCTGTGCCTAATGATTCAACAAAACTAAAACACCGTAATGGAATAAATCACTTATTTAAAAAAAAATCAGTAGTCTCCTTAAGGGTATCCTAAAAACCTACTCCCATTGCCTCCCTACCAATAATGAAGGAGATGCTAAGACAGGTCACTTGCCACCTTCATGACCCATAATGCATAGTAAAGTGTTTTAAAGGCTCTGAGAAGTTCTGTAGTAAAGAAGTTAGTGGAACTTCATTTAACTCTGTGTTTTCCAAACCAAATTGATCAGGAAATCCTTTTTTCTCCCCATGATAGCTTTTTCTTTTTAAAGATTTTATTTATTTATTTGAGATGGAGTGAGAGAGAGAGAGAGAGGGAGTGCATATGACTGGGGGTGGGGGGTTGCAGAGGGAGTGGGAGAAGCAGGCTCCCCACCGAGCAGGGAGCCCGATGCGGGGCTCGATCCCAGGATCCTGAGATCATGACCCGAGCCGAAGGCAGATGCTTAACTTACTGAGCCACCCAGGCGTCCCTCTCCCCATCATAGCTCTTAGCACAATTCCCTGGAAGCCACTTAGGGAAATGCTGGCCGATTCAGCAGTTTCTTTTGACACTTAATGCCCTTCCTTGGTATCCGTGTTTTTCTTCACCATTTTTTAAAAATTTTTTATGTTATGTTAATCACCATACATTACATCATTAGTTTTTGATGTAGTGTTCCATGATTCATTGTTTGCATATAACACCCAGTGCTCCATGCAGTACGTGCCCTCCTTAATACCCATCACCGGGCTAACCCATCCCCCCCACCCCCTCCCCTCTAGAACCCTCAGTTTGTTTCTCAGAGTCCATCGTCTCTCATGGTTCATCTCCCCCTCCAATTTCCCCCCCTTCATTTTTCCCTTCCTGCTATCTTCTTTTTTTTTTTTTTAAACATATAATGTATTATTTGTTTCAGAGGTACAGGTCTGTGGTTCAACAGTCTTACACAATTCACAGCGCTCACCATAGCACATACCCTCCCCAATGTCTATCACCCAGCCACCCCATCCCTCCCACCCCCCACCACTCCAGCAACCCTCCGTTTGTTTCCTGAGATTAAGAATTCCTCATATCAGTGAGATCATATGATACGTGTCTTTCTCTGAATGACTTATTCGCTCAGCATAATACTATGAGAATCCTCAAGTAGCTCAGAGAAGTGTCAGGCAAGTCCTATTTTTGAGTTTTTGTGGTTATCATCAGAGTTTGGTATCCTACAGTCCAGGTTCTGTGATAAAGCCTGTCAAGTTCAGGAAAAGACTCCATGCTGTCTTAGTTCCCGGGTCTGTGAACGGGAAAGAAAGGAAGTGGGCCATGTAGTTGATGTTGGTGCTTCGGCTCAGTAGGAGGCCTGGTGGCCTTCCCCGCAGGAACAGGGGACCCGGAGCAGGAGAGGGGTCTCACAGAACTCAAACTCTTTCCTGCTCAGCTCCTGGCTTTGGGGTGTGCATGGTCTACTTAACTCTTCTTCGAAGCGTTAATACGCTCATTTGTCGAGATTTTAATATAGAAAAGTGGAAGAGGAAAAGTTTTCTGAAAACCTTTTAACCTCTGGACAATTCGCTGTTAGCATTTGATCTGTTTCTCACTCTTTCTTTTCCCCCCTCTACACTCTTCTGATAGTCACTATATTCAAAATCACAACTTGTTAACATGAAAAATGCTTGTTATACTATTTAAAACTTAACTACGGACACCCTCGCAAAGCCGTGCGTCTCCTGCCGCTGTGTAGACCAACGATTTGCTTGGCCTTCTATTTTTAAGCATCCGGGTTGATTCCAGTATTTCCCCCCCCCCACCACCATAAACAAATACCATAACAAATATCTTCATGCATATGGATTTCTCCTTTATGGCAAGAATTCTTTGGGATGGATTCTCATAGAATTATTGGGCCAAATGACATGGATGTGCTAGAGGGTTTGGGTAGTTGTTGTGACTTTGATTTTGAAGGCTTGCTTCCTCCAGTGGCTGCAATTGACAAATAAGATTCAGAGCGCCTCTGGGGTCAAGACTAAGGGCAGCGTCAGAGAAAGGGGATATCCACGCGGGTTCTAGTGGCCGGGGAGGACTGTAAAGAAGAGCCGGGTCTCGAAGTTGAGAAGATGTTTAAAGCTGGGTGGGGAGGGAATTCCAGGCAAATGGGGGGAACGCAGGAGCCAGAGGAAGATACAGGGACTCTGTGTGGCTGGACCTGGGAAAAGGCCTGCTCCGGGGGCGTGGAGAGCCCGGCACCATCGTGCCTGCTTGCAGAGCGTGAAGCCTGTGGCTTCCGCGTGGCTAACCTGATCTCGTGTCCTCCTCTAGGATGCCCTAAATGATACCAAGGATTCAGAAACGAAGCTGAAGGCGTCACAGGGGGTCTGCAATGACACCATGATGGCCCTCTGGGAGGAGTGTAAGCCCTGCCTGAAACAGACCTGCATGAAGTTCTACGCCCGCGTCTGCAGAAGCAGCTCGGGGCTGGTTGGCCACCAGGTGAAAGGGGACAGGCCGCTGAGCACAGCAGGGCTCTGAGTGGTGGATGCAGGAACTGAGTGTGAAATATGCCCCTTCTCTGCTCCTGCCCCCAGTTCCAATGGGTGGCGTAGTTCTCCCACACCAGCTGGGTGACTACAAATCAGTTCAATTCTGACACTGTCCCCCCGGAGACGGCATGAGATCCCATGGGCTAAGGGCTCAGGCCCACAGACTGTCCTCCCCACTCCTCCCAACTTCAGGTGCCAGTCATGAGTCTGGCTTGTCACCTGTGCTGCTGTCCGACTGGCTATAGATTGGAGGTTCCCACAACCCCCTCCTTGTGTTAAATCAATTTGCTAGAGCAGCTCACAACTCAGAGACACATTTGACTGATTAGGTTATTGGTTTATTATAAAAGGATCTAACTCTGAAAAGCCAGAGGGAGGCGATGCGTAGCTCAAGGTATGGACAAGAGGTGAGGAGCATTCCATGCCCTCTGAGAGGGCACCGCTCTCTTGCATCTTCACACGTTCAGCAACCCAGATACTCCTGAAGCCCATCCTTTTGGGATTTTATGGAGTCTTCCTTCCACGGGCATGATTGATAAAATCATTGGCCATTGTTGATGGATTCAACCTCCAGCACATCTCCCCTCTCCAGAAATCAGGAGATGGGATTAAAAATTCCATCGTTCCAATCTTGGTTGGTTCCCCTGGCGACCAGCCCCCAACCTCAGGTGCTTTCCAAAAGCCACCTCATTAACATAACTTTATTATTTTTTCATTTATTATTAGCATATAACTTTATTGCTCTCCTCACAGGGAATTCTAAGGGCTTTAGGAACCAGACAAAGACCAGACATACACTTCTTTTTATAAATCAGAGTATCACAGCTTCATTTCACATGCCAGATGCAGTTGATCGGTCCCAGCTGCATTGGAGCCTGGAGGGCCACGATCAGCTGGTAACGTTTGCCATCAGTGAGCAAATGTGAAGTCGTTAAAAGCACCTATGCCGTGTGTTAGAAGATTCTTACCCAGAAATTATTAGCTGGATGACATAACCAACGACTTCGTAGTATGGCTCATCCCTGGGCCCACTTAGGCAGAAGGAATTAAGAATTTTAGCACATTGATATCAATCCCATCTTCCCCTGTGGCCTTCGCCTGGTTGCAACTCATGAACCGAAGGCCCATTCGTTGGCCCTTGGCTGCGTCGGGGTGTGGGGATCCTTGGTGGCCAGAGAGGAGACCAGTCTCAGGTGACAGGGGTTTGTGCATCTCTTGGCCTCAGACGTCTTCCCAAACTCTTCCCCGTTGGGCGGGTAGAATGGAAGGGTGTTGGCTTGACAGCTGGGGGGCCAGGGAGCCAGTCCCAGCAGGGGCTTTGGTCATGTGCTATGTGACTGAGGGGACCGAGGGGCAGCGAGGGGGCGCAGGGGGAGGCTGGGACTTGAGTGAGCTTCTCCTAACTTCCCCGTTCTGCCATCACAGCTTGAGGAGTTCCTGAACCAGAGTTCTCCCTTCTACTTCTGGATTAATGGTGACCGCATCGACTCCCTGCTGGAGAATGACCGACAGCAGACCCACGCCCTGGACATCATGCAGGACAGCTTCAACCGGGCGTCCAGCATTATGGATGAGCTTTTCCAGGACAGATTCTTCGCCCGTGAGCCCCAGGACCCTTACCACTACTCACCCTTCCGCTCATTCCAGAGGAGGCCTGCCTTCTTCAAGTCCCGCTTCGCCCGGAACATAATGCCTTTCCCTGGCTACCAACCCTTGAATTTCCACAACATATTTCAGCCCTTCTTTGACATGATACACCAGGCTCAGCAGGCCATGGATGTCAACCTGCATAGAATCCCTCACTTCCCAATGGAATTCACAGAAGGTTAGAAAGCCGTCTCATTCTTCCTAAGAAGGGATGGGAACAAGCAGGTTACCGAGAAGCCCGTTAGATTCTAAGGACTATGCCAGGGGCTTGGCGTGTGGCATCCCAGTTTCCCCCAGCAACCCCATGAAGGTGGTATTATCCCCATTTAAGGAGGAGAAAAGTATGACAGGTGAAGGAACGTGTCCAGGTATTCACAGCTGATAAAGGGGGACCCGGTCAAATGTAGCCCTGCCAGACTTGGAATCTGTGTTCTCTCAAGTTTACCATGCCCCTTCCAGCCGCTGGTGGGTGTGACATTGATTACTCCTTTCTAGAGAACCAGACCCCCTTGTCTTGGGAACCCAGGTGCCTTTATGTAGATGCCGTGCATACAGTGGTGACCGATGATATAACCAGTCCATGCTACAGTTTAAAAAAGCTGTTCCTGGCCATCACCTTGGGGCCTGGTAGAGAATGGGCATGCGTGGATAGTTTTTGAATGAATGAGGTCGACGATGGACATGAAAAGTCAATACTTTTAGAAGTGATTTCCTTCGTTAAACTAATAGACCTGGTTAGCCAACACCATCTCCTAAAGGCTACCGTTGGATTGGCATGAAGTTTGGCTTGAAACGGTTTGGAGATACAGGAGGACATTGAATTGAACAGCATCTACTGCATATCCATAATGGGGGGGAGGCTTGTGTTATAAGGCGGCTCTAAGGAGGATCCCATTCCTGCCTTCAAGGGATTTGCTGACCCTAGGGGGAGAGAGATGAGCCAGAGAGAATGCAGAGCAGAAAGGGTCAGATGCCAAAGAGAATGGCGTATAGCTATGGCAGTGTGGAGGGAGGAAGGGCTCATCGGATGGAGATGGTGGGAGTGAGGTCGCACCTAACTGAGGGAGCCCCGGGAACCCCTTCCTGTCCCTCTCTGCAGGGAGCCCGGATCAGAGAGGCCTAGGTCTGCAGGCAGACAACCCATTCCAACCTGCTCTGCCCACAGAAGCATCTCAAAGAGGCAAACAGTAGTGTGGAAGGGGTCGGAGGGGAGGCCCATCCCTATATTGCTCTGTGTGGTCCTTCAGCATGACGCCCTCTTCCCTTGTGTGTCTCCAGAAGACAACCAGGATGGTGCCGTGTGCAAGGAGATCCGTCACAACTCCACAGGGTGCCTGAAGATGAAGGACCAGTGTGAAAAGTGCCAGGAGATCTTGTCTGTGGGTGAGTCGGGGAGCCTTGGATCCCAGGAACCTCACCGGGGCTCCCTTTATGGGGTCAGGCACATGGGACTTGAAATTCCAGCCCCGCTGACTTCTAGCTGTGGCACTGGGGGGAGGGGGATCCTTGACCCTGCTCCATGTGGGCCCTCATCTGTAGACAAGGGCTAAGAGGTGGGGTTGTCCCTGAAATTGGGAGACATCTTTTTTTGATTTCCCCAGCTACTCTCTTCCCAAGGGCCATGCCGGGTAGACCTCCCTATTTTTTTCTGCAGATGATGGACTTATAGATAATATGTATTCTGTTTAATAAACTCTTACCGTGTTGGTACTGTTGTAAACACTTTGCAAACATTTACTCATTTCCTCAGAATGACCCTGAGTTGGGTACAGTGACTGTCCCTATCTTACCGAGGTGAAAAAGCTCATAGTCACAGGAAGGTTGAGTAACTTCCCAAGATGATAGGACACCCATATGTTGGAGAGCTGAGTGTTTGGGATGTGTTCTTAACCAGTGTTTGGTGTTCTGTCCCCAGAACACGTGGATCACCAGTAGTGGTACCTTAGCTTCCCAGCAAAATACCCTTTGGTTGGTCGGTTCCCAAAGCAAGGGAAATATAGTTGACCCTTGAACAACGAGGGGGTGAGGGGAGGCGATAACATAAACCATCTATTAACATGCATTTCATATGTAACCTGTATCATATACTATATTCTTAAAGTAAGCTAGAGAAGAAATGTTACTAAGAAAATCATAAGAGAAAACTATGTTTACAGTACTGTACTGTAAAAAACTGCATATAAGCGGACATAGTTCAAACCATGTTATTTGAGGGTCAACCATACTTCCTTTTAGGGCTCCCCTCAGCTTTATCAGATCTCTTCATTGGCTCATTTCTTCCTACTTTGAGTAACAGCTGCAAAAGCATCTGGAATGGTTCCTGGCACACAGGAGTCTCTGCTCCGAAAGAGTTAATTGTTTCCCTTGGACGTGGCCGATCGATCTTGTGGCTTTGCTCTTACTTAACACGTTTGGGTTTGCCAGGGCAAGCCTTTGGAGTCTAGTTAAATATTCCTAGCCTCACTCCTATAAGTTTTGAGGCCACTGCGAAATAAATCCAAGTGTGGGGGGAGGGGCTGATGTATGAATTGCAGATGAGTCCTCAACCCAGCCTCCCGGGCTTTGTCTGTCAACTACCATAGTCAGAGAAGCATCAAGTGCGCGGTTCCCCACCACCAGAGTTGTGCGTAGGGCCAGAGGAAGAGAGGCACAGATGCCCCGACTCAAATTGGCACCCCGAGCACTGATCTTAACGGTCCCTGATCCCAGCTTACCCACACTGCCTTCTCTTCACCGAGAGAGGGTTACCGCCTCTTATTTCAGGCGCGGGCCGCCAAATGAACACACACTGCCCGAACGCTCTAGACCAGGGTTTCTCAGCTTTGGCCCTGTTGGCATTTTGGACTGGATCGCTTTTTTTTTTTTTTTTTAAGATTTTATTTACTTATTTGAGAGAGTGCGTGCACGAGTAGGAGAAGGGCAGAGGGAGAGGGAGAAGCAGGCTCCCCGCTGAGCAGGCCCCCCCCCCCATCCGCCCCTGACACAGGGTTCGATCCCAGGACCCCGGGATCATGACCTGAGCCGAAAGCAGTTGCTTAACCACCTGAGCCACCCAGGCGCCCCCAGACCGGGTCACTTTTATCGTGAGGGGCTGTCCTGTGCGCTGTGCGATGTTCAGCAGCAGCACCCCTGGCCTCTACCCACAAGGCACCGGTAGCCTCCCCACCACACCGGTCGTGACAACCAAAACTATTTTCAGACCTTGTCAAATATACCCCTGGGGCAGCAGAGCCCCCGGTTGAGATCTACTGCTCTAGATGGAGTCTCAGTTCTCAATGACTTTTCTCACTTTTTAATTTTTCCCTGGTGAAAGAGTTAAGATTACTCATTGTATTATCTTTTCAACCTGGCTTTTATTTCTTGCCCCACCTAACATTTTTGAGATTTTAATACAAATACACTATCATCACTTATGGTAATCCTTTATAGTAAATGCAGTGTGCAAAGATCTGTTTTCCCCTGACTCGCTAGGGTTTGATGTACCATCCTTGAGATATTTTTTGAAAAAAATCAGGGAAAGAAAATCAGTAGTTTTTAAAGAGATAGCGGGTAGCTGCCAGCTCTTATTGATCAGACAACCTGCAGTGGGCATTCCAGGACCCAAAGCAGTCCCCTGTGTCTTCTCTGCCCTCCTGATGAGCTGGGTGACCAGCCATGAGGGGCAGATGGACCAAGGATCCTGGCCAGCTCTTCTATGTCATGGACTGTCGGCACTAGATTTCTAGCTCTGCAGATACTCTCAAAAGACAGGCTTGGAGAATTTTCCAGAGCCACAGACTCAGAGGAGGAAGAACCTAGGTTTAGGAGTTAAAGCTCTGGGTTCAATCCTGGCCCCATAAATCATTCTGTGTCTTTAAGCAAGTGATTTACTTTTGTGGACCTCAATTTCATCACTGGTAATACTTAAGGTAGAAGAGATGTGATTACTGGAGAGAGTGGATATCCACAGCACTTGAGTAGTGTGTGGTACCTAGTAGCTGTAAGTAACACTCCTTCTCTCCGGAAATGATCCCTCGGGGGACTAGCACAGTGAGGGTAGCTCCAGGTCTGAGCACACAGACTGAGACCAGTGTTTCTCAAAGTGTGGTCAACGTCCTTTCATCAGTCTCTAAGCAGGTAAGGGCCTTGCACCCAAAGGTGAATCAGTGATGTCACTAACGACACTGGTTAGTTCAGGTGCCAATGTTTTCCAGAGCAAGACTTTGTCGATGAAGGAAGCTGCGCGTTGATTTACATTCCGGGGCGAGCTCTCTGTTTTGTTACAGACTGACGACACACGGCATGTGGCTGGCCATTTAGAGTCCTGGCTCCATGAACTGATTTCCATTCATGTTTTTATCCCTTTTTAGCCTTCCCTTCACATTTCTGCCTTTTTTTCCCCCTCCATCTCTGGGCAGACTGTTCTTCCAACAACCCCGCTCAGGTCCAGCTGCGACAGGAACTTAATAATTCCCTCCAGATTGCCGAGAAGTTCACCAGGCTGTACGACGAGCTGCTGCAGTCCTATCAGGAGAAGATGTTCAACACGTCCTCCCTGCTGAAGCAGCTGAATGAGCAGTTTAGTTGGGTGTCCCAGCTGGCTAATCTCACTCAAAGTGAAGACCCATTCTATCTCCAGGTCACGACGGTGAGTCACGTCCTGGCCACACACTGAAGCTCGGTGGGGCGGGTATGGTCTGGCAGCGATGTGAACCTCCCCTGGAAGCAAAATGGGAGGAAGCTTTAAAGGGGGCACTTAAGCTTTGGATCGAGCATTTGCCATATGGCAGGAAACATAAAAACTTTGAATACATTGATGCATGGAAGCCTCGTCTCCCAGTGAGGTGTAGAATGTCATGACCCCATTTTTTTTTCTTAAAGAGGGGCAAAGGGAGAGGGAGAAAAAGAATCTTAAGCAAGCTCCATGCCCCAGCGTGGAGCCCAAGGTGGGGCTCGGTCTCACGACCCCAAGATCATGACCTGAGCCGAAATCAAGAGTCAGATGCCAACTGAGGCACCCAGGCGCCCCCATCGTGACCCCATTCACGGTTGAAGAAAGTGAGAGGTTCAACAGCTTGCCCCGGGTTTAAGAACTGAGAGGTGGCTCACCTAAGGCATTTGGACCTGTCTGCCTGGCTGAAAAGCCTGTGCTCTTCCCATGAGGGTGCCTCGCTGCCCTGCGCCATGTAGCTTGGCTCATGAATTGGTGTGTTATCCTCTACCAGTAATAGAAAGCCTCTCTCTAGTGCTGGGAACCTTTTTTTGGTTTTTCTTTCCCCGATTCCTTTTCTGCCACTGGCCCAGCCAGGGGCTGCCCAAAGAAAACCTGGTGGCTTAGAAACCATTTTTCCTCTGATGGGCTCCCCATGGGCTGGTCATGTGCAGATAGGATTGACACCTACAAACAAGTGTCTCTGAATTAGGGCCCTTCTGCTCATGGAATTTTACGGATGTCAAACCGAGTAAAAAGCAAGGGGGTCACCTGTCCACAACGGAGGCTGGCTTTTGTCACAAAAGGAGTCCATTTTGACCAATATTTCGGTTCTTCTCTTACCCTTTTCCTCGTAGGTGGGGTCCCGGACTTCTGACTCCAACGTTCCCACTGGGGTCACTAAGGTGGTTGTGAAGCTGTTCGATTCCGACCCCATCACTGTGATGATCCCAGAAGACGTCTCCAGGAACAATCCTAAATTTATGGAGACTGTGGCCGAGAAAGCCCTTCAGGAGTACCGCCACAAGAACCGGTGAGCATGCAGGCCTCAGCTCTTCTCCCTCCATGCCCAGCAGGTCCCCAGGACCCAGAAAAAAGGCCGCGCTGATGCAGCCTGGGAATGATTGCTCCTATAGCCAGAGCCCAGGCACGAAGCCGGAAAATCTCTGGAAATTCTAATTTTCCTTTGGGGGATGTTCTTTCTTTGTTGAGAAGCATTTATCCGTGAGGGTCCAGCCCTCACCTTCCATTCTCCTCCATTTTGTTTTCAGGGAGGAATGAGATGTGAGCACTCCTCTCTCCAAATAGGGGGCTGTCTGATTCCGTTGCCCCCGAGATGCGCGACAGGCCCCTAGAGAGAGCTCCGCATGTCACCGAGTGGACCGGGCCTTGCCTTGAGGCCCTCCTGCCCCCCTCGCCCAGCCTTCCCTGCCTCCGGACTCCGCACCGCAACGCCGCATTCGCTGATCACGGGAAGAACTCCTGTGTACCACTAACTCAATAAAACCGCCAGTAATCTGAACGCTCTGGGGTGTCCTGCTTTTATACCGGGTTTTTCCATCTCCCACGCGCCTTCATTTTGGTATGGAAAAAAAAAAAAAGAAGTAGAAAAGAAAAGCACTAGCTAAGATGGTATAAGGACTATCGTGTAATTGAGAATAAAAGGAGTGTGACAAAGTCAAACCAGGGATTTCTTGCTTTTAGGAGCAGAAATGTGTTCTAATGGCCAAGTAAAATGCATTTCTGAAAAGTGAATCTTGTCCATTCCATTATAAAACGGTTGCTGTATTCTGATTGGGGTGGGTGAGATCTCCTGAAGGAACACATTGAAAATTAAGATTGAAGAAGCAATAATAGGGGCTCCTGGGTGGCTCAGACGGTTAAGCGTCTGCCTTCAGCTCGGGTCATGATCCTGGGGTCCAGGGATCGAGCCCCATATTGGGCTCCCTGCTGAGCGGGGAGCCTGCTTCTCCCTCTGCCTCTGCCCCTCCCCCTGTTTGTGCTCTCGCTTGCTCTCTCTCTTTCTGTCACATAAAAGAAGAAGAAGAAGAAGAAGAAGAAGAGAAAATAATAAGGCATTCTGGGTATTTTAATACCCAGTTGGTATTTTCTTAATGGAATCTATTGTCCCCCAAAGACAAAATGAGGCAATTTCCTTTTTACTTTAAGGGTTTGGGATTCCTGTGACACCTTCCTGACTGTGGCATTGTCTGTCTGCTGTCAGTCCATACAACCTTCCTATCTTGCCCTCGACCACAATTTCTCTTCTACTTGGATTTTTCCTGACGGCATATTTACCACTTAGTCCGATATAGCCAGGCTGCAGTACCCCGTGCTGCCAGAAGATGGCCCTGCCTAACCGTGGTTCTTCCCCCAACATTAAGTTAGGCAGCCTTACCATTTCTGAGTATAGAAATTTTTTCTATACTATAGAATTCTTTTCATCAAATATAGCTCACATGAAGAAACACATCTAGCTGCATTCCAGGTTTGTAGCAAAGTCCACATATTAATTAAACGCTTAGAATGTTCTTAGGTCACTGTTCCTCATCTTTAAGTTCTAAGTACCTCTGCCTCACAAGTAACACTCCAAGGCTTAGCTCATCAAAGAAGCTGCTATTTTCATATTGCTCTCAAGGAAATTCAGAATCAAATTAGTATGAGTCACTTAATGACATATATTAATTAGGGGCATGGGTTCAGGAGGCATTTGCTAAAATGACCATCTTTGTAAATCATACATCACATTAATGTCACACCCTTATTTCAAAATTTACTTTTTATTTTCTGATTATGTCACTAGCTTCTGGCAGCCACTATATCCAAATGTTGCTTCTTTTTATGCAATCTACTTCACACTGTCCTAGGCGAGCACCTTAAAAGACAGACTAAAGCTGACTCCGAGGTTTGCTGGGAGCCCATGTGTCTATCCTCTGTTCCCCTTTGCTCAGTGGCCTTGTTGAGGGTACTTGGATGTCTCTCCATCCCTGACAGGAGTCCTAGCCTGAGGCACTACAAAGACCAAGGCAGGGCACAAGATCACCAAGGTGCAGGGCTGAGATGTGCGTGGGGAATTCTGGCAGGGAGACTGTGGCTAATGAGCCCTTGGTTTCTGGCCTCCAGGAAGCTCATGGCAAAGGGGGAGCAGGGCTTGATGTTCTCAGAAGAGAGGGCTTGGCACCTGACTACCAAGGGGGTAGTGCCACCAACCCTGCCGTTGGACCCTATGGTGACCCTCGGTGTCCTTCCGCCAGAAAATTGTAATAAAAAATAATCTCTGCTCACTGCATGGTGAAATGACACCAGAATTATGCAGTGTATGGCTGGTGCAACTGTACCAGTACCCCTGGGCCAGCCAAAGCACTTCTACCACTTGAACCAACTGTTTCATGTCATCTCATTGGGTCCCACAGTTACTCTCTAGGCAGGGGTTATTTCCCCCACATTACAAAGGCTTCCAGGAGTAGCCTTCATTAGAAAAGCAGAAGGCCTAGATGAGAGAACATCAGACTGTTGTTTCTCGCGGCCCCCAGAGGCTACTGGAGGGGACCTCAGGTTGCCCACCCTTCACTGTGAAGTGGCGGGGAATAGGCGAGGGGAGGGAGCCAGGAAGCTGCCCATGTGTTCAGGGCAGCTCTGCAGAGCAGAGCTCACCATGAAGTGGTGGGGTTGGGGGTGAATGAAAGGCCATTTGGCTCAGGCTTTACTTTCCCAAAGGGCCTCCAGATAGGCTTCGACTTCATCCTCCCTGGGGTTACACTTTGGTCACGAAGTTCTAGTGACAGGATCAAAGGAAAATGCTCACCATATAACAGTACCTTTGTCTCATCCAGAGCGGGCTGGAGGCTTCGATACTGGCAGGGGCTTAAGGAGGACACAGGGGCTGCTCTCCAAGGGTGTCCAAGTGAAGTTCAAAGCCAGCCCAGGGAAACCATCATCTGGCAGTAGCAGTCTCGGTGACCAGAGCAAGCCACCGCCCCACCTCAGATAACCTCAGGCAGCTTGAGCAGGGAGGGTGGCGGGACAGAGGGCCCAGAGCCAGACCGTGCCCTTTCCTACTCTGCTCTGGACTCTCAGAACCCGGGGTGCAGGGGTGTGTGTGAGAGGGTAGAGGGTGCCCCTCACCTCCTCCGCCCACCTCTGATGGGGGAGGGGAAGAGTTTTGATTACCATGTTAGTTGACATTCTGAACTGTGGTGTTTCCAGGAAGTAGAACAGTGTGTTTGAGATGTGATTTAGTGATGGGAACAGTCCTTAGAATGAATACGATTATTTCCTGTTTGTGCCCCTAAATGAGTTGAAACTCCACAATGGACAGATTCCAGGAGCTCTTAGCCACAGTCAAGCACGAGGCTCAGACTGGAGCCCAGACCTGGAGTGTGCTGGGAGAGGGCATCAGCAGTGAGGGTGCAGAGAGAATGGGGACCATTTGTTCACAGCCGTGCGGCTGGAAAGTGGCAGAGTTGGGACCGAACTCAGGTCTAATTCCGGGGCTCGTGGGGACCTCACCACCACCTTTTAGCCGCTCGGGCCTCCCACCTTAATCTCCTATCCAGACCCAGCATTGCCTGGCATTTGCTAACTGTAAGACAGCAGCTCGGCAAACCCAGGAAATATTAAATAGTTCTAAAGACAGCATGGGAAGGACTCGGGTCAGCAGATCCTATTGATAGAACCGATGGTAACTGATGATCGGCAAATCAGTTAGTGCACAATCTGTAAAAGCCGGACCTCAGGGAACAAATGGACAAGGTGAATAATGGACTCTCCATATGCCTCTGGGATATTCTTAACCCCTTGGTCATAATCCTCCTTGTTTATGACATGGCCCAGAGCAGGGTGGGCAACAGCACCTGGGCCGGTTCCCTGATGGTCAACAGTTGCCTTCAGCCCATCCGGGTCACTCCAGGGTCAGGGAGGCGCTTGCTCAGGCTAGGAAAGCAGACGGAGAGGATAACCCCATTACCGGCCTGCCTTCATTTGTTGCGTCCAGCACCCCAGGGAGCAAAGACGCTGACCTTGAACTAGTACCAGACATGCGCCCACAACCTCCTCTTGATCTCAGTCCCTCTTTGGTACCCAATTCAGTAAAAACTAATACCTGGCTCAGTCTGACCTCAAAGAAGGCACGTGTCACAGGGGTGGGGTGACGGGTGGACCACCTACTTCATTCAGCCTTATATCCACAAGAAGACTTTGGACCTCTTTGCGTATGACTTCACGTATATAAAACCAGAGATGAGCTAACAGCATCAAACGACAGTATTCATTTGCCAAACTCAAGCCTGCATCCAATCGCCAGCCCACCTGCCTGGAGTGGCCGAGCTGTTGGCCTTTAAAATAATAGCCTGTAATGATCTTGAACCCAGGACAGCGTTAGCTCACTCTGCGTGTGTTAAGACATTCATTTGTGGATGTCAAAAGTGAAAAAAAAAACCCCACATTTTGATAATTTTCTGGAAATGTCTAGATGTCACTTGATCTTCTGCAAGGCCCTGCCACATGGCAGAGAAAACCAGGGTCAAAACCAAGATAAGGCAGGCCTTACAGCTTTGCTCAGACTCTGCCTTATTGCATTGCTTCCCTTTTAGTCCAGGGCGGGGTGGGGGGGGAGGTTCCCTCAAGGACCCTTGGGATTAGGGTGCTCGTAGCTATTTTTCTAGCTTCCACTCTCCCTTCCTTGGATAGCTCTGGCCTTTGGCCTCATTTTAGTAACTGGAGACCTACAAGTGAGATCTTCCTTGTAGGGTGCCCAGACACCTCTTCTAAATTTGAAACCTAGGGTTGCATAGAGAACCCTTCCCTCTCAGCAACCCCCCAGTGGCTCCCTTCCCTCAGGGTCTGCTCCCTTCTCTGTGGCATTCCTGGCCCCTTTTAAAACTGGGGACTAGCCCGCCACCCCTGTGTAGGTCAGGGACAGGCTGCTTTGTTTCCACCTGGGTACCTTGGCTGGTTCCAGACAGCTGCCACCAGGGGGTGCCATGAGTCCCTGTTCTGGGGCTGACCGTGCCTGCCGACCTTGCGAGGAGGACCAGTTTTATTGCAGCTCTATGGGCCAGGCAGGTGGGCTTCGCTGCCCGCCCCCCTCAATCGGCCCCACCTGCGCACCCCCTGGTCTATCCTCTTGGCCCTGTCCATGCAGGTGGCCAGGCTGACTCAGCCAATTTGGCGTTATCCCCGTGCAGGGACTCCTGCACGTGAAGTGAGGGGGCACCTGTCTTGGGCCTTTAAATGTCTCACGTCTTTGCATTGGGTGGAAGTGCATCCTTCCGAGACGCCCAGAGCTCACGCGGACCCCTCCCATTCTCAGCTCTGCCCCTCTGGGGCGAGGGGCCAGGTGGCCGCCCCGAGGGAGAAGTCACCCACAGTTCAATTACTTCACTTGGTAAGATTTGCACCTTTTCTTTTGGCTGGTGAGCTCGCGCCCCAAATTTAACCTCGAGAGCCCTCATGGCCCAACGGCGGCCCTGATGCTGCTCTACAATGTAGCTTCCCAGGGGCCCAAGGGAGACGCCATTCCTCAACTTTCCATCTGTCTCTTGAGATGGTGCTGGCAATCACCATCCACTGTTAGAAGCCCAGGGTCAGAGCACAGGTTTGGCCCTCAGCACCCGTGATTTTCCAAATCTCCTGAAGTGAGAGTGTTTGCCACAGAAGGCAGAGCTGGCTCCTGCGACCTGAGGCTTCCACAGGGAGAGAAGAGAGGCCAGCCAGTGGGAATCTGGGACAGAAGTAGCAAGGAGGAAATCAGGAAGGAGAGAAAAAGTGGATCTGTATCAGCGATGCCCTCAGGAGCCCAATTTATGGCCTGCGGGACACAACATTCAATATCGAAAGGATTCTGCAACGGTAATTTTTTGGGAAGGATGACCTTCAGGCATCAGATCACAAATCAAAGGAAGAGTAAATTATATTCATCAAAAGCCTGAACCAGAAAAGACACCTGAGTTCTCGGATAATTGGAAAGTCTATTTCCACAACATTCTTTTGCCCTAGCATTCCAGGACTTGAAGTTTTACTGCATCTCAAGGTTTCAGACTTAAGACGTTGCGCTGCGTGTCCCTCAGTATGTGTACTTCTCCCACTGGGGTCAATGTGAGCTGCCAGAAGACCCCAGAACAAACGTGCCACTCTTTCCTAGAGCGGAAATGTCATTTAAAGATTTGAAAAGTAAAATATTACTCAAAACTTTAAAACACAGTTACATAATGAAATAGAATGCAACATCTGTAGATTTTAGAAATGAAATTCAAACTCTCAAAAACGTAGGGCTGCCAAGACAGACCTCAGTTGAAAGGTTTGAAGACACTGCTTTTCCTAACTTGCTGTGTGACGTTGGACAAATTTCTTCACCTCTCTGAGCCTAGGTTTCCTCCTCTGTAGAACCTGAGAGTGATTGGATTTCCAAAGCCTCAGAGTTTTGCCTGCTATGCTTTTCTTTTTATTAACTTTACTCATTCCTTATGTATCAGCCAGTGTCCTCTGGAAAAACAGAACCAGTGCATAGTTCATACCCATTCAAGAAATTGGCTATTGGTATTTTCCCAAGCCTGTAATCCGTGGGGCAGCCCCAGCCTGAAAACTCAGAAAATCTTGAGGCAGAATTCATTCTTCTTCCAGAAACCTCAATTTTTGCTTTTAAGTCTTTGAACTGATTGCAAAAGGCCCACCCACGTTTTCGAGGATAATTTCCTTTACGTCAAGTCACCTGATTGTAGGTATTAACCACATGTACAAAACATCCTCAGATCAGTACCTAGATTAAATAACTCAGTATTGGAGTCTAGTTGACAACGTAAAAAGAGCTGTCACGCCTTTCATACATACCTGAGGGGGGTCAGGGAGGGCACGACCTGTGTGGTGCTCAGAAGGACCCTAAGCTTAATTTAACCATCACCACGTCCATCTCCAGAACTTTCTCATTGTCCACGACTGAAACTCTGTCCCCAGTAACTAACTCCCCACTCCCTCACCCCCAGCCCCCTGCAAACCCCATTCCCACTTTCCAGCTCTATGATAATCTATGCTAAGTGGGATCAGTGTTTATCCTTTTGTGACTGGTTTATTTCATTTAGCATGATGCCCACGAGGTTCCTCCATCTTGCAGCCTGTGTCAACATTTCCTTCCTTTTCAAGGCTGAGTACTACCCGGCTGTGTATATACTACCCATTTTGCTTATCCATCCGTGTAGCGTTGGCTTGCTTCCTCCTTTTGACGACTATGAACAATGCTGAACATGCTGTACAAATCTGTCTTCAAGTCCCTACTTTCAGTTTTTCTGGGCATATACCCGGGAGTGGAATTGCTGGATCATGTGGTAACTCTGGTTTAATTTTCTGAGGACCCGTCATACTGTTTTCCAGAATGGCTGTGCCAGGTTACATTCCCACCAGTGATGCCCAACAGTTCCTCTTTCCATATCCTTCACGATTTTTATTTTTTAAATAATAATGATCTTAATGGATATGAAGTGATATCTCATTGTGGTTTTATTTACGCTTCCTTCATGATTAGTGATGTGGAGCATCTTGTGCTCATTGGCCATTTGGAAATCTTCGGAGACATGTTTACTCAAGTCCTTGGCCCATTTGAACATTTTGTTGTTGAACTGCGAGATTAGAATATCAATTTCTTGAGGCCAGGAACCTGCCTTACTGTGCTGTCAATTCCCCAAAGCACTTGACACCCTCGTAGATGTTCAGTGAATACTCACAAAAGAATGGCCACAAAGGGTGATAGGTCAGAGGCCAATTGAAACTTAATTTGCAAAAGGATATGAAGAACATTTTCCAGGCAGGCGCAAGACCACTACCTCTGGAGGGAAGCCAGGAAACGAGTGAGGCTCCTGTTCCCATAACATGGAGATTAAGAGGTGAGGGGCAGAGAGTGAGTAATTCTTGGTCTTTATTTAAAAGGCGGCAAGGAGTAGGCCCACTTCCCACATAGCCCCTGAAACAGACATGCTTGAAGGTCAGGTGATGGATGTCAGGTGGACAGACAGAAATTGGAAGAGGGCAGCCCCAAAGCATTTGAGAAACCCTCAAGGGTGTAAGGAAGCAGAGCACAGTACACACGACAACTGTGCCCAAACACGTTATTACGGGCCCGGGAGTCACAGACCCCTAGCTCGAAGGCGGAACCTGTGAATGACCGAGTCCCAAACCTCTTAAACAAATGTAACATTTTGGGGTTTCTCTATTTTCTGGGAAAACAGAACGTGGTGATTGTAGGTTCAGGAAAAGGGACTGCCGCATGTAAATGATGTCCATGGAGACTTGGGCACTCTTTGCGTGGGGTTGTTGTGAGGATACAGAAATTAGGAAAGCAGGGAGCCCTGCACAGATCCAGGCTCATGGCTGGGGGTTGGTGCTGCTTTGGGGGCGGCAGCAGAGGGCACGCAGAGAGAGGTCTGCCCCCTCCAGGCCCGTGGGACGTTGCGCCTTCAGTGTCACTGGAGGGGGGCCTGAGGGATGAGATGGGGTGGGCTCATCTCTGCTTCAGTAGAACACCTTCTCCAGATACGCATTCAGGAACATCCCGGTGGGGTCCAGCTTCTCTCGGATGGCACAGAACTTCGAAAAGGCTGGGTACATTTTCTCGAAGTCCTTCCGGGTGCAGTTGTGGGCCTGTGGAAGCAACCAGATACAACAGGCCTTGTTCCCTGGGACTGGCATCTCAGTGGGGCTGCAACCGGGCAACCCTGAGTCTGTATGCCTGCATACATGACACTCCTATCCCCGGACACACGCACGCGTGAGCTCACCCACACATGCAGGCATGCACGCAAAATGCACCCATACCTACCCGTGCACGCACGTGCGCACACACGCCTCCAGGCATACGCCTGCACGCATGCGTGCACACACATAATGTAAAGACCCAAACAGGAGAGAGGAAGTTCTGGGAAGGTAAAGAAGGAAGGTGTTACAGTGTTTACATGAAACTCTGCATTCCCTTCGACACCCCCCAGTGTGACAGTGGAGAGGGCTCTGGCCTCAATTCTACTGCTAGTTAGTCAGTCAGTCCCATCATCTCTGAGAGACTCGCAGTTCCCTATCTGTTAAAGGGGTTCACGGACTCCTGCCTTATCCTCCTCATGGGGTTTCTATGGGAATAAGACGAGAAATTTCTCTGAACACTCCGAGGGAGTTGTCACCAAGTACTGAGCTGTTGGAACATGGATGCAGGGGGCAGCTGGGTCTGGGTAATGCGGTGGAACCCTTCCTTCTTGTGACTCACTCAGCCCCTGGATCCCAACTTCTGAGCCTCGGGCAGGCCGAGGACCAGGGAAGAGAGGCACCCTCTGGGGAACCCCCAGCTCACAGCAGCTGCCCGGCCGAGGGCCCCGTGAACCTCTCGCTGGCAAATCCTACCTTGGCCCAGTGGGGCCTGCCCCCGACCTTCTTCATGATGGTCTCGTAGGTCAGCCAGTAGTCCAGCCGGGGCACGTCCTTGCCATAGGGCCTGGTGGGGAGCAGAAGGAGGTGAGGCCCTGTCCCTGCCCTGAGCATCACAGCAGTGATGTGGCACCTTCTCCATGCCAGGCCCAGCACATGGCATGTGGTATAGAGACCAAGCCGGTGGCTCTGCCCACAGGACATGGGCAACAGTGCAACCTGAGGGTTTTTGCTCATTGCTCATCACCAGAGGGATTTCATAAAGGGTTGCTTCCTCTCACATATTTTATAGCTGGCATCGAAAATTACCATGAGTTTAAATATACATACACACGAACACATCTTTATGGTGTAACATATAAAATATGCCATCTTTTTTTAATGCCATGGAAATTCCTCCCTCCCTCCCTCCCTCCCCTTATTTCTTTGAGAGTAAGAGAGAGAATGGGGGAAGGGCAGAGGGAGAGGAGAGAAAAATCTCAAGCAGGCTCACTGAGCACGGAGCCCGACTCGGGGCTCGATCCCACCACCCTGAGATCATGACCTGAGCCAAAAGGAAGAGTTAGACGCTTAACCGACCGAGCCACCCAGGCGCCCCTACCTGTGCCATCTTTTTGACAAAGCCTAGGAATCTCTGAATCCCCTCATTTGATGTATGGATAGCATGGCCCTATCACCTAGTCAGTCAGTCCTCACTGCCCATCAGCCGAGTCAGACTTACTGGCAGAAAAAGTCTAGGTCAAAACTTTTTAAAAATTCAAATAAACACGACGCATACCCATGGCTACTTTCTCACTTCTGATCTGCATTCACAGATAAGGAGAAGATAGAGGGACAGACAGCTAAGGTTAAGCCAGAAGTTTGGTCCCTGAGTCAAAGAAGCTGCTTCCCATTCAGTGCATCTTTCCGAAACGCTCTTTTCTGGCTTTTCATGACACCTTTCTGGAACAATGCGTTCTTTGTCCCTTGGGCATCCTCTAGGTTTGAGGTTTTTACAGGCTGGAGAAATACATCATAGTAAGATTCAAGCTGGGCGGGAGCTATTTTTTTCTTTTGCAGAGTCAGAAGGGGCCTATTATCAATGAGAGGTGGGAAGAAGAGGCAGAAGGAAGACACATTTCGCACAGGACGTTTTTTAAGAGATGAACTTCTTAAACTGTGCATGTGTCATGGCCTTATCCTGGAGCCTGCTACGTGTAACTGACTAGGAAAAAGATAATGGCTCTGTGAGCATTCGGTACCTGCACAGCACCTGGGGGAGGTGGTCCGGAGGGGCAAATGCATCCAGGTAGACAGCTCGAACGGAGCACGATCCTCTTTTCTGCTAAACCTAAACCTGGCCTCAGAATCCTTCTCAACACAGCGTTCCAGGCTCTCAGAACCATCGACCAGAGTAGGCACACGAGATCGCATGCCTGAAAGATGGGTGGGGAGAGGGGTCCTCCCAAAGTGGAGGGGCTGCCTCCCGCACCCCACCCCTAGCCCCACCGCTCCCAGTGAGCCGGTCACCTGTACATGATGATGTTCATGTAGCAACTGTCCCTCTGGAAGCAGGGGCTTAGCAGGATGTCATCCCCGCGGGTGAAGCGGACCTCCACGGGGTAGTGGGCCACCATCTTGGGGTGGGCCTCCAGCATGGCCTTCAGTTCCAGCAAGGCCTCCTTGGTCTTCTCTCTGCACTCGGCCGGGGGCGGGGGGGACAGAACCCAGATCTCAGGGAGGGGCCTCCGGGAGCCCTCCCACAGGGCTCTGCCAGGCCCCCCAGCCTGCGCCGGGGACGGGGGCTCCCTGCGCGGAAGGGGGCCCACGCCGGTGGCTGCTCTCAAAAAGTCCTTCTCATGGAAGGGGAGCCTGAGAATATGTCTCCTGGGGAGCTGCTACGGCTCTTGGTTCAGCCCTGGGCCCCCACCCAGTCGCGGGCTCCCCTTGGGTGTCTGGCCACAGCTGTCCCACACGCCAGGCCTCTTCCTTTTCTGACAAGTCAGTCTGATTCTAATGCTTCCACTTGTTCTAATATTCCCCCTGGGATAGTAATGCCTCAGGCCTTGAACACAGTGACAGGGGCATCCCCTAAGCCCTGGGCACCATCACCCCCCTTTCCTGGAGAGAGACAAAGAGAGGCAGTCCGAGAGAAAGCTGTCCTGAGTTCTGGGGCCACAGACCTAGCCTAGGTCCTCAGCGGGCGTCCCTCCAACGGCAGAGTACCTGCCCCTAGCATGCCAGGCGGGCTCCATCCAGAAGCTAGGCAGGAAGGCCCACACTCCAAGCCCGTATGCTGTGACCCACCCGCGGGGCTGGAGAGGGACTGACAGGAGAACAGAGGGCTTTCTGTGACTGGTATCCCCTCACGGGAAGAACAGCGGTGTACAAGGGTGCCAGAAGGGGACTCAGCCTCCAGTGGGCCCCTCCTGATAATGGGTAGGACTGGGAACCTGGCTGACAGCGTATGTGCCGGGGCTGTGGCGAGGACCCAAGGGGCTCTCTTCAACCCAGACCCCCCGCAGGCTGGCCCGCACAGTTCCTACCTGGGGATGGCCCAGTCCTGGACGTGCTGCTTGAAGCGGCACTCATAGCTGAAGATCTTGTAGCTGAGGTTGCTGCTCTCCTTCTTCCTGGTGAATAGGAGCCAGAAGAAGCAGCGATTGATCCAGCCCACGAGGCCCGGCAGGAAGGAGCTGGAGGGGCAGCAACAGAGGGGCAATTAATAATCGTATTATCGGGGCACCTCGGTGGCTCAGTCGGTTAAGCTTCTGCCTTCGGCTCAGGTCGTGATCCCAGGGTCCTGGGATCGAGCCCCGCATCAGGCTCCCTGCTTGGTGGGGAGCCTGCTTCTCCGTCCCTGCTTGTGCGCTCTCTCTTGACAAATAAAATAAAATCTTTAAAAGAAAAGATAATCATATTATCCAGCATTTAGTGAGTCCCAGCGGTGTGCTTACAAACCATGGGCTGAGTTCCTTACAAACCTCTTTCTCTACGGACTCTGTTGCTTCCCCTTCTCCGGAGCTCAGAAACCTTCCTGGGGATGCAGATGTCACCCCACATCACCCTCCCAACCCTGCCAGAAGCCCCTTCTGGATAGCCCACATGTATGCCCCTACTCTGTCGCTGATGACTAGCTTGTTTTCAGTGTTTGGGTTTTTTTTTCATTCTTAATTGTGGCAAAAAATACGTATCATTAAATTCACCATCTTAGCCATTTTTAAGTATGATGTTGAGCAGTGTTAAGTATATTCACGTTGTTGGCAGGAGCGGAAATTCTGTCCCCAGGGAACAACTCCCCATGCCCCTGTCCCCCTGCCCCTGGCAACCCCCATTCTATTTTCTGTGTCCATGAATTTGACTGCTCTTGGGGCCTCACACAAGTGCAGTTGTACAGTATTTGCCTTTTGCAACTGGCTTCTTTCCCTCAGCATCTTGTCCTCCAGGTTCATCCATGTTGTAGCCTGTGTCAGAACTTCCTTCCCTTTTAAGGCCGAATAACATGCCATTTTAAGGAGAGACCACGTTTTGTTTATCCATTCATCTGTCTGACCCGCGGGCTGCCTCCACCTTTTGGCGCACTTGAATAACGTAGCTGTGAACGTGGGTGTGCAAATCTCTCTTTAAGTCCCTGCTTTCATTTCTTTTAGATACATACCCAAAGGGGACACAGGCCCTGAGGCTGGTTGCGGGGGCCTCCAGGCCCCGTTCATGAACCCAATTCCCGCCAGCTTGGGCTCCTGCGAGCTGAACTGGCTCCAATCACGTCGGTGGTAGTTCATGCCCTCCTGGAGTCACTCAAGACTCCCGGTCACAAGGATTGGTCTGGCTTCTCCCTGCCTGTGGGTGGCCTCTGCTTAGAGGCACCCTCTCCAGACACCTGTCCCTTGTTGCTTCCCTGCCGTCTCATTGCCTGTCAAAAATCCATCCCAGCTGCTCAGAGCACCTCGCGGGGGTTACAGGTAACAGCAGATTCAGGGCCTTTGCATCCTGCCCCTTGAAGGGGGGCACCAGAAGCTGTGAAGCTGAGAAGCGAGGGAAGTAAGGTCTAGGGAACACCTTTCATGCAGACTTAATACCGACTCCTCCAAACAACCCAACTGTTGCTGGAGGCTCTACTTTATTACTTTATTATTACTTTATTACTTTATGTGGGAAAGCCACAGCTTACAGAGTCATACAGCAGGAAAATGAAGGGGTGAGGATCAGAGTCCAGGTCCACTTGAATCCATAGCTCATGCTCCTCCCATGGTCCCAAGCTGCCGAGTTTCCTGGGACTCAGAAAGGGTACCTGGGTACATGCCGCAGGGGCGGGGTGGGAGAAGGGTGTCGTCTGTTTCAAGGCAGATGTTCTTTGGTGTCTCAGAGGCCACCTGGCCGTGGTGGGGCTTCCAATGGCCCCTGGGCACAGGGCTATTCTAACCAGAGGAGCTGAGCTTGGCCTTGGCCCTGGCTCACCCTCCAGGGACCTGTTCCCAACGGACAGCCTGCCTTTTCGTCCTGGTCAGCTCTAGCCACCACCATCACTCCTACAGTGGACCACCACTGAACTCCTCAAAGACAGGCACCAAGCTTTTCACCTGGCACTTCTTTCTTTCTTTCTTTCTTTTTTTTTTTTAAAGATTTTATTTATCCATTTGACAGAGAGCGAGCACAAGCAGGGGGAGCGGCAGGCAGAGGGAGAGGGAGAAGCAGGCTTTCCGCCGAGCCTGGAGCCCGACATGGGGCTCGATCCCAGGACCCTGGGATCATGACCTGAGCCAAAGGCAGTCACCCAACTGACTGAGCCACCAGGCACCCCTTTATTTGGTGTTTCTTACACAGATATTCGGGAGCCTCCCCTAAGTGCCAGGCACTGTTCGGGGCACTGGAGACCCAGTGTGATGAGGCAGACAGGGTCCCCACCCTTGCAGGGACACAGTGAGTCTTGTTGTGAAGCAGCCATTAAACCACCAAGTACAATCTATTATTCACTTCTCATTCCCACCCCTTTGGGCACGCAGCTTAGTGAGCGCCACAGAGCTGCCAGGGTGGGACGGGCGGACAGGTTTCCAGAAGCAGCTAAGCCAGAGCCACATGGGCTGAGCTTGGAGGTTGCGAAGCTCTCACAGAGCATCCACTCAGGCCAGGAAAGGGGCAGCAGTGATTTAGAGCCCAACTTATTTGGGTGCTCACTGGGCTCGGGCTCCCCAGACACACAGAAAGTTGCCGAGAGGCCATGATGGAAGGTGGAGAGAAAGCCTGACCCGGCATTTTCCACGAACTCCCATCCATACTCTGCTGGAGCAGTGGCCCCCCAGGCGGGCTTCCTCACGGCTCCCTGTCCCTTCCCTGCTCAGATGCAGTGAGTCCTGGCTTGCATTTCACTCTCTTAACACCTTCCAAGGGGTTAGTCACCCCAGCGTGGGTCCCAGGCGGTGTCACCTGTAGCTCCCCCAGCTCCCCCACCCTAGGGGAGGCCAGGCCCAGACGCCCGGATGCAGACCTATGGTGCTGAAGGTCTCAGCTGCGCCCAACGTCTAGGATGACAAGAACTCCAGCTAGTTCTGACCGTCCTGTCACCAGCCCCACCCTTGATGGGCTTTCATGCCCTTTTGGTAGGGAAGGATTTCTCAGTAAGACACAGAAGTCCCCAAGGTGAAAGAAGCGATGGCTAAATTTCACTATATTAACATTAAATACATCTGTACATCAAAAAAAGAAAAAGCCGTAAAAGTGAAAGACAACACAAACAGGGAGATGTTGCAACACAGAAACTGAGTGCCCAAAATATATCAATAAAACCCTACAGGGCAGTAAGAAAAAAAATACCCACCAAATTTCTAAAAAGGGCAAAATACATAAATAGGTGCTCCACAGGCAAGAAATCCGAAGGATCAATAAAATGAAAAACTGTGCACCCTTAGGAGTAAGCATGGAAATAAGAATTCAAAAATCACAGTAAGATACTATTTAATACATGTCACATGAAAATGTAAAATCCTGACAATTCCAATTTTGACTGGCTTGTGGAGCACAGAGAATCTGATAGCGCCCAGTGCCCAATAACCACTTTGGAGAACAATTGGATCTGATAAGGCTGAAGATATACTCGATGGCCCAGGAATTCCACTCATGAGTATTCCATGCATGACAAATTCCACTCAAGACAAAAAAAAAAAGGCACCAGGAGCAATAGTTGAGAATGCTCACAGTAGTATCATTTGTAACAGAAAAAAAAAATCCTGGAAACAACCCAAATATCTGAGTATGGATAAACACATCATGAACAGTGGAATAGGAATAATTAATAACTATCCATAGCAACATGGTAATTGTCACTATTGAAGCTGAATTACCAGATTTATTATTTCAGGATTCATAAAACTAAAAAGGGAATGATAAGCTTTATGCTTACTTCTTGGTAACCCCTTGGAGGCTGTGATTTGGGACTTCACAAAGAGCATGCCAATTGTACTCGTGTTGTTTCATTTCTTAAGCTGGTGGTAACCACATGGGCGCTTATCACATGATTTTTTATACTTTATGTTTTCTATATTATTTTGCATGTATAAACTATTTCAAAAAATTGTATGATGCAAAGTTATCATTCAAGGCCCCATGAAACCTTCCCCATCACTCAAGAGTTCCATGTCTACTGGCAGACTTGGGGCCTGAGCATGAGCACAGATTTTAGGTTGGGAAGGAGGTAGAAAATAGGACAATATGAGAAGATTTACATCATCTGGGGGCCAGAGAGTGGAGCCCAGGCATTGGTGTTTTTTAAAAAGCTCCTCAGGTGTTTTGAATGTACAGGTAGGGTGGAAAATCACTGCTCTAGACCCAGGACACTGAGCCAATTTGCATGCATAAAGGCCAGGGTGTCATTCTTCTTTTTTTAAGATTTTATTTATTTGTCGAGAGAGAGCACAAAGCAGGGGGAGCAGCAGGCAGAAGAGGGAGAAGCAGACTCCCCGCTGAACAGGGAGCCCAATGTGGGACTTGATCCCAGGACCCTGGGATCCTGGGATCATACCCTGAGCCAAAGGCAGATGCTTAACTGACTGAGCCACCCAGGTGTCCCCAGGGTGCCATTCTTCTGATGGACCACATCCTCAACAGCAAATAGCAGATGTTGAAAAAAGGTACCCTTGCATTCCTACCTGACCCAGAGCAGGAACTCCAGTAAATAGAATCCAATGGCATAGTCCCAAAACCAGGTGGCAGAAGAGGAGGGGGGCTGGGAAGAAGAATCTGTGATCAGTTCAGGGCCAGAGCTAAGCTGCCTTCATATATATACATACACATACACATACATATACACATACACATATACATATGCATATATATATATCTATTTAAATTTTAGTTAACATAGAGTGCATTATTGGTTTCTGGAGTAGAAATCAGTGGCTGCCTTCTGACCTATGCATCACAGTGTCCCCTGGAGAGAGATGTGTCCCAGGAGTGGCTGCATGTGTGTGTTTGGGGGGGGTGACCCACCTATCAGGACAATTGAGAGCCTCACTTCTTGGTGACACAGCCAAATCTCATGCCCCTTTCATTTCATGTGTATTTATGTATGGATTTATTTTGCACAAGACAAAGATGTGCATCTATCCCTCCTCTTCTGGACCCATGAAGCAGGTGTCCAGCGAACCCCGTGCCAGCCCCTAACACACAATGAGTGTCATTGCTTTTGCTTGACTTGTCCCATGAACATTCATCCTAAGTGATGGCTTTGTGTTCTGCTAAGAAGCAGCCCATTTGCTAAGGACATCGGGGAGAGACAAAACTATTGATTCCTTCACCGGTCCAGTTAGGGGTGGGAAAGATGGAGTGTTGGAGGGAAGGTGGAGGTGCATTAGACGGTTAGAGTATAGCCCAGCTGCCTTGAACTCTATCTTACCTTAACTTGTCCTGCCAATACTTCTGCTTCCCTCTCCCACATCTAGGCTGTCTCTCTTTTTTTTTTTTTTTTGCAAACCAAAACACTGCTTTATTGTCAACAGAACCTGCCTGGGGGAGTAGGGGATCCCACTCAACCCACAAAAGAGCTATCTATGTTCAACGGGCGTCTGGGGTTCGTGGGACACATGGGTCAGTGCAATGAGAACAGCTGGGGTGCCGCTGGGGCCTGGGTGATCAGCCACAGGGTCTGGGGGGCCAGCAGGGGGCGTGGGAGCCCCCGGGGAGGCAGGTCTCGGAGCCCCCTGGCTCATCTGCAGGAGGCCAGTGAGGGCGATCAGCTGAGGCCCACTGAGCCAGGCAGTGGAGCAGCCCGGGGATGGGGTGCCGAGGACCCAGGGAGACATGACAGGAGGTGGGAGCAGCAGCTTCAGAGAGCCCGTGACCTGCTGAG
The DNA here is from genome assembly GCF_009762305.2 of Zalophus californianus. Taxonomy (NCBI): domain Eukaryota; kingdom Metazoa; phylum Chordata; class Mammalia; order Carnivora; family Otariidae; genus Zalophus; species Zalophus californianus. The sequence continues at coordinate 153,640,123 of NC_045596.1, forward strand.
AGGCCTCCGACAGGTACAGGGGGACCCGCTGCCCACAGGGCAGCAGCGGGTCTGACAGAAAGACAGCTTCACGGCACACCGCCGGGAACCCTGCATCCCTGGGCGCATGCTCTCCGTTCTATACCCTGTGGCTGGGGCCAGGGGCCTGAGGTCCCGGCCTGGGGCTGCCTCACACAGCGGCCAGAACGAGGGATGACACAAGGTCCGGCCTGAGAAGGAGGCGCCTGACGCACAGCTGGGCCCCCACACCAGCCGAGGTCCTGCTTTAGCCTTGTAGCGGGGGTCCCACGGGGCTAGCACGGTCATCCTTGAGGGGGCCACCTCCTAGGCCATGTGGGGGGGAAGGGCGACTGGGGCTCCCGGGGACTGCACGGCAGCCAGGCCTGGGGGGTGCCCAGGGCAGCAGCTGCGCTCTCCGGGTCCAGGAAGGCCTTCGGGAGCGGGGCTGCGGGCTGTCCTGTGGGGGAGTCCCTGGCTGCCCCAGTGCTTCCTCTCCAGAGGTCCATGCCCCGCCGGGGTCACCGCCCGCCGAGGGGCCTCGTTCCATGGGCGCCTGCTCTTTGCCGGCGTCCCACAGCCTAGGCGGCCGGAGCAACATGCCGCGTCTGGGGGAGGGGAGGGCAGCGCCGGGCAGCACCTCTGCACCCCGCGTCCGCGCCATCCCTGCCGCCCGCGCCTCCCATCTCGCCCCTCGCGGCCTAGGCTGTCTCTTGACCTCACTCCTGCACATCCCTACCTGTGGTCACATTGCACCCTTATGGGCCAACTTTCCTTCCTCCTTCCACCCTCCCACTTCTTCTGCTTCTGTCCTCATTCTCAGTGATGTTCACTCTTGCTTTTCCTCTCACACCACACTGATCATCGGGACAATGACAAATGTCAGCCACCCTGGGGACTGCAGGCTCTGTATAAGGATGGGAATGATGTGTTGCTACCTTGTTGGTGTGGTCCTGGTAGATGATGCTGACGTTCTCACTGTGCGGGAACCACAGGAAGCGAAAATACTCAGATTTCTTCAGGTGGCTGTCCAAGTTGTTAAGAACCTGACCTCGGCAGGAGAAAGGGAAGACTGTGTTGGTTACAGGATGATGGTGGGAAAGTACTGGGAGTCAGGGCCTGTGGGTGCGTCAGTTTCTCCCCATCAAGAGAAAATACTTAAAATTGTCCTAACATTGTCAACTGACATGGAATGTGGCTTGTAATATGCCGGACTTTAAAATGGTCCTTTTGCATGTTGACTTCCCCAAGCAGCTCAGAGGATAGAAATGATTTCTTATTTGTCCTGGCTGGAACAATTCCTAGCCATATGAGTTTGGGCGAGGCACCTAACATCCCTGTACCTCACGTTCCTCATCTATAAAATGGGACTAATACCAATACCCATGTCGGGACTGGTATGAAGCTGAAACTCACTGACGGTGTCACAAACATGGTAAGCACTGTAGAGGTGTAAGCTGCTGCTGTTGCTACCCTCATATTGTCACCATTGTCATCATCATCCTTTACCCCCATAATGCCTAACACATCATAGGTCCTTAGAATCCTGCTCTACTATGACTCATCATTGCACTCCTGGAGATGACATCACAGAGCAAACCATGTCTCCCTAAAACCCATCAAGCAGATACAGGACAATTTCTGAGACATGGGTAGATAGATTGGGGCTTTGACAGGGAGCTGGGAGGTTGAGGAAAAGCAGCCCTGGTCTTGGAGTTAAGTTCTGGATTTGAGCCCTGGTCTTCAGCTTACTAGCTGCATGACCTTGGAGGAGCCATGTACCCTGAACTTTGGTTTTCCCATCAATAAAGGTGAGCATTTGTGCAATGAAATGACATAATCTACATCAAAGACCCTAAGTACAGTGACTGCCATGTGGCATGTGCCCAAGGAACAGTTTAGTTCTGGATTTGATCAATGCTGGGACACACACATCGATATACCAGTGCTATTCCCCCCCAAATCCCTAGCTGTGACTTACAGAAGCCCTCTGAGGTCTGTGGGTAGCATCTCCCCATCTGTAGAATGAAGACAGTAATACCTTTCCTTCCTTCCTTCTAGGGCTGTTGTGAGGAGCAGGGGAAATTATGGATTTAAAAGCACTTTATACGCTGGAAACTCAACATGTGAGGGAGGGAGGACAGAGTGTCAGGAAAAACAGGGGAAAAAAAACAAGAACAAACCTTATTGACCAAACACACTGTGGGGAATTTGGTACCTAGCAGAGACAAATGGCTGGATCCAATCATGCGTCAATACAGTGTCTAAAGAGTTTGGTGAGCTTGAGAGAGGCTGGCCACATCTGATCAGGAAGGAAGGTGAAGTCAAGATGAAGCACTGAGATGAACCCATCTAGAACTTAAGTTTGGTGTGTCTTGAGCGCAGTGGAACTTTGGAATTCTGGGCCTCTGTCATGACTGTCAGGGAGGCCCCCCAACTTGCTAACCAGTTCATGGTACAGCCAGGGATACAAGGGTGGGTGGACAATTGTTGCATTCAAGTGACGTGGCTGCCATCCTAACCCTCCCCCACCCCACCCCGACTCCAGCCTGTTGGTCCCCTGTCGTATTTCTGCAAATGTCTCCCCAGTTTTGTCTTGTGACCCACTGCCGCTGCTGTGATGTAGTACATGTCCTGCTTAGCTGTCACCCATACTCTTGCCCTGGCCTCATAATATCCCCCCTTTCTCATCTCTCCAGACAACATCTCCAGAGAACATCCAAAGCACAGCTCAGAAATCCCCAGCAGCTCTCGACTTCCTACGGAATAAAACCCACACAACTTCGTTCAGCATCCGTGACCTCCATCCACAAACACCGTCCGATACAACGGCCACTGGCCACAAGTGGCCATTGAGCACCTGGAAACTGACTTACCTGAACTGAGATGTATGTAATTGAAATGTTCCTCATAAAGCCATCTCCTCCCATTCTAAGTGGCTTCTACCTATATTGCATCCATCCCAGAATTGTACTGTAGTTATTGAAGCATCCGTCTGTCTCTGAAACTGGGCAACATTCTCTTATACGTCAGGGACTATCTCATCCAGCTTTGGTTCCCCCTGCTAGAGCAGAGATCAGCAAAATTTTTTGTAAAGAACCAGGTAGGAAATATTTTAGGCTTTGGGGGCCATATGGTCTCTGTTACAACTACTGAACTCTGCTGCGGCGGCATGAAAGCAGCCACAGACAATACATTAACAATGTGCGTGGCTGTATGCCAATAAAACTTTATTTACAAAAACAGGGAGTGAGACAGATTCTGCCTGCGAGCTGTGGTTTCTCAATCCCTTGCCTTAAAGCTGGCGGCACAATGCCTTGCACAGAAAATGTTGGAGTCACCACGCCGTATTTGAAGAGGAAGGCCCTTTCTTCTATGCTGAAGGCCCAGGAAAAGTTTAGGATGAAATCCCAGGGCCCCTGTCGCTATCACTTCCATCCTGACAGGGTGTTGGACCCATGGTCCACAGGACTCTCATGTGGGAAGCCTTTGGGCAGAGCTGATTTTCCCCCTGGGGAGAGCAAGGAACACAGCCTGCTGGCTTGGCCTGGAGGATGTGGCTGGGACACTGGAAAGGAGAAAACCCCCAACTCCTCATGGTTGGCATCCCGGACCCTCCCACTCTATTGCCCAGAATCCCAGCAGTAAATGTAATGGCATTTTCAGCTTCCTACCTAGAACGAAGTGATGAAGAGTCAAACCCCCATTACATTTTCTGCCTCTCTCCTGACACCAGCCATTTGTTTTCCTCCCTGCATGAGAGAAACAAGACATATCTCCCCCGCCCCCCAACTCACACACATAATTATAAGCTTCTAGAGGCAGGAACCATTCGTAATCAAGCTCTGGACTCTCCATGACCCCTGAGCACCAAGTGGTTGCTGAATGGTGGTGGAACAGTAACCCCCACCCCTACACACACACTGTAAATTAAACTCTCCCCTTCAGGATCCACAAACCAACCTAACTGGAGGAGGATGGTCCCTAGGATCATGGACTTCCTTGATCTGGCTTGTGTTTCCTGGGAGCACTATCACAACCACCTGGATCCCAAAGGAATCTCTCCCTTGGCACATTACTGACATGAAGGGTTCTAGAGGGTTCTGTCCCCCCCACCCCCGATTTAAATGTTGTCGGGGCATTGCTAAGTTGGCTTTTGGGAACTGGCTATCAGGCTGTGAGCTGAGGGCTCCAAGTTGACTGGGGTGGGGGGTGGGTCTCAGCCTCAGCTGACAGCCACACCAGGAAGTGGCTGTCATTCGGATGCTGCTGACCAGGTCGGTGACACACTGGGACCAATCCTGCTTCCTGGGGCGCTGCAGGAGGGGTGATGTGGCAGCCAGCTGTCCTTATCACATCTCATTATGCTTTGGGGGGCATAAAGGGCAAAAAGGTTGACAATTTTGAAAATCTTCTCGCCTTCTAACTGGTTGAGATCCCATACCGACCAAATGACAGGAGTCTAAAATGCTGAGACTTTGTCAGAAAAGCGGTGAAGGGGGCGCCTGGGTGGCTCAGTTGGTTAAGCTCGGCTCAGGTCATGATCCTGGAGTCCCGGGATCGAGTCCCACATCGGGCTCCCTGCTGAGCAGGGAGTCGGCTTCTCCCTCTGACCCTCCCCCCTCTCATGCTCTCTCTCTCTCTCTCTCTCTAATATATAAATTAAAAAAAAAAAAAAGCGGTGAAGGCTGCCCCTTTCTTGGCACCACGAAACTGGATGAGCCAACTTACCCTGCCCCACCTCCCTGCATCTAGAAACACTGATTCCAACTCTCCTTGGGGCCCAGAAATGACCGTTTCCCCTCATATAGCTTTGACTAGCATTCAGAAATCATGTTGTAATGTATTTAAGGGACTCAGTAATGTTGTATCTGAGATGGACCACCACACAGCATGGGTGGGAGGAGATGGGGAAAATCCCAGGAAGGATGGATTTTTAATAAACTGCTAATCAGCTGACCTTGAGTTACCTTGTACTGAGCACTGCCATGTATTTTGTGGATGCTGGGGAACCAGAGGCCTCAGATAAAATCCCCGCCCTCCAGAAATGAATCACCGAGCAGCAGAAGGCGCGGAGGGACATTTCAAGAAGCAGTGACAATGTCCATGAACAAAGCAGAGTGACCAGCACCCCTAGCCTCAAAGTGCAGCATTGATTGGGATTCTGGGCTCTACCCACACAGCAGGTGTCTCTGGGTAATACTCTCTGTGAGTAAAGTCAGAGAGAGGAGGCATTGGGGTTGCCTCTCTCTGGCACTCTAAAGAAAAGCAAGGGCAGAGGGTTCACCTGCTATGTTTCCTTGAGTCCTGACAACATCCCATGGGGACAATGGAGCTCTTTTTTTTTTTTTTAAGATTTTTTATTTATTTATTTATTCATGACAGACAGAGAGAGAGAGAGAGAGAGAGAGAGGCAGAGGGAGAAGCAGGCTCCCAAGGAGCAGGGAGCCTGATGCGGGACTCGATCCCAGGACTCTGGGATCCTGACCTGAGCCGAAGGCAGGCGCTTAACCACCCGAGCCACCCAGGCGCCTGCGGACAATGGAGCTCTTATCCGCACCACACAGGTGTGGAATCCAAGCTCAGGGAAGTGAGGGGACTTCTCCAGACCCAGACAGGGTCAATGGAGACACCGGGCTTCAAACCTGTTGGTGTGACTTGGAGAGAAGATTCCCAAACTCTACACCGCACCCCTCATGATGGGTCTGCTTGGGCTCTTCCGAAGTTCAAGGCTGGAAGACCCATGGTAGGTTATATTTTATAGACACGTGCTGGATGGAAGGCAGGGAAAGAGGAGAAAAGGGAAGGAAAAATGGTGGAGCAGCTAGCTCTTCAAACCTAACTTTATGCGCAAGACGCAATTGTCATTCTTCTTTGTCCTGGCTTCCTGTCGTCCCACTCCTCAAATGCTCCTCCTGTAGCTCAGGACCAGCCAAACTGGAGGCCTTGGCCATCAGGGACAAGCCCGTGCCCAGAGAGGACATGATGCTGGGGAGCTGCCCAGACATAGAGGTAAATACTCAGGGCAGCAGTCTGCCGCCCCAATGGAGGTGCGACAGTTTCCTGGGAACCTAATGGCCAGAAATCACAAGTATGGGTTTGTTTCCTTTGAGGGGAGCAAGGCCCGTGTTGTGTGGCTCTCCATATCCACCTAGCTCTTCTTCCTAAACATTCAAAGCCTCTCGAAGGTGCCCTTTAAAGGCTGCTTTGCGTGGAGAGAGCAAAAACAAATTGAATATGGGGCCATTTATTGCACACACCCCTTGGAATAAATTACAAGGCTGTAAATGCCACTGACCTTCTGTGGCAGTCCTTGTTTCTGGCCTGCGAGTGTCGGGAAGGCTGTGGGTGGGGTTTGATGGAAGCTGATGATGGGTTTCTCAGAGGGCCAGGCTGGCTCTGCAGCCCTGTGGTTCACAGAAAGGGGGAGATCCACAGAGGGCTTGCTGCCTCACAGACTCCTGCTCCACGAGCCCTCTTGGGGTGAGCTGGGGTCTATGCGGGACCCGTGGGGGTGTTCCTCACAGGGCTCATGCCTCTCCCTGGGGGTAGGGCCCAAGCACTTGCTCCAAAGAAGAGAAACAATGCCAGAGGTGACCCTTGCCTCTAGGGTGTGGCAAGTGGATGCGGGGACAGCTTCACATCCAAGCATTGCTCTGACTTACAGAATGTCGGAGCTGAGAAAGAACTCAGGGGCCATCTGCTTTGACCCTGCTTTTAGAAGGTAAAGAAATTGAGGACCCCAAATGTGAGGGATTTGCTCAGTCAGGATGGCAGAGGACCCTATTCAAACAGGGTAGCAGCATAGCCAGACTCAGAGGCCCTGTCTCCCTCCCTGGAGACCTTTCATTACATCCTGTTGAGTGTTTATTGCTGTGTAACTGTGTGTGTGTGTGTGTGTGTGTGTGTGTGTGTGTGTGTGTGCGTGCCTACTTTGTCTTTTAGGGGAGGAGATTGCAACTGCTGTTTCTCATGTGTCATCATAGCCTTTCAAAATCAAAGAAGTTGGAAGCTATGAGAAGAATGTAGCCCATTGCCTAGAGTCACTTAGAATTTTCAAGGATGTTGTGTCTAAGTTAGAAGTTTCCATGTTGAGGTAAGTTGAAGGCAAAAAAATCCTTGAGCTCCGGACAGACAGAGAGGCCAGCCAGCGTGTGTGTGTGTGTGTGTGTGCGCGTGTGCGCGCGCGTGTGCGCGTGTGCGTGTGTGCGTGTTTGAGTGTGTTGGGGTAGGGGAGGACAGTCTGAGATAGGCTCCACTAGAACCAGGACTTGGCTGTAATCAATCTTAGTCAATCTCAGCTGGGTCAGAGGAGGAGCAGAAAGAGAACAGACCAGGTTATCAGGAGACCACCCATCCACTCAGCTACCATATCCTAGTAGGAACCTGGGGGCCAGTCCTACTGGCAAAAAGAAGTTTTTTTTTTTTTTATCATCTCTGGGTCAAAACCTTCAGCTTAACAATTAACAAGTGCTAACCTATGTGAGAAGTAGGAAAACAGATTCAACAGTAGAGGACATTACAGCCCCTTTCTGCTTGCAAGTGGTCTGTGCTGCCCATCTCCCTTCCTCGTTGGTGATGCTCATCCATCCCTTAACCTGCCCCAGGCTCCCCACTGCAACCATCCTCACCAAGGTCAGCTACAGCCTCCCGATGACCAGACCAGTCAACACTCCAATTCCCCATGGCCTTGGACCCTGCTGACTGCTCCATCCCAGACACCGGGCATTCCTTGCCTCTGTGGTCATCTTCTCCTCACTGGCTTCATTCCTCTATAACCTGTCCTCCTCGGTCTCCTCCTTGACACCTTTTCCATCTTCTTCTCTGCTCCCTTATCACCCACACTCACTCTCTCTGGGTGATCTTGCCTACCCTGTGACCACCTAGGAGGCTGAAGACCTCTACTTTGGCTTCAGGTGTATCCATCCCACATTCATATATTGAAATCCTAACCTCCACTACCTCATAATAGGACTATATTTGGAGACAAGGACTTTGAAGAGGTAATCAAGGTTAAATGAGGTCATTGGGTGAGCCCTAATCCAGTAGGACTAGTGTACTGATAAGAAGAGATTAGGACACAGATATGCACGGACGGACAGGAAACCACGTGAGGACACGCAAGACGACGGCCATCTATAAGCCAAGGGCAGAGTCCCCACAAGGAACCAATGCTGTAGATACCTTGATCAGTCTGTGCTATTTGTTACTGCAGCCCTAGCAGACTAATACAACCCCCCAATCTCTACCTCCAGCCTCTGCCTCCTGAGTTCCAAACGTGCAAAGCCAGCTGCCTTCCCATACCTCCACTTGAGGCACCTCAAACCCGAGTTCCCAAACTAAAATCATCTCTCTCCCCACACCTGTTGTGCCTCCTGGATGCTCCACCTCGGTGGTAGCGCCATTTCTGCCTCCTGCCTCTGACTCCCTCAAACCCACACTCAGCTGCCAAGTCTTACTGGTTCTTCATCTTAAGTATCTCTTGAACTTGTGCCCTAAAAAAAGTGGGCTTGGCTCTGTATTTCAGCCCCTTGAGTACCTCTCCAGTCTATACCCACTCTACCTCATTCTCTTCCAAATCTCCCTCCCAGAGCTCACTTTGGTCAAAGCGTTCTCTGCCAGGCTCCCCTGGGACTTGACAGTTGTTATGAACCATTTCTTTAGCTCCTGGCCGGGCCATCTGCACTACTGTCTTCAGTTTCAAGCCCTAGAGCAGGCTACCTAGTCTGTTGGCCCTGGAGCCCCAGGTCCAACACTACTGTATCTTTGTTAGCCATGTCAGCATATATGGTTAATCTCAGAGTGGGGACCAAGATGATCTATCTTTGTAACATCCCCCTGCACACACTTCTGTAATTCCCTGTTAAAAATGCTTTGGCTGAGAAGACTGGAATGCTTGGTTCAGAAGCAGCATCAGAAGAGGGAAGTTGGAGCATCCGTGATCTCCTCTGCAGCCAGTCCAGGGGCAAGACAACCTGGAGGGTACAGAGGATGGATGGTGGCAAATGCCAAGGGTGGGGGGAGAAGCAGACTGCCCCTGGGTCCATAGGAAGGGGTACCGAGGCTTCCCAGCTGAAGCCTGAGAAGAATGTGTGGATTTTATCTCAGTGGGGGTCCCTGCCACATCTTGCTGCATGACCAGGATGGAGGGGTCACCCCTCTAAGAAGCACAGAAGGGAAAGACTGAGAATATTAGAGGCATGAGGGCTGAAGGGAAAATTGATCTTTGCAGTGGGTGCTCAGAATGTTATTCCATGGCCTTAGGAATTAGCCCTAGAGTCCTATGAGTCTCAAATGCTGACCCCACAGGAGGCCTCAATAGTATGTCTGGAACTGAACAGAATGTAGGATGCTTTTTGAACCCTACTTGGAGTGAACAAGGGGCCTAGACCTGCCCTCTAGTACTGGTCTGGAAGATTGTAGCTGGTTGAGGTAGGCCTAGGTGGCCCCAAAGAGCTCAGAGTCTGGTTCCAGGCAGCGTCATGTGGGCCTCCAGCCAGACCCTTATGGGACGCCCTAGCCACACCTTGTCCCTGCCAAACAATTCCATGAAATGTCCTTGTCCCAAACTAGTCCTACTTTCTTGGGCCAAGGCATCAGGCAGTTTGCTTGCCAATTACTGTCCCATTAGGCTCGCTGTTGGTACTCCAGGGATCGATGCTGCCTCCCCTAGAGCCACGGAATCACTTTCTTACCACCAACTGGGAGTTCTGGGGATAAATTCCCACCAAACACCATGCCTCTTAGTAGGGGACCTTCTGGATTTAAGGCCTTTGCCTTGTGGCTTCATGCATTAGAAATTTTGAGGTAAGGATTTTAGACCTGGTTCTAAGTAACAGTATTTTCTTTTTATCATTGACATAGGTGCCACTGGGGGCATATTTTAATACTGAACTAGATAATTTATGTGTATTATCTGATTTCATCCTCAGATTCACTACTTTAAGGTAGATATTTTTAAACTCTTGTTTTGGATGAGGAAACTAGGGCTTAACAAGGTTAAATGACGGGCTCACAGTCACAGCTGAAAAGTGGCAGAGCCAGCATTCAAGGCCAGATCAGTTGGATCGCCAACCCCACCTTACCCATTTAAGGGTAAGGTACTGGGTCAGTACTGCTTACATCATTGACTCTTCCAACTGTGCACAGGGTCTCCTCAACTTGAATGATAAGGTGACCATGGAGGAACTCAAAGACCAAGGAACTTGGAACCATAGATATGAGTCCCATAGCTTGTGATTACCAGGCATTTCAGGACTGCTGCCTGCTACCCATCCATCCATGCACCCATCCATGCATCTGTGCATCCATGCATCCAATTATCCATCCATCCATGCATGCATCCATCTATCCAGTCATCCAGTCATCCAGCCAACCAACCAACATGCTTTTCATTCATTCCCAAAACATTGCTATGAGTCTGAAGTCATCCTTTCTGCCCTCCATCATCTAGATCCACATACCCTGCATGTGACCTTAGGCAGCCAGCCAGACGGAAAGTTAGCTCACCCACTTGGCTGTGAAGAAGCCACTGTAAAGAGAATCCTGGGTACCTTCTATGTCTCAGTGCAGTTGAGAGTTAATGCCTTCTCAGGAGCAGTCAGCTCATGCCAGGACCGTATCTCCCCCGGCAAGTCTCTACCCAACCTCCCTTCTCAGCCAGACGTCTGCCAACCCCTTGCAGTTCCTCTGAGCTTCACTGACCTGCTCAGAAAGGGACCTGGCCACAGCATCCTTGGGCCAAGGAAGACCTACAGAGGTCAGCCCACTCCCTTATTCAGGGGGCCTACAGAGCCCCCCCCCCTCCCCCGGGGCCATCAGTGGAGCATGGCCTATTTGTCAGCATCCTCCATTTACTTTCTGAGGTTGAGCGGTGGCGAACAAGACACCTGTACCTCTTCCAGGGTTGAGGGGAAGGAGATCTCCTGCAAGTGAAACTGGGGCACACACTGCAGGGTGATGGTGAGGATCACTCCCAGGCAGCCCAGGTGCACCCGCGCCGCCTGGAACACCTCTGCGTTGCTGGACTCGGAGCACTCAAGAATGGTCCCGTCGGCCGTCAGCAGGGTCAGCGCCACCACCTAGCCATGGGATAAGAGCACTCAGAACCCCAGGGGGCATTTCCTGTAGACGCCCTGCTCTCTTTATCCTGGGAAATGAGGCCACGTGGTGCCTATCCCCGAAGATCAATGCCATCTGGCCACAGCGCTACAGGGTAAGAAGGGTCTGTCTGGGCAGCATCAGCCCCCCGTCTCTTAGCCTTGGCCCCCATTTCTGGAGGAATCCTCTTTTAGGACCTGTGTCAGTACTTCTCCACATTCTGCTACCTGCTAATTCGGATGCAAATCGCTTTTGACATGTGTAGTTGGCGGCTGGGGGCTCGGGTGAGAGAACAGAGACAGCTGAACAAATTCCAATTTACAGCGACCAAGACCAGAGGGGAGAAATTGGCAGAAATGGGGCACCATGGCCATCTGTAGGAGTGAGGGCATCAGAATGGTTTTTACAGAAACCAGATTCTGTCCATGATCCAGAGCCATTGAGAATTGGCCAGTGAAACCCCTCAGCAGGGTCCAGCAACAAATATAGGTAGGCACTGCTTTATTCGCTGTGTGACCTTGGGCATGTTACCCAACCTCTCTGATTCCTCATCTGTAAAATGAGGACAATAACCGTCTCAGAGACAGTGTGTGCAGTATCCAGCTGAGTCTCTGGTGTACAGTGGACATTGAAATGTCGGTCCCCTCCCCTCGCTCCCAGCCATTGGTATAGTATGTAAAACAAAACAGCGGAGCTCTCCAACTCCTTTCCAGGTGCTGGCCCTGCTCAGCTGAGCTTCCTAAGAAAAGGGGCCAGTAAATCTCAGGCGCATTTTGATTTGTGGCCCCTCAGAATTATCCCATACTCTGCTCAACATTTTTGTAGCAACTGCCCTCAGCCCTGGATAGTAGACCAGGACTGTGGCCTAATCTTGGGGGGCGGCTATTGTGTTGTCCATCACCCTCAGTTACCACTGGGCTCTCTTGGGCAGTGAAGCCAGCTTTGAAGGGGTCATGGCATGTCCACAGAGGGCCCCAAGTACCTGGGAATCGGGTCCCACAAAGCCCAGCATGATCTGCTGCAGCAGCTCTTGCCTATGGGTGGGGTCTAGCATGATGAACACAGGTGCCCTAGGTCAGTTTCCCCTTACAGCACAGAGTGCGAGCTCCGGAAAGGGCCCTGTCTTCTTATAGGCAAAACCCATCATGAGTGTTTATTGAGCACTAACTGTGTACGCTCTTCTAAGCACCCCAGATGCATTGCTGTTGTGACCATCCTCATTTTCCGGGTGAGCAAACTGAGGTAGCCAGAGGTAGAGACTTTCCCCAGGTCACACAGACCATACTGGTAGAGCCGGAATGCAAAACCCAGGCCCCAGTGCTTAGCCGTAATGCTCCAGGGGCCAGAGGTCCCACGGCCCACAGTGCAGATGAGCCCCTGCAGGTGGAAACACAAGGCGAGCTGTGTGGTGCCGCCCGGGCACAGGGGATCTCTCCTGGCCCTGATGGTGAGCAGCCAGGCTCCCCGTGTGCACAGCCGGGCCTGTTAGGAAGCCCCTCCAAAGGGAGGCTCCCGACACAGAAATCACGCACTGCCCTTTGCTCAGCCACGGAAGTAACATACGCCAGCTCCTTTGCTCCACCTGGGTTGAGGATTGTTCCCTCCAAGTTACAGATGAAAACACGGAGGTCCAGAGGAGTTAAAAACTTGCCTACAGGCTCATGCCTACTACACGTTGGAGGCAGTTTTGAACCCAGATCCGAGTCCAGAATCTGTGTTCATAACCGGTTTCCCAGACCGGGACTCTCATAAAGTTTAAGTGGCGATCAAGGGCAGATCCGGGCCCACATAGGCTGGACTCCACTCCAGGTGGCCCCCGCTCTGGTCCTGGCCCCTCCCCGACTTGCTACCCTAGGAAGACCTCTTGCCCTGTCTGGCTCCTGGCTCAGACCTTTCAAAGAGGCTGGAATCTTTCACCCTGCTTGCCCTTCTCCACAGGGTGGCCAGGACGCTCCTGAGAGGCAGGGGTGTCTTATCACTTGCGTTCATTGCGGACAATGAGGCTTAGAGGAGAGTGGCTGGATGGCACCTGCCAAGTGTCTGAGAGAGGCAGGAACAAGGGTTGGCTTGGAGGCGTACGTGGAGCTGAGCCGACACTGCCCATGGAGCCCCCGATTTCCCGGGAGCTTCCGGGAGGTGATGTCCGTCCCATCCCCCACCCCCTGGCAGTCGTGGAGCAGCCAAGCAGGGGGACTCACCTGGGTGGCCAGGATGCCGTGTTTGATCCCTGTGTTGTGCGTTCCGGACCCGATGACACCCCCTGCAGTCACGTCTGACACAGCGCCCAGGCTGGGCTCAACAGGAGGGAGGGAAAGGGACACAAGGGACCGGTTAGGCTTCCTTGGGAGCATACCCACCCCCTCCACTGGGCTGCAGGACGAGGCCCCTCAGAGCAGAGTAATAGACTCATCTCTTGCCTCGGTTCTGACCCTGCAGGTACCATGACTTAGCTTGTCTACTTGGTGGCCCTTCTCCTCTCTGAGCCTCTCAGCCTTATTTCAGTGGCCTGGTGGGGGCATGGTTCAGCTCTGAGAGGGGCCTGTGTGTGCACAGGAGAACCAGAGTCCCGAGGGGAACAGGGGTCCCCCTAGAGGTGTGCTCTGGGGGCAGGAATTAGAAAGATGTGCCCAGAACTCAGGGTCAAGGGAAAAGAGTGATCAAAAATCTTACTTCCTGGGACACCTGGGTGGCTCAGTCGGTTAAGCGTCTGCCTTCGGCTCAGGTCATGATCCCAGTGTCCTGGGATCGAGTCCCGCCTCAGGGAGCGCTTTTCCCTCTCTCTCTGCCTGCCACTCTCCCTGCTTGTGCTCTCTCCCTCTCTCTGACAAATAAATAAAATCTAAAAAAAAAAACAAAAAACAAAACACAAAACTTACTTCTTAGGCGAGTCCTCTGAGACATCCTAGGCCTAGCTTAAAGGAGAAGGAAACTGGTATTTTACTAAAGGCCCCCCGGGGTGCCCAGGGGGTGGGAGCATCATGTGCTACACAGTATCTTCACCGTAGCCCAGCCCACTTGAGAAATGGGCTCAGCAACTGACGCCGAGCGCCCACCCCCTCACACACCCTGGCTCCCAGCACGGACCGAGGGCCCCTGAGTAGAAGTCCAGCCTCAGACCTTCCTGTGGAGGCGGTGGGACGTGGGGGCCGTCCTGGCAGAACAGAAGAACGGAGAAACCCAAGCCTCTCCAGCCTCCCCTTACTCACCCCACTACCACCTTTGTGTCTTGTCTTGTCTCTCTGTCCACATGAGTTGGTTTACTTCATTTTTTTTTTAAAGATTTTATTTACTTATTTGAGAGAGAGACAGAGCAGGAGCAGGGGGGAGGGGCGGGGGAGGGGCAGAGGGAGAAGCAGGCTCCCCAGTGAGTGCAGAGCCCAACACGGGGCTCCATCCCGGGACCCTGAGATCATGACCTGAGCCAAAATCATTCGCTTAACTGACTGAGACACTCAGGGACCTGGAAAATACCAGAATGTTAAAAGAAGATCATGGAATCCTGCCCTCGGGAAATTCTCCAACTTGAGGGAAGGCAAAGCACGAAGATGTTTGTTGCATTACGTAGAATCCTGACAACCTGAGAAGGACCTCAGTGCCCACAAAGGGGTGGTTAATGGAACTGCAATATGTCTCCTCTTTTCCACACAGCCTCCCAGACTCAAAAGCAATATGGAAACAGGCTTGTGACCACCCGTGTTCAAAGAAGCAAATGATTACGGCGAGGCCCTGAGGGAGAAAAGTCAAAGAAGGAAGGATTACACTGGCCTCCAAGAGGCTGGAAATAACATGGTCAGGGGAAAGGTCATCTCCAAAACCTGAGGAGCGAGGCACTCCGCAGGTGCCTCACCAAAAGGTCAACGAGCACGGACATTTACTGAGCAGTTCTGTGGGCCATCTTTAACTCCTCCAGGCCTCTGCGCACCCTGTTTTAAGACCCATTTTCCAGGCCTGAGGCCCAGACGGGTCAAGGAAGTTGACTAACAGCGAATAGCAAGATTTGCACCCAGGCCGTCTGCTCCTGGAGCTGGGGTTCACACCACGCTGCTGTCCTGCCTCCTCTGGTCCACCACATGGTGGAGTGTTCCAGAACTTTCCAGCTGTGTGACTTTGGCAAGCCACTTAGCTTGAGACCCTCGTTTCTTCCTCTGTAACTGGGCTTCTATTCCTCACCTGCCAAGCAACCAGCATGGGGCCTGCCTCAGCTCTGTTCTTCTCTTCAGCACCCCCAGCCACAGACGCTCCTGGAGTCCCCAGAGCATCCTTGGAGCTATCTATCCACCCAGGCTCCTCTTCTATACACAGGACAGGACATCCTAACTCCCTCTGAGTAGCAGAAGGGCCCCATGCAGGCAGCCACGTGAGGAGGACTGGGTCCCCGGGGGGAGAGACACACCATAAACAGGGCACAGAGATGCCCGAGTCCAGAAGCTAATGCCTGTCGTTAATAGAACATGTCTCTTCCTGTTGTCACTGGTCACAGATTCTGTCCCACGATCTGTTCATCGGCCCCCGGATGCCCCCCACTCTCTCCCCATCCTGGACTTTTACTCGTGCTGGTCCCTCTGCCTGAATCCCTTCTTTCCTCTTTTTTTCCTTCTGGTTTAGGACTCAATCCAGAAGCCCCCTTCTGTGGGCTCCCGGATTCCTAGCCCCTCACATGGTCCCCTGCCTGCCAAGGCTGAACCCAGGGCTTCCTGAGAGCCCCACAGTGCCCTGAACACTTGTCTGACATTGAACCTGTTGTCTTACATTAGGCTTATCATTTTGGAGGTTGGTCTGCCCCTTGCCAGGAGTTCCTTGGGCTTTATTCGTCTTTGCCTCTTAAGGGCCTGAACAAGACCTACACATGGCAGACACCTCATAAATGTTTGAGTTGCCATGATCTTTAGAGAAGTAGGAACAAGATAGGAGGGTTCCCAGAGTAAAAAGGCGCAGCAATACCTCTGGGCCTGTGCTAAGAGAGCGAAGACAAACGGACCACTCACACTCAAAAGCAAACGACAGGCTTCCATGGGTGCAGTTTCCAGCTGCAAAGAGATTGCTACCCAACTATCCAAAACACCTGTCTCCTTTTTCCAATGGTTGAAATTCTACAGTTAGACATTCAATCCTTTGGCTATATCTGATGCTTATTTCAACGGAAATCCCCTGATATGTAAACCTGAGCAATCACTGACACGTTTGGCCAGAGAGACGGGTACAGTCATAGGTAAGTACACCCCGAAGTCCTGTGGCTCAGTCAGCATGCCCTTCTCTTCCTCTGTGCTTGTTTTGCACACCCTTTTTTTTTAAGATTTTATTTATTTATGTGAGAGAGAGAATGAGAGAGAGAGAGAGAGAGCACATGAGTGGGGGGAGGGCCAGAGGGAGGGAGAAGCAGACTCCCCGCCGAGCAGGGAGCCCCATGCGGGACTCGATCCCGGGACTCCAGGATCATGACCCGAGCCGAAGGCAGTCGCTTAACCAACTGAGCCACCCGGGCATTTTGCATACCCTTCTGTCTGGGTCCATGCAGTTGGTTACTGCAAGTTTGAAGAAAAATTTAATCCATAGTTTTTCTGCCCCTTTACAAGAACTTTACTTAAGGCTTGGCCCATCTCTGGCCTGTTTCTTTTTATTCTCACAGGACAGTCCCTGAACTCATGGGGGATGGGAGACAGGTACCCCAAAGAACAGGGGTCCAGAGAAAGGGGATGTGCCCTGGGAAGTGTTTCTCTCTCTCCTGCCAGATCCTTGAGTGTCCAGCCGAGGCCAGGGCAAGGGGAGGTGGGCAGTATTGGCCCACCAGGAACGGGAGAGGTGGTTCTTACTTGGACAAGGCCAGGCCGTGCTTGCCCAGCTGTGGGTGCAGGTCAGCCAGGAGGATGCCAGCCTCCACAGTCACCTGCTTCTTCTCTGTGTCCACCTGCGAGAGACCAGCATAGGCTGGGATCAGCTAGGCTCTCACCCAGCCCCCAGCCGGCAGCCACAGTCCCACGAATATGAACGTGTCTGTCCCAGCCTGTGGTCAGCTCAAGCCGAGTGTGGGCAGAGCCCTGGATTTGCTTGAGTTTTGGGCATACAGTCATCCCCCCTTATCTACAGGGGATACGTTCCAAGACCCCCAGTGGATGCCTGAAACCACAGGTAACACTGACCTTTACATATACCATGTTTTTCCCTATATACACATACCTGTGATCGTTTAATTTATAAATTATGCACAGAGGAACAACCATAACTAAAAATAAAATAGAACAATTATAACAATAAACTAATGTTACATCAATGTGGTCTCTCTTAAGATATCATACTGTGATCAGCCTTTTTTGTCTTGCAAGCATGTGAATGATAAAATACCCATGTGATGAGGTGAAGTGAGGTGAAGGATGTGGGAGTTGTGGGTTAGGCTACTGTTGACCTTCTGATGATAGTCTTCTTGTCCTATATGATCCTTCTGATCATCTGCTTTCAGATGGTGGTTTACAGCGGGTCATTGAAACCACAGAGAGCAAAACCGTAGGTAAGGGGGGGACTAGTGTTTTCTGTGGAACCCCTTCTTCCTGAAAGGGAAGGAAATGAGGAAGGAAGAGAAGGGGTTCGCTCAAAGTCACTGGCAGGGCTGGACTAGCATTCAGGTCTCCCAACTGCCACAACTGTGCTCCTCCCAATCCCACGGCCCCCCAGACTAGGAAAGTGGGATTCCTACAGCGCTATGCAAAGTCACCAACTAAGGAGGGTCTAATCCTGCGGGGGGGCTTGCGTTTGCTAGATGGAGTCCAAATTCTCCACTTGTTCTCACCCGGGGAGGTCTAGGGTGAAGACGGGGGCCTGGAAGGGGACGGGAGATTCCCACCATGTGCAAGAAGGGCCCTAGAAGATTCCCTGCAGCCCAGGGAGGTAGGGGCAGATTCTCTTCTTTCACAGGGAGGAATCTCAAGTTCAGGGACTTGAAGTCACTTGCCGAAGGTCACACGAGCACCGGGGGTGGAACGGAGAGGAGAATCCCCATCTGTGTGACTCCAAATCCCATCCTCATCAGCTCATTGCACTGACCCTGAGCACAGAGCTGGGCAAAATCAATTGTGGGAGCCAATCCTCACTAATTAGCCATCAGAGTTCATTACTGCCATGACCGACATCTTGACCAGAATATTTTCTATGGCGTGGAGACTGTCAGCCTGAGCAAAGAAGGAAATAATAGAGAGGAACCCAGAACCTCTGCTAGCAGGGATGCGGGGGAGAGGAGTTTATCCGGCAAAAACTATAGCTCGGGGGAGCTGGCCCTGTGAGGGGAGAATAGGAGTGCTCCCAATGTGCAGGGCACCTGTCTGACCTCTACGCCCTGGCAGGTGCCTTCACCGAGTGCTAGCTGAATTGCACGGACACCATCTCAGCACCGTGCTGGTGTCCGACTCCTGAGTTTGTGCCCAGCTCTGCTACTGATTGGCTGTGCAACCCTAGGCAAGTCACTCACCCTCTCTGATCTTGTTTCCCCATATGTAAAACGAGTTAAGTGTCAGTCCTTCTGGATTTGTCATTGCGAGTGCATCTTTGGGGGTCTGGCTTGTCATTTTTCTAGAGAAGCAGAGGGGGGCCCCGACAGGAGGGGGTGAACATCCTGTGGCCACAAGGAAGCACCCACACCTGACAAGCAGCCCGAGGAGGCACACAGAGGGCTCTGGGGAGGGTGAGATCATGGGGCCATCAGGAATTGGGGTGTCACTTTGGATTCAGGGGCAGGGAATAGGATGAGGCCTGAGGGCAAAGGCTGAGGCATTTCCTGGGGCCTGGGGTGGAGGCTGAGCCTGCCAGGCTGGGGGCCAGCAGAGGGGGGGAGCTGAGGGCCCTGAGTACCTGGAGAACACGGTTCATCTTGCCCATGTGGATCATGAAGCCATCGGTGCAGGCGATGTCGGAGGGCGAGTGGCCACCGCCCACCACCTTCACCCGCTTGTTCTGCTGCCTGGCCAGGGCCAGCACCTGCCAAGACCATACCAGAGTCAGCCCCAGCTCAGGCCTTTCTCTCCCTGAGGCAGCCGGAGACCTTGCAGGGCCCGCAGGGGGCCGGGCCGCCCAGGCTTTGCACCCCCAGGCCTCCAAGGCCCCTGCCCGGCTGGAGGCTGCTGTGCAGTCCACTCTGGGAAAGGAACCAGACTGCAGGGCCAGGAAGTGAGCGGGATGGAGAACCAAGGGATCATCCTAAGGTGGGGCTCCCGTGTGCTTTCCCCACTGTGGCTGGGCACACCCGACCGCATTCTTCTCCAGCACAAAACCTTCCAAGGGCCCCCGAGTGCCTTCAGAATAAGGTCCCGGCTCCTCCTCTTGGCCTACTTGGGCTCAGCTGCCTCCTGAGCTGGAATGAAGGCTCCTGGGGGTGACAGTGGCTTAATTTGACTTGGTACCTGTGTCTGCCCAGCCCTACTAGTCTCTAGTGATCATGATCACTGAATGAATGCATAAATACATGCCTGGTATCACTTAAACAAATGCATTCCCTTTCACCCTCACGTCCCTGCTCAAAAAACCTCACACGTGGTCCAGGTGGTTTGACAGCAGGTACCACAAGGGGTTCCATGAGCAAGTGAGATTGGGAAGTGCTCTGTCTTCACTAGCTCCTTTCTCCACCACCCACAATGCCTGTGGCATGTTTAAGGCCACAGGCTCTACAACAAAGAAATCTGTTTATCATCATCTTCCGTGAGCCCCCTTGACCACACAACCCCGTTTTAGGACCCTACTAGGCCTCCGGGGAGATGTCGGCCCTCAGTGGACTCAGCCTATTAGGAATTCACAATTGTGCAGGCCAGCATGGCTGAGGGGCGGCCTTGGCCTACAGCCATCTCAGCGTACCTCTAACTTTTCCCTCAGCTCAGAAGGAAGCCAAAAGGAAGCCCTCTGATACTACCTTCCCAGCCTTCCTCTTCTGCCCTCTGCTCACTCATCCCCTCCAGGCATGTCTGTCCCCACCCGCCCGGCCACTGCGTCCCCAGGCATGCTCCTCACTTTCCCTTGCACACGGTGCCCTTCCCCAGCCCCCTGTGGAGCTTTTATTCATTCTCCTGGGCCCAGCTCAACCACTTTTCCAGTGCGTAGCTTTTCCTGCATAAGAAGGTGGGGGCTTTGAATCAGACACTCCCTGTGTGAATCCTGGCTCTGATACTAATATGGGAAAATAACAAAGCCTCTATTAGTCTCAGTTTACCCATCTGTGAAAGAGCATAATTATAAGTGATTATAAATATGCAGTGAAGGAAACATACAAGGGACAGGGACAGAGAACACTGGGGCCATACTGCATGCAGATAAGGTGGTGTGGGAGTCCACTGAGGAGCTGAAGTTTACCCTGAGACCTAAAGGATGAAAAGGAGTTAGTTGTGTGAAAAGTGAAGGGACAGGCATTCCTGGCAGTGGGAATAGCAAGTACAAAGGCCCCGTGGTAGGAAAAGGTTTGGTTTATCTTACGAACAAAGGGTGAACCAAGGCCAGGTGATACATGGCCTTGGGAGTCCAGTTACAGTTTTACTCCACAAACAATAGGGAGCCTCTGAAAGGGCTTGAGGCAGGGGAGTAGCCCCATCCAGATTACATTTTAAGAAAACTACTTCTACTGATGTGGAAATTACATTCCAAGGAAGTAAGAACTGAAGCAGGGAGACCAGGGACACACCACAGGTCATGGTGGGTGAGGAAGGGATGGCGCACTGGGCATGGAGAGCGGCAATGGTGCCGAAGAGAAGGGGAAGGACTCTGGAAGCTTCTGGGGCAAGACTTGCTGATGCCAGATAAGGGTAATGCCCCACTTCCTGGCCTCCAGTTTGAGCAAGCAGGTGCCCCACGCAGAGACAGGCATAGAAGGGTTGAAGTCAAAAACAGAGAGAGACTCAGAACACTGGAAGTGTAGCTTGGGGCATGGAAGTCTGTGATGACCTTGAGGCACACAAGGAGAGCGCCTGGAGGAGAGGTCTGAGCTGGAGTGCAATGCCGGCCATCGCTGGTGGCCCAGACAGTTGTAACGGGGCGCTGAAGCAGGGGAGGCCAGGGCCCGGATTGCAGCCGGCTTCGTGGAGCTCTCGCCTACCCAGCGGTTATGGGGTGGGGGGGTCCGTGGGGGTGGGGGGTCCTAGCTGGGCACGTCCCCAGTTCCTGCCTCCTCTCCGGGGCAGGGCCTGGTCTCCAGCCGTAGATGCACACTCACCTCTCTGACCTCCTCCACGGATGTGGGCTGATAGTATATTTCTGGGCAACAGCCATAGGTCCTAGCCCAGTTCTGGAACTTGACTCCTTTGTACCCATGGACCTGTGAGGGCGAGAGAGCTGGGTGGCCACAGATACGTGGCTGCAGGCTGCCCGGACGCCCTCCCACGCTCCTGCCATCGTCGGACATGAGGCTGGGGCCCGGGCGCCCAGCCAGGCTCCTCTGCCCTGGTCACCTCTCAGGGCCAGTGGGAAGATGCAACACACGTCGGAAGCTCTGAAGCTGAGCAGCTACGTGCGGGGCTTCCTGTGATCTCCCTTGACCCCTCGAGGCCACAGTGGCGGATCACACGGGAAACGTCCGCTCTCAGTAGAAGGGATGGGGTCGGGGGTGGAGCTGGGAAAGTAGGGCTCCTGTCCCCGCTCTGTCTGGGGCACCTCTCGGAGGGACCCAGCAGGTGGACTCCGGCTGAGCAGGGCGACTGGGGAAGGGGCGGCCCGAGCTGGCCTGGTGGCTCCAGAAGGACTCGGAGCCGGCCTTCAGCTCTCCCACCAGGCTCCTCCTGCCAGGAAGGGCCGAGTCTGGGAGACTCCACAGCAGCCTTCCTGGCCTCTAGACCAGAGCAGGGAGCCCCGGGGATAAGCCTCCCGTTTGCTGGATGAGGCCTGTGTACGGAGCACTGTATTGAGACCCTCTATACATCGTATCTTACAGACTGTATAATAATGTCACAAAATAGGTAATATTCCTCCCATATTCAGGAGCAGAAATGGAAGCTCAGAGAGGTGAAGTAACTTACCCAAGCACACACATCAATCAAGTGAAGACACTGGAGTCCAACCCAGGCGTTCCTCTCCCATGCTTTCCCCAACACCCCAGTGCCACTCTTAGAGCCTCAAGTCCAATTCAAGAGGGTCCCCGAGGCCTCCCCGAGGCCCCAGACGTGACCTAATTTTGTCCTCCCATGCCTGGTTCATGGGCCCAGCCTGCTGAGCTGACCGGCTGTGCCCTGTTACCCTACCATGGCTCCAGTGGTGGGTCGGTGGCCTCGGCTGACTGTGGCTTCCTCTGGGAGCCGAGCACTGGGCGGCAGGGTGCAGAGGTGAGGTGGAGCGAGGGTCTGGAGCAGGCAGCACGGCGACCTCTGAGCTCACAGCTGGCTCCGTATCCACTGTACACCAAGGGGATTTGGGCTCCTGGCAAAGGTGGATAAACAGTGTTGCGACAAGCTCCACCCAGACAAATAGCAGCTCAGGCCTGCCCCCTACCTCGGGGGCCCTTCTCAGCCTGCGAGGTGGAAGAGCAGAGTTTAAGAGGTGGCTGCTTTGTTGTTGGAAGCTGCTGGACCTCTGACCCCAACTCTAGGCATTCTGGAATGGAACCGAAGGACCCCGCCGCTTCAAACCTGGGTCCTTCATTCCATAGGTCAGGGGAGGCTGTGATGTGGGAGGCCCGTGGGGGTCTTAACGTAAGGGCTCCCTCAGTGCCTGCTTGGAGGAGGGTCCATGTGGCATGCTGGTACAGATAGACTCCGCATCTGTTAGTTAGCTCATTTGTCAGGCTTGGGGCATGGATACAGCAAGCCGCCCATCGCTACAGGGAGACAGGACAGGAGGCTGGTGGCTTAGTCCAGGGTCGGGGAGGGGAGACAAGGGACACTCAGCCCAGGCAGTATTCTGGCAGAGGCCTTCCCTTCCCCAGGCTTTAAGGCAGACAGACCCGGGGTCCTCATCCACGCTTTGCCTGTTAACCTCTGCGAATCTCATTTTCCTCCTCAACAAATGTGGGGCACTTTTGCCTAATTCTCTGGGTCCACATAAAGTTTAGAGCAGATAGATGAGGAGCATCGGGACACCATGGGAGCTTGAAATGGCAGCAAGCTCTTGCATCTGCCCCAGCGGTGAGCTTGCTGGTGGCAGGATTCTGGGGACACTACCCTCCTCTTGCCAACCCTTAGCTAGTGTCTGGCACAGAGCCAGCGCCCAAAGCACGTTTGTGCCATGAATAAACAAATCAGCCACTGAGGATCTCGGCTTATCAGATCCCCCCAAGCCAAGGGCTGGTGTGTAGCGGGAAGCATGAGCAACAGCTCTGGAGTTGGGAGTGGAGGAAAGGCTGGGCTGAAGGAGTGGAACTGGGGTCAGAGATGCGGGAGAAAAGTCCTGGAAAGGGGGAGTGTCAGAGTCACATCTGTACCCCCCAAACCAGGATTCCCACCAAGCCGGCGAGTGCACATGGGCGTGAACGACTGCACCCCCACCCCAGATACAAATGTCTGTGTAGGAGGTGGGGTGGCAGCCATGAGCTCACCACAGGGAAAGCCCACCCAGCCCAGGACGTGCTGCTTTCTATGGTAGCTCAGCACTCGGTCATAGAACGGGGAGTCCTGGGGCCACAGAACAGAGCTGACTTTCGGGGAAGGGCTGTTAGAGGCTGAACTGTGTTCCTCCCAAATTCCCATGGTGAAGCCTTAACCCCCAGCACCTTAGAACGTGACTGTATCTGGAGATCAGGCCTCTAAAGAGGTTCTTAAGTTAAAATGAGGTCTCTAGGATGGGCCCTGATCTAATAGGACCGGTGTCCTTATAAGGAGAGTAGGACGTAGGCACACAAAGGGAAGACCACGTAAGGACTCTGGGAAAAGGCGGCCGTCTGCAAGCCAAGGAGAGAGACCTCAGGAGACCCCAACCCTGCTGACAGCTTGATCTCCAACTTCCGGCCTCCAGGACTGTGAGAACATAAATCTCTGCTGCTGAAGTCACTCAGTCTGTGGTACTTTGTTAGGGCAGTCCAAGCAAATTAACGCCTGGTGGCTACTAGCTCCTGAGGCTGGGGGGTCTCCACCGAGACCTTCACGAGACAGAAGAGCAAGGCCTGGCTCTTGGACTGTCCCTGATGGAAGAGGTAGGGCCTGTGCCCTCTAGTGCGGAGGCTCCATTGTCTGGAGGGAAAAGAGATGGGGAGGGAGCTCCCCATCCCCACAGAACCTCAGACTCCCTGCCTGGGAAAGGCAGGGCTTGGTGAGGGACACAGTGGTTGGAGGCCTTGGGACTGAGGGGTGGAGAAAGCTCCTGGTTGGCTTGGCTACTGTCCCAAAGCCCTGGAAGGAGGCCCCGGAACTGTGGCCCACAGATGGGGTGACTATCAAGCCTGGGGGGGGGCGCAGAGAGGTCCATGGCAGGGAGGAGAGAGGAGGGCTGAAGGTCAGCCTGGTGTCTCCCCAAATAAATAACAACTCATTTCCCGTTAAGCCTTGTCCCCACAACTTAAGGCCATGTATGTCCTGTCCCCACCGCAAATGCCCCATTCAACCACAGTCAGACTCACGGGGGTTTCTCCTTTTGGTGAATGCATTCTGCGCTGAGACATTCTGGAAGCCCGGTGCTGTGGGGAGCGGGTGGGCCTGGGCTATGCCCCTGAACTGCCCGAGGGGCTCCCGTCCCTCCCCTGTGGAGATTTCCCAGAGCCTGGAGTCACGCACTGTTTTCTTTCTTCACCTCCTGCTACTGCCCTTGGATGGAACGCTTTTCCCCCCAGCCCGCAAGCCAGTCACATCAATCTTACAAACTGCCTTTATTGAGAAGCATAAAATGACATGAAAGGAATACAAAAATCAGCAAAAACAGTGTGTGTATCAATTAATTCAATCTGCGCTGCCACCATCCTGGGGTTGAGGGTGATGGTTTATTGCTTATTTCCTCTTGCCTGAAGGGCTCAGCTAGTTCAATAACTGCTGAATCTTAATTTTTTCAAACCTTTGTTGGCAAGGGAAATTAATGTGACTGCTTCAATGGTCATTGCAGCTTGTTTTGTGACCTTTTCTCCTCTCATACTTGTTCATCGATCTGAATGAGCTCCTTAATATACAATTTGTACGTGGTAACTGAACACTTCTTTGAAAGAGTGTGAACATTTGGAAGAGTATTTATTAGATTTCTGACCTGCAGATATTACTTCCTTGTCCCACTCATTCTCTTTAAAATGTGATGTAAGGCATAAAGTTCACTCAATACGTAAGACAAAGAGGAATGGCACTGTCTAAAATGTCCCCTGCTTCTGAGTCCTTTTTCCCACTCGAATCCAGGATAACTGATCGATAAAAAGACCAAATATCCATCTCCTCAATCTATTCAAATGGCAAAAAAGACTACTATTTGGGGACTTTCTCTGGAACTTTTTGAGTTGCATAAGCCAAGAATTGTTTCTGTCTTTGAAATTCTGACATAAGCCAAATGGTCACACCTACTCTCCAATGCTGATACATTCAGCCCCATTCTGGGGGGGTTTGGCACAAACATCATGGAAAACAGTGATGAACTGCAGAAGAAACACAAGTTAGGTCTTAACCAAGGCCTTTTAGATATGGGAGTTATTTTATAATTGATTAAAAATGGGTCTATGACCCATGGAGTGGGAGAAAATATTTGTAAATCGTGTATCTTACAAGGGATTAATATCCACAATATATAAAGAACTCCTACAACTCAACATGAAAACAAACACGAATTAAAATGGGCAAAGGACTTGAATAGACATTTCTCCAAAGGAGATATACAAATGGCCAACAAGCACATGAAAAGATGCTCAAGAACACCAAGTATTAGGGAAATGCAAATCAAAACTCTAGTGAGATATCCTTTCACCTCCATGAGGATGGCTATTATCAAAAACTCAGAAAATAACAAGTGTTGGTGATGATGTGAAAAAAATGAAACCCTCTGCATTGCTGATGGGAATGAAAAATGATGCAGCCACTCTGGAAAAACAGTATGGTGCGTTCTCAAAAAATTGAACACAGAATTACCACATGATCCAGCAATTCCACCTCTGGGTATATACTCAGAAGAACTGAAAGCAGGGACTCCAAGAGGTATTTGTACATCATATTCATAGCAGCATTATTCATAGCAGCCAAAATGTAGAAGCAACTCAAGTGTCAACCAAGAGATGAATGGATCAACAAAATGTGGCATATCCAGACAATGGAATATTATTCAGCCTTAAAAAGGAAGGAATATCTAACACAGGCTACAACATAAATGACCCTTAAGGATCTTATAGTGGGACACCTGGGTGGCTCAGTCGGTTAAGCGTCTGCCTTCGGCTCACGTCATGATCCCAGGGTACTGGGATGGAGTCCCACTTCGGGCTCCTTGCTCAGCGGGGAGCCGGCTTCTCCCTCTCCCTCTGCCTCTCCCTGCTTGTGTGCTCTCTCTGACAAATAAACATACAAAATTAAAAAAAAAAAAAACATACAAAAAAAGGATCTTACAGTAAGTGAAATAAGCCAGTCTCAAAAAGACAAATACTGTATGATTCCATTTGTGTGAATTAGCTAGAATAGTCATATTCATAGAGACAGAAAGCAGAATGGGGGTTGTGCAGGTTAGGGAGAGGGGGGACGTGGAGTTAGTGTTTAATGGGTATGGTCTATGTTTGGGACAATGGCAATGTTCTGGAGGCAAATGGTGTGATGGTTGCACAACAAAGTGAGTGTCCTTCATGCCACTGAACTTGTACACTTGAAAACAGGTAAAATGGTAAATTGTATGTATATTTTACCACAGGGAAAAAAAAGAGCGCTTATAGGAGTACAAATATCATTGATATTCTTTCAAAAGTAGGTACCAGCCTCAAAACCCTTGTATGTAAATATGACAAAGCATATTTAGGTAAACTGACAAAGTGATCCCACTCATAAACACTAAAACTGTAAGCATCTACAGTAGCCATAAATACTTCAGCCTGTGTTATTACAAAAATTATTGCCTTTCTATTCTACGCAGCAGAAACCCACTGATGTACTGTATCCAATTAATGCTAAGATTCGTAGAGGACTAGCATCTGGAGGTCTTCTTCTGAATTTAGCTCCATTCACAGATATGCTGGGAGTCATTTTAATAAGAGTCTTTTTTTTCTACACTTTATTTATTTGTTTATTCATTCATTCATGTTAAAGTAGGCTCCACGTCCAACATGGGGCTTGAACTCACAACCCTGAGATCAAGGGTCGCACGCTCTACCGACTGAGCCAGCCGGGCGCCCCAAGAGTCTTGTTCCATCAAGGCTTTGTATGGTGGACACAGTCATGCGATTGGCCATCTACCTCACCCGGTAGGACATCAAAATCAAGAATTTGAAATGAACCCATTTATCTATCCATCCACCCATGCTTCCATTCTCTGATTCATCCAGCAAACATCTAATGAGCATCTGCAAAATGCCAGGCATCTGCTGGCTTAGGATCAAGGATGGATCACCTAGACAGGCGGCCGCCAATCTCACGGGCCTTACCGTCTCGCAGGGCAGACAGTTAACAACCGGGTGCGGTAGCCAACACTCGGGAGAAACTTCTACAGCTGCTAAGAAAATATTTTATCATGTGTGGCTAGGTGGATTCCTCTGAGCAGTGAGGCATGGGTATTTCCCACCCAAGTGCTGTGCGGCTCTGGGCAGGAGATGATGAGGGCTTGAAGCCTCGGGGAGGGGGCCACACCTGGAGGAGATGTGGCTTCTGGGCGTGGCTGGGGAAGGAACGGCTAGAGGGAAGGTTTGGGTCTGCCCTGAGCTACCTGGCAGCTATTGCCTGCCAGACAGGACCATTCAGATTTATATTAACTAAAATTAAATGATGGGTTCCAAGAAGAGCGCCCAACAGAAGAAGGGCTTGAAGGCCTGCTGGGGGCTGGCACGAGCCACACCCTAAAGCTTCAAGACCACCGGTGGGTCCCTGGCATCAGTCTCCAGCCACTCAGTGAGGATCTGATTCAACTCCGTGGGCCTGGAAAGGGAAGAAAGGGCAATTCACACCTGTCCGGACCCACTCACCCCACGCGAAAGCAGAGGTGAAGAGGGGAACGGCCAAGCCAGGAAAGGCCTTACTGGAGGTGAACAGGAAGTCCTGATCTCCTCCAACCAGGGGATTCCCCCCCCAACCCCGCTACCCTGCCACATCTCCTTACTTCTCCATCTGTGTCCAGTGTCCACAATCCTTAATGTGTCCCCTTTTCAGGTAGGGGATCTGCAAGAAAACCCCACCCAGAAAAGTCAATGGCAGAATGCAAATGATCTGGCTTTTGGTTAGTGCTCCCCACAGGCCACCCCCGAAGACCCTCCATTATTTAGGAAAGGAACAGGCATTTGTTGAGTTCCTACTATGTGCCAGGTACTCTATGTGCACTGCCTTCTCTAACCTTGACCGTAATCCTATGGGGTAAGATGAAGGCTCAGAGAAGTTAGGTAACCTGCCCGAGGCCACACAGCGCGTGGTGGAGCTAAGATTCAAATTCAGGGCTGCCTTGTACTGATCACCACAAATTGCTTCTCTTTAGAATTATTAGGACACGGCTTGTTCACCAGCTGGAAAATGCCTGGTTGTTGTGTGGCTCCTGCCATGCAGACATGACTGAGTGCCCCCCTCTCAGGCCGCCTCCCTTCTCCCTGGTGGTCTGCACGCAGGGTTGTTCAGCCTCCCTTTTTGGACCCTGAATCCCCACAGCGGGTCAGAGCAACGAGCCCCAAGGATGGAGAGGGAGCAGCACTGCACTCGGCACATGCGGGCTCCCTCCTGACACAAGCCTTGAACTGAGCAACACGATGGAGAAAATGCTGGGGAAAAAACGTGGCTTTCCTCCCAGAGGCAAGTGCGGCCCCTTCCAAGCACATACCTCAGCAAGGTTAGCAGTCAGTTGTCAGGGCTGGAAAGGGCCAGCTGAAGAACTGGAAATTCTACAGAAACCTTCGGAGGGTAGGGCCAGAGAGAATGAGCCCCACCCAGCCCCGCAACGGGCTCATGGCTTTCTGTAGCCCTCTGTCAGTGGGTTCTAGAGCCCACACCACATCCCACTTAACACACTGTCTACTGTGTCTGATGATGCTCACAAAGCCACAGCCAAGTGTGCACGGACTGCTCCCAGCAGCTAGGGAGGATAAATGAGCCAGCCCATGGTCACCCCACCTGCAAACCTCCCCACTTCCTACCAACCTCCACGTTTGTAGCAGAGTGAGCTTCCAACCCACAAGGCGGTCACCTGTCAATCCCCTTCAGTGGCTTATGCTCATGGATGGATGTACAAAGCTCAGCCTGGCCCCGTGGGCTCAGTAGAATCCTCCAGCCTTCTGGAATTCCTGCCATTCTCCCAGCATGCCCTGAATGTTCCCTGCCTCTCATCCTGTCTCCATTCTCTCTGCCAGGCAAGCCTTAGTTGTTCACCAAGGCCAGATGTTCACCAAGGTCAGCACCTGTGCAAAGACCTCATTCCCAACCGTGCCCTCTCCATCACTCCCTCCTGGGTTCGGGATTAAATGCCGACAGTGGGCTCCCCAAGGATGGGCTCTGTATCTTATTCATCCTTCCCGTCCCAGAATCTAGCACTGTGCCAACACACTTACGTGCACGGTAAAAGCCCATGAAATGAATGAATGAATGAACGAACGAACGAACGAATGCATGAGTGAGTGAGTGAGTGACAGGCCACACCGGTGCAGGGGAAGGCAGCATCGGTCATGACAGCAGCTCCCAAGAGATGACAGCGATGCTACGGCCGGAGAACCTTGTCGAGCAAGTGGTTCAAGGAGATCTCCCACTCTGTGGCCTCAGCTGTCATCTTTCCTTGGCCGCCCATGCCTTCTGCCGGGAAGTGCCGATGACCCCAGGGCAGGACCGTTCCCTTACCCAGTCCTCCATATGCTTGGACATCTCAGGAACGAGCACGGGGTCCTTCTCCGCGGTTACCATCAGGGCCGGAACCAGGATCTGGGGAGGAGGGAGGAAACGTTCCCTTCTTGTGCCCCTCTCCCGGGGCAAGGACACAGTACTTCGTGTTCATGCTTCGTGCCTTCCTCCCTAACTAACACTGCCCCCCTCCACCCCACAAAGACCCACTATGGTTCTGCCGGTGGGGCCCTGATTTTGTTTCCCCAGGCTTTGAAGGGAGGAGGCATCGCTATTACTGGAGATCTGAAAAGGACGGTGCGAGAGGAGAGAAAATATATATATTTGTGTCTGCCCCGGTTCCTGGCACAGAGCTCCTGAAACCCTTGTAATTTCCTAAGTGATAAGGACATTGTGAGCATCTTGTGCTAATATTTGGGCTTTTGACCCCATCCCTGCCTGACACGGGGCTCCCAAAACCCTTGTAAATTCCAAAGAGATAGAGCACCGGGAGTATCGTTTGTTCTATTGAGGCATCTCTGGGTGGGCTCCTGGATGGGGGCTGGTCACCAGAAGGACCAAGCCATGATTAGAAGCTTGGAATTTTCAGCCCCACCCCCCATTCTCTAGAGAGGGCAGAGGGGCTGGAAATGGAGTTAATAATTGATTGTGCCTACATGAGTTAGCCTCCATAAAGCCCCCCCAAATACCAACAGGATGGGGTTCGGGAAGCTTCCACGTTGGCGAACACATCCACACTGGGAGGGAGATGCACCCCCAACTCCTGCGGGCACAGAAGCCCCTCTGCTTGGGACCCTCCCAGACTTCACCCTAATGTATCCCTTCCTCTGGCTATTCATCTGTATCCTTTGTCATCTCCTTTAGTAAACTGGCAACTGTGCTCCCTGAGTTCTGTGAGCCGCCCTAGCAGATTAGCCGAAACTGAGGAGGGAGTTGTGGGAACCTCAGATGTACCGCCGATCAGCGAGAAGCACAGGTTGACAAGCTGGACTTGTGATTGGCATCTGAAGTGGGGGCAGTCTTGGGGGACCCTTGCCTGCGGGATCCGGCACTACCTCTGGGGAGACGGTGTCAGAATGGATTTGAATTGTAGGACACCAAACTGGTGTGGCAGAGAATTGCTTGGTGGGGGGGAACCCCCATATATCTGGTGACCAGAAATGTCAGCAGGGTGAAGCGTTTTGTGTAAAAGTAAAGGAGACACACAGAAGGACAAGACTGGGTTTTTCTAATACAGATGGAGTCAACAGTATAGTGACCAATGCGGGTTTTGTGTGCGTGTGTGTGTGTGTGCGTAAGAACATGCGTGCTGGCCCACTCTGTGTGACTGATACTCACAGAACTGTGAAAAAGAAACCCGTAGGCCCCAAATGATGTCACTTGGGGCTGGCCAAATTACTAAACTGGAGCTTAATACCTAACCTAATTGCAGTTCCAACTTGCCCCAGAAATGTCTTAACTGGTAAGGCAGGAATTTTTTTTTTTTAAGATTTTATTTATGTATTTGAGAGAGAAAGAGTGATCGAGAGAGAGAGAGACCGCGCGAGCGAGCACGAGCAGGGGGAGGGGCAGAGGGAGAAGCAGACTCCCCACTGAGCAGCGAGTCTGACATGGGGCTCGATCCCAGCACCCTGGGATCATGACCTGAGCCGAAGGCAGACGCTTAATTGACTGAGCCACCCAGGAGCCTTGAGGCAGGAATTTTTTGATTAGCACTGATGAGGTCATCCATCACACGGGCCCTCTCTATTCCCCACCCCATACGAAGGTGAGGGAATGTGCTTAAGACCCCTGCCCTTCCCCCTAAGGGAAGGTGACCTTGCCTGAAACAATCCTCTCTTTTCTTTCGCTTAGAACTTTCTAGCCACCCCCTCCTACCTATAAAAACCTTCCCCTTGGTACAGCTCCTCAGCGCCCCTCTCCGTGCTAGATGGGATGCTGCCCGATCCAGGAATCATTTAATAAAGCCAATTAGATCTTCAAATTTACTAAGTTGAATTTTGGTTGTGAACAGAACGGAAGAGATGACACCAGGAAGAAGGAAAGATGCCCTTGGATGGAGATCAATATTCCTTTTCTTCGAATTCAATGAATGCTTAAAAAGGTCAGCCAGGATTCCAGAATGAATGGGTCAGCCCATTCATTATCAATGTTAGCGGCGGCAGAAATGACTTTGCTTTCGCCTGCTGACATATACGACACTGTGGGCTGGAGAAAGCCTCCTCTAGCCTCTTGGTTCTCCCTCCACCGTTATAATTTTCAAACAGCATCGGTTTGTCCCTGCCTAAGGGACTCGCCCAACTGTTTCTTCCCTATGTGCAAAACCATGGGCTTCTCACTGCATCCCCTCCACCAGACCAGAAGAGCCAGGGGATGCTCAAGGGTGATGTTGTTGCAGAAACTCATCCTGAGGCTGTTGTAGACTCTAGAATATTCCAAGTCACAATGTAAACTGGTTGTGGGGGCGTGAGAAGAGGTGGGGAGGAGGAAGATCGGGAGGCAGCTGCAGAAGAATGGGGTTTCCAACGTTGGCGCCCCTGGCGTCACCTTCCCAAAGACTCTGTCATTATGTCCCTCCATGCTGGGAGAGATTTTTGCCTATAATCGTGGTTTTGTCATTTTGGTCAGTCACAGATGAGGGAGACGAAGATGATGAGCCTTAACGGAACTACTCGTATGTGCTAGGCGCTGGTTTAAGCATTTTGTAGGCATCAACCCATTTTATGCTTACACACACCTATGAGGTAAGCACTATTCTTGTCATTCCCACAGTCCAGAGGCGGCAGTGGAGAACAGAGTGGTTAGGTGCCTTACCCAAGGTCACACAGGGATTAGATCCCAGGCCGAGTTGCTGCCCAGCCTGCTCTTAATTACCGTGTTCCAGCTTCTATTGCCTCAAGATATCACCCCACGAGGTCAGGACCTCATCTGTTTTAACCGCCATGGGATCCCTAAGGTCTAGCACAGTGCTTGGCATATAGAGGGTGCTCATGTCGTAGTGAATCGACGAGATAACGAGGGCGATTGAGTGAGCTGAGGAATGCGAAAATGAAATTTCCCATAGGTTTTTTTTAACATTATGAATGTAACCTGGGGACCTGTTACAGGTTTCCCCCGCTCCCCAAGAGCAGAGCATTCGTGTGAGAACTCCCGTAAGCCAAAATTGTGTAAGGTGAAGAAACAGTCACCATTAATTTATATGAAAAAATTTTTGAACTTTCCCAGACCCTCTTTTCGGCTTTTCTAATACCTTAGGAAACATCTTGTTAACGGATACACAAAAGAGAGCAATGTCAAGCCCAGATGCTCAGAGATGGTTCAAAGCTATGGCAGCTTGATGCGGAGATGTTGAGGGGAGTTCCTGGGAAGGGGCTTGGCAGGACCCCTCTGGCTTGTGAACCGCCTCTATAATGACTCACTGCGAAAGAAATGCTAAATGTTATTTCTGCTTTTTGCCTTTTTTTCTAAAAGCAAAAATCCTCTGGATTTCTTTCAGTTTGCGAAAACCCGCTATTAACGTAGGTCTTCTGTAAAAGCGAACTTTCAAAAAGCGGGGTCTACCTCTATTCCCTTTGCAGACCCAGAGACTGGAAACCCATCTTCTGCTTGGCAAACGAGGACACCGAGACTCAGGTTGACTTGGGTGAGGTGACACAGCCAGCGGCTAAAGCCTGTCTCTCTGAGAGCACCTCACACTCCTCTGTGAAATGGGGGCTCCATGATACCCTCCGCTTTGGGAGTCATCCTGGACTTTCTGCTGCCCTGAGCTGGGGCACGGTCAGGAGACCTGGGGCCTTCCATGGCGGCGCTGCGATCACCTGGCCAGACCCCTGTCCTGCCCCAATGCCACCCTCAACCATTCCAAGGAAAGCATCAGCAAAAGTCCTCTGAGAACCCCCTTGAGTGGAGGGAAAGGACAGAAAGGAGAAAGAGGGCAAGTCAGACTGGCCCGCCCATCCCCCTACCCCAGCTCTCACCCAAGGGCAGATTCACTGGGCCAATGAGAAGCCCCAACAGGGGCTCATAGTGGAGC
The DNA here is from genome assembly GCF_009762305.2 of Zalophus californianus. Taxonomy (NCBI): domain Eukaryota; kingdom Metazoa; phylum Chordata; class Mammalia; order Carnivora; family Otariidae; genus Zalophus; species Zalophus californianus. Next base: position 153,674,104 of record NC_045596.1, read on the forward strand.
GCAACCACACTGAACCACACTGAACCAGCACTCACCTTCCATCCCACAGCTTTGCAGCCCCACTGCCAGTTCAGCTCCATGTTTCGATACCAGTTTAGGGGACCTCTGGGGGTGGGGAAGATCAGGGAACAAAAACAAGAAAGCTTAGTAGAGGACTCTGCTGCAGACCTCCCAGGGAACCAGCTGCACGCAGAGCCAGTCTTCCCAGTGGGAGCAAAGGTTGCTGCAGGGGGGAAAGAGAACAGAGCCCAGGGTTCCCATCTGGTTGCCCAACACACCTGCTAGGCTTTAACGGGCGAGGCCTAGTGCAGGCATTCAGGGCTTGGCCGAGACAGCCTCTGAAGGGGGCTTCCCGAAACACACAGAAGCTGGCCCTACAGGGCTCGCCACATTCTCTGAGGGCGGTCGTGTTAGATAATGGGGAGCTTTGTTTTGTTCCCTCACCATCTAGAAGCCACTCCCCGGCCCCGGAACCTACTGAAGAGCGACTTTGGGAGGTGGATGTAGCGCGGACGCACCCTCTTTCCAATGGGATATAGGGAGGGGGTTCAAAGAGGCCTCTCTGGACAGGTAAGGACAGCCAGGCCGGGACCTGAACACTCTCCCAGTCCTCAAAACCAACCAACCAACCAACCAACCAACCAACCAACCAACCAACCCACCAACCAACCCACCAACCAACACCAAGAACAAGAGAGGTCGATAACCCTCCTCTGAAAATACATGTAACTTCTGAGTTTAAGGTAGGCTTTTGTGTTTTTCTGAAGAAAGAACCCAGAGCTGTCCTCTGGTCCTCTCAGGGGTTATGACTGAAAAAAATGTTTTTAACCCTCTGTTCTGAGGGGGCCCATCAGCACAAGGGGGAAGCAAGCTGAGTTATCCCACCCTAGAGCAGGCCGAGTAGCTCCAGGAGTGAGCCTCCTGACACCAGAGGTGTTCAAGCAGAAGCTGGCCACACATTCACAGGAGGGACAGCCAGGCCTCACCCTGTACCCTGAGAGCAGAAGAGCCCCTCTTGGCAGATGGGCTCTCTACTGTGTTTGGGGCACTGTTGTCTTTACCTGAAACCGGACTTCTGAAACTGCTGCACATAGACCCGGATGTCCTCCTCGGTGACGATCCTGCTGAGGCTGGGCTCTTCTGGGGCCCTCACTAAGAGTCCTCCTGCAAACAGCCACTTGTTTGCTCCCAGCCTGGGACCAGGCACCCAAGTCCTAACTCCGGCGTGCTCCCAACTGAGGCTGGGCACCTCTCAGTTGGGAACTGCCTCTCCTGTCACACCTGAACTCACAGGGAAGGGTCTCGCGTTCCCTCATTCATTCTCTTTTTCTCTCCACAATGAGCCCATCTCCTCTCAAGCTGCAAATCTGTGCCCTCGCTGTCGTTCTGGAACCCAGTAATACCACACACACAGACCTCCCCTTCCAGGACAAACTTTGGGACAAACCATATCCCCTTCCTCAGAAACTCACGACGTAATTCCAGGATGACACTGTTTACTATTTACCAGGTCCTACCAGCCCTCCAGCTACCCTCTCCCCCGCCACTACACCTTTTCTAAATGGCCTAATAACGTCCCTCTTTAGATACCTCCACTGATTCTCAGGATTTTCAGAAGTGTGTGCTCTGATTTTTCTCTTAGCCTGGAGGAAAGTCCAGGACAGGGAGCACGCGTTCCATTGCCTTCTGATGCTCATGACCCTCTGCACACTGTGGAATCCTATCTTGTCCTCGGAGGTGCAGCCTGTGTCCTGGTAGTCCCCAGTCCCCTTGGTGGCTGGGCAGCCCGGGGACTGCTGCTATTTCACAGGGGACAGCCACAAGGGCCAGTAATGCTGGCGCGTGAACAGGGCTGACGCACCATTTTCAGGCTCTTGAAAGCTCAGAAGCATAGGAACTGGGTGATGCAGATTTTGTGAGATGTATCAATGGGGTATGTGATCAGGGCGCCTCCCTGACCCGGCGTGGGGCTCCTGGCTCGCTCAGCGCCTCTGTAAGAGCCCCCACCTGCTCTCCTCCTGTGACCACTGCTGTCTGCCACCCTAAGGCAGCGGCTGTGCTTTGTGCATCTAGCTATCTGCCCCTGCCTCGCATCAAGCGTGGGCTCCACATGCTCAGGGAATGAAGGAATGAACAAGTGACGCATGAAAGAGGAAAGACAGGGAGGGAGGGAGAGAGGGAGGGAAGGAGGGAGAAGGCGTTCTTGACCAGTGAGAGGAGTATGGCCTTTAGGGTAGGAGGAGTTTAAGACCAGCCGCACCCCTCTGAACAAATACCTTAACTCTTCCGAGATCCATTTTCCTCACCTGTAGAATAGTGGTAACAATGGGATTTTTGACGATAAAGAATAGATCTCTAGGGGGCCAGGCCCGTGTTTGATGCACACAGTAGGTGCTCAAACAAGAGGCAGCGATCGTCTTCATTAATGCGAGTGCATACTGGCAAGGCCACTGTGTGGGGGCAAAAGCAAGGTTCTGTGGGAGCAGTGCCGGATCTGGGCACCATGGGGATGAGCTCCTAACTGCTCTCGGCTTCGACTCTGCACTTATATCCAACCCAGGAGGGAGAACAAAGATGGTCTTCACGTGGGGGAACTGGAAATGACGGGAAAGCAAGACAGGGGTAGAGGAAAGGCCAGTGGATTATGACCAGAGGAGTTCTGGCTTGGGGTCTAGCTGACTTGGGCTCCATGTGCACCAGGTGATCCTGCAAAGGTCAGTCCCTATCTTAGGTCTTGGTCCTTATCAGCAGAGGGTGGGATTGCCCTGATGAGCTCTAAGATTCCTCTAAGCTCTTGTGGTTTAAGATCTTGGACCCAAAGTTCCCTGGGGCGGCAGGAACCAAGGCCGTGTGGTCAGCCCAGAGCTAGGGTGAGCACTATTCACCAGCGGGGGCCTATGTTAAGTCACAGTTCAGAGCTAGCTGGGGCGGGGGGGTGGGGGATGCTTCTGCTCAGAGCAGTCAGATGGACACTCGTTTAACCTTCAGCTGATTCCTGCCATGAGCCTCCTGCCCCCCTTCCCTCCTAAAAACCTCTCTTACCCATTTCACGGACTCGGCTCACGCTGAGAAAAGCCTGTAGGGAAAAGGAAGGTTAGAAAGGTCGTCATGGATGAAGTAAAGGAAAAAGTTGAAACAGGTCATGTGTAAACCCTGTCACAACCAAAGGCCTACGATTGCCATCAGGTCACACAAACATGCTCAACTCCCAAGAGAGCTAGAGACATCTTCGGGGGTCAGAGCCGAGGTGGTTAACAACCAAAGCTCTGTACCAAGGCTGCTCCTGGGTGCTTGCAGGCCTTGGTCATGTAAGAACCTGGGCTGACGCAACCCATGGGAACAAGAGGTGAGACCTTAGACCAATGGCGGGTGGGAAGTTAAAACAGGAGATACTCTCCACCCCTCTACCGCACACCCAGGAAATCTGCAGTCCTTGGTGAAAGGGTGGGCTAGAAAAAAATCCACCCCTCATGCGGAGCAATGTCAAAGGACTTGTTCCATTTCAGTTTGGTATGGAGTGGAAACCACAAAAGCTCCCCTAGGAATTCATGGCTATAAGCCTGCCTTCATAGGTGCTCAGGTTCAAACGTACTCTAACTACGGGATCTGGAAACCCCCAAGATGTGAGGTAAACAACAACAAGAAAAGTGGGCCCGGGCTGGTGATGCCCCCGGGACACCTGGCAGAGGCAGCAAATGCTAAAGCACAGGAGGGTCTTTTCTCAAGCCCAGTGGAAGCAGATTGGTGCAGTTTCAGTGCTGCTGAAGATGAGCTCACAAAGCAAAATTTCAGAACACTCTGCCACACCCCCACACCCTTCATGCACACACACAGGCCCCTTTGCAAGAGACAGCAGAGACAGCAAACACAGCAAACAGTAACATCAGAGTCTCCAACAATATCAAGTAATAGAACTTTCAGAGAAAGAGAGAGAGAGAATGAAAAAAATAAGTATGCTTAACTTGATTAAAGACATAAAAGAAGGAACTAGAACATAAGAATACAACAAGACTCTCTCACTAAAGTTTAGAACGATTTGAAAAAGAGCCAAATACAACTTTCATACAGAAACAAAAACCCTGTTTGTGGAAATTAAAAAGAAAACTTCGAAGATGTATTCAACTGCCGATTAGACATCACGACAGAAAGGAGGGCAGAGCTCGGGCTGATTTTTAATAAGCAACGACAGAAGCTTCTACCTAGAATTCCATCCTTGGATGAACTAGTCTACAGGACTGAAGATCCAAAATAAAAATATTCTCAGGCCAAAAATTATAAGTTTATTATTAACAGACTCTTAGGGAGAGAACTACCAAAGAAGGTACTTCGGGGAGGAAGAAATTGCACGAAACAGAAAGCGAAATGCCAGGGGCGACCAGCAAAGGCGCTGGCAAACACGGGAACGTCTCAGCAGCACTGACTATATGAACAACGGCAGTGACAGGACGACCCACACACAAGACAGCGGGCTGGGGTGGGGGTGGGGCGCCTGGGTGGCTCAGTCGGTTAAGCAGCTCAGGTCATGATCCCAGGGTCCTGGGATCCAGCCCCGCATCGGGCTCCCTGCTCAGTGGGGAGTCTGCTTCTCCCTCTCTGTGCTCTCCCTCCCTCTCAAATAAATAAAATCTTAAAAAAAAAAAAAGACAGCCGGCTAGGGTTATGGAGTTAAAAGTGTTCTAGGCTCCTTTTCAAGACAAGGGTTAGTGATATCAATTGATTTGGGACTTGGACGAACAATTCTGCGTGTGAAAATGGTAGCGGCAGTCATGGCACAACTTCTCAACTGTTGCTATTAAAATCCTTTATAATCCTTCTCTGATCTTCATTCCAAAGCCCTACTGGTGTGGGGCAGGGAGGATGTAACCTTTCCCCACGACGAGGGGAGCGGTCGAGTGAGGACCTCGATGACCCTGACTACAGAAGTCAAAGAAAAGAAGGCCACGTTGCTCATTTCCAGACCCTGCCACACGCCAGGATCCTTCCCTCCCAGGGAAGCCTTCCAGAGGCCTTCAAACCTCTGCAGCTCCCATTCCTCCCCTCCCGCCCCCCCCCCACCCCGCCTTCCCACCCCCTGCAACACTCACCATGTCATCACTTGCTCTGAAGAAGCTTTTGAAAGTCCGACTCAGGTTCTGTTCCAGTTCGGCCTCAGCCACTCCCTAAAACAAATCCAGAAAGCAAAAGGAAGGACTCTGCAGAAATCTTGGAAACCAGAGCCCTCCCCGATCGGACCAAAAGCCGGAAGCCCCCAACCTCTGTCCCATCCAGCCCACGTTTCATTAGAAGTGCATTAGTTTGGATTTTCCATTGAAAACTCGTTTTAAAAGCTTCAAATGAAACACAAGATGCTAACAGCGGTCCCCCGCGGGAAGTGGGTTTAGGATGTTGCTTTCTTCTGTTTTTCAAAATTCCTACAGTGAGTATGTCTTACTTGTAATAAGCCCTTTAAGGGACTGGGGGAGGGCTGCACAGGAGTAGTTGCTGGTGAGGGAACGGTTCCAAGGATTCCAAGAAGCCAAGTGGAAAGGCCAAAAGTTGTTCCATTCACGCATCTTATTTTGCTATGGTAACTTCAAACCCAACCTCTTTGAGTTGGGCCTAAATTATTATAGACCGATTATTATTCCATGCCCATGGATTGTCTCCCAAAGGTCAGGGCAGCAAGTTTGCCTTGGGAAGAGCTGGGACCCCTATCCTTTGTGGTGACAGATTACCAGGTCTCCCCGCTCATGGGAGTGTTGTTACATATGATGCCTAACCTAACACATGGTTCTTTGGTCATTTCCAGGTCTCTGACTGGAACCTGCTTCATCCATCCCATAGATAACTGGGCCCCTTCTCTTGCCGGGAACTCAGGGTCTGGATTCCTCAGCTCCCCACCTCCTTTTCCTCTTATCCAAATCCTCCATCCAGGAGCACGTACAGACACTAAGACGGGGTGGCAAGGGGCTTTGAAATCCATCAGTGGATGTTAATCTACTGGCTAGTCTCACGGGACGTGATTTTTTAGGGCATAAAAGGAACATTTTAATCCAGTCTTTCTTTTCTGGAAATTGAAAGCCCTTGGACCTGAAAGCTGTTATAAAATCTGGGCAAAGAAAGACAGCTGTCCCCGAGGCAGAGAACCCCCCACCCCCACCCCAGGGGCAACTGCTCGGAAAGAATCAAGATCCTTCCCCAACACAGTCCTGAGGAGACCAGTGCTATGGCAGGACACTGAGAATGAGTATGGCCGTGTCTTAGTCCATTCCGGCTGCTGGAACGAAATCCTATACATCTGGGAGCTTGTAAACAGACATTCATTTCTCAGGCTGGAGGCTAGGAAGTCAGAGATCAAGGAGCCTTCAGACTCCCTGTCTTCTGACCGTGCCTTCACATGCCAGAAGGGGCGAGAGAGCTCTCCTCTGGAGAGGACGCTCCTCCCATTCACAAGGGCACTACTCTCATGACCTAATCACCCCCCAAAGGTCCCATCTCCTGACACCCTCACAGTGAGGATCAGGATTTCAATATGTCACTTGGGGGGGGACACATTCAGTCTATGGCACAGTGCCAATCTACTTCTTTCTCCTGCTTTCCAGGGGCTCACCTGAACGTACCCAGACACCGGCTGAAATGGACCACAGAATGTTTTTTGAGTGGGCGCCCTTACTTTCTCAGCTCCCTGGTTTAGCAGACTGGAACTTCCATCAAGAACACCTAGCTCCCAGGGCGCCTGGGGGGCGCAGTCGGTTAAGCTTCAGACTCTTGGGTTTGGCTCAGGTCATGATCTCAGGGTCCTGAGACTGAGCCCCCATCACGCTCAACGGGGGTGGGGGGGGTCTGCTTGAGATTCTCTCCCTCTCCCCCTCCCCCCATGCTCTCTAAAATAAATGAATCTTAAAAAAAAAAAAAAAGGACACCTAGTTCCCTCAGTGTGGCCTTCAAAGAACCTTCAACACCTGTCCCCAAAACTGCCTTGTCCACGGAGTCCTGCCTTCAGCCATCCCAATAAAATAACTGTATTCTTGTTGGATCCCACAGAGCTTTAGCGTGGCCCCCTCAGGCCACCCTGAGGGCAGGGAAGCATCCACTTGGGAGCATCTGTGACCGGTCGTAGGACAGAGCAGGGGCTGCACCTGTATGTTGGTTCCTCTCCTCCCCTTCATGTTCTCAGAGAGGAGGGTGCTATAGGCCAGGTCTCTAAAGCGTTCTAGTGACCCGCGGCCCTCTCCGTCCTGCACACATTAAGAGGCCCCACGATACAACACTTCGTTTGTTCTGCACATCGACACGGTGAGGGCTCTGGATCTATGAGAAGGCAGCAGGCCCGAAAGGAAACATTTATCTTCCGCAGCGTTGGGTCTGCAGTTTGAGATTTTCTCATGTGAGCAATGTCGATGTGTTCATTACAACCTCCCTCCCATTTGTCAGATTCAATTATGATGGAGATGCGGTCGTGACTTTCTGCTCTGCGATCAAACGCCACGGCAAGAAAAAAAGCCATGGAAGGAAGTATATTTTAAGTGATCGATAAAAGCCCCGGTCAGCCCTGCCTGTCACATGGGTCATCGCTTTTATTTACTGGGAGCCGTCCTCAGCCCCGAAACTGCTGCTGTTCACGAGCCCAGGGTCCGAAGGAGTCTCCCCAGGCGCAGAGGTCTGGACAGGGCTTTGACCCGCAAATGGTCCTTAGAAGAGCAGATGGATGCCAAATGGGTCAGTAAAAAATAAAAGAGATCAAAGGGATCAACAAGGTAAATAAGTCTGTCCACCCACATGAAAGTAGATCAGATCAACAGGGAGAATGAGGACAAAGGTGAGGGCCAGAAAGGGGAGAAAATGATAACATTTGTACTCTGCTCATGTGCCCTGCTGGTATCATCTGACTCTGTAAGTTTTTAGAAGGCGATGCCATGTTTTAAGTCCCACAGACCAATGACAAGATTCCTGCCTGCCCCGAGGGAGGGACGGGGCTCCTCCCTCTGTGCTCCTGAGTGGAGCCCTTAGGGGATGGACTTTGGAATCCAGCAAACAGGGCTGCAAGCCCCTGTCCTGATACTTGACTGAGCAACTTAAGATTAAGTCTCGTGATTGGGAGGGTGGGTGAAGAGGGAAAGGGACTAGGGCCTACGTAACCCCGGGTTCAGGGGGCCCGGGCACCTGCCCGCCCCACCCCCGCAGCAGGATGACAGTTGTGCTGAGCACAGGGCGCGGGATCTGGCTCCCAAGAGCTCAGCACGTGGCCCCCCGCCCACCTTCCTCCCCAGGCACACGTTTCCCTCACTGTTAGAGGAACCCCAGATACGTCGCATACAATGAAGGAGACCAAGTGTTGTCCCCACTCTTCACCCAGAGTGCTGACAGGGGAGGAGCTCTCAATCACCTCCTCTGCCAGGGAGGTTCCTACAGCTGGGAGGGCACAGCAGCATCTTCAAGAACTCAGACCTCCTCCCAGAGACATCATGCTCCCGCGTCCCTACCCAGTGGTCTCCCCTTTGCTCCTTCCAAGATGTACAACAGGTCTCTGCCTCAGAAGATGAACTTAATTGGGTCTATGGCTTCATTGCCAAGACGGTGGGGACAGCAAGAGGCGGGTCCATCAAAGCAGGAAGTCGGGCAGCCTGGCTAAATAAATGATGGTCCACCATCATTTCTGGAGCACCAAGCAGCCGTTGCGACAGATGAGGTAAATCTACATGTATTGGCAGGAAGATCTGTCCACGCTCTAGTAAATGAAAAAGCAGCACGATTTCAGTTCTATAAAAATTACATGTACGCTCATATGCACATACGCATGCCCCCCGCCCCGTCACACTTAAAAGCATCTTTTAAAAAACCGTCTGGGCAACACTCACTAAACTATTCATAGTAGCTACTTCTAGATGAGGGAAAGCGGAGCCAACTTTTTATTTTATACAACTCAGTACTTTTTCTTTTAAAGTACCAAGCATAAATCATCTACAAAATACAGACAGTAACAAGTCACCAGCTGTCCCCGTAGCCTGGTGCCTGGTGGGGGACAGGATGGGGGGGGGGGGCATTACTATGGGTGTTCTGGGGATGAAGGGAGACTCTGAACACCGTGAGGGAGAAGGAGGAAAATCGTTTGTGGATGTCAGGGTGCCCTTCCACCTGGCGAAGCCGTCTCTTCTTGACTGCCACCTATGATTTCTTTTCTCCACATTTGCTCTCTATTATCTAGTTTCTCAGCTGGTTAAATACTTAAAAGTGGGCTTTGGCTTGCTCTGGTATATACAGCCTATAGCTGGTTGTACGGTGCCAGACACCCATACCACACACACAAAGGTGCACGCCCCACACCCTTCTTCCAAAAAATAAAAATACACATATACTATTAAGGAGGAGTAAAGAAGAGTCCAGTGTTGGCAGCAGGAAGAGGGCATGCACTAACCATGTTCTGATTTCTGGGGCAGAGGGGCTATTAAATATCCCCAGGCTAAGCAAGGACGTGAAGAATCTTCAGAATTAAAACATGGAACTTGTCACTTTCAAATTGCCCAGCCGATTCTATTTACCTTTGCTGCCCGGGGCTGCCTCCCCCTCTTTCTTACTATACACATGCAAAGCCTGCCATCTCTTCACTGAGAACAAAAAAAAAAAAAAAAAAAAAAAAACCCCACGCAAACCTTTTAATTTTAGTTTCCACCAGACTTGGCAAATTTGCAGGATGAGACAGTAAACACATTGGCTCAGGGTTCAAAGAGCTGGAGGAACTGAATCTAAACTTGGGGTTTACCTAAGCCACACCCTGTCCGGCTCAGCAAATGTGAACGAGAGGTAGGAGGGATGGGCACCGGGGCCCAGTCTGAAGCCTTTCTCAGGCTGAAGGCATCCACTGTGACCTTGAGTGCTCATGGTGACTCCTCCTGGCTGGGGCGTGGTGGGGGCAAGTTTGGAAGGAGAGAGGCAGGAGGGAGGGGGTTCCAGCACCCACCCCTGAATGAAACAGGTGCTCTCCTCGTTATGCTTTATTTACTGGCCTGAATTCGGCTTCAGTTTGAAGCAGTTTTACCTATTTTGAAAATCATCCAACTAGACCACCCTCTTGCAGTGGACGAAACTGCGGGCCCAAGGTAGGAAGGGACTTCCCTGTTGCTGAGTGAGGAGCAGACATGCTGGCAGGACCCCTGTGCATGGTTTCTCCTCGAGACCCAGCTCTGTGCCCATCCAGACCAGCCTCAGCAGCTGAATTCGCCCCAGACCCACACCCCCCACCAAGCCTTCACTCATTTGAATATTTAACATTTCCCTACCAAGAGGCTTTGTTCTTCTTCTTCTTCTTTTTTGAGAACAAAACCGGTCTCCAAACTCTTCCTGTGATTTAAAACACAGCAGCTACAACATAACAATAGGGGCACTGGTTTTTCCAGTGACTATAATACCCTTTGAAACCAAAAAACGTTGCCTTGCTGGGGGGGCAGTTAATAAGCATATCCCCCCCCCCAGGTCACTTTTGTCCATGGGGCTTTGAGCTTATCTTGGTTTGCTCCTGCCTACCCTGTTTGAATGAGCACACACAACAAAGTCCAAGCTCCCTCCCAGCGGGGCTTGGAGGGAGGCACGTAGGCTTTGAAGTCAACGCTAGGTCAAACCCAGTCAGTACCTGGTCTTGGGCCAGTGAGTGAACCCCCCAGAGCCCCTGTCTGCTCAGCTGAAAGACAGGAGAACACCAGAGTGCGCTCGTGAATAGAGCCACTTGGCATACCATGCTCAAAAAAAAAGTAGTAGCTACAGGGCGCCTGGGTGGCTCAGGCCATTAAACGTCTGCCTTTGGCTCAGGTCCTGATCCCAGGGTGCTGGGATCAAGCCCTGCGATCAGCCTCTCAGCTCAGTGAGGAGCCTGCTTCTCCCTCTCCCTGCCACTCCCTCTGCTTGTGTTCTCTCTCCCTTTGTCAAATAAATAGATAAGTAATCTTTAAAAAGAAAACAAAGTAGTAGCTACAACCCAAGTGTCCATGAAGGATGGCCAGATAAACCAAATATGTTCTACACGTACAATGGAATATCATTCAGTCCTAAAAAGGATGTAAATTCAGACACATGCTACAACACGGAATAGCCCTGAGGATGTTGTATAAAGGGAAATAATCCAGACCCAAAAAGACAAATCCTGTATGACTCCACTTCTATGAGGTTCCTGGCGTAGTCGGATTCAGAGACGGAAAGTGGCACGCTGGGTGCCAGGGGCTGGAGGAAAGAGGCAATGGGGAGTTCGTGTTTGCTGGGCACGGTTTTGGATCTGCATGATGAAAAAGTTCTGGGGACGGATGGTGGTGATGGCTGTATGGTAAAGTGAATGTACTTAATGCCACTGAACTGTAGTCTTAAAAATGGTTCACATGGTAAATTTTATGTTATGTGTGTTGTTAAACAACAAAAATTCAACCAAGTAGGTTTTGAAGATCTATTTGGCTTTATGAATCAGACAGCATCCCGTCTGGCCAGTAGAGGGCGCTCAAAAAGGGCTGCAGAAAAGGAAAGGTTTTTAAGGGTAGAGAGAGCGGAAATAAGGAAATGATCAGCAGAGAATCCATTGTTTTAGGCAAGGTCACCCTTCTGAGGGGAACGGAGGGGGCCTCTCAGTGATTTCCTTGTGCTGACCAGGAAATTCCCATGTTGACTGCTTAGAGGTTATGTTTGTGGGGCTGAAACTGCACTCAGGTTGGGGACTGATTGTTGGTTTACTGATTTGGGGCCTTCCCCTAAGTGATGCCATTTTGGGCCCGTGGCTTTCTTTTTCTTTTCTTTTCTTTTTTATTTATTTATTTACTTACCTACTGAGAGAGAAAGAAGGAGAGAGAGAATATGCCTGGGGGAGAGGGAGAGAGAGAATCTCAAGCAGGTTCCACACTCAGCGCAGAGCCCGACACGGGACTCGATCTCACAACCCTGAGATTATGATGACCTGAGCTGAAACCAAGAGTTGGACGCTTAACTGACTAAGCTACCCAGGTGCCCCCTCATTAAATTTTTTAAGGAAAATATTATCTAAAAAAAATGTGTTATTTACATTAACATGGGCACACTATTATTTTTAAGTGAAATAATAAATATTTTAAAAATTTAATATCTAGTATGGTAAATACCAGTAGACATAACCCACATTAACTAAAGCTCTTTGAGGTCCTGACCCTCAGCTCCAACTGCTCCTAGCTTGTACTGAATTCTCACAGTTGTAATAGAAATGAGGAAGGAACTCCTGCCCTGGGAAAATGCATGCATACAGTACATTGTGCAGGCAATTTCAAGATGTTCCAGACCTTCTGAAACCCACCTTCAGGATCCCTGAGTATTTTGTTTGGAACTCTCTTATGTCCCATGATATTTATGGGAGATAAATAACTTGTCTGCGTGAAGCAAGTTTCGTATGCGTTTTCAGCCATTTGTCCCCTCAGGCTGGAATGCCCTTCCCTCTCCCAGTCACCCACACAGATCCTATTATTCATCTTCCGAGGGTCAGTTCAAATGTCTCTCCTCTGGTAAGAGTGACCTGTGTTTTCTTACGAGCTCCCAGAGTAAGCTGTGTCTTCAGGCCGGTCCTGCATGGCTGCCTTATTATCCAGGCAGGTGTCACCTGCTTGCTTCTCCAAGAACTGTTTCAATACTTTTTTTTTTTTTTAAGATTTTATTTATGTATTTGACAGGGAGAGACACAGCGAGAGAGGGAACACAAGCAGGGGGAGTGGGAGAGGGAGAAGCAGGCTCCCCGCCGAGCAGGGAGCCCGATGCGGGGCTCGATCCCAGGACCCCGGGATCCTGACCTGAGCCGAAGGCAGACGCTTAACGACTGAGCCACCCAGGCGCCCCCTCCAAGAACTGTTTCAACCCGTACATGTTGTTACTCAGCCCTGACACTGGCACACAAGAGAAGATGCAGAAGCATTTGCTAGATGAATTCATGGATATTAATTCTTCCTAAGAAACACCAGTCAAAACATTCTGACATTTAAATGTATTTGTAATGCTCAACCCCTCTCCCCCATCAGGGGGCACCTCCGTTCTTATGAATGGGGAATCCAAAGGGATGAGAAAGAAAAAGGAAGAAAGGTGGAAGAGAAAGGAGTGGGCATGAAAGTGCATGGCCTCCCTCGCGCTCTGCGTCCCCCATATGGTGCAGCCTGGCAGCTGGGGCCTGAGTGTGGAGGGCCTGTTGCCCATGCCTGGGGCATGGGGGCTTGGTGAGGGTGGAGGGAAGAGGGTGAGAGATAACTATGAAGCACGGGGCACCGGTGATGGAAAGGTCTGTGGCAGTCGGAGGGGGCGTCCTCTGCAAGGGCGTCCTCTGGGCACAGCGTGCGGCGGGAGGGGGTTGGGCTCTTGGAGGGTGGGGGCCAAGCAGAGCCAGAGATTGAGAAAGGGCCAGATAAGAGGTGAGAGGAATCCAGACACCAGCTTCCCAGCTTTGGGTGGGGCCCTATTCCCTCCCCAATTCCCAAAGGCCAAGGCAGCTGCCACCAAGACACCTGCCACCAAGACTTTGTTTCTCTCCCCACCACCAGAGCCTTCTCCAGTGTGAGAGGCACAGGGGCGAAGCGAACACCTGGGAAAGGGCGGCAGGCAGTACGTCGCACCTGACGTTGGGATTCTGACTTCCAATCCAGCTGGAAGAATTTTCATGGGGCCATCTTTGACTGGGCAATGAGCCTGCAAGGATTCTTCTCTACTACTTTTGACATCAACGACAGGCGCAGGGCTTAGTGTCCAGGCCACAGGGACACTCACCTCCTTCCTCTCCCACTTGTCCAAGCCTTCCAAAGAGGCCACTTCTCATCGCGCCTACCCTTTCCCCTCACTGTCCCCATCCTCCCATTTCTCTCACCAGGGGCACTGTTCCTTTCCTCCTTACCCACCTGTTACAGGCTGAACTGTGTGTCCTCCTAACTCCTAGGAAGTCCTAACCCCTAGGACCTCAGAATGTAATGATATTCGGAGATGAGGTCTTTAAAGAGGTAATTAAAATAAGGTCTTTAGAGTAGACCCTCCTCCACTACGACTGGTGTCCTTATAAGAAGAGGAAATTTGGACACAGAAACACACAGGCACAGAGGAAATGCCACGGGGGGACACACCTGTGAGCAGCAAGGGCAAGGTCTGGGTAGAGAAGTGGGGGGATGTTCTTGTGTTATTAATTCAATCCATCCTTCTCTCTTGGGAGTGCTAAGGAAACATCTCTTATCCTCTCTGGAATTACCCAGATGTAGCTGGACACTGGGGTCCAGAGTCCACGAATGGACGAGTGGCAGGTGCCCCTTACAGATGAGGCCAGATGATGCTGACTCACAGTGCTGCTCTCAGTGACTCCCCCTGAAGGTGGCAGTGACACCCCATCACTGGTGTCAACCCAAGGTCCAAGGGGCATCTTTGAAGGGCACCTTTGGCTTTGTGGCGTATGAGGTGATACCCAGAAACCTCCTACATATCTCAAAGCACACTTGGGGCCTGGTGTAGGGCTTTTAGGCTCTGGTGCTCCTGTAATCACAAACCACATTCCTCAGCAAGTGAGGGACTAGGTCCCTAGCAAGAGCCCAGGCGCGGTCCCCAACCAGAAGTGGGCTTCACCAGCCTCTCAGCCACAGAACTGAGAGAGGGCAGCTCCAAACCAGCACTCAGCCCCACCCCACTCCATAATTTCGGAGAAACAGGAGAATCCACTGCACCGTCACTCCCACTCCCTTCCCCTCGCCACCCCAAATACGCACCCACAGAAACGTGTTGTCACCTGGGAAGGACCAGCTGAGCTACAGAGCCAGTTTCACCTGAGCCTATGTATAAAATCATTTCTGACTAATGCCATGGAAAATTAAAGGGCAGAGAGAAAAGCCAATGGGGAGGAGGGGAGACAAAGGAGAAAGAAGAACAAAAACCTTGCTGGGATCATGGCTCTCAGGGCCCCAAACTTACTGGTTCTTGGAAGTAGAGCTGGTAATCAAAAACAGGATTGGCTTTGATCCTCTCCATTGGGGACACATTGGGATTTGCCGGTATGAAGGGAGTATTCAAGCTGGCCACTGCCCTGTGGAAAAAAAGACACCAAGATACAGACCCTGTAAGAAGATAGTCTGTAAGAACCAGAAAGGACCTTACACATCAAAACGGAACCTCAGAGCAGGAAAGGGATGTGCACAAGATCTCACTTTAGCCATGTGTGTGAGAATGGGGTCAGAACTCTGATTTCTTGACTCCCAGCCCAGTGGTTTTTTTTCCCACGAAACTGCAGTATTTCTCACCTTCTTGCCAGAGACAAAGACATACAGACACACACATACACATTATGTACAGTATATCAACCTTAATTAGATTATAGTTTCTAAAAATGCATTCATTTTTTTCCTTCCTTCCTTCCTTCCTTCCTTCTTTCCTTCCTCCCTTCCCTCCTTCCTTCCTTCCCTCCCTCCCTCCCTCCCTCATTTAACTCTGTGTTGAGTTAATTCCATGCTATATTCTAGGGGAGAGAGGATATAAAATCATACTCAAAGAGCTTATTATAATTTAAAAAGGCTAGACAAATATACCCATGACAAGACAGACTGTGATATGAGCCATAAGAATAGCACAAGCACCATGGGAGTTCAAAGAGACAAAGAGTTTCTAGATTTGGGCATCACGGAAGGTCTCATGAAAAAGAGAGCATGTGAACTTGACTTTTAGGAGTGGAAGAGTGTAGGGAAGGAGAGACGCTATGTAAGGGCAACATCATGGGGTCGTATGAGCAAATTCTAGAAGGGGGCAGAGCTTGTGGCTGAGTTTGATGTCACAAAGAATCTCTGTGGCCAGAGGCCAAGTGTTTAATGGGGCCTCTTGTGAAATAAAGCCAGCGAGGCAAGTGGGAGCCTGGACATGAAGGGCCCCGAGTAGATCCGATGAGGCAGACAACCAAGGAAACCATGAGGGCTTCTGAGAAGAAGGGAGGAACAGACTGAAGTTGCAGTCAGGAAGTGATGTATCAAGCAGCGATACATGACCTGGGGGCAGAGAAGGACACCAGAAGCAGGGAGAGGGCCAGCACACCACTGCATTAGTCACCCAAGAGCAGGGAGAGGGCCAGCACACCACTGCATTAGTCACCCAAGAGCAGGGAGAGGGCCAGCACACCACTGCATTAGTCACCCAAGAGCAGCAGGACGGCAGCGAGAGGAAAAACAGAGAGGGGTAGATCTGAGCAACCACACGAAGGCAGGGCTGACAGAAGGCAGCAGGACCACGGTGAGCTTGGTTCATCAGTAAGGGATCCCGTGCCCACTCTGATCCTAGGGAAACTCCTTCCCCAAAGAGAAAGATGGAGAAGAGGATATCTGGGGGAGAGTTAAACTAGGAGGAAGGGGGTAACTAGGACAAATGAAATTATCAGGGAAAGCAGAGCTGAGGTTTAATTAGTGCCAACCAAGCATAATGAGAGCCACACATACCATTTAAAGTTTTCTATCAGCCAATTAAAACAAGTAAAAAGAAACACGTGAGATTAATCTAAAATAGTACTTAATATCAATTATATGTTAATTAATATTAACTTACAATCCAATGTTGATGTAAATAATTTAATATCCAACATGATATATCTAAAATATTAATAATTTCAACAAGTAATAAATTAAAAAATTATTAATAAGATATTTTACTTTTTTTTTGGTATTAAGTCTTTGAAATCTGGAAGGTATTTCCCACTTACAGTCATCTCAGTTTGAACCGGCCACATTTCAAATGTCCAGTGGCCACCATGAGACACTGCAGCTTAGGCTATAAAATAAGTTATACCAAAGTCGAAAGGTTTCTAATGTTACCAGAGTGAACCTATTTTAAGCATTACTTAAATCACAAGTCAAGAAATTCTAGCTTTTTCTAAATATTCTGAGCCGACTAAAGTTTTCTTTTCAATCGCCTTGACACACAGTTTATTCCATATATAAGAAAATTATCATCACCACATGAGATGTTAGCATATCAGTGCTGCTGCCAACCACATTAAGATTGGAAAACGCTAAACCACAGCCTCCTTTTGGGTACAGAATCTCTAGATGATTATCAAAGAAAGGATATAAAAAGGTATTCTTGGTCAAACACGTGAGTAGACCCTTACGTTAAATAGGTCCCTGCAGTTTATCTCAATAGAATGCCAAAACCAAGGATTTAAAGAGGTATTTCACTTTAAAGGTGGGCTTCCCCCACCCCCCTTTCCTTCATTTTCTAGCCAGAAAGGTGAAGATCAATGTCAACAATATTCTTAAAATCAGCTTTGCCCAGGCCCAGATATGCTGTGTCCCACCACGGACAGCCCTTGGAAGGGGGTCTTGGCTTCCTCCTGCCCCGCAGGAAGCGTGTAATAGGGCCCGTTTTGACGAGCACAGAAAGAGCAACTACTACCGAACCAACGTCAGATGGGATGGAAGCAGAACAATGAGAGGAGGGATGGGAATGCACAGCATGCTTGCCTGTCTCAGACCTAATGTTATTCTGGCTACAACTTCACTGGGCTCATGTTAAATAGTCTCAAATTCTCACGGGAGAGAGAGAGACTAAGTTTAATAAAACAACAAGAAGGCGTTTCACTTCCTTCAAGGTAGAGATCATAAGCCTGTTGCTCTATTTCCTTCTGTCCCCTTTAAGAAGCGTCTACTACAGTCTGTACAGTAACTTTCTAGTGACCCGATTCCTAAGAGCTGAGCTCTTATTTCAACTCTGAATGAGAGGACAGAGAGAGAAGCTAAAGAGATCAGATACACAAGAGTGCAACAACATTTACAATATTTCAGGCAGTGGGGCGCCTGGCTGGCTCAGTCGTTAAGTGTCTGCCTTGGGCTCAGGTCGGGATCCCAGGGTCCTGGGATGGAGCCCCGCATCGGGCTCCCTGCTCCACGGGAAGCCTGCTTCTCCCTCTCCCGCTCCTCCTGCTTATGTTCCCTCTCTCGCTGTCTCTCTCTCTGTCAAATAAATAAATAAATAAAATCTTTAAAAGATATTTCAGGAAGTGTTTGAGTCTTTTTGGTCTCTGATATCATCCTGCCATTTGAGCTGATGTTGGGCCGCACAAAGTTCTCCAGTGTTTCCGTTCTTATAAATGCCACCAAAGAAAAAGTGACCAGATTAGTTAGGGAGATACAGGTGGCTGTGAAAGATGGTGTTTATTTAATTTGCTAAGATCCCAGGCTGAAATGGGAGGCCACGCAGGCTTTCACTACAGTTGCCAGCTCAACGGGGGCGTGGCCACAAAGACCACCTGCCTCTCTGGGTTCAAAACCTGTCCTCCGAAAGCTGCTGCCAGAGCCCTGATGCCATTCTAAGAATGATTATGAATGATGTGATGGTCGTCACCAAGTGCCATTCTAACCTGACACCCGCACAGCATTTTGCAGGTTGTACAGTCAAAAGGAGTTACCATTACTGCTCTGTGGTTGAGGAAACCAAGGCCTAACAGGTGAAGTGATTTGTCACACAGCCAGTTCACAGGGCAAAATTGAAAGCCATGTTTCCTAACTCCCAGTCCAGGACTGAAGTTTCTTCTGACACTCTGTTCTATGACCCTGCCACCCTCGATGCCTCACCCACTCCCCCCGAAGTCTTACATTCTCCTGCATTCCCACTGGGCTACCCAGGCCCTGAGTTAGCTGTCCTGGGACAGGCCTTGCTTCCTAAGACATGAGCTCATTAAGTCCTCCTTATTAATGGGTCAGTGGGCACTAGGAAGCTAGATGTTTGGTGCCTTCCCAGACAACCTATCTGTTTTCACAAAGTCTACTGGAGTTCAAGACCTGAGGAAGGATTCTAACGGGAATTCAAATCCAAATTCTAGGTGCCTGAGGCCTAATTACCTCACTCTCTCTGGGTAGAAGAGAGCCATGTTCCACACCAGCATGCCTCCCCAGTCGTGGCCGATGAACACGGCTTGAGGGATGCCCTAGAGGACAAAGATGGGAGCTGAATGTGAGTGGGCTGCCGGGTTGGGGTGCTGAGAGCCCTGAGGCCTTGTGCTCCCTGCGGGCCCAAAAAACCCTCAGTGCTGGCAGGGACTCCCCCTCCACTGACCCCACAGTGTCTACTCCAACGTCCACCCTCTTCAAGCCTCCCTTCCCACACATAACGGCCCCACAGAACCTCCACAGCTGACTGATCTTTTATATTTTCTCAGAAGCCTAAGGCCACAGGCTCCAAATTCCCTCTCCCTCTCTACTTCCCCTCAAATTGAAATTTGTTTCACCTCTTTTTTACTTTTTGTCTTAAAGTTAGTATGACTCACCTCCCTGTGCTCCATGTTCATCTTTCATTGAGTGATTATGATTCTACGCCCCACTCTTTTGGGATCTTTCCTCCCTTAACTAACCACTGAAACCTCAAAGTCATCTTTAATCCCTCCCTCTCTACCGGCAGCTTCCTTCCTTCTGCTGCTACCGACAGTGAATGACAGCAGCTCCCTTTTGTGGAGGACCTACTATGTCAAAGGCACTGTGCTAAGTGCCTACACCTCTTGTCTGGAACTCCTCCATAACCTTCTCATGCACAATAGGGAGACAGGCTCACAGTGGTTAGGCGACCTGCCCAAGGCCACATAGATGGTCATCCAGACCCAGGCCTCCCCAGCTTAAAATAGGACTCTCCCCCCCACCCCCTGCTGGCCACATCCTTCGCCACTACCGTGAAAAGTGGCTCCCTGACTCAGCTCCCTGCCACGCGTCTGTCTTCACTGTGTCCAGCTTCTCACAATGATCTAACCCAGTGGCCTCCCTGGCAACCTTCTAAGTCCCTGCATGTTGACTTCTTCCCTGTGACCACTGAGTCCACTGAAACTTCCCTCTTAAAGGCTATTTAATCACTTCTAATAGTCTTTTTTTTCCTCTTGGCTCTCACTCTTCTGACTCTTCTGCGGCATCAGACATTTCCTTTGAAATGTTCTTCCCTGGGCTTCTGTGACACTATGCTTTCTAGACTGTTTTCTCACTTCATGGAGTCTACTCCTTCCTCTTTTGTCACACGGAAGTGCTTCACGGCTCAGTCCTCAGTCCTGTCTGGGGAACTCCTCTGCTCCTATGGTTTCAGCCACCACCTCCAGGTGGAAGACGACCACCTCACCTGCAATGGGCCCAGCTTCCTTCCCCTGCAACCCAGGAATGACGGGACCAGGGAGGGACACCTGGCCCGCCAGCAACCCCACAGGGGCTCTCTTTCAACAGAGGCAGAGACTGTCTCAGCCAGCTAGAAATCTTCTAGATAGGAGGTCACTCTAGAGTCAGAACTGGGGTGGCCACATTGGGCCATGTCCTCTTAGATGTCCCTATCATTCTCAAAAGGTCCAAAGTGAATTCTGTGGGACTGAGAATTTCGAGAGGGCAGGGACCATGACATCTTTGCCTCATTTCCTACAGGGTCTGCCCCCAGGCCTTGCTGCTGAACTGGAAGCCCTCAGTCATCCCAAATTCTCCTCCCAACTCTCATATCCAACGAACAGGCACTAAATCGCTGTTTTCAGATTCTCTCTCAGCTGTCCCTCCACTGTCACTGTCCTGGCTTAACCCTTCTCCCCCTCAGTCCAGGCTGTGTGACCTAACTCAGGGTGGGAGAAGTGTATTACCTAATTGCAATCTCAGTCTTCTGTAAGTAAAAAGCAAAAGTATAGTCTCTGATCACCATCGCTGATCTGCTATTTGTTTGGCATTGCCATTCCAAACAAGGTTACCTGAAGGCACTTGATTCGAGGTATTTCTAAAGGGATGTCAATCTTAAAAAGTTGTAAAATATTAGCCTATAGGATAGTTTCCAAACTTCCTGATGTAAGCAAAGCTCTTTACCCTGACTTAAAGCCAACAGAGGGATCCTGTTCCCTGGAAAATGCTTTCCGTGAAACAAACAAACAAACAAACAAAACCAAAACAAACTTGGCTCTACACTGTTCTCCACACACTTTGCCACCTCTGTGCTTGTAATTCCTCCTGACTACTGACCCTGCCTCCCACGGTCCCAAAGTGGGCCGTTCCTGCCCTCGCCACTCTCCTCGGGGGCTCTAACAGTGGAAACCTTCAAAGGCTGCATCTTTAACTGCCCACCCAAACGGAAGTCTCCAGGGATCAGTTCAAAATAATTACTTACCAACTTATCCAGGAAGGTTGCCATCTCCTAAGAAAGAAAACACACCAAAAATCAGAAATTGTACGCACCCACCTCAGCTGCTTCCAGTTGAGAATTCCTGTGTCTGCTTTGTTAGGGGCTGTACTGTATTCACATGCTCAAGCCCTAACCTCTCCCCTCCAGGACCTTGGAATCTGGCTGTATTTGGAGGTAGGGTCCTTAAAGTTGATCAAGTTAAAATGAGGTCATTAGAGTGGGCCAGGATCCAAGCTGACTAGAGTCCTTATGAGAACAAAAGATTTGGACACAGACCCACAAAGAGGGAAACCCATGTGAAGACACAGGGAACAGGGAGAAATGGCCATCTACAAGCCTCAGATGAAACTGCTGTCACCTTGATCTCGGACTTCCGCCTCTAGAACTGTGAGAGAAGAAATGTCTGTTGTTGAAGCCCCCCAGTCTGTGGTCCTCTGTTATGGTGGCCCGAGCACACTAATACAATGTTCAGTCATTTCCCGAGCTCGTGAGCTCTCTCCCTTCCCTTTCCAGCATCCTCTCAGGAACCAGGTAGACCCCAGGCACACACAGGAAATTTTCCAGGGTCTGTCACTGCACATCCCTAACTGGGCCAGATCCATTGTAAGACAGAAATCGTGGCTTCTTCCTGGGACAAAGAGGGGAAGAAAACTGCTGTGGAGAGGTCTGGCTGCTTTCTTGCCCCAGGACAGCAAGCACCTGCCCCTTGATCTGCAGCACAGACACGGATGCCTGGCCACACTCGTCAGCAAGCATGGGGTCTAGAAAAGGTGTCTAAAATGTGTGGAGGTGTTGGAGATGAGGGTCCTCCAGAATCGGGGCTGGGGCTATCATACTGGGCGAGGTACAAAATGAGCAAGTAGGGGAGTCCTGCTGGGAACGGGGTGGCGGGGAGGGCAGAGCAGAGGTGTGGAGAAAATGAACCAGAGATGTGACAGGCCATTCAGGCCCTCCAGAAAGCCACATTGGCTTCCTGTTTCCCAGCCTCACGCCTCCTGAACGATCGCGTCTCATTTGTCAACACTTCCCCTATTCACCTGAGCCCGTGTGAGAAGCTTCTGCGTGCTGTAATAAAGAAGTCTATGGAGCTGCTCATCTGTGGAGCCCTAGCTTGGCCCTAGGTGTAGTGCGATGCCCCTCACACTCATCACTTCCTTTTCCCTCACGCGGGCCTGCGGGGAGGAAGGGGTAGCTCCACTCTACAGATGAGTAAACTGAGGCTCACACGGGTCAAATGATGTGGCCATGGCCAGGTAGCTAGTAGTGGCAGAACTGGGACTGATTCCAGGTCTGTCTGATTTCGGAAATTCAACATCGGAACATTCAAAGCCATTCTCTTTCACCATGTAGACCAACAGTGTTATTTTAAATCGTTTCCAGTCCCTTGACTCCTCCCCTCGGGCTACCAATTGAGAAGTAATCCTAATTTGCTTTCGATTGCCCAGACCAATGCCTTCACTGGGGGCTGCCGAGATTGCACCATGAGACGCCGAAGACTTAAAAAATATACGTGATTGTATTTCCAACATCTACTCTTGTGTTTCCAAAATGAAAGGCGATTTTCTTCTCCTTCTCTAGGCTGGGCCTATTTCTTGTTCTACATTAAGCAAGGAGATGGAAATTTCAGGACAGTAGGAGGCAGGGAGAAGACACAGGGCTTCCCACAGCCCTTGTATTCACTGCCCTAAGAGCATTAAAAAGTGTTCGGATGTTCCCCCCTCTGGTCTCAGTTCTGCTGGGGAAACCCACCAAATATGGGCACCCTTTTCTGGGGGTGCCAGGGGGGGACACAGAGTTCTGCCTATAACCAGTGCCAGCTTCACAGAGAAAGAATTGTAAAGGTGATTCCTTTTGCTACCCCGGCTCCCCACTGCTCCCCAGTAGAACATGAGAAGGCAAGAGCAGATGACAAGTTCCACTGGTTAAAATACACACCATCTATTATTTTTCCAAGATGTAGATACACAGTATTGATGTAATTACCTAGTTTATTATTTTAGCAGTTTTTATTTTCACCCTTCCCCCGAAAGATAGGGAGAAAATTACCAGATGGTGTCAGGAAGACCTTTCCACCCAAAGATAGGGTGACAATCACTGGATGGTGTCAGGAAGTCTTGTTCTGGACTGAATGTCTTTGTCCCTCAAAATTCACAGGTCAAAGCCCTAATCCCCAGTGTGACTGCATTTGAAGACAGGGTCTTTGCAGAAGTCATTAAGGTTCAATGAGGTCATGAGGGTGGGGTCCCGATCAGATAGGATTAGTGTCCCTTCCTTAGAAGAGACACCAGAGAGTTGCTTTTCACTTTGCAATTAACCACAGAGACTGAAGATTAGCTCAGTGTGATTTCCACATCCTACTGTTAAAAAAGAAAGCCGCTGGCCCAAAATGACATCACTCAGGTGAAGGCCCCAATCAGTAAACCAACACTCAGTACCCAACCTGAGTGCAGTTTTCAGCCCCCCACAAACGTAACCTCTAAGCAGTCAACGTGGGAATTTCCTGGTCAGCACGAGAAAATCACTGAGGGGGCCCCTCCATTCCCCTCAGAAGGGCGACTTTGCCTAAAACAATGGATTCTCTGCTGATCATTCCCTTCTTTCTACTCCCTCTCTACCTTTAAAACCCTTCCCTTTTCTGCAGCCCTTTGGAGCTCCCCTCTATTGCTAGATGGGATGTTGCCCGATTTATGAACTGATTGATAAAACCATTTAGATCTTTACAATTTACTTGCTTGAATTTTCACACTCAGGGCTGGAGGGGTCTAGGAGAACACTAAGTCCATCCATCCACCTGCTGCATCTGATACTTGATGGCATGACCTGAAAAGGTTAAATGACTTACCAAGGTCACACACAATGACGGAGACAACTGGGTGTAAATAAGCCTCCCTACGCTAATGAACTTGAGAAGATACCATTATTGCTACGTTGCATTCCAACACCCCTAATTTGGAATCCTAAGACTATAGACATACAGAGAACAGGTTCATGGTTCCTTAAAGGTACCTACTCTAAAACAAATAACAGCTGTATGATGAACTGGCACACAACGTTAAGGAACTGTGGTTGAGAAAAAAGAGGTTTCAATATATTTGGGGGGATGTAGTTGAGAAAAGGGTTTTTGTGGGCACTGAGGGTAAGCAGTATTATGGATCTTCATTCAGTTTCCTATAATCCTCTATTTCAAGATTACACAGGTTATTTTTTTTTTAAGATTATGCAGGGTATTTTAAATAAAATTTTACACTAAAAGTATTGTGCTAATTTTTCAAATGACAGCTCTACTGAGATATGATTCACATACCATAAAACTCACCCTTGAAAAATGTATAATTCAGAGGATTTTTAGTGTGGTCAGACTGTGAGGTCATCACTGTTACATGGTTAGAGAACATTTCATCACGCCAAAAAGAAACCCTATACCCATTAACAGTGTCTCCTGTTCCCCATTACCCCTAGCCCTTGGCAACCACTAATTTCATTTCTGTCTCTATGGATTGACCTCTTCTGGAAACTTCGTATCAATGCAATTATACAATGTGTGGCCCTTTGGGACTGGCTTATTTTAGCATAAGGTTTGCAAGGTTCATTCATGTTGAAGCATGCACCATGATTCCATGCCTGCTTATGGTGAATAATAGTCCATTGTATGGATATGCCGCACATTTTTAATCCATTTATCACTTGATGAACACTGGGATAGTTTCCACTTTTTGGCTTTTGTGAATAATGCTGCTGTGAACATTCATGTCCCAGTTTTTGGTGGACGTACTTTTTAAAATTCTTTTAGGTGAAGACCTAGTAGCAGACGTACTAATGACTTTAAAGGGTGGAGTTGGAGGACTGGAGCATCACATTTTATCTTGCTTGTCTTAGTAAAAGGACCTTCTTCACAAGGGCAGTTAGGTCAAGTGACCCGATTTATCTGTCTTGAGAACCGATTTCGACAGAAACAAGCAGGGGTCCAGTGAAGGGACCTTAGGGGGATGGGGAGAGGCCCCCCACAGGGTCGCTAGTGAGATCTTGGTAGGATTTTGGCGGGGGCGGGGGGGACATGAGCAAGATCAGAAGTGGCAGAGTGGAAGAAGTAAAGACTTGGACACCGAGGAAGGAAGGACAACCCTAACTGGAAAGTCCGGTTTTATCAAGGCTCCTCTCATGAGTCGCCAAAGCCTGCGTGCGAGCCTGGCTGGAGGGCAGTCCGAGCAGAGCTGTGACTCCTACATGGAGCCTTTTTGTAAATTTAGCATAATTAGCAGCATCGCCAGTTTTTTTTTTTTTAGATTTTTTCAAAACTTATTTATTTGACAGAGAGAGAGAGCACAAGCAGGGCGAGTGGGAGAGGGAGAAGCAGGCTCTGCACTGAGCAGGGAGTCCGACACGGGGCTCGATCCCAGGACCCTCGGATCATGACCGGAGCCGAGGGCAGATGCCCAACGGAGCCACCCAGCCGTCCCTAGCGTCGCCTGTTTTATGGCCAACCAGGACGCTGTTTCTTTCCCTCGGCCCCTCCAGCCTTGGTTTCTGCCCTAGGGCTGATGGAGGCTTGGTACCCAGTCTCCTCACCTCAGCCTTGGCAAGGTCTGAGATGAGGGCCCCTCCCCGATGGTGCTCATGCTTCACTTAGAATAGGAGCACCATTACATCCGCCAAGCCACACACTGACTCCCTCGGTCTGGCCAACAACATCTCTACCAAAATAAGGTGATTTTTTTTTTAATTCTCAGGACAGAAAGGCGAGATGGTGGAGTGGCCACGAGGAGGGACGTGGGAGCTATTTCAGGGTTCAGACTTGGCTCTACCCGCTGCTGAACTCCAGCAATTACTTTACCTCCTCATGACTCAGTTTCCTCTTCTATCAAATGGCTTAGAACAGTAACTGATAGACAGTAAATGTTGGCTATCATTTTTAAAATACCATCTTAACTTTCAGTAAGATTTTTATACCCAAATGCTGTGAAATGCTTTCCTAGGATTTTAAATGAATACCCATACTTCTGTCTTGTATCAGTAAAAACACCAGGATGGAAAAAATGTTACAAATGTTACCCAAAGATCTTTCTTACCTGGCATAACACTTCCATGGAATATTCTTTTATTTCTGCAATTAAAAAGAAATACAGTTAATTCACATGACCGAAAATTACCAACAAACTAAAAGGGCCCCTTTGCCCAAAAATAGATATCTTATTAAATCTTCAGATTGATGTAGTCTACTTGTTTATTTTTGTTTTTGTTGCCTATGCTTTTGGTATCATGTCCATGAAATCATCGCCAAAATCAGTATGTTTTCTTCTAAAAGTTTTAGTTTCAGGTCTTATATGTAAGTCTTTAATCCATTTTGAGTTGATTTTTGGGTATGGTGCAAGGTAAGGGTCCACTTTTATCCTTTTGCATGTGGATATCCAATTTCCCTAGCATCATTTATTGAAGAGACTGTCCTTTCCCTAGTGTATGTCCTAGGCACCTATGTCAAAGATCAGCTGACCATACATGTGTGGATTTATTTCTGGGCTCTCTATTCTGTTCTATTGGCTATATGTCTGCCTTTATACCAATACCACATTGTTTTGATTACTGTGGCTTTGTAATATATTTTGAAATCAGGAAGTGTGAGTCCTTCCAGCTTTGCTCTTTCTAAAGATTGATTTGACTACCTGGGGTCTTTTGTGGGTCCATATTAATTATAGAATTGTTTTTTCTGTTTCTGTAAAAAAAAAAAACATCATTGGGATTTTGATAGGGATTGCACTGAATCATACCAAAGATCACTTTGGGTAGTATGAAAATTTTAACAAAAACAGCAATTCCAGGGGGCAAAAAAGAAAAGAGAAAACAGAAGAAAAAAATTATCAAAGAAATAATTCAAGAAACTTCCAAGAACTAAAAGATAAATGTACCCAGAAAAGTGGATGAAAAGAGACCCACATCGTGGCACAATATCATAAAATTTTATAACACAAGAAGATAAAGATCCTAAAGGTTATTAAGGGTAAGAGAAAAAAAAAAAACAGGCACATAGAAAGCCTCGTGGATCTGAATGGCATGGGATTTTTTAATAGCAACAAGGAAAGATAGAAAATAGTGGGACAACAGCTTCACAGTTTTAAGGGAAAACAATTTGTTACTTAAAATCTATTGCCAAATGTATGAAATTTATACACAAATGATTTGCAATGTGTATGTATGATTCCAAATCATCATGCTTGGCTTTAGAACTCATGTTATATATAATCTTCAGCAATAGTTAACATGTAAATTATTGTTTTCTCTTTTTTTGAAGATTTTATTTATTTATTTTAGCAAGGGGGAGAGAGAGAGAGAGAACTCGAGCACGGGGTGGGTGGAGGCGTAGAGGGAGAGGGAGAATGAGAATCTCAAGCAGACTCTGCGCTGAGCATGGAACCTGACACAGGGCTTGATTTCACAACCCTGAGATCATGACCTTAGCCGAAACCAAGAGTCAGTCGCTCAACCGACTGAGGCACCCAGGCACCCCGTAAATTACTGTTTTCTTAAAAAGTAGTTATAATCAGAGTATGTATAACCATAAGTCCCAGTTCGTCCAGAACAGTTCTGTTTATGTGTGTTATTACTAACAGTGTTTCTTTTACTTTCAATGGTGTTCTAGTATGAATGATAAATTAATTACTAAGTTATCCCTAGGGAATTCAGGGAAGATCATAGTCTAGATGAATGAAAATAGACATTTTAATAATTAAATTGGAAAAAAAAACCCTTCAATGTCTTTCCGAGATGTCTGGACTAGAAGTTTTCTTTTTGTCTAAAAGGTAGACCATGCAAGAGGTAGTAAGCAGCCGCTGAGTCGGTACCATGACATTTAGGGAACAATCATGGCAGCACTCCCTAGTCATGACAGGCTGAACGGCCTCATTGGTGGTCACCTGAGTGATAGTTCATGTCAGCTGGCTTCAAACTCGACAGGCTTGATGTGAACATGGGGAAGCAGCTCAGAGAAGGGTGGTGAGCAGCTGGTTTGGCTCACTGAGCCACTGCTGTCAGCGGCATGGCTGACACTAGGAGGGACAGGGATTCTGCTACATGTCTGACTGCATCACGTTCCTATCTCTACCTGGGGAGCTGAACAGTGTGGGACTTGAGAACCCCTCTGAAACCCATAAAAGCAGTAGACTCCCTCGCCCCAGGAAGGCGCTCATAAACCCACGCATGGACTTGGGTTCATAGGCCCCCAATGCCCATCCTTGGATAGATGCCAAATGCGATCCACAGACACTGGCTTAAGAATCTGGCCTACCAATTACCATACGATCCAGCAACTCCACTTCTGGGTATACACCCCAAAGAACTGAAAGGAGGAACTCAAGCAGATATTTGCACACCCACGTTCACAGAGCATTATTCACATTAACCAGAAGGTGGAGGAAACCCAAATGTCCATCAATGGATGGATGGATAAACAAACCGTGGTCTATACATACAATGAAATACTATTCGGCTTTAAAAAGGAAGAAACTGTGATATATGCTACAACACGAAGGAATCTTGAAGACGTTATGCTAAGTGAAATCAGCCAGTCACTGAAGGATAAATATTGTATGATCCACTTAGAGATGCCTGGAGTAGTCAAATTCATAGATAGAGAGCAGAAGGGTAGTTGCCAGAGGCTAGGGAAGGGAGAACGGGGAATTAGTGCTTAATGGTACAGAGTTCTGCAAGATAGAAAAAGTTCTGTAGCTGGATGGTACTTCCTATACCCTACATCCAGCACGAGACTTCCTCAGGCCACTGGGTTTCTTGTATTCATTCAGAGTATGGGGAGCAGAGACATCTGAGCCCAAAGTGTATAGACAAGGGTCACTGCAGCAGAGGGGAAGGGCAAAGTCAGACCCCCCTCAAGGGCTGTCTGCTCTGACCTGGGACCAGGGGGAGACAGTGCAGTTGGGAGAGCTCAGGCAGTCAGAAGGCATTGACAGCTGTGAGACAGCTAACCTACCAGGAGGAGCAGATGACTCTCCATAGCCTTTCATGTCCAGAGCTAGTACCCGGAAACCTGCCTGAGCCAGAGCAGGGATCTGGAAAACAAACAGTTCGGGAACACTCAAGTGTGGTCTCAACAGTCTTTTGCAGATACTCCTTCTTCGCTTCGCTTCCTTCTATCCACGTTCTTATAAATGGTTCAACTCAAAGTGCCATGTGGCACTATCTGGGATCCTTGCCATGAGGCTGGAATGAGCCCATCTGGATAGGGCTGCCACGGAGAGTGGTAGGGTCTGTGTACTGCATCTAATACTACATCTAAGACAGCACTTTTCCTAGCAAAGACTTTGCAGATTTCTATATTCATTACAAAGACCTCCCAGCAGGTGGCATAAAGTGTCCTGAAGAATCTGTCTTCTTCTAATCTGCAAAGATGCTATGTGGGCTAGCACAGCCCTGAGGCCTGCACCCATCTCTGGCTCCAACACTGCTGAGGTATCATGGTCATCGTTGGAGACAATGCTCCACTATAAGGTTTCAGCTTCTTTTTAAGATAGATAGATAGATAGATAGATAGATAGATAGATAGATAGATAGATAGATAGATTTATTTATTTATTTATTTATTTATTTATTTATTTATTTATTTAAGAGAGAGAGAGAGAGAAAGGGCATGAGAGAGAGTGAGCATGAGCGGGGCGAAGGGCAGAGGGAGAGGGAGAAGTAGGCTTCCCTGCTGAGCAAGGAGCCCAATGCGGGTCTCGATCCCAGGACCCCGGGATCATGACCTGAGCCGAAGGCAGACACTTAACGGCCTGAGCCACCCAGGAGACCCAAGGTTTCAGCTTCTTAACGGCATTCTACACTGGGACACAACATTTAGACCTCCCTCTCCCTTCAACTTGACTGGGGCAGACCTCCCCCTGGTTTCCTTTACCTGGTACCGCCAAGAGAACCAGCTCTCGGGAAATCCATGGCAGAGACACACAGCAGGTCCGGAGCCCAGCTCCACAAAATGCAGACGCACCCCAGGCTGTACAAAAGAGAGGTGAACAGAAAGTGACCACAGCGCCAGGCTGGACAGAACCAGCTCGTCTTCTGCAGACCGCGCTGGGCCATCTCTGGGTACTGCCGGACCTCACAATTTCTCAGCCCAAGACCCCGATGCCAGGAGGAGATGTTCAAGAAGACACAACTGGCCAAACTGCAATAAAACTGGCAGCTTCTATAGGAACATAGGAGGCCTGAAAAGAAGGTTATAATGTTGGAAAAAAAAACCCAAAAAACAAAAGCAAAACAACTTTGCCTTCCTCCCTAAGAGGCCCTAATAGTGTCAGAGTTTCCGGTACTGTCTGACTGGTCTGTCTTCCATATTTTAAACTGGGGCTGATTTTGTGCACAGCATAATATTCATGTTAACATGCAGAATACCAGGATTATTATGTTAAAAATTGTTTCTCTCTTGAATGCAAAATCTTTTCCAAGCTTTGCTACACTTCCGAGTGCTTTCTGGGCTGTGTCAGAGCCTGCTAGAGCTCCATGTCTGTGTTCTCTCCTTGGCACATGACAACATTTTCCAGACCTCCCCCCCACACTTCCTTGCAATGGGTGCAGCCATGGGACCGAGTTCTGGCCAAATGGCCTAGGAGAATGAAGAAATGTGTGCTACATCCTGGGCCCATAGAAACCTCCCACGCGTGGTCCTCCCTCTTTCCCTATCTGCCCCTGCACAGTTTGGGCCTTGGGCGAGGTAGAGCCAGCAGAAAGGAGATGGGCTACTTGATGACTGCATGGAGAGAGCCCACTCCTACCCCACACTGGACTGTCTGGCAAGCAAGGAATAAACCTGATGTTGAGCCACCGGAAGCTTGGGATGGTTTGTTTTAGTACTTAACCTATTCCAATTATTACCATGTGGTCTAAGCACATGAACTAAAGCAATATCCAATCAGAGTGCTCCATTTCCCTCAAAAGTATGTATCTTCAACTTTCTAATGGAGATAAATGGGAAAAATAAGCTTTACGTATGGAAATTCACTTGGAACAATTCTATGTAGCTGCATCTCAGATTACTCCAAGCTCGTGTTCTAAAGCAGAAGTTTCATTCATGATTCCCAGTGAGTTATTCTGCTCAAGAAAACATTAGGCTGACATTTCACAAACTCTTTCATGGTCTACAATCTTATCAGAATATGTCCCACAGTCTTCTCATTAATACTTGGCAAAGGAAGGGATTTAACTTGAAATTCTATTCCTTATATTGAAAAGTGTTGCAGTACTGATGTCCAGGGAAATGATCCTAACCTGCCCCAGATCTAAATGGATCCTAAACTAAGAGTCTCCCTTTTGCTGCTCAGCATATGCATATACTTTCCCATCCTTTAAATGATATGTTAATAAAATTGCCATAAAGCCAGAAACCAGAAAGACCTAACCCAGCTTGGGTGGCATTAGTATTTAGTGGAGATCGATGGAGTAGCGCCCCGCACAGTGGGGCTCGGCTGGGACTCCCCAGAGGTCGCTGCCCCAGGCCTTTAATTTGGGATGAAGACAGACGGGGTGATAAAGCAGTTCTGATCACCCTCCTTCAAGGTCAAATGAGAAAGGTATTGAAACTGACCGGACCTGTGAGCCTCAAGAGGATTATGAGAATAACCCTGTCCATGGGGTTGAATACACCAGGTCACAGCCCAGATCCCAGGCCGAGAGCCCCTCGCTCCTCATTGATACTGGAGACAAGGTCTGAAGGGACCTCATGAAGCATTCACCCCTTCAGGAGCACCCAGGGTTACCGGAGGGGCTGGGTTGACCCTCACAGTAACTTTAGCCCTTTCTTACTACCCAGCTCACACTCATCCTTTCATGCCCACTTCACCATCACCGCTAAACATTCCCCGATGCAGCCTCCACCCTCACAGAGCCCATGCCCAGTGTGCTGGGGCACCACCATCAGACAAGGACCCCATCCTGGGTTGTAACTGCAGGGGCTGGGGATGTGTATCTCACTAGACTGCAAAATTCCTTAAGTCTTAGAAGACACTCCATTCATCTCGGTATTTCTCTCTGTGCCCCGAAAACAACAAATACTCAATAAATCCTTGAGGGGCTGTCCTCCAAGCAGCAGGACTTCCCCTGGGTCTGCAGACCTGCCCCATTCGTGCCACCAGCTCTCCTCTTCATTAGCTACAGTTTATGGAGCACGGAGGTGCCAGGTACGATGCCCCATGGTCTACATACAGTATTTCAATGACAGTTGACCCTTGCACAATGTGGGGATAAGGGGCACTGACCCCCACCCGCATAGTCAAAAATAGCATATAACTTTTGACTCCTCTCAAAACTTAACTCCTACTAGCTTCCTAGTGACTGGAAGCCTTACCAATAGCAGTTGATGAACACCTATTTTGCATTATGTATATTATATACTATAATCTTATAAAGTGAGATAAGAGAAAAGAAAATGTTCTTAAGAAAACCCTAAGGAAGAGAAAATACATCTATAGCACTGTACCGTACAAAATCCTCAGATAAGTGGACCCACACTGTTCAAACCCATATTGTTCAAGGGTCAAGTGTAATCCATACATGACCACTGAAGGGAGGTATTAGCATCACCTCATCATAAAGCTGTGTACACTGAGATTCGGAGTGATAAAAAAAAGTACCTAAATTTGCAAACTTAGTGCCGAAGCCAGGATTCACATTGGTTCTATCTGGCCCAAAGCAACTGTCCCATCTTGTTTGCTTATAAGCTGACCCGTAGCTCTAGGTCTCTTCCCATTTAAATGGGACCAATGACAAATGAATCCATGAAGACATCCTAACACCCTGCTCTGTATCCTGGCTGGCTCGGGAGTCGGGGCCACTCTGCACATGGCCTTGGCCTTGCTGTAGCCCTGACCACAGCTGTTTTAATGACTAATTCTGTCTCTTTATCCTCACTACGGGTTCCTTGAGGATGGGTCTGTCTTGTTCCTCACTGCATCCCTTGTATCTGGCCCATGGCTGACACCAAGGCAGGGCTTGATAAATACCTGTTGGATGAAAACAGGTTCTCCCCAGATCACCCAGGCCAGACACAGATGCACGTTAGCACCCCCGGGCTACTCAAGGCCCCGTGTGACCTGTTTTTCCATGGGAGCCTGACCACATCTGTACACTGCTTTGTATATCCTAAGGCATGATCCATGTCTTGTGATTTTGGAGGAATGATTATATGGAGAAATGTTATTTCCCTATGAACAGCGGATGTTCAGCTACCCTTGATATTTAACAAATGTCTCTGCAGGCCATTGTAGGTGGGCTGGTCAGGGAGGACTCGGCTGACTGGGAGGGAGTGCTCACATACCTTTATCGGCACGTATCCGTGGCTTGTATCGCTCAGATTGCACGGGACTGACAGAGGGGCTGTGGCTCCGAGAAGCTGGAAGGAAAAGGGGACAGGAAGAGAGGGAGCAGCCTCCTTCTGTGAGAAGTTCTCACACAGAGTTTCCCAAAGTCCAGAGTGCTGGCTCCAGGCACCCGTGTCAGGGGCTCCTGAGTCCTCCAGGGGACTGCCCAGCCCCGTCCCTCTCCTGCAAGCACAGAGTTGTACTCATCTCCTCCTCTGTTTCAGTTCAGTGCAGCCCATGACCGGGTCCTTCGGACAGAAGAGCGTGGCCTGTCAGGCTGACCCCTTAAAATCCCCACGCCATTCTCTACATTCTCTACTGCACCCCCCCCCCCCGCCCCGCTTCCAGCTGAGAGCCTGGTGTGACTGGGGAGAACACAGCGGGGAAAGACGGTGGGTCCTCTGTCAAACCCAGGTCCTTGAATGGCTGCATGAAGCAAAGCCCCTGGCCACCACCACCTGAACTTAACATCAGCAGGAAAGAAATACCACCTGCTCTAAAACGCTGAGCTTTCGTACTTCAAGGACTACAATCCTTCTCTATGGCAGTTCCTCAGGTGGTCACCCAGGCTCACGTTGGATACCACCAGGAATGCCAAGTTCACACAGCAGCCATCCCATCACTGTATGGCTCCGCTGAGGGGTCTCTCCTTCACGCTGGCCAAAATCAGATTCTCTGGGCCTTTGGATTCGTCTGCTCCAGCTGCCATTACCATGTGCCACAGACTGGGTGACTGACACAACAGACATTTATGTCTCTCAGTTCTAGAAGCTGGGAGTCCAACACCTTGGTTGGTTCAGGCTTGGCTCCTCCTGAGTCCTCTCTTTGGCTTTGCACCTCCGCCCTGGGCCCTCACATGGTCTTTAAGGGGCTTCTTTACCTATTCATGTCAGGTTTCTTGAGACGGAAATGACAAAGGACAGGATGCTGACACATGTAAGTGAACTTATTCACAGGAAGAGACATATTAGCGACTCCTACTGCTAGATCACTCATCTTTAGTCCCAAATGTGCGACCTAAGGAAGAAGTGGCTCCGACCTCGAAAGTGGGAGAAGTAAACCACGAAATTTATCTTCCTTTTTTAAACATGGAAGAGTCTGCCTGGGTGTCCTCAGCGGGGGAACCAGAAGGCAAGCCCCCTATCTCCATCGCACCTGGAGAGGACTCAAGGTGTGGTGGGAGGGATGGGCAGCTGGGTGCCCTCTGATGGCAATGAGCCTTGCCTGGCCTGAGGGAGCCAAGACCCTGACCAAGGACCAGGGTCCCTTGGGGCCCTTCTGCTGAGGTATCCCTGGCTTCACAGGGGATGTGCTACTCTTTCCAGGGGTGAGGGCCGAGCGGGGAGCAGGGAACTCCCTGAACCGGTCGCCCTCTCACCTGCTGTGTCTCCTGCAGCCCTAACACAGAGAAGGGGCAGGAAACCCGACCCAGCGCAGCCCAGAGAGTTACCTGCACCCCAGTTACTTTCTCCAGTTCTGCCAGAGCTGTGTCTGTGTCACGGACGAGGATGGTGACCATCCCCAAGTCACGGGCCGGCTTCAGATTAGTCCCGACGTCATCCAAGAACACAACCTGAATCCAAATAGCAGAGACACTAGCATCACTTTAATTCAAAGCAAAACTCATCCATGAGGGACAGCATCGGAAAGACACACATTAAAACATGAATAGTGGTTATTTTATGACGACAAGGTGAAGAATTATGTTTTCCTCCACATATTTGTTTACCCTTAAAATTAAAAATATTGAATTACATCAGCATACCCATAAACACGCAGAGATGTACAGATTCCCACAGACACTTGTGGGTTTCAGCCTGAATTCTGAAACTTAAGAAAATTAAGGAAGGATATAAAGTTACAGGGTGATATTAAAATTCATCTAGGAAATCAGCATGTATGAATAGATTTAAAAAAATCTGGAAAAGAACTGTAATAAGGGCAGATACTAAAACAAATTTTGAAGCTACAAAAGGTAAAATAAAAAAAAAGTGGGGAGCTAGAAGAGATATAGACGATATTAAATGAAATAGAAGAGAGTCGAGGAATGAACCCAAATATAAATGACAATTTGTGTTGTTCACCTCGTGAGGAAAAATAGTACTTAAAAGATTATATAATTATTTTAACTGTTTGGGGGAAAACAGTGGATGCTTCCTTCACATCTTCGCCCAAAATAAATTCTGAATGGATCAAATATTTAAATTTTAAAATAAAAAAATCTTTAAAGTTGTTGAAGAAAGCATAAGTGCATTATCATCTTGGATTAGGGCAGGCCCAGACTTCTAAGCAGCTCATCCAACCCAAAAGCCAGAAATGAGAAGACATTTATTTATAGGTACACTCAAATTCAGAGCACTATTACAAGGCTTGATCCAGGGGTTGAAAGGGGCAGGAGCAAAGTTTAAGAGGAAGAGGAAGGGTTCTGGGATTGAGCCTGGTAAGGATTCCCTGTGAGGAAGTTCAGGGTTTCATCTGATCAGCTTGTGGATGAGGTGGGGCCAACAAGGAAGGGTCAAAAACATCAGGGAAAGGTATTTAATCTTGGTCTAACTGCCTTTTTGAAAATTAGAGGTGGGGAATACAAGGGAAACAGAATTTTAGAATAGATACTTAGAGACAGTATGAAGACAGAATTTAGGGGTTCCTAGAGGAGATGGCTCTAATATTGGAGCCCACTTCCGCTCACCCTTTGGTAGGGTGACCGTGACCCTTATGAGCCTTGTGGTCTTGGGAAAATCTCCCAGGGTCTATATTTCTTTATAGGCAAACTGAGGCAGCTGATCTAGCAGTTTTGACAATACCTGTTTTGACCTATAAAAGCCACAGAGAGGGGCCACATGCCCATCTCTTGTAGAATGTTCTAGACTGAAGGGACAGGTAAAGTCCTTCAGAAGTCCTGGCCTGGGATAATGGGAACCTGCCACTGGACCTAGAATCAAACCACCAGGCCCCAGATGTCCTCCATCTGCTCACTCCTTCTCAATTTTTCTTATTTGCAATATCTCTAGAACATTCTTTTTCACTAAAGGAAGTGTCTACATACCTCACTGGGGCTGGCCTCCATGGTGTCCAGCACGAATCTGTAGATCTGTGGATCAGGCTTGGCCATTCTGATCCTGCACGACTCTATCAGGAAGTCGAAGTGCGGCCTCAGCTGACACAGCAGCTGGGCCAGGCTGCCCCTCTTAGCACTGTCATCCAGCCAGTTGTTGGTGAGGATGCAGGTTGTATATCCTGAGTGAGAAGTCACCAGTGACCAGACCAGATACAGAACTTTGCTCCAAGAAGCTCAGGGTAACCCCACAGGGAACCCCAAAGAAGGGGCCCCGCAGGGTTCTTCTTTGCATCAATCTCTTGATGCCCAGCTTCTAAACTGACAGATGGTACAAGAATCATCTTTACCCATAAGCACCTCCTGGCACAGAGACAGGAGAGTAAGCAAACCGGGTACATGAAGGGCTTTCAGAAGCACTGATAGAAAACACTACATCCCTTAATTCCTTGCAATTGTAGAGCAAGAGGTTGTGATCTTCATCAGCTCATGTGATCCCCACCACTTCTGGAATAGGCAGAACAGATCTTACCAGATGAGCAAACAGAAGCTCAGACAAATGTGAAGCTTCCCAGAGCCACACAGTGAAGGCAGAACTGGGCCAGGCCCAGAATCCTGCCTTTGGACTGCCCCTCCAGTGCTCCTTCCAAGTCTATCTTACTGAAAGCTCTGCTCGACTATCTTTCAAAATTCTTGCCTTGGCTGTAGGAGACTGCATTCCCCTTTCAAAACTAGAGGAATGTCAGCAGAAATGGCATTATCCCCGGCTTTCTCTCCCTAACCAAGAAGGGCAAGAAGCAGGGGGTGCTGGAAACAAGGCACTGATGAGTCAGTGGTGAGACCCTTTCCATGGAACATGAGTGAGAAACATGGACATGGGATGGCTTAGCCGTGACCAGGTAAGTCTGCTGAGAAGTGGATAGAATGATTTCGAATATACCTGTGAAGAAGAGCTGGGCTCCAAAACTACATAAATCCCTACTGGATGAACATGATCTCATGTCCCAGACCATTGGACACCATCTGAATTCATGTCAGCCAGCTCAGAGCTCAGTCACTTTGACATTCAGAGGCTGAGACAATCACAGTTGCTTAAAAGGCCTTGATTTTCAATCACTGTGACAAGAGGTTGGGTCATTCTGGTCACTACTAGTGTCACTGGAGGGAGAGAACTTTGCTCACAAGGCAGTCTCTGGCACACATTGCTTTATTAAATAAAGTGCTTTCATTTCTTTCCCCCAGCTATTCTGATAGTGCTATTTTTTTTGCCATTTGATAAAACTTACTTTAGGGCTGTATTTTTAAGAATGGCTTTCCGTCAAGGTCCAGCAGATCTGTGCTCTCGGAACACATACAGATGTATTCTGACCTAACCCTCCCAAGGGCTCTCGTGTGGTTGGTTCAGAGAATGGCAAGTATTGGATCCTTACCCTTCTTTCTGAGGGCAAGAGCTGCCTGAAGCATGGGGTGGTTGATCTTTCTTGCTGCAGCCACCTTGCCAAAGATCTGACTTACAGAGAAATTCTCAGGGAGGCGGATTCCAGAGTCCTCAGAACACTTCCTGCAGTCTTCTTCCATGAGTGGCACCCACTGTAAGAGTGAATTGATGACAGGCAATCAATAGGTACCATCCTTTGGAAAGCTTTTGGCAGCATTTACTAAATCCGACCGTATGCATTCTGAGCCAGCAATCCCGCTCCTAGACCCACACTCAATGGAAATGTCTACATATGTTCACCAAAAAAGACATGTTTGTGTATGCACTTGCAGCAGCATTATTTCCAAGAGCCCCCAAACTACAAGCTACACAAATGCCCCTGTTTATGGGCTGAATGGGGTTCCCCCAAAATTCGTGTTGAAGTCTTAAGCCCTCACACCTCAGAAAGTGATTGTCCTTGAAGGTAGGGTCTTTAAAGAGGTGATTAAGGTAAAATGAGGTCATGAGTGGGCCCTAATCTAATCTGACTGGTGTCCTTGTAAGAACAGGAGATGAGGACACACATACACACACACACAGAGGAAAGACTGCAAAGACACAGAAGATGGCCACTACAAGACAAGAAGAGAGACCTCAGAAAAAAACCAACCCTGCCAATACTTTGATCTTGGGCTTCTAGGCTCCAGAGCTATGAGAAAATAAATTTCTATTGTTTAAACCACCCAGTCTGTGGTATTTTGTTATGGCGGCCCTGGGTAACTAATAACACTTGTTAGCAGCAGAATGGATTGTGATATGTTTACACACTATCATAGCAACACTATTTGTAATAGTTCAAACTGAAAACTACCCAAACCCCAATAGCAGAATGATAGAGAGCTCAAAAATAAACCCATGCATACATATATGGTCAATTAATCTATGACAAAGAAACCAAGAATATACAATGGGGAAAGGACAATCTCTTCAATAAATGGTGTTGGGAAATCTGGACAGCCACATGCAAAACAATGAAACTTGACCGCTTCACCATACACAAAAATCAGCTGAAAATGGATGAAAGACTTCAACACAAGACCTGACACCATAAAATCCCTAAAAGAAAACGTAGGTAGTAAGTTCCTTGACATAGGTTTTGGTGATGATTTTTTGAATCTGACAACAAAAGCAAAGCAACAAAAGCAAAAATAAACTATTAGGACTACATCAAAATAAAAAGATTCTGCACAGCGATGGAAGCCATCAACAAAACAAAAAGGCAACCTACTGAACGGGAGAAGATATTTGCAAATGATATATCCGATAAGGGGCTGATATCCAAAATATATAAAGAACTCATACAACCCAATGGCAAAAAAAAAGCAAACAACCTGACTAAAAAATGTACGGAAGACCTGAAAAGACATTTTTTCCAAAGAAGACATATAGGTGGCCAACAGACACGTGAAAAGATGAAAACATGACTAATCGTCAGGGAAATGGAAATCAAAACCACCGTGAGGTATCACCTCACACCTATTAGAAAGGCTATTATCAAAAAGACAAGAAATAACAAATGTTGGTGAAGACGTAGGGAAAAGGGAACACTCGCACACTGTTGGTGGGAATGTAAATTGGTGCAGCCACTAGGGAAAACAGTTTGGAGGTTCCTCAAAAAATTAAAACTAGAACTACCCTATGATCCAGCAATTCCACTTTGGTATTTATCCAAAGAAAACAACACTAACTCGAAAAGATATCTGCACCCCCCCACCATGTTCACTGCAGCATTATTTATAATAGCCAAGATGTGGAAACAACCTAGGTGCCCATCAATGGATGAATGAGTGGATAAAGAAAATGTTGTATATAACTTTAATGGAATATTATTCAGCCATAAAAAAGAACAAAATCTTGCCATTTGTGACAATCTAGATGAACATCGAAGGCATTATGCCAAGTGAAATAAGTCTGACAGAGAAAGACAAATACTGCCTGATCTCTCTTATATGTGGAAATTAAATTAAAAACGGAAACAAAAACAAAAAACACAAAAAAAGCCAAACTCATAGATACAGAGAATGTGGTCGCCAGAGGCAGGTGGTGGAGGACGGGGTGGGAGAAATGGGTGAAGGGGGCCAAAAGATAAAAAGAAAAAAAAAAAGATACAAATGCCAAAACTGATGCAAGATAAAATATAAAATGTGAGTAGACTAAAACCGTTAATGAGATTGGAAAAATAATGGAAGTCTTCACCTTTCCATAAAAATAATACAACTCTTGCAGCCTTAGACTGTTACACAAGTAAAAAAAAAAAAAAAAAAAAAAAAAAATATATATATATATATATATAGTTAAGTGGGAGAGTTACATAAGTAGATTTGCATTTTAGGGAGGTCATCCCAGAAACAGCGAGGAGGATTGGAGGAAGGGAGAATAATTAGAAGAGACTTTTCACAAGTTCTCACCATCACTATCCACCTACCAGCATTAGTGGCCAAGAACTCTATCTTCCCTTCTGTTGCCATGGATAATGGTCCATTGCTCTTATCAAAGCTCACCCCTCCAACCAGATTCCATCCCTGTCTGTTTCAAGGACATGGCTCCAGTGGGTCTCCCTTCCTTATTCCTTTATCAGCAATCCCCCTCCCTACGGGATCATCGCCATCAGCATGCAAGCATATTGTTATCATAAAGAAAACCTCTTTCTTGACCGTATCCCCTCCTTCTACTGCCCCATTTTTCTACCCCACTTCGTATCAAAACTTCACATAGTCTTCAAACTGTTTCTCTCATTCTTTCTTGAACATAGTCTGATCAGGCTTTTCACCTCTACATTCCACATTCCACCTTCTCTCGTCAAGGTTATCAGTGACCTCCACGTTGTGTTGTTGTATCTAATGGGCACTTGCCAGCCTCCATTTTGCCTGACTCATCAGCTGCATCAGCACGGATGGCCACTCTCTTCATCTGAAACTTAATAAATCCTTGGCTTTCAGGACTCCACACCCTCCTAATTTTTCTCTTATCGGTGGAGATTCATTCTCCATCTCTCACTCCTGGGCCCCCTCATCAACCTGACCTTTAATACTAGAGTACCTGGGATTCTGGGTTCTCCATTTATACTCCCTTTCTCAGTGATCACACTGAGTCCAATGGCATTAAAAATGCCATCTATATGCTGTGTGTGTGTGTGTGTGTGTGTGTGTGTGTGTGTGTGTGTGTGTATTCAGCCTGGACATCTTCCTTCAACTCTGGGTTTGTATATGCAACTGCCTCTCGCACGCTCTATTTGGAGATCAATAGGCATTTCAAATTAAAATACCCCAAATCGGGCACCTGATTTCCCAGCCCCAGAGCAGCGAACAGCAACTGATAACTGTCAGTTGGTTCTGGTCAGAAACCTTCGTTATCCTTCATTCCTCTCTCATACTCATACTCAATCTATCAGGAAAGCCTATGGAATCTACTGTCATGGATCACTTTTTACCACTTCCACCAATATTACCTTAGTCCAAGCTACCACCATCTCTCACCCAGATCTTCCAATAGCTTCCTTAATTAGTCTATAATGATCCTTGCCCTTTTGGTCTATTTATGCAGCAGCAAGAATGAGGTTTTAAAAATATCAGTCAGGAGCTGGATTTGAGGCTTGCCTTTCCATCTCCTTGTCTGGCTGCCTCTCAAATAAACCTTTTCCTTGGGATGCATGGGTGGCTCAGTGGGTTGAGCATCTGCCTTTGGCTTGGGTCATGATCCCAGGGTCTTGGGATTGAGTCCTGCATGGGGCTCCTTGCTCAGCAGGAAGCCTGCTTCTCCCACTGCCTGCTACTCCCCCTGCTTGTGCTTGCTTGTGCTTGCTCGTGCGTGCGCTCTCTCTCTCCCCCTGACAAATAAATAAATAAAATAAAAAAAAAAACTTTTCCTTGCTGCAAATATATATACATAATGTCACTTCACTGCTCCAAACCTCCCAATGCCTTTCCATCTCAGGGTGAAAAAAAAAATGGATAAACAGATCAGAGTATCTTCATACAATGGAATATCATGCAGCAATGAGAATAAAACTATCTATGCCTGCACACAATGACATCTATGATTCTCACAAATACAATGTTGAGGAAAAGATGCCAGATACAAAAGATTTATCGGTGTGGTTCCATTCGCATAAAGTACAAAATAGATAAAAGTGATCTCTAAGGTTGGAAGTCAAGATGGTTAGTTACTCTTGGAGGGGTGGTGTTAGAAGGTGCATAAGTGGGGTGCCCATGGTGCTGATTATGTTTTATGTCTTAATCTGGGTGCCGGTGACATGGGTGCATTCAGTTTGTGTGAAAATTCATTAAACTGTATACTTTGTGTACTTTTCTGTTTGTATCGTATACACAAGTGAGAAAAAATTTCTCACCCAGGTGCCCATATACACAAATGAAAAATTAAAAGACATTCATTTTTAAGATATGATTTCTGAAGACAAATTGAACCTAAGTAGCCTTTGTCATAATATATAGTTGGCCCTTGAATAATGTGGGGGTTGAGAGCCCTAACCCCCACATTGTTGAAAATCCACATATAATTTTTGACTCCCCAAAAGCTTAACTATTAATAGCCTACTGTTGACCAGAAGCCTTACCGATCAGAGTTAATATATATTTTATATGTTATATGTATTATACACTGTGTTCTCATAATAAAGTAAGCCAGAGAAAAGAAAATGTTATTAAGAAAATCAAATGGAAGAGGAAAATGCATTTACAGCACTGTATGTGCATTTATTGAAAAAAAAAATCCATGGATAGGTGGACCTGTGAGTTCAAATTCATGTTGTTCAAGGATCAACTGCAATTTGCTATTTCAGACCTCATCTGCTAACCATTCAAGTTACCTAGAAGCTACACATACGGACGAAAGAAGTCAGAATGGGTGCAGGGTTTTCATAGCAATTACTAGAATTTCACTCTATAATCCTATGTTCATTGAAAACACACCGTACTTCCTTCTTTCCTTCTCTTCCAACAATATTACTGCAGATTTCTTATTGACTTCACATTTATTCTCAACAGTATCATTAGTTTTTCATTCACCAGCAGCCACTGTGTCTTCACAGAAAAGGCGGACTCCTGCTTTCTCCTACAGTGGGCCCTAAGTTCTCTGACAGACTGATAGGTGGCTGTAATTCATAAAAAGTGTTAACATATAGACCATGTTCTCTGTGCGCTTATAGATTCTCAATAGCCTTTCTTCTTCCAGACACTGAGAATTAAAGTGGTTCAGATCCTGATTACTTTGTTAAAAGCCAGTGGAGGTTGTAGTCACAATGGTAACTGTTATTTATTGAGCACTTGCTATGCGCCAGGCACCTTGTGAGACACTTTCCTAGCTTCCTAACAATCCATGAAGTAGATAGTAGACCACCCTCATTTTACAGATGGCAAGACTGGGCCTTTC
The DNA here is from genome assembly GCF_009762305.2 of Zalophus californianus. NCBI lineage: Eukaryota > Metazoa > Chordata > Mammalia > Carnivora > Otariidae > Zalophus > Zalophus californianus. Next base: position 153,717,464 of record NC_045596.1, read on the forward strand.
GGAGGTTAAGCAACTTGCTGGAGGGACACGGTCTGTAAGTGGGAGCTGTGATTCAAATCCTGCTCTCTGACTCCAAAGCCCACCCATTATCCAATTACTTAACAACCTCTCCCCGCGATTGGCCCCGTCTGAAAACAGCTACTCTAAAGATGACAACTATCAACAACAACAGAACAAATAAACAACAAAACAAAGACTAAGGAGGATTGGCGAAGATGTGGACAAACTGGAAATCCTGTGCACTGCTCAGAGGAATGCAAACTGGGGTAACCACTCTGGACAACAGGATGGAGGGTCCTTAAAAAAAACAACTGAAAACAGAACTACCCTATGATCCAGCAAACCCACTTCTGGGTCTATACCCAGAAGAACTGAAAGCGAGGTGTCACGCAGATATTCGCACACCCATATTCACAGTGGTATTATTCACAATAACCAAAAGATGGAAGCCACCCCGGTGTCCATGGACAGACGAATGGAAAAACAAAATGTGGTCTATCCATATAATGGAAAACTATCCATCCTTAAAAAGGAAAGAAAGCCTTTCACATGCCACAGCATGGATGAACTTTGAAGACATCATGCAAAGGGAAATAAGCCAGGCACAAAAGGACAAATATTGCATGACCCTACCTCTCTAATGTGGCTAGAGTAGCCACACACATGGAGACAGGAAGGTTGCCAAGGGCTGGGGGAAAAGAAGCATGGAGTTTTTGTTTAAGGGGTACAGGATTTCAGTTTTGCAAGATGGAGAGTTCTAGAAATGGATGGTGATGATGGCCTCACAATGTGAATATACTTTACATTACACAACTATATACTTGAAAGTGATCAAGGTGACAAATTTTGTGTGACGTGTATTTTACCACCATTTAAGAAGAAGAAAAAAAAAAAAGCTACTCTGCCTGGCCTAGATTTTTCAAGGGGTTGGCAATTTTCCACTCATGGGGTGGATCCTGCAAAGAGACAATAAACCAGTCTTAACCATCTCTCTGTGGGTCTCTAAGCCCCCATCCCAGTCCTATGATGGAAGTGCTAGGTGGGGTCCATGGGTGAAGCAAACATGGGTCTGCCCTCAGAGAGCTTCTAGTCAGTGTGGGAGATGGGCACGTGGTCACAGAATGCCTTCTTGAGGGGGTCTATGAAGTGTCCCCTTACCTGGGAAAACGTGATCTCTCCCCTCATGAGGCGGGCACTGGAGCCATCCGGGCCTCCTCTCCTGAAAGCTTCTTTCAGAAAGCCTCTGGAAGACACAAAGGAACAACAGCATGGATGTTCAGAAGACTTCATCACAGCAGCATGTAGGGTTCAGACACTATTCCTATCCATAGGCAAACTGCTGTTAGAAAGGCATTCTGCCGTGGAGGGGGAAAGGCAATGTTCAAGTTGTGAGCTTAGCCCGAAAGAGCAATCTAACCGGGACGTGAGACCATAAACTAAATGACGACCATGCTGGCAGGTGAAGCAGCTCACAGGGGACCACCTAGCAGAGACTCTTCAACTGTTAGTACTTCTGGCTTTGCCACTTAAGGGACAAACTCAAGACTGGGTATGCATTCACTCCCATCTTCAGCTCATTTGCACAAGGCACTGCTCCAAAGGACTGCTTTATTAATACATATTCTTCAAAGGGAATGAAATATCTTTTTCTCGTTTTGATTCTGAACATATAGTTTCTATTTCATTGTAATTTTATTTAATTTTTAAAAAGTTTCCCATGTTATGAGCTAAATTGTACCCCCCCACCTCCAATTCATATGTCGAAGTCCTAATCCCCAGCACTTCAGAATGCGACTGTATTTGGAGACAGGGCCTTTAAAGAGGTGATTACATTAAAATGAGGTCATTAAGGTGGGCCCTGTGTAATGAGTGCCGTCCCGAGGAGGAAATCAGGACTCAGACCTGAACAGAGGGAAGACCACGTGAGGACACAGGTAGAAGGCAGCCGTCTACAAGCCAAGGAGAGAGGCCTCAGGAAAAACCAACCCTGCCGCCATCTTGATCTTGGACCTCTAGCCTCTGGAACTACTGTCGAAGCCACCCAGTCTGTGGTGCTTGGTTATGGCAGCTCTAGCCATCTAACACGCCTCAGCTCATATTCATCCCTTGTACACAGACCCAAGGAGGAGCAGACACAGAGGGAGAGAGACCAGCTCATTACCCTCTCACCTCCTTACATTAGGAAATACAAGTTTCCATTCCATTCTCTTGATAATGCCCCCCCCCACCGCCCCCGTGGTGGATCTGCTACCTTCACATGGCCAGCTGGGTGTCATCGGACAGATAAAGGGTGGTACGTATGTGGCACACACACACACACACACACACACACACACACACACACCCCTCCACCCCCTTGCACCCCCCGCAGATGTTGATAATCCATCACCACATCCTATTCCCCTGAGCCTAGACGCTCACGGGCAATCCTTAATAAAGTGCCCCAGGCAAATATTTACAATGCACGGGAATTGGTGAGCCAGTTAAAATTATTTACCATTCCCAAGTAAGACAATAAATATCTCTGACCTGGGAGTTTCATTTCTGAAAACAGTCAACTCCCTTCTATCCCACTAACCGTCTTGCAGGTAACAATGACCGACTTCGCATGAAATGTGGAAAGATATATTCCTACTATAGTAGCCTTGCTCAACTTTCCAGTAACAGCAATGGCTTTGCCACACCTTTGCCACCAGTTGTTATTTATTTATTTATTTGAAAGATTTTTATCTTTAAGTAATCTCTACACCCAATGTAGGGCTCGAGCTTACAACCCTGAGATCAAGAGCCACATGTTCCATTGACTGAGCCAGCCAGGCACTGCCCTGCCAGTTGTCTTTTTTTTTTTTTTAAACAGAGTTATTAAATTGTAATTACATACCATCAAGTCCATGTTTTAAGAGTATGATTCAATGATTTGTAGTAAATTTACAGTTGTGCAAACATCAGCACATGCCAGTTTTAGAACATTCATCACCTCAAAAGATCCCTCATACCTTTCTGCAGCTGACCTCCAGTTTGAAGAATCAACACACAATTCAACTCAACTATCTTGTATTGAGCACCTAGGCATGCAAGACATTGTGCTGGGTGCTGTGATATAAAAATGGAAAAGTGTGACTGCATTCTTAGGGAGCTCACAGGAGACAAGGGAGTCAACATATAAGCAAGTAACTATAACACACTGGATGAGTGGGATGGAAAGCAAAGGGAAAATTATTTTTTCTGCCTGGAGAATGGGGGCTGATAGAAGAACAGGAGCTGAGGGAAGAATCTAACTATAGAGAAAGGAGATACCAATGTATCTATAAGACGAATCAGGCAGTAATAATAATAAAGGAAGCAATTTGAAATATGAACATTGTTGGATTGGAAAACATGAATTCCAAATTTTAAGGATGGCTAATAAAAGCAGTGAACAGTGAAATGGCCATCACACAAAGTGAAATTAGTGAATAAAAAGACACGATACAGTTTTCAAGAACAAAGAGTAAAACGATGAAGCAACTGAAGTTAATGAGCAAAACGAAAAGACCTAGGGGGGGCCAAATTCCTTTAATAAGCAAACAATAAGAATTCCAGAAGGATTGGGGTGCCTGGATGGCTCAGTCAGTTGAGTGTCAGACTCTTCGTATCCCCTCAGGTCATGATCTCATGGGCCGTGGAATCGAGCCCTGCATGACACTCCTTGCTCACTGGAGAGTCTGCTTGAAATATTCTCTCTCTCCCCCTCTGCCCCTCCTCCTGCACGTGCGCACGCCTGTGTGTGCGCACGCTCTCTCCTTCTCTCAAATAAATAAATCTTCAAAAAAAAAATCCACTAGGATTGATCAGAGAAGCAGTAGGAATAACAGGAGAACACTTCTCTGTGCTGAAGAAAGATTTGAGTCCTTAGATCAAAAGTATACCAATTACCAAGGCAAAACTAATAACAAACAAACAAACAAACAAGACCCCCACAATAGGCATATGTGGGGGAACTATGTCAATTCCTAGAATAAGAAAGAGTAACAACCTTTTGTGTAAAAACAGATTATACACAAAAGAAAAACAATTTAGAGTGACATTAGTCTTTTATCTGTAACTTTCGATGTCAGAAGATTGTGGAAAAATATTCACTAGGCATTGAGATAAAAAGAAACAATGGCCCCAAAATTCTATCCCCAGACAATTTATTATACATTTTGGAAGGCAACAGAAAATCCCAGCATGTAAAACTAATGTTTACCATCACATGCATTTCCTGAAAAAAAAAAAAAAATTCAAGGAAGATTTCCAGTCAACTTAAAGATAGATCAAAATAGAAAGTTGAGAATAGGACAAATGTGGTTTAAAGGAAATTGGAAATGAAATTTCTCAAAATACCACTTGCCATAGCATTAGAAAAAACCAGAAATAAACCTAATGAAAGAGGTTTAAGACCTCTCTCTAGAAAACTACAAAACTAAGAGAAATTAAAGACCTCAATAGATGGAGAGATCTCTATCAAGTTTATGAATCGGGAGACTTAATATGGTTTCGGCAAAAATTCTCACCAAACTGATATAAAGATTTAATTCACTCCAATCGTAATCCCAGCAGATTTTGTGTGTAAGTGTGAAAATTGACACACCGATTACAAAATTTATCTGGAAACTAGAGGACACAGAATAGCCAAACAAATCTTTAAGAATAAATATGAAGGATTTATATTACATGATTTTAAAATTTACTATAAATTAAGACAATGTAGTATTATTGCACAGACCTACACATCAACTAGGCATAATAGGGAGTCCAGAAATAGACCTCTACATATATGGTCATTTGATTTTTTTCAACAAAGGCACCACTAAAATTTAATGTGGGGAAGGTTTTTTTCAATAAATGACTTTAGAGCAACTGGATATCCATAGGGGGTGGGGAGGCTTCACACCATACACAAAATTTGTTTTGAAGTGGATCATACACCTAAATGTGAAAGTTAAAACAATCTAGCTTCTAGAAGAAAGTGGGGTATCTTCATGACCTTTAAGTAAGCAAAAATTTCATAAAAGGACACCAAAAGCAGGGGCGCCTGGGTGGCTCAGTCAGTTAAGCATCCGACTCTTTTTTTTTTTTAAAGATCTTATTTATTTATTTGAGAGAGAGAGTGTGAGAGAGAGAGCATGAGAGCAGGGTGAGGGGCAGAGGGAGAAGCAAACTCCCCGCTGAGCAGGGAGCCTGATGCAGGGCTTGATCCCAGGACCGCAGGATCATGACCTGAGCTGAAGGCAGATGCTTAACCGACTGAGCCACCCAGGTGTCCCAAGCATCCAACTCTTGATCTCAGTTCAGGTCTTGATCTTGGGGTCGTGGGTTCAAGCCCATTCGGGGAAAAAAAAAAAAAAAAGGACACAAAAAGCACTAACATAAAACAACAACAAAAAAGATAACTTAGTTGTAATTAAAATCAAGACTTTCTGTTCATCGAAGATATCACTGAGAAAGTGAATGAGTTAAGTCATATACATGGATATGCCTGCAATACATATGACAAAGGACTTGTATCAAGAATATCCCACTCCCCCTGCTTGTGTTCCCTCTCTCTCTGTGTCTCTCTCTTTCAAATAAATAAATAAAATCTTTTTAAAACAAACAAACAAACAAACAAAAAAGAATATACAAAGAACTCCTAATATCAATAAGAGAAAGACAACCCAATTGAAAAATGGGCAAACAACTTGAACAAGAGTTTCACTCAAGAGAATTATCAAATGGCCTATAAGCATACAAAAAGAAGCCCAGTATCATTATTCATCAGGGAAATACAACTTAAAAACCACAATGAGATGCCACTATATACCCACCAGAATCACTACATTTAAACACCCTAAGAATATCAAAGACTAAAGACCATGTGGAGAAAGTGGACCTCTCTTCTACTCCTGGTAGGAGTATAATTTGATACCAGTTTAGAAAATGGCAATCTCTATTAAGCACTTTTATATCGACAGGGGGCACAAACCTTTGTGTAATAAAGTTATAAGGCACACACCTTTATGCAACAATTAAGATAGCATCAAAAAATGCAAAATGAAGGGAGTGGGGATTATATCAGGACAGCACACTGAGCATGTATCTATTTCTCTCTGCCTAAAATCCCACTGAGATCATACAAAAGCTATCCTTAACAGATTTAAAAAGAAAAACACCTTCAGTAGTTCAGAAAACCAAGAAAATGTAAATTATTGGACTAAAAGACACGAGAAAATCTTGGAAGACAGATGTAGCCTGGAACATATTAATTTAAAAAAGAGAGAAAGGAGGAAAACAAGAGCCCAAACATGTGAAAAGAAGTCCACTGTTGCTCTTGCTCCACTAAGCCCAAGAGCAGGTTCAAAGTCACTTCAATAAACTCCACAAGTAGAAAGTGGACTTGGGGGCTTCTGACAGCTGATATGCTCTCTCCCCTTCCTTCTACCATTTCATTTATTCATTAGCAAACATTCATTGTGCACCTTCTATGTGCCAGGCACTGTTGTAGGCAATGTGAAGGAAAGATTGAACAAAGCTCTCTTTCAGGAGCTCACATTCTAGTGGGGGGAGAGGGGGGAGAAAGAATAAGCTGGTAAATTATATAATATTTTAGTGAGAAATATTGAGAAAAATTAATCTGTAAAGGAGACAGTGTTCCAGTTATTATTGCTACATAAAACATCAACCCAAAATCCGTGGCTTAAAACAACCACAGTCATTTTATTATCTCTCAAGGTTTCTGTGGGTCAGGAGTTAGAGAAGGGCTCAGCTGGGCAGGTTCTGACTCAGGATCTCTCCTGTGTCTGCAATCAGATGGCAGCCAGAACAGGATGGGGGAAAGGGAGAGCTGAAGCAGCTGGGGACTGACCAGGCATGTCTTTCTCTCCCAAATAGTCTCAGGGCCTCTCCATGTGGTCTTTCCAGGTCAGTTAGCATTAAAAAGAAAACCACATCTCAAAATGGAGTTACTTATGTTAAGGCCCCACATCAGTTAAGACTTCACACTTAACTAACTGCAGTTTCAAACCCCCCCCCCACTGCCCCGCCCTCACCACATAATCTTTAACAGGGCAAACTGGAATTTCCTGGCCAACACTAGGAAGTAAGCCCCTGATAGACCACTTCCATTCCCCTTAGGAGGGTGAGTTGTCGGAAAAAATGCATTCCTTGCTAGTAAATTCCCCTTTTCTGCCCCCTTTACCTTTAAAAACCTACTTTGGACAGCTCTTCTACTTAGTAGATGGAATGCTGCCTGACTTATGAATCATTTAATAAAGCCAATTAGATCTTCAAATTTACTTGGTTGAATTTAGGGTTTTTTTTAAGCACTAGTTGGGGATTTCTCCCAGCATGGAAGCCTCAGGGCAGTCAGACTGCTTATCCAGTGGCTGAAGGCTTCAAGAGTGATATTTCAGTGAGCAAAGAGAAAGCTGCAACACATTTATAACCGAAACTCAAAATCACAGGGCAGGGTATCACTTCTGCCATACTCTGTTGGTCATAAAAGTCCACCCCACTTCTAGCAGAGGGAGTAAGGAGTGCACCTCAATGGGAAGTGTCAGAATCACAGGTAAAAAGTGCACATGGGTGGGAGATACTGCTGTGGCCATCTTTAGAAAATATAACGTTAGGGGTAGAAAGTCATCTCTCTTAATTAACAACTAAAATACAATTATTCCAATCACTTTATTTTTAAAGATGGGGCTGAGAGAGCTTAACTGGCTAGTCCCAAGTCACACGGCTAGTGGTGGGGAGGCCATTACATAATGGCTCCCATTCCAGATTTAAATATTCTACTGTATGGAGACTGTAGAAGACTCAGAGCCCTATGAGTATAGTTACATACAATTTAAATTTAAAATTCTGATTCCAATTTTTTTTAAAGATTTTATCTATGAGAGAGAGAGCGTGCGCGTATGTGCGCACAGGCGGGGGGGGGGGCAGAGGGAGAAGCAGACTCCCCGCTCAGCAGGGAGCCCGACGTGGGACTCGATCCTGGGACTCCAGGGTCATGACCTGAGCCGAAGGCAGAGGCCTAACTGACTGAGCCACCCAGATGCCCCTAATGATTCCCATTTTTAATAACATTGGAAATTCAGCAATCATCCTCTTTGTTTCAGTAAAATACACATAACATAAAATTGACCATTTTAACCATTTTTAAGTGTACAGTTCAGTGCCATTAAGTACATTCCCATTGTTGTGCCACCACCACGGCCATCCATCTCCAGAACCTCTTCATCTTCCCATCTTTGCAAAACTCTGTGCCATTAAACAATAATTCCCCATTTCCCTTCCCGGCAATCATTTTAAACCAGATTATATTTTATATATGTTTTCACCTCCTCAATCTTCCACAAAATATCAACTATATAGGAAATTTAATCTTATACCATTAACTACGAGAATCTTTGTTAGTGGTTTTCATACAATGGAACCCTTGAAACCTCCCACTATGTCTAGAATTCATTTGCTGTCCCCCAAAGGGATTCTTCTTCACGTGCTGAAAACACACATCCATAGCTAATAATGAATGAGTCAGAGCAGCTGGAAGCAGATGTGTCCCATGATAAAACTGGAGTGGAAGTGATCCACCTGCCTGGGGAAAGTTCCGGTGTGAGTGAGCACCAGGACAGCTAAGCTGGCCTGGGCATGGCAGCGTGGGGTGTACTGCAGTTGAGTTCCGATGCTAACTACGCAGAGTTTGCACAGACCCCACAGGTTGAGGGCAAGTCCTCCACAGAATGAGCTCACCTCAGATACCAGCCACAAGTCTCGGGGAGGGGGATCTCCAGTCCACCCATACTTCTGACCTACTGGATATAAATTTGGAGGTTCCCACAACCCTCTAGGTCTGATAATTCACTAGAACAACTCAAAGAATTCAGAAAAGTGCTATACTTACTATGATCACAGTTTTATTTTATTTTTTTAAAGATTTTATTTTCAAGTAATCTCCACACCCAACGTGGGGTTTGAACTCACAACCCTGAGATCAAGAGTCACACACTCTACCGACTGGGCCAGCCAGGTGCCCCTGCAGTTTTATTTGAAAGACACATGAGACAAGTTCTGGGAGGGCATGCAGAACATCTGTGCCCTCTCCCTGTGAAATCAGAGCATGTCACCCTCCAGGCAAATCGGTGTTCACTAAATAGGAAGCTCCAGTGAGCTAGAGTGTGCAGAGATTTTATTAGGGTTTCATTATGTGGGCACGGTTGAGTAAATCATTGGCTATCTGATTCAACTCAATTCTCTGCTTCCTCCCTAGAGGTCTGGCTGGCCCAAAGTCCCAAACCTCTAATCACTCAGTTGGCCTTGCTGGTGACCAGTCCCAATCATGAAGATTAGTAAGCGCCCCCATGAGCCATCTCACTGTAACAATGGCATTCCTCTCCCTCAGGAAATCCCAACGGTCTTTAGAAGCTCTGTGCTAGGGGCGCCTGGGTGGCTCAGTCGTTACATGTCTGCCTTCGACTCAGGTCATGATCCCAGCGTCCTGGGATAGAGTCCCGCATGGGGAGCCTGCTTCTCCCTCTCCAGCTCCCTGCTTCTTGTGTTCCCTCTCTCACAGTTTCTCTCTGTCAAATAAATAAATAAAATCTTAAAAAAAAAAAAGAAGCTCTCTGCTAGGACAAACAGCAAATTCTTCATTACACAAAAAATAAAGATACCAATAATTATGCATGCTGACAGAAAAGGTTGTGTTAATAGACTAAGTTACTGTCTATGCACATTAAAAAATCATAGGTAATCGTAAAGAAACTAGAAACAAAATGTACCCATACAAAGACGAGAAATGTTTCCCCAAGAGAAAACCGGAGAAAAAGAAAACTTGATCAATACAACTATAGACAGGAAAAAGAAGAGGAATAAAAGGGGCACCTGGTGGCTCAGATGGTTAAGCATCTGCCTTCAGCTCAAGAGTCCTGGGATCGAGCCCCACGTCAGGCTCCCTGCTCAGCAGAGAATCTGCTTCTCCCTCTGCCTCTCCTCTCCACTTGTGCCCCCCACCCCAAATAAATAAATAAAATCTTAAAAAAAAAAAGAAGAGGAATAAAAGAAGGAACACAAAACACAAAACATCATGGTAGGAATCAAGAGTTCAGAGAAATTAAGAAGAAAATGACAAACAATCCAGTACAAAACCAGGCACCATCCTGTTGTGGAATACCATGGAGCGGTTAAAAAAGGAAAGGTAGATATATAAATAGACAGAGACACAGGAAGATGTCCCATTGTTAAGTGAAGTAAAATAATTAAAATGAAGTAAATGAAGTAAAAAAAAAATTAAGACCTAGAATAGCATGTGTACTATGATCCTATCGTTTTTTTTTAAATCTATCTTTCAAACTACCTACCTACCAAACTGTGCATAAACGTGCCTGCAAATTCCTATAAGCAGGTGACAGAATGACAATCCCTTATCTGAAGCCTCAGAACCAAATGAGTTTCAAAAGTCAGGCTTGTTCAGACCGTAAAGGTAAAGGGGGACTATACCATATAGTCAGTAACACCTCCAGGAGGGTCTGGGGCAGCCCTCTTAATCAAACCCATTCGTATTTCTCTCGGGAAATGCGTGACTGCTCACCGTAGTGGGACAGATAAAGATGACAAATAGCCCCACACTTGTTCAGATCATGTTTACTACCCAAATGAGGTCAAGTCAGATTTTGTGGTGAAATGAAGTCAGGTCAGGTTTTGCTATAAAGAATTATGGGGAGGGGGAACCTAAAATACCCCTTGGTTCTGGATCAACCAGGATTATATGTGGGGTGGGGAGAGGAAGAAGGAAGGGTGAAGAGGGTCTGACATTCCTATTCCACATTGTTCTGTTAGTTTGAATATTTTCATAGTAAGAATGGATTTGTGTATTAGTTGTGGAATTAAAACCCATGTGTAAAAAAAAAAAAAAAGATGGCTTCAGAGATGATATAAAATCCCAGAGGTGGTAAATAAGAGGCAAAAGGCCACTACAAATCTGGGGACTGCCCCAGGAGCTCCTGGAAGCATCCAGTAAATACTTCCTGAAATAGTACACACGACATGGATAAGAAGTCCTGATTCTCAGATACTCTTCCTGTATTTGCTGACCGCGTGTCTGTCTCCCTACGAAAACATTTACTGAGCATTGCATAGGACAAGCACCTGAGGTTCTAGAGCACACATTTTTTGGTAGAACTGACGCTCTGCCTATCCCTGTTGTTCGGTCCAGTGGCCCCGGGCACACCTTCCACAGTGAGGCTGTGTGAGAAGGTATTAAATGAAGCACACAACTGTCTACACCCTGCTACCCTCACGGCTTCAGCACCAGGCTCACAGGCTTCCTCTGTCCTCCCCGGCTGGGCCCCTACCTAGGTTCTTCACCTTCATGTCACATTACGGAGCCGGCCCCCTGCTTCTGTCTCACGACGCTCCTCCTCTCTGGCCACACTGGGATAGTCAATGTTCTAGTGCGCACTCCATGCTCTCCAACCCCAAGCCTTTGCTCATGCTGCTCCCTTCACCTGGAATGTTCTCCCTTCCCATCTCTTCCCCACCAATCTCTTAACCATCTTCTCAGGCTCTGCCTCCATTAAAGCTTTTCTGGTTCTCCCATCAGCCCTAATCCCTCCCTCCTTTGAGCCACCTAAGAACTTTGTTCCTTTTATGACACTGCCTTCACCTTGAACTCTGGCTATCTGTGGATGCCTGAATTCACATACCAGATGCCAAGCCTGGTGAAAATGCCCCGTGCAAGGCAGGCCCTTCAGGCTCACCTGCTGAACCAACACCTTCACGGTTCGTTCACAGACTCCAAAGACTAACAAGGTCAAAGTCTTGGAATCAGCCAGCTTTACTATGACCCGTTTTATGGCTGCTGGGAACAATCCTAACCATGGTCATGGAGGGAGTGCATCGTCTGTGCAACACTAGATAAACAGAGTGTGCCCAGTGCATCTCGTGCATATGCACGAGACTTATATAAAGAAAGAAATGTGTTGGAATCCAGCTGCCCATCCACCTTACATGTTACCTAATGTAACCCTCACAAAAATGTCTAGGGGAAGGCATTTTCCTATTTTAAAACTAAGACTACGGTTTTAGATGAGTTGGCTAAGACTGAAACGGATTAAGCGAGGTTACCCAGCAGTCAGTGTTAGGACTGAGATTTTTAATCTGGGTCTGACTCAGAGACCAGTGCTCTTTTAATTACCCCACATTTGCAAACTTGTATACTTGTGACTTTTATTCTTACAGTCACGTTCCCCCCCACATTGATGAGGTCACAGGCACAATTACACCTCATAGCTTACGAGGGTAAGCTCTTTTTATGTCTTTTTTTTTAATCAAATTTATGAGTCAAAAGGAAGTAAAACAACGCTATTGTTAAAAGGGATTCTAGGAAAGCTCACTGGCCTTCTTCAGCTTCTCCCTCCTGCAAATGATCTGAACTGGACAAGCCTGGATGGAGAGCGGCCCTCCATCTTCAATACTTCTCTCCAATCCTAATTATCTGGGATGTGATTATTCTTACTGTGGACTCTGTAGGCACCTTATTTATGTTTTAATGACAATAAATAATTATTGACACGCTAACTACTGGTATTGACATATTGATGTCAATTTACTATTGATATACTTATTGATGTATTTACTCACCGTCTACAAATTGATATCTTTCCCAGAACAGTAATAGCCAAGGGAGGTGGGAAGTCTCAATGAATCAGAGAGGAAATAATCCTAAACTGGGAGTCAAAAAAAAACTGGTTCCATAGCTCCCATAATTACTATGTATTCAAGTTAATCTCCTGCTAGGCTTCAGTTTCTGTATCTGTAAAAGTTAAGGGTGGCTCTAGATTCTGAGACGCCTTTTGGCTCGGCATGCTTGCAGACACCAGTCTTTTATAATATATAGTATAATAGGTTAGACAGCCTGTTGGTCTTTGGTATCACAAGAATTCTAGAATGGGGCATGTGCTGTATTGGTTTGATGTGATTTGAAATCCACTTGTTCTTGACAAAGGCTAATAAAGTAAAGCTGTTGTTAGAAGTAGTTGTTTTGCTGGAAGAGTGAGGTAAACTGTACTGTAACAGCATGTCAACATCTGGTCATCTGCTCCTTTGCCCCTGATACTCAGTAGCTCAATTGCTGAGGGCCTCTCTGGGTGTCTATCAGTAAAAACATGGAGCAGCAATACCGAAAGTTTGAGAACACCATCCAATGGGTGAGGGGACTCGGCCCATTAAAACAGCACTCTGAAGCCCTTGGGGCAAGTAGCTTTTGCTTCAGTAAAGGCGACTCTACTCTTTCCAGAGCAGCCACCAGCTGGGGAATAAAGAGTACACTTCAGGGGCACCTGGGGGGCTCAGTCGTTAAGCGTCTGCCTTCGGCTCAGGTCATGATCCCAGGACCCTGGGATCGAGCCCCGGTCAGGTTCCCCGCTCAGCGGGGAGTCTGCTTCTCCCTCTCCCACTGCCCCTCCCCCCCCAAGCTCGTGTGCTCTCTCTCTCACTCTCAAATAAATAAATAAAATCTTTAAAAAAATAAGTGAAAGTACATCTCAACTGAATTTGGGCTTTATTTCTTTCAGATTCCCCCTTGACTGGAACAATAATGGGATTAATCTATCATTGTTTGGGAGTATGCTGTGTATTGGTTTATGAAGGGGCATTATCCTGTATGCTACAGGCTTGTGAAATACCCCTAGTGAATCTGGGTTAAAGAAATTGCTGCCAAAAGAAACAGTCTCTGAGCATTAATTTGCCATGAAACAAAACAAGACCGAACTCTCAAAGCTTCCACCCTGCTCCTTATCCTTGCCAGTAGTTTAGAATTTAGTCTTCCTTGGGTGTTGCCAGGGTGATCTATCTATCTTTCTTTCTTAAATCTTTTTTATTTATTTGAGAGAGAGAGAGAGTAAGAGAGCACATGAGAGGGGGGAGGGTCAGAGGGAGAAGCAGGCTCCCCGCTGCGCAGGGAGCCCAATGCGGGACTCGATCCAGAATCAAAACCTGAGCCAAAGGCAGTCGCTTAACCAACTGAGCCACCCAGGCGCCCCTGTTTCTTAATTTTTTTAAATTATTTATTTGTTAGAGAGAGAGAGAGGCAGAGATTGCGAGCGCACAAGTGGGGGGAGGGGCAGAGGGACAGGGAGAAGCAGACTCCCCAATGAGCAGGGAGCTCCCTGCGGGGCTTGATCCCAGGACCTGAGCCAATGGAAGGCAGACGCTTAACCAAGTGAGCCACCCTGGCGCTCCCTTCTTAACTTTGTAAACAAATATGCTTTCCTTCCTTCTGACTATAGAAGAAACATATGTTCATAAGCAGATAAACTGGAAAATGCAAAAAAGTAGAAAAATGAAGACAATCATTCATAATCTCATCTGGGATTAATAATCCCAAACACATTCTGGGATATTTCTTCCATACATTTTTCTACATGTAGCTTCGCCCCCCCCCCCCCCCCCGCCCCATAATTGAAACCATGTTGTATAAATTGTTTTACATTCTGGTGGGTTTGTTTTTTTTCAAATATCATTAACAGGTCTTTCCCGATCTGAAAGCTCATCCCGTTTCCTGGTTTACTGGTGACGCTTCCTAGTTCATTTCTCAGTGATTAGGCTTTGGGGCTGTTTCTCTAGTTTGCTATTATAGTTAAGTAAACCCGCAAGGCACAGAACTTTTTTTTCTTTTCCCAACTTCAGCGCGGCTTTAAAGACCCATTCCATTACACAGAATTAAGGGGCAGCAGTTAGCGCGGAGAGCAATTCCTCTCACTTTAGGAAAAGAATCCAATATAGAGGGCAATTTTGGAGTCTTTAGAGACATCTAATTACTTAGCATTTGGAAAGACAATGGGTCTAGTCGCATACATGGGTATTTTTAGGGCCGGGTAATTGTTTTAACCTTCGCAGGGCTCTCACCCTACAGCAATGTGAAGTGCCCAGAGGCAGCTTCTCAGCGGGGGCGGCCGCCCCCTGCGGCGCCGACTCTCCCGCTCCGACCCCGGCGCCGGCTCCCTTACCTGGGCAGCGCCGACTCCTCCGTGCGGTCCAACGCGCCGGCCACCGAGGGCAGCGCCAGGACCCCGTCCAGGTCGAACACGGCCGCACGCAGCGCCATGGCGGCCCACCGAGGCAGACAGCGCCCGGAGCTGCACGGAGGCGGGGAGCTGGCTCGGAGCGGCTGGCCGCCGGGCCTCGCCTCGCACTGGTCCACCCGGGCCCCGCCCCGCCCCGCCCCCTGGCCTGGTCCCGCAGGGGTGGCGACCGACGGGGTGAGCCCGGGCTCTATCTCCACCGCCTCCAGGCATCGAGTTCCCGGGCTCGAGTCCCGTGATAGCTGACCGCTTCACACGAATTTGCCAGACTTTCACTGGTCGGGGGCAGGCCTCAGAGAAGGGGTCTGAGAAATAGCCAGGGGCCACAGACCCCTTAAAGTGTGTGTGTGTGTGTGTGTGTGTGTGTGTGTGTGTGTGTGTGTGTGTGTGCGCGCGCGCGCGCGCTTCATTCAGTGTTTGGATCCTTCCATGTTCCTTTCCATTGGCATATCCACTAAACTAATAGCTTTGTTGCCCCTCCTTTTGGTGCATATATTTACGGATGCCTCACTATCCTGACCACGCTCCCCTCATCACACACTTATCTGTCGAGGCAAAATGTGTTTCAAGAATAAAATATGCTCCAGGGCACCTGGGTGGCTCAGATGGTTAAGCGTCTGCCTTCGGCTCAGGTCATGATCCCAGGGTCCTGGGATCGAGTCCCGCATCGGGCTCCCTGCTCCTTGGGAGCCTGCTTCTCCCTCTGCCTCTCTCTCTCTCTCTCTCTCTGTCTCTCATGAATAAATAAGTAAAATCTTTAAAAAAAAAAAGAATAAAATATGCTCCAGATACCGTATGCCAACTCAGAATACATCTACACCAATCTCTTGTTGGGATGAGGCTTAGAAGTAAAGTTGGAGTACTTATTACCTCTTGGAACATTCTCCTTGTACTAATGCTGCCTAAAAATGTTCCAGCTTTGTTTTAAATCACAGATTCCACACTATTGGCTCCTTTGTTTCTGGACTTTGCTTAAGAGTGTCTGAGTTGTACTTGCCTGAGGATTGCTGGACTCCTCATGCCTGTAGTGTAGCTCTGTGAATTAAAACATGCTTTGGGCCTAGTGTCCCAGCTTGCCAGGAGCATGCCTCAAGACACAAACACCAGAGACCTCTCTGTTTAATGTGTCATCTCTGAATTTATCCAAGATATTCTGCCCCATTTAGCTAGAAGAATGTTGTGAAAGATCATCAGATACCTTACTGAAATCAAGAGGTATTCATCTACAACATTCTTTGTATCTACCAATTATCAATCTGTGGAAGAAGAAAAATGAGTCCACTTTGGGTGTTTTGCTCTGGTGAACTTTGACCATGCTTACGTCTCTTGCCTTATAACCTCATCTGGGATCTGTCTGAGGCTGTTATTAGTGCTTTCTGAAATCCACCCCTACAAAGTAGGAAGTAGGAAGTATGTAGTCAACAATGCCAAATTTAGCAGAGGGAACTGGAAAAAGCCATTCGATTTTGGATTTGGATGACACTGGGTGACCTCCTTCAGAACACTTTTAGTGGTTTTGGAGATAGGAGCTGGATTACCTGGGTTTGAGAGAGGTAAAGAAGTGACTACAACAATCTCTCATGAAGTTGGTGATCTCAAAAGCAAAACTGAGCCTTAAAAAAATAATAATTAAATAAACAAATTGTAACATGGCTTGTAGAGTATGAACCCTCTTAAATTAAATCTCCAACTTAGACTTTCCTTTGGTCTCCAAACTTGCATATCCAACCTCCTACTCCACATCTCTTGAATGTCCAACAGGTATCTCGAATTTATCATGACCAAAACAGAACTCTTGCTGCATTCCCACCTCTCAAACCTGTTCTCCCCAGTACGTTCCTAGTCTTACTCAATGGCACCCCCATTCACTTAATTACTTAGCCCAAAGAACTTGGAGTCGCCTCTGGATTCCCCGTTCCCCTTTAAGCTGTGTGCTCTTGAACTCAGTCCCAGTGATGTCCGGATGATTAGGGCAAAGGTAATAGCTTCAGGTTCAGTGGTGTTTTTTGGCAGTCTTTCTTAAAGGCTCACCCGGGAGCTGACTTCTCCACTACTTTCAAAGGTTTTGTAGGTTCCTAATATCCCGTATTAAAGCTCTCTCTATTTAATAACTAGAGTGATTTCTGCTGCCTCACAGGTGTACCATTTAGGAATACATATCCATATATGTTTGTAAACATAACAAAGCAAAGAGGAAGGACACATTAACAGAATTGGATTTTATAAATCCCCCTTTTGAGAAGGAAAGTAAGAAACACAGAACACGAGACCCCATTTTAAGATGGGGATCATTGAGGGTTAAGAGGAAACTATGAAGCTCTTACAGGGACCTTTGTTTATTCAGGAGCGTTTACGCTGATAAAGTGATCTGGTCTGGAATATTTTGTAATACCTTATGAGTTGCAGAACTTCCTGGCTGAACTGCTTAGCCAAGGTTTAGTGGTCTCAATCCTTTTACTGTGCTCTGCTCTTTCTCATGGGTCACACTTCCCCTAGGTTTTCTGCCAGCCAACATAGAGGAAGGTAAGAGCTCACTCAGCTGGGCTCTGGAAACAGGGTATCTTTTTAAAATGTAAATCACAACCCTTTTGTCTGCTAATTTTAATATTTATAAAATGCATTTGAGGTGATAGCATGAAATCATAAAAACATGACGAATGTGGTAGTGCAAATGCAGAAGTTACACTTCATGCTAATCACTAGATTCACAATGAACTTACAGTAAACTTATATCTGGTTTTGTTTTGGATTTCCTGCCACCGCACCCTTTCCCACCACCTGCTAGACCTTGGTTTTCCAACCCTATTTTAACACTCTATTTAATTCCTGCTGGTTGAGAAAGGATCTCACACTGCTGCTGCTCCTACTGTAGGTGTTTGAATCATGCTAAATTAAAGTTGTCTCTGGTAGTTTTCTGAACCCACATTCCACCTGATGCTTTGTCTTTCTTTAGTGCAGCAAATGAATTTCTTTAATTCATTCAGAAAATTATGTATTAAGCACTTTCTGGGCACTTGGGATTCATTGGAAAATACAACAGACAAAATTAGGGACTAAGAAGCTTCCATTGTAGTGGAATGATGAATTCAAGGAATTTCTAGTTGCTTCTGGAGCAATGAGAATGACATTAGTAATATTTATCGAGGCTACTTGTCATTTTTCTTAGTTGGTTTTTTGTTTTGACTGCCAAACATCTATAACCTCTTCCTATATTTGAAAAATTCTACTCTACAGTGGACATCTGTCATTCAGAGATGCCCAGTGTCCTTCAAACATCTATTTTGATAATTCTCACATTTTGAGTTCTACCTCTGCAAGCTAGACTCCACAAACACCGTTTTTCCTGGGCTTCCTTAATGCTGGTCATATGACTTGTGCTCTGCCCATCAACCTTCTGGCCTGAGATTTGGGTATGGAATGAGCAACTTGAAGCAACAAATGTACCAACAATGGCAAAGCAGATGCATCTAGTTTTTCTGGAGAGGACAGTATGGAGCTTCTCCAGTCTAGTCCTGGATACTTGATATGGATGCAGTGGCACAATGATGGCTTCGTAAAAATTGTACCATGGCATGGTTTGCTGTCATTACGTTCTTGGCTGTGTAGTTTCCAAGCCTGCTTCTCTTGTCCTCCCTGAGATTCTGTGAGCCTGCCTTGAGCTAGGGTGAAGTTCTGTGAGTTAGGCTCAGCAAATCGGATGCACCCAGCCCAGACTTGATAGCAGGAGCTGGTAAAAGGAACAGGGACAGAGGAGAAGGTTGGGTTGGCAGTTTTGGGACAGCAGCAGTATCCAGGGGTCCCAGCTGGCAGGAATGATGCAGGCCTCAGCATTCAGCAACAGGAACAGCGGTGTGTTCCCAAGGCCGGTTCTGCTGTGTGAATTTGGTATTGGCCCTCTCTACTGCTGGTTTTCCAAGTTTGGTTCTCCAAGCTTCCTGAGAGCCTCACCAATAGCCTATCATTAAATATATTCCCTGCCTAAATCAGCCAGCGTAGGCACTTCTCACCCCTTACCAATTCCCAAAACCCTTCTTACTGTGCCTTCTGGAACCTTCTGGAACTCACCATGCCCTTTGGAACTTCAGGGTCATTATCAGCAAGATCCACTCTTTCCCTCAACCTCTTTTCTATTCTCTTGCTCTTCTTGCTTGATCTCAAATGTTGCTCTCCTCTGAGGCACCTATTTTCCCTCTTCTCTCTTCCTCCGCTTGTGTGCCACTGACAGGGGGAGAGGGGGAAGACCTTTTTAGTCCTTATCGCTGCTCCCAAATCCTCCCTAAGACCCATAACATTAACCTCACCTCAGCCGATTGTACCACTCTGGACCCAACGACTCTACTACTCTTCCCTAGTCAGCTCTCTCTCCTGATCTCCTGGGAGACCAAAGGACACATTCCTTTCTCCCCTCAGCCTCCAGTGCTTTCCGTCCATCCTCACTCTCAGCCAGTCTCTTTGCTTCCCATTTCACTGAGAAAATTGAAGCAATCAGAAAACTTCCACAAACCCCCACCTCTCTATTGATTCATCTACCTGTACCTTCTCTCCAGCTGCCCTGAACAGCTGCCTCTGCTCCTGCCTAAGCTTGACTCTTCCACTGAGGCATTGAATTTGGTACCTTTGTAGGCAGAAGGACAACTTCTCACTCCACCATCCATGATCTCCTCTCCTGGATCATCCCATTCACATGCCAACTGTTATGGACTGGATGTATTTATGTGTCTCCTCCCCCGCCCCCCGCCCAGATCTGTATGTTGAAGCCCCAATGCCCAATATGATGGTATTTGGAGGTAGGGCTTTTGGGAGGAAATTGGGGTTAGATGAGGTCATGTGGATGGGCCTCATGATGAGATTAGTGTCCTTATAAAAAAAGACACCAGGGCGCCTGGGTGGCTCAGTTGGTTAAGCGACTGCCTTCGGCTCAGGTCATGATCCTGGAGTCCCGGGATTGAGTCCTGCATCGGGCTCCCTGCTCAGTGGGGAGTCTGCTTCTCCCTCTGATCCTCCCCCCCATGCTCTCTCTCTCTCTCTCTCTCTCTCTCAAATAAATAAATAAATAAATAAATAAACAAATAAATAAATAAATAAATAAAATCTTTTAAAAAAATAAATAAAAATAAAAAAAGACACCAGAAAGCTTGCTCTCTTGTTCTGTGCAGACACAGAAGAGGTCATGTAAGCGCAAAGCCAGATGACGGCCAGCTACATGCCAAGAGGCCTCAGAATGAAACCGCCCCCTGCTGGCACCTTGATCTTGGACTTCCAGACCGCAGAACTGTGAGAGAGAAATTTCTGTACTTTAAGCCACCCAGTCTTCGGTATTTTGTTATGGCAACTCAAGTAGACTAAGACACCAACAGTCTGTAACTTCACTTATTAAAAAAAATGAATATCCGTCCCCGCCGCTGCCCCCGCCGCGCGCGGAGCGGGGACGCGAGTCATGGAGGAGACGCCGCCCCCGGGCTGCAGCAAGCCGCACCTGGAGAAGCTGACCCTGGGGATCACCCGCATCCTAGAATCTTCCCCAGGTGTGACAGAGGTGACTATCATAGAGAAACCACCTGCTGAACGTCATATGATTTCTTCATGGGAACAAAAAAATAACTGTGTGCTACCTGAGGATGTGAAGAATTTTTACCTGATGACCAATGGCTTCCACATGACATGGAGTGTGAAGCTGGATGAGCACACCATTCCATTGGGCAGCATGGCAATTAATAGCATCGCAAAACTGACTCAACTCAACCAGTCTTCCGTGTATTCACTCCCAAATGCACCAACTCTGGCAGACCTGGAGGATGATGCACTTGAAGCCAGTGAGAACCAGCCAGAGAAGCCTCACTTTGATTCTCGCAGTGTGATATTTGAGCTGGATCCTTGCAATGGGAATGGGAAGGTTTGCCTTGTCTACAAAAGAGGGAAACCAGCGTTAGCCCAAGACGCTGAGATCTGGTTCCTGGACAGAGCGTTATACTGGCATTTTCTCACCGATTCCTTCACTGCTTACTATCGGCTGCTCATCACGCACCTGGGCCTGCCGCAGTGGCAGTACGCCTTCACCAGCTATGGCATTAGCCCACAGGCCAAGCAGTGGTTCAACATGTATAAACCCATCACCTACAACACAGACCTACTTGCAGAAGAGACCAACTGCTTCGTGAACAAGCTGGATCCCAGCAAAGTGTTCAAGAGCAAGAACAAGACCTTAATCCCCAAAAAGAAAGGGCCAGTCCAGCCTGCAGGTGGCCAGAAAGGGCCCCTGGGTCCTCCCACCACCTCTAAATCCTCTTCTAGCCCTGGAAACCCTGTCCGGAAATGAGCACCCCAACCTCCCCGCCAGCCCTACAGCAACGATTTCCAGGCACGGATGGCCCAAGCCTCAGATTCTGTGAGTGGCACCATAGGCCTTTTCCCATCTGCGTGAGCCAAGTCCTAGGCCCTTTACCCCCGTTGGCATTAGCCAGGAGTTCAAGGGCATACTCAGGTCTCCCCCAGAGTCCTTTCCTCAGCCCTTGCCTCTGAGAGCTGTGGAGAGTTTCAGAACTTGTTTAAGTAGTTAAATAGAGCTGCTAAGAGTTTTCCTCTCTTTCCACCCCCAACCGTCTACACCCCGCAGCAGGGATTAGAGAAATCCCCTGAAGAAACCACTGATTTTGACCCATGAGGCATTAGAACTGTGCTGTTCAGTTGGTAATCACTAGCCAAAGGTGGCTGTATAAATAAAAAACTCAGTTTGTCAGTTGCATTAGCCACATTGTGAGTATTCATGTGGCTGGTAGCTTCTGTATTCAACAGAGATAATGGAACATTTCCATCATCACAGAAAGTTCTGTTGGGCAGCACTGCATTAGAATATTTTCATGCTGTCCTTACTCAGATCAGTTCATTTTTGTTAGGGAATGTGGATACCTTAATTTGATGGGTCATAATGTTCCATGGAAATTCTTGAAGGTACAGTTGTGTATGTTCTTTTTATTTTTCATAACTCTCACTGGTCCTTTTCAGTTTCCTATAAAGTTTGTTGTTTCCAGTAAAAAAAAAAAAAAAAAAAAAAAAAAAAATGAATAAATCTATGGAGAGCCCACATTTCTCTCCCACTACCATCTTATTTCCTTCTTTTCCAGCAAAAGTCTTTCAGAGTTGTTGAGGCTCATTGACTCTAAGCCTTCTCGGCCCCTTCTTCCGCGAACTCATTTGAATCATGCTTTTGTCTTTATCCCTTCCTTGAAAATCCTCTTCCCAGCATCACAGAAAACCTCTGCATTGCCAGAACTGTAGGTCATTCTATACCTTAACCACGTCTGATTTGGCATTAGCATTTGGCCTGATTGCTCATTCCTCTTCCTGATGACACTCTCTGTACTTGGCCTCTGGTACCCTCTCTTGCAGGGGGTGGTCTCACTTGCTCGGCAAACTGCTCTTGCTTGGTTTCCTCTGCTGGCTCCTCCTCATTTTCCTCATCTCTAGATTAAAGTCAGTCCTTGGACCCTTTCTCTTCTTTATTTACAACCGCTCTCTTGCTTATCTCAACTGGCCTTCTCTAAATTATTTGTCCTGCAGTCTTCCTCACATGGGACCCTCTGGCCACAGTCAGCTGCATGTAGCCCTTGCAGGGGCTTGCCAGCGGGATCTGGACAGGTGGCTCCACGCAGTCTCCCTGGGGCTCTGGTTTGTGTGTCAAAATGGCTGCAGAGACGTGACTGCCAGGCTGAAGCTGAAAGGTGCCCCCACATGTGCTAGAAATTGCAGGAAACCTTTCTCTCATCCTCCTGCAATCCCTCTGGAGCTCTTCACTGAGAAAGCTTACTATTGTGTACACTTTAAAGAAGAAATGCTTTAAAAAGCATATATTGAAGGTACATTCAGAGATGACAGGCAATAAATGGATAACTGACAAGATGGCTACAATCCAAGTTCAAAAGAATTTGATTTCAAAATCCTGTGATTTGCCTAATTATTGCATCAGTTTAATTCATAGCACTGATGGAAAAGAAGTGAGACTCTAAGAACTGGGAAGAGTCCCATGAAAAAACCAGGAAGCAGGGGAAGATATTTTTCTTTCTCTAGCTGATGAACTTGTTCCTACCTTAGCTGAAATTCCTACAACAACTTCACCTGAAGGATTTATCACGGGCCAGCTAAGCCAACTTTCTACATGCCCCACCCTACCCCTCCTCATTGCCTCTGGACTTGAACCCGGTTTAGGTCCCCACATGTCCCAGCAGACAGGTTCCAAGGACAAACCTGGGAGGAGACACAAACACACCCCAAAACTGCAGGATTCTGATCCCTGATATTCACAATTTGGTGATCATGCATAAAAATGTATTATCAGGGGCACCTGGGGGCTCAGTAGGTTCAGCGACTGCCTTGAGCTCAGGTCATGATTTCAGGGTCCTGCGATAGAGCCCCATGTCGGGCTCCCTGCTCAGCGGGGAGTCTGCTTCTCCCTCTCCCTCTTCCCCCCCACTCATGCTTACTCTCTCTCAGATAAATAAATAAAATCTCAAAAAAAAAAGATTAACCATCACAGGGCGGTATTCACAGTTTGTTCAATGGCAGCCCATGCAAAGTTACTATGAGATACCAGAAATTAGTATAGTGGAAGGGAAGACTTGGTGAAACAGAAACATTGGAATGGATTTTTTTTTACGTATGACCTTCTTCCTAATGTGAGAACTCATGAGACACTCCTCCAAGGCCTTGAGAAAAACACTGGTGTGGGAGGACTATTAGCTTCTTATAGGAGCCGTGGGAAGTGGTTTGACCTTGGGTGACAAGACTTGAGTTAAGGAAACTTCTCAGTACATGACACATCATTGTCAGTCGAGAGAGGAAGAACCAAGATGAAGCCTCTATAACAAAGTAATAAATAAAATCCGTAACATGTCTCTGGGAGAATCCTAAGGGTTAGAACCACCATCAAAGACCAGAATTATGCAGGGACTTTTGATTACCACCAAACTTTACCTAAGATGGATGCATCTTGCAGACTGTCAATTCATCGTTGTAAACTTAATTAGGTGATGCTAATGGCAGATGCCATTCCCTATGTGATCCCTACTGCTGCCATTGCCAAATGCCCAGCTCCCCAGCAGCAGTGACAAATCCCAAGCTCTAGATAGGGTGCCTGAGCCCAGAGGCTCGAATTAGCCACCTGGTGGCAAGCTGACTACAATGAACTCTTTCCATAATGGAGGGGGTAGCAATTTGTCTTTTATGGAATAGATGCTTCTTCTGGAGAATGGGTGAAGGGGAAAGCTGTAAACGCCAACTCTAACCTAATGATCTTTTATAACAATGAGGGCTGTACCAGCCAATATTTTCTTCCTTACTTGGTTAATTTATTTCATTTTCTGCCCACCCCATTACTTTATACGCAGTATGCTTTCGATGAACTTTATGATTTACTCCATTGGAGACAGAATTTCAAGATGACATTGTATCAGGATGAGAGCAAGTTTGGGCTTTGCTCAGAGAGGCTAGATATGGAGTTGGAGGGAGTAACTGATGAGCCCTAGGGATACGGGGTGAGGACGAGCACTTTTATTTCTGTAAGGAATGGCTGCCTCATGCTAGCGCTCTAAATGTGTTTTCTTAGATTCTGTGTTTGTCTAGTTGGCAACCATTACTCATGAGGCCAAACTAATGGCCACACTTGTTCACATCATCCCTGTGATCCAGTTTCCATGGAGGCACAAAAATCATATTACAAACTCTCCAAACAGTCCTGAGTCAACATCTCCAACCACTTCCTTTATCTCTCGCACACCAAGCCACCATTGCCCTGCACAAAAGCACCCACGGCCAGGTACTGGACAACTAGAGACTTGTCCCTATACCCACAGCCTTCCAAAATTATTCAAACCATCCAGTTCTAAGCTACTTACCCTGGCCTGCCTTGCTTCTCTTGCAGAAACTCCAATAAATACTCTGGGCCATGGGGACGCCTGGGCGGCTCAGTCGGTTGAGTGTCTGCCTTCAGCTCAGGTCATGATCCCAGGGTCCTGGGATCGAGCCCCACATTGGACTCCCTGCTCAGAGCCTCAGCTCTCCCTCTGCCTGCCCCTCCCCCTGCTTGTGCTCTCTCTCTCTCTGACAAATAAATAAATAAAATCTTTTAAAAAAATGCTCTGGGCCATGCTTTCTCCTTTGCCTTTTCTGCCCCCTGGCTGAGCCCTGGTTCTTCCCTGTGTGGCCCTGCATGGCACATTGTGATTATTTCCAGGGATCCGTGAGTATAAACTTCTTCCTTCACGACAATCATTCTTGTGTCTGCATGTCTTGCCATACCGAATTAAAACAAATTCCGGGGACAACTTTTTGAACAGTTCGATGTAGGCATTCTGTTTTTGAAGTGAAATTATGGAAAGTTGGGTGTGCACTGATGTTAGGAGCCAAAAAGCTAGATTTGGGGGAGCTTTCCGGCATTTAAAATGCCTATCAAATATTTTGGGAATGTTCTCACCTTGAAGGAGGCAGAGCCCACTTTTCACAAGGAGCTCAAAACCCCAGATTCCTCCTTCCTCAACATTCCTTGCACCTCGTTCATGGGCACATGCTTAATCAGATGCATCTGTCCCCACCCTTGTGTTGGGAGATAGTGACACGAGGAAGCAGGGACAGGGGAGGATTAATTCTGGCAGCAGCAGGAGAGGCTTGTTTCCAGGGACAGCAGTGACCTCAGTCCTAGCGACAGATGTTGTGAGGCTTTGCATCCAGTCCCACAGCAGCACAAGGCCCATCGTGCAGGTGAATGGCTTGTGAGCTCGGCTGTGGTCTGGTTGATGTTTCCCTTGTTCTCACCTGTGCCCTGAGTGGGTTCTCCAGCTTTCTAAGTCCTGCTATGAACTACCCATTGTCCTTTAATAAAATCCATTTCTGCTTAAATTCATTAATAGGTTTTTATTACTTGCAGCCAAGAACCCTAGTTGATATAAGCTATGATTCTTTCCTTCCTTACACACACACACACACACACCCCCCTCAATAAGCAAGTACATGTGGTGAAATATTAACATTTGTTCATTATGGGCAGTGAGAATATAGATGTTTAGTGAATTCTTTTGTATTTCATGTCTTTTAATTTTCTTAGAGGATAATACTAGCAATCATGTACATATGTGTAAATATATATGTATATTTATACACATATACGTCCCATATATTTACACACATAGCTATATATAGCATACATTATTTCACTATCCTAAGCCCTTTATTTATGCTAACTCATTCACTCTTCACGTCCAGCCTGTGAAGTGGGAACCAATATTCACATCCTCATTTTACGTATAAGGAAACTGAGGCACAGAAAGCTCTAGAGACCTATTCAAAAACTACACAGCTTTATCTTTTTGAAGTATATTTGACACATAGTATTATATTGGTTTTAGGTGAAGCACATAATGATTTGACCATTATATACATTTTAAAATGCTCACCATGATAAGTATAGTTACCATCTGTCACCATAAAAGGTATTACAAAATTATTGACTATATGCCCTATGTTTTACCTTGTGACTTACTTATTTTATCTCTGGAATCTTGTACCTCTTAATGCCTTCACCTGTTTCGCCCATCCCCCATCCCACCCCTCCGTCAACCACCAGTTTCTTCTCTGTATTTATGAGTCTGTTTCTGTTTTGTTTTCTGTTTGCTTGTTCATCTGTTTTGATTTTAGATTCCACATATAAGTGTAATCATATGGTGTTTGTCTTTCTCTGTCTGACTTATTTCACTTAGCATAATACCCTCTAGCTCCATCGACGTTGTTGTGAATGGTGAGATTTCATTCCTTTTTATGGTTGAGTAATATTCCATCGTATGTATATATCACATCTTCTTTATCCATTTATCCGTTAATGGACACTGAGATTGCTTCCATTTCTTGGCTGTTGTAAATAATGCTGCATAGGGGTGCATGTATTTTCTCCAATTAGTGTTTTCATTTTTTTCCCATAAATACCCGGAAGTAGAATTGCTGGGTTGTAAGGTATTTCTATTTTTAATTTTTTGAGAAAACTCCATACTCTTTTTCACAGTGGCTGCACCAATTTACATTCTCACCAACAGTGCACAAGTTTTCCGTTTTCTCCACATCCGTGCCAACACTTCTTATTTCTTGTCTTTTTGATTCTAGCCATTCTGACAGGTGTGAGGTGGTATCTCATTGTGGCTTTGATTTGCATTTCCCTGATCACGAGTGATATTGAGCATCTTTGTTGGCCATTTATATATCTTCTTTGAAAATATTTCTATTTGATTCCTCTGCCTATTTTTAATCAGATTATTTGTGGGTTTTTTGTGGGTTTTTTTGCTATTAGTTGTATGAGTTCTTTATATATCTTGGATACCCTTATCAGATATATCATTTGTAAATATCTTCTCTCATTCAGTAAGTTGCCTTTTCATTTTGTTGATGGTTTCCTTCACTGTGCAAAAACCCACACAGCTTTTAAGAAGCAAATCAGAAATCAAACCCTGGAGGTTATTTAGGTCCCCCCCCTTTTTTTAAAAAAAGATCTTATTTACGTCTTTGTCAGAGAGAGAGAGAGCACAAGCAGGGGGAGTGGCAGGCAGAGGGAGAAGCAGATTCCCCACTGAGCAGAGAGCCTGACGTGGGGCTCGATCCCAGGACCCTGGGAACATGACCTGAGCCGAAGGCAGCACTTAACCGACTGAGCCACCCAGGTGCCCCTAGGGCCCTTTGCTTTTAAACAAAGTAAGGGAGATGAGATAACAAGGGGCTTGAGGGGGAGGCAGACCTCAAAGCGTGTAATTAGGATGGAGGATGAGCTTATTTATGGGCTGAGGAAAAGTTTCCAGCAGTAGGAGCGGTGAAGATAGGAGAAAGCCTGGGGATATTGAATAGATGGGGACTCCATCGAGATCACAGGGGCCAAGCTTCCCCGTGCAGGAAGGAGAGGAGGACCAGACTCCTGGTGAGAGAAGGAAGCAAGTGTCGGTTTACAGTTTGGAAGATGACCTTGACCTTGCTTCTCTGGGTAATTGAAGGCAAAGTCACAGGCAGGGAGGCTGAGGAGGTGACAGGCAAGCTGCAGCCAAACCAGCTGGCAGCATGAGGGAGCTGATGGTCCTGCAGACAGCAGGCTGGGGGGAGAGGGGTTTTCCTCCAGAGGAGAAGGGGAAGGAGAGATCATAGGCTGGCTGACTGAGGGCTCTGTCCTCAGTCCTATTCTACTTGCAATTATACTGATCTCTTGACACCCAGACCCAGGACCCAGGACCCAGGACCCAGGAGATCTCCCACCTGTGAGGTCTGGGGGTCCAGGCAGTGATCCCAGAACACAGGATCCTTCAGAGCAAAGAGAGAAGCATCTTAATAACTGGACAGAGGGAAAGCAAATCTGTTGTCTGTCTCTCACTGGACACAGACTGAATAGTCACAGGCTCCTCCTTCTCCCCTCCAGAGAGGGTGTGTGTGTGTGTGTGTGTGTGTGTGTGTGTGTGTGTGTGTTAGAGAGAGAGAGAATGAGAGCATGAGTCTGTGTGCTGGTCAAGCCAGCAGTCCCTCCTGTGGACTGGCTTTGGCTGTTACCTGCAGAAGCCTTGGTGCCGGGCTCTCCATGACGCCCCCCCCCTTAGCACCTGCAGGAAGCCTCTCTGGCCGCCAGAGCTGGGAGCCCCAGGCAAACCGATCAGCTGGCAGAACTTGCCCAGCCCTCTCCAGGAAGCCAACTTGACTCTCAGAGTCAGGTCGCCCTCATCCACCAAGGTGTGTCCTGCTCCAGCATCGGGGTGACGATAAAATGAAGTCACCCCGCTCTGCTTTGCACCTGCCTTTCCATTTGGGGGAGACTTTTGTCGGCTGACCAGGACTTCCAAGCCAGGCTGCTTCCATGTTCTCTCGAAGGCCTTTCTTCTTCTGTCGCCACAGGTAAGAAAGGTGCCTCCAAAGCTTGCGTCAGGGGATGTGGGGGTAGGGGCATTGTGGGGGTGGGGACAAGGGGGATATCGGCAGATTAGTGGCTTCTGGGTACTTTGGGAAGGGAGTATGTCAGAATGCTGGAAGTCACCTGCTCCTAGAAGAATTTTCATCTTCTGGTTGTCCCTGCGAGGGCTGTTCAAAGCCCAGTGACAGTCAACCCCTTCTACTGGGGTAGCTCAGTCTCAGGCGTTAGTGGCATTCCTATATCAAATCTGCTTCTGTGTACTATTCTTTCATTTATTTACTCATGAAGTAAATATTCTATATCTTTTAGTAAAGACTGACAGACATCAATGGTATTCACTGACTTGGAAGGTTAGCAAGTTCTTCATTGCCAGGGTTTTTCTGAGGCTGGAATTTGTCAGAGAGGTTTCCTACATCAGCTGATGGGCTAATCCAGATGACCTTTAAGAGTCCTTCTGACCTTGAGATATTAGGCTTCTCTGATTGAGCAGGGTATGGAGCAGAGCAGATATACAAGCTAGAAATACAGGCTCTCTCCCCTAAGCACCTGGCATGAAATTATTTGGAAGAAGAAACAATATCATTTCCTCTAATCAAGGGGCTTTCTTTGGGGTATTGACAGTTGGGAGAGAGATGGGACTCTCATGTGGGGAGATGGGGTGCTGGATGGCAGAGAGGAGCTGGTGGAATCTAAGCAGGCTTCCAGAAGAAGGTGATGTTTGTGAAAAGACTAGAAAGTGACCTGGTGGGTGGGAAGCCGAAAATCAGCTGCAGTAGGAAGATGGACAAAGAGGCCAAATTACCTTGACTTCAGGGAACCAGGACTCAGGAGGTCGGCATGGGGGTGGGGGGTGGTCTGGTCATCCAAGTGCGTCAGCAGCAATAGTGGGGATCTTGGTGTCTGAGCCTTTTACATACACAGTGTCTTTTATGTAGATTTCCCTGTGCGTCCCATTCACCCAGACCCACTTTACAAGCAGGGACGTCACCCCACAGCCATCCCCTCCCCCAAAGCTGCCAATCCAGCCGCTTAAAGATCAAAGGGTCCAGGGCTCTTTCGCTTTTAATATCTTCCTTAGGCAGAAGGTAACTCCAATTACTGTCAATTACCTGGGATAATTCTCCTTTGGTTTCCAGTGACAAAGTAAGGAAATTATCTTCGCAGGCTAATTACAAAGGATGCAAACTTGAAGGTTCTTGTAGGACTATATCCTCTAGGATCGATTGACTTTTATTTGCACATTCTTCCGGAGGGTCCAGCAGATCTCTGGTTGGTTCTTTATATGATGCAATTTCAGCATGCCTGGATTTTTTTTTTCTCCTATTGTCACTAATGGGGAAAAAAATCTTTTATTTAGTGCGCTTGGTTGAAAGGTGAAACAGGTCATAGCCTTGGCATTTGTGGCCATGGTAGGGGTTGGTAGGAGGAGTGAATGAATCTGCACATAGTGGAAACTCCTAGAACCTTGGATCCAGGCAAACATGGCTGTGGGGTGGGACACCTTTCTCTTCTCATCACCCATCTGCCACCGACCTCAGTCCTGACAGTGGCTCAGCAGTGACAGTCAATAGAGCGAGGATCTGCAAATGTAGGTATAGGCATAAGTTGCCCATACAAATTGCCCTTCTAGTCAGTGGCACTGGGTAGCACTTTACCAGATTATAGTTTAGAAGCTGAAGATCTGGGTATGAATCCCAAATGTATGGATTCTGAACTACACATCCCTGAGCAAATCTTTTCTGAGCATCAGTATTTCTTTTATTTATATAAAAGAGATAATAAAATCTCTCCCCCTTTCCCTTCTAGAGATGATATGAGGCTCAAATGAGGTCAAAGGTGTGAAAGTGCCTTGTAAGCCTTAAAACTACACAAGTGCAAATTGTTCTTAGAAAGATCTAGGCGTTAACATCAAAGGGGACCCTGGCATCCTCTTTCCCTGTGCTTGTCCGCCCTGTTCTCTCATAGCTAACTGAAAACAAATCAGTGCATCTTCATGGATATGTCCTAGTGGAGAGGAACAATTCCATTTTCTAGCTCCCCTTCATTTTAACAAGCAAACAAAACTTCTAGATGGTAGAGATGGTGTCAGGTAATAATTTGTCACTGACAACCCAGGTCAATTAGGGAGACATGGGACACATGAGAATCCTAAATCTGGGGTAGAGAATGAAAGAGAAAAGGAACCAGAAAGGAGCCCTGTGATTGTCAGGTTTTGAATGAGTGTAGAAGGATAAAAAACCAACCAACCACCACCACCACCAACAAAAAACAAACAAACCAACGTGCTCTGCAGTTCCCCTGGATGTTAATGAAATTTGTCTCTGTTGGCAACACCAGGATCTCTAAAATCAACTCAACTCAACTCAACTCAAGCATTTCTCAGGTGCTTACACAACATCAGACTCAGGGAAGAGCTTCCCAGTGTGAGGAGTTGTAAAGAGCTCCAAAGGAACATCTCGAGGAATTTGAGGTCTCTCCGCATGGCTTTGAAATCAATGGGACTAAATGAATAAAGTCATGACTTACAGCAGGGGTGGATGAGCAGATGAGATTCCAGAATTTTTCTTCTGTCCTTTCTTCTCTACTGTGTCCCCCTCAGGGCCACACATTCTTGATTCTTCATCCCTAATGCCTGACACATTTTTGGCCCCATCATGGAAGAGGAGGTGGAAAGATGAATGAGTAAAGAGAAGAATAAATAATCAGATTATGGAGGAATTGTTCAATGTTATCTGGCTCCCTAAACTAAGCCATAAGCCTGGGTCTCCTTCATAGATTCTTCCAGAACCCTCTTCCACTCCTGGGTCCCATTCATGGGTGACCCGACATACCTAGAACGCACAAAGCAAACCCGTGTTATAAGGGCTGTGCTTGGGGCTGAGATAGCCAGTGAATGAGACACAGTTTGCATCCACAAGGAGCTCATAATAGTGACTTCTGCTTCTCTTCCCAAGCCCCTGTCAACTTTTGTTTCACCTTCGGAGCCCATTGTAGGAGTTCAGTGCTAGGATCTATTTCCTGTTCTCTTTTTTGTCTCAGCCCTAAGGTGATTCCCAGGAACACAGCTGACTCTTTTTTTTTTTTATGAGTTTTGAGTATTTATTACCTGTTTTTCTTCCCCAAGTATTTTTTTATTGTGGCAAAATATGCGTAATTTACTGTTTTAACCATGTTTAAGTGTATGGTTCAGTGTCATGAAGAACATTCACTTCATTGTGCAATCATCATCACCATCCACCTCCACAGCTTTCCATCTTCCTCAACTGCAACTCTGCCCCCATTAAACAGTAGCTCCCCACTCCCCGCCTCTTCCCAGCTGCTCTATCAATTTCACTCCTCTAGGTAAGTCAAATAAGTGAATCATACGATATTTGTCCTTTGGCATTTGGCTTATTTCACTTAGCCTAACATTTTCAAGGTTCATCCATGTCCATAGACATGTCAGATTTTTTTTCTTTTTTAAGGCTAAATAATACTTCACTGTATGTATACAACACAGTCATTTATCCATCCATCCACAGATCGACATTTGGGTTGCTTCCACATTTTTCATAGATGACTTTGATGACTTGCACTCCATTCAGATGGAGGAATGGAGTCTTTTTTTTTAATTTAAATTTTAGGTAGTTAACAGTACAGTGTTGGTTTCTGCGGTAGAATTCAGTGATTCCTCACTTACATACAACACCCAGTGCTAGAGAAATGGAGTCTTAAATCTACACATATTTTGGGGATGAGAGTCACTTCCCCACTCCCTCCCATGAGATGGGGGGAGGGCACATAATACACCCAGCAGACGTCACCACCCAATTCAGAGTACTTTATAATATTCAATAGCTAGTACATACTTATGGTAGGAAATTTGGAAAATATAGCAAAGTGTCAAAAAGAAGTAAAAATTACCTCTAATTTCTGTACCCAGAGATAACACGGGTGATCTGTATATATACAGAAAAAAAGATTGGAAAAGAGCAATTTTGTTGTCTTAGTCCACGGGGGTGCCATAACAAAAACACCACAGACTGGGTGGCTTGTAAACAACAGACATTTATTTCTCACAGTTTTGGAGCCTGGAAAGTCCAACACCAAGGTGCTGGCAGGTTTGGTGTCTGATGGGAATCTGCTTCCAGGTTCACAGATGATGCTTTCTTGCTGTGTCCTCACACGGTGGAAGGCGAGAGAGAGCACTCTAGGATCTCTTTTGTAAAAGCACTGATCCCATTCATGAAGGCACCACCCTTTTCTCCAACTCCCCCTGTTACAAAACATTCAACACTTCACTCCCATCTTTGACTTCAGCGTCCTTCTCACCACTGGAACCACATCCATGTTCTGGCCTTTATCATTGTCTGAAAAGTTGGCTATTTATTTATTTATTTTTACTAATCCACAAGGTGTCTGTTTATTTTTTTAATAACAGCTCTTTTGAGATATAGTACTCATTACTATAAAATTCATCCTTTGAAAATGTTCATTTTGGTGAATTTTAGTATATTCGCAGAATTGTACAACGAACACTGCTACATCACTGCAGAACATTTTGAGCACCCCAAAAAGAAACCCTGTACCATTAACGATCACTCCCTCTTCTCCCTTCCCCCCATCCCCCCCAACAACCGTTAATCTGCTCTCTGCCCCCACAGATTTACCTATTCTGGATATTTCATATATATCGAATCCCACAATGTGTAGTTTTGTGTGTCTGGCGTCTTTCGTTTTGCATGTTTTCAGGGTTCATCCATGCTGTAGCAGGTGACAGCACTTTGTTCCTTTTTATGACCTAGGCTTCCATTGTATGAACATACCGTCTGTTTTGTGTGTGTTCATCAGCTGACCGGCATTTGGGTGCTTCCACATTTGGGCTATTGTGAATAGCACCGGCATTCTTCTCTTGACCACCCTCTGTGGTATGATCATCTCTCTTCTAGAGATGTAGCGCTGAGGCCAGAACAAAGGGGACTTCATTCCCACCTTGCACCCTCCTCTGTCCAGTGGGTCAGGGCAGAGTGACCGGTTGACACCAGAGGAAGAGAAGATGCTAGTTCCTCAGTGAAGCCAGGGAGAGCCCAAAGCCCTCGACTCCTGGGAGGCCTGTTTGCTCACCTTTCTCGGCTCTGTAAAGTATGAGGAACAAAAGCACATGTGTGTCAAGGATGCACGACCCCAAGACCCTTTCCATGACTTGCTCAGGTTCCACAGTGAGAGGGGCTGTGTGGAATCCAGTGGGAGCTCTGCCATGTCAACACCTGGAAGCCTTCCTGGGGAAGCAGATCCGAGCCTCCAGCCATAGCACAGCCCTGGCCTGCCCTCCTTCTGATGTCCAGGGGAAGCCAGCCCCCGTCCTCTGAAGCCATGGGCCCCTCCCACTCTGCGGTCCTGTCCATGACAAAGCTCAGTCTGTGGTGGCTCCTTCTGATCCCAGCAGGTGAGTGGGTGTCATCACTACGACATCATGTCACATCTGTGGGCTCCCATGCAGCATGGAAGATTTTGTGGTTAGCATTAGCCGGCGGGTCGTTGACCCCAACCACTTTCCTTCCCGTCCACAGGGTTGGCACAGCGAGCCCCACATACCCAAGCTGAGGACCGCCTCTTCAAACACCTCTTTAGGGGCTACAACCGCTGGGCACGGCCAGTGCCCAACACCTCGGACGTGGTGATCGTGCGCTTCGGGCTGTCTATTGCCCAGCTCATCGATGTGGTGCGCCTGTCCCCCCATGCTTCTCCCCCTTGGGATCAGCCCCCAGATCACGGGTCCCTTTCCCGGGGTCCTTCCTCCCTCCCTTCCCAGCTCCAGCCCTTCTCCGTTCCACTCTCCCAGCCCTGGAGCCCCTGAGAGGGCACTGATCGGCAGCAATGGGTTGTCTAGGTGCCCTGTT
This sequence comes from Zalophus californianus, assembly GCF_009762305.2. Classification (NCBI taxonomy): domain Eukaryota; kingdom Metazoa; phylum Chordata; class Mammalia; order Carnivora; family Otariidae; genus Zalophus; species Zalophus californianus. The sequence goes on from NC_045596.1 coordinate 153,752,338, forward strand.
TGTTTTACTAGACACAAACCCAGAGGACCCAAGTAGCCAGTGTGCTCCTGAAGGATCTGAGGAAGGGTGGCAGTGTCAGGAGGAGATGGAAGGTTAGGCTGGGCTTGGGGTGCCATGTGAGAGGTTCTTCTGGGGAGTAGGGGGTCTGTATTAGCCCATCCCACTCCACTCTGTTTTGGGGGGCTGGCTCCATCACTCTATTGTTCTTACTCTCTCCACCGGTCAGGATGAGAAGAACCAAATGATGACCACCAACGTCTGGCTTAAGCAGGTGAGAGCCTCTTCCCTGGCTGAGGCAAGAGTGAAGGTGGGAACCCACTGAACCCAGACCCCTCCCAGGACTCTCTCACAAACAGAGGGATTCTGAATTCACATTTCACAGGGGAGTTGCCACTGGTGATATTCCCAAAGCTGGCCAATTGTGGGCTGCTTCTCGGAGGGGCTGTGCTCTGAGATTCTGAGTCCAGTCCTCGAGAAGGTCGCCTACAAGAACCTAGTCATCCCCTTTCTGGGAGTGGGCATTTCCTGCATGCCGGCCATTGTTTGCAGATCAGCTCATTCTGAGTAGTCACTGAAAACCCAGGGGAGGTTTCACTCTGCCCATTTTACAGCTGAGGGAAGCCTGAAGCAGAGTGCAATTCAGCTAGAAAGGGGGAACCCAGGTGTGCTCAACTCAGAACCCCAGGCTCCTTCTGCAGGAGAATGCTGGGTGTTCCACATCTATGCTGCTTAACAAACGACCCCAATACTTAATGGCCTAAAGCAGCAGTTTATCATACTTCATAGTTTTATGACCAGGAGTTTGGGTGGTTTCTTCTGCTTTGCATGGCAACTACTGGTGTTACTTGGTGCTATTTAACCTGTGGCTGGTTTGCTCTGGAGGGTCTAAGAGAGCTTCACTCATGTCCATTCCTTAGCAGGGATGTCTGGAAGGCTCTGGAAGGTTCTGGAAGTTTCTGGAAGCTGGGCCCACCTCAGGGTCTTTCTCCAGCAGGGGAGTTGGTTGCCTTACCTGGAGGTTCAGAGACCCCTGAGTAAGGGTCCCCAAGAGACAGGAAATGAAGCTGCTGGTTTCTTAAGGTCTGGAAACTGGCCCAGCATCACTTCTGGCAAAGAATGTGTGGCCCATTTTGATGTACCCTTCTTGGGGGCAGCACTTGGGGGCACAGGCTTTATTAGAGCCTGAATAAATTCCTTTCCACTTCACCCCTTCATGCTCTGCCCAGCCCCTCCCCAGGCCCAGAAGTGGAGATGGTGGAGAACATGAGAAAGAGGACCTAGCCCTCTGCCTCCTTTCCTCCCGCTACTCCCTTTTCCTGCCCCACTGGTAACCTGACCATCTCCTATCTCAGAGGTTGGCACTCAGAAAAACCACGACAATCAGCATTGTGATTGGCAACTCTATTTTGAGTCTTTTGAATGAACGTCTCACTTTGCATGACCCCAGGGCTGTATACGGGCCATTTAGTTTATAACTGAATGCTGAGGTGAGAGGCATAGAGCGGACCCCTCTGACACTGTTCATCCTGCAGCTGCCAGGGGGTCATGCAGCTCATCTTTACAGATGTACAAATTGAGGCCCAGAGCGGTGAGGGACTTGGGAAACCACACAGTCCTGCAGTGCAGGGACCAGCTCTAGGACCTGGGTTACCATCACTGTCCCCATGAGACGATCTCCTTGGCTTCAGGGGCTGGGGTGGGGATCAGAGCAAGGGGTGCCGGAGCAGGAGTCCGGCCGACCAGCACTGCCTCTGACTAACCTGTGATACTCTGCAGGTTACTTAACCTATCAGAGTCTTATTTCCTCACCTGTTAAATGGGGATAGTATCATCTGTTGCCTGCATTGGCAACTGATTGCCAGTTACTATAACCCGTGGGTGTAGATGCCCTCCAAATGTTGGTTGAGCCCGAAAGCTTGAGAAATGATGGACTAGGGGGAGGGGGCTAAATTAATGAGTACCAATCCCTTTCAAAATTGTTCATCAATGTCCTGAGAAGTCCTGACAATTTTACGAATTTTTTTTAACCTTCCTTATTTTGCATGGCCTGGCTCCTTTGTTCACCTAAGCCTCCCCCTCCAGGTGAGCAGTCATTATCTCCAGGAGGCCAGTGTCTTCCCTTCAAGCGTGGGTTGGGCATCAACAGCGGTGTTTCGTGAAATGATTTTACTTGCCTTGCTAATATTCTTGTAATAGTCTTATATTTATATGTTAGTGGATATTCTCAAATGCTCTTGATTTTCTAGTTAAGTCAGCGATGTAAAGTTTCAAAATTTAGGTAATTTTAAAAATAGTGAACTAGTTTAGAGGAAAATACTAAGTACATGATGATACAGGCAGTATACAGGTATATTGGCAAAAATTATGAAATTGGGACTTGGGTGCTTGAAGTCTGGGGACCACTGAGCTAGACCAGTGCTCTTCTTCTCATGTACCTGCTTCCTGAAAATGCTATTTCCCTTCACTCCTTCCTGGATCTCTACCAGCCGGATGCTTTGTGTAAATGTTACACAACTATCCTTAGAGGGTAAAAGGCATCATTCATGGGACCCTTTCCAATGGTGCATTACTGCACTATTTTAGTGAAGATGTGCAAAAGCAAAATGGCCCCTGGAATGAGGGCAGGCTCGGAGTCGGGGAGGCCAGGATTCAAGTACCAGTGCTGCCACCTACTAGCAACGTACCCTCCACACCTCACTTTCTTCACCCTAACCCATAGGCTTGTTGGGAAGATTAGAAAGAACCATCTAAAGGCCCTGTAAAAAAAAACTGGGTTTCTAAATGGTAGTGGCTATTATTTTAATTATGAAAAGCCCCCCGGGAGGCAAAGGACAGCCTTGTGGGTAGACCCAAGTCATTGTCTGTTGGGGGTGGTTGTTTCTTTCAGGTCCAGAAGGGATGTGGCCAGCCCTCCCAGAAATGGAACCAGACAACTTCAGAGGGAGGAGGCATTGTTTTCATTGCTCAGCTACACATTTACTGAGCATTTCCCCGGGGCTTGGTGTTAGGGAGCCAGAGTGAACCAGTGGTCTTCCCTGGCCTGTAGAACTTACATAGGCATTAAATAAATACATATGCAAATCCACATTGATCACCACTTGTGATGATGCCCAAGAGGAGAATTTCAGCAAGTGAATAATACTAACCTGGTTCTGGGGAGGAAAATTCACTTGGCCCTGCCCCTGGAATCAAAGTCGGGGCCCAGAGCATCCCCTCCCTGCTGGGACTCCCAAGGGGCGGTGCTCTGGAGCACAGTTTGGAGGTCACTGTGGACTCCCTGGTCTCAGCAGCATAACCCTGGTGCGACGTTTTCACTTCTCTGGTTCTCAGTTTCCTTACCAGTTAAAATGGGGAAATTCTTTCACCTGCTCAGCTTTCCCTCCCCAGCTCTCCCACGGAGGCTCTTCCTAGACAGACGGCGTACAGATCCTTGGTAAACTGTGAGGCACTAACAATGTTGTTCCTACAGATGAGTGAGGTGGCTCTCCAGGCTCATCTCGCTAGGGGGGGGCGAAATGAGATCAGAGGAGGGACTAGGGTGACCTATCGTCCAGCTGTGCCCAGGACTTTGAGTACTAGAGCTGGGGCAAAGCAGGGTTGGTTATCACAGGCTGGACTCCCCGATCTTCAGCTCAGAGCCCTGTCCCGGTCTCACAGCCCTTTCTCTTCTGGGGCTTAAGGGAGGCACTTGGGGGTGCTCCCGAGGCCAGCTGCTGGGGCATGCCCAGGCCCCTCCCCGGGCAGTGCCGGGTGATGCGACGCCCCTCCCTGTGCACAGGAGTGGAATGACTACAAGCTGCACTGGAACCCGGCTGATTTCAGCAACATCACATCCCTCCGGGTCCCTTCGGAGATGATCTGGATTCCTGACATTGTCCTCTACAACAAGTAGGAAGCCGGGGGGGGGGGGCAGTCCTGGAGGCCCCTGGGAGCCCCTGGGAGGGGTGGGTACAGTGAAGCTCACCTGGGTTGGACTTGGGAAGTCCCCCTTGTGTCTCAGCTTCCTTGCCTTCCTCTCAACTCCTGCTTTGCTCATTCTCACCCCCTCCACCTTTCCTCTTGATTCTTTCATTTCTTTCACTCTGTTCTCTCACTTGTACACCAAAACTTACCGAGCACCCACTCTAAAATAGTGCATGGTGCTGTGTGCGTGGGACACGATTTACCAATACTGAACAGTATTTGAAAAATTGGCTGATGTAGGCTCTGAAAACAATGCCGAAGAGTTGGCAGTTTGCAGGATGGCGGGACTCTTGGAACCGGTAAGCGGCATCCCCGGGGAGCACCCTCAAGGGGGCACACTCACTTGGCATGGGTATTTTGTAAAACTCACATTATTTATAGTTGCCTTGCATTCAAGCCCAAAAAAGGAGCCATCTTTGAGCACAATGACAAGAAGCTAATAAAAGGCAGGGGAGTTGAAAGAGAGTCCCAGTGAACACCAACAAGGCAATTTTTTAAAAAAGAAGATAGAGAGATCTAGTTTTTTATCTGTGTGCTTGGTGTCAGGTAATTCTTCACTTAGAAATCAAAACTTAAAAGATGTTTGGCATTATGCTTGTCTGACGGTGTTTTCTAATGTGGGGCTCTAAGGAGCACCCGTTCTCGGAGATATGAATAAGTATGAAAGGCAGTCATGCAGTCAAATAATCTTGGATAACTCTGTACGTCGTTAACTCCCCCACCCTGGCCCAGTCCTTAGGAAAATGTTAGCACAAGGCAGCATTTTCCGTGTTGTTGGAAGTTGCGCGGCCAAGAAACCCATGTAGTCTAGGTTTTCCCAAATCATTTGACCCGAATTGGGAACATAAAATAAAAGGAGACAGATCCATTTTTGAGTTTTGGTGTCTTCAGAGAAAGTCATGACAAATGACTCCTTTATACCACCCCCTCCTGGTCAGACCCAAAGCCCTTGTCCCTTGAGCCATGTCCATAAACACACATTCAGCACAGATTACCGCAAGGTCTAACTGCAGGTGCCTGGTGTTGGCGGCTGTCACTGGACTCATGGGCCCCTTCCTCCATATCTTTATGCCCCGGAGCCAGCACTCAAGATCCTTCTAGTTACTGCTCCCTTTGCACCTGGCAGAAAAGTCAGGCGAAAGGTCCTAGCATCAGATATGACCTGAAGTTTGGGATCGTCAGTAAAGCTCCAACCAGTGTTCCTTGATAATAACAGGAAATTCTTTGGATAGGACGAAAGTCCAAACCAGATTCTTGCAGACATTTAAAGAAGGGTCTCCTCTAGCTAGACATTCCACTCCAGGTGAAACAGGAGGATGGAGGAAATTGCGCCTTTCCTTCCTCCAAATGGGGCACATGTTGCCATCTAGTGGTAGTTCTGTGTGGTGACAAAAATGCCTTTAAAAAAAAAGTTAAACTTCGGACTGATCTGGTCGTTATTGTTTATCAAAGTTCCTGTTTCCAACCTTCTAAGTTTCCCGTTTTCCAATCCCTAGCCTGGGATTTCTCCATAGGAAAGAAGTCTGTCTTCCTGTGTATTCTTCTGGTTCCCTTGACTTTAAGGAATTGGAGGGAGAAGGAAGGCTCCTTGAACGCCAGGGCACAGAGCCCACAGCACCCACCCCCCCAGAGGAGTCAGGGACTCAGGCTCTCAGGAAGCCCCAGCAAATGGTCACTGTTCCTCCACTGTTCCCAGAGCCCTGGTGGGCCCTTGGATGCCTAGCCCCATGATGCCACAGGGGTCATTTCCCACCACCCTTTCTTATGCCCTGCCCCCCCAGCCTGAGCACACACTGTGAGTTTTGTCCTTCCCTTCCTCTGTTCCTTGTTCCCCACCTTTGTTCCGCTAGTATGCTCTCCACCCCAACTCTCCACCAATCCTACTGGCAACCTTCAGGGTGAACCTGCTCACTCCAGCCAGAAGGGAGGCCCATCCTCCCCGCCCACCCCCAGTGGGCTACCCCTGTGATGCTGTTGCCAAACCACCTCCCTTGTGTTATAGGTGTTTAGGGCCGCATCGCATTTCCTCGTGGTTCCTCGCGGTTCCTTAAGGGCAGGCCTATGTCACATTCCATCCCCCACAGCTCCTCTATAGGGCCTAGCGGTTGGGGCTGAGTGCAGAAATGCCCAGTACATGGACGGGGTCAAGGAGGTATCTTCCAGCACCAGCAAAGGTGTTAGGTCTCTTCTGAGCCAGGAACTAAGGATCCCGGGTGGAAAAGACGTGACCCTAGATGAGGCCCTTGCTCACCATCTGCTGTGGGGAGAAAATATAAATAATCACCCTAAAATATTAAATAAACACAAACAGGCCGTAAGACTATCTGTCCCATGCGTTTATAGATATGTAAAAAGTTATATATATGATCTGTATGTCAATCAAATATGTATGATATATATAACATCAGAAGGTTAATAGTGATTGTTTTTAAAATTCTTGGTCTTGTCCTATATTCTTCAGTATTCCTACTTTTGTCATTAAAAAGATAGTGTCTGAAAGACAACTCGGGTAGCTCTAAATGTAGGTGTGCTGGGGGAGTCTCTCGCACACTTGCATAGATCCCAACAACTGAGCCAGGTCCGGCTTTGTTATTGGGGTTCCCTGTTGCAGGCTGTCTGGAGCAGCCTGGCATGGCAGGTGGGCTGATCCGGGTCCCCCAGCTCCTCTCCTCTCCCCAGTGCAGATGGCGAGTTCGCGGTGACCCACATGACCAAGGCCCACCTCTTCTCCACGGGCACCGTGCACTGGGTGCCCCCCGCCATCTACAAGAGCTCCTGCAGCATCGACGTCACCTTCTTCCCCTTCGACCAGCAGAACTGCAAGATGAAGTTTGGCTCCTGGACCTACGACAAGGCCAAGATCGACCTGGAGCAGATGGAGCCGACGGTGGACCTGAAGGACTACTGGGAGAGCGGTGAGTGGGCCATCATCAATGCCACGGGCACCTACAACACCAAGAAGTATGACTGCTGTGCCGAGATCTACCCCGACGTCACCTACTACTTCGTCATCCGGCGCCTGCCCCTCTTCTACACCATCAACCTCATCATCCCCTGCCTGCTCATCTCCTGCCTCACCGTGCTCGTCTTCTACCTGCCCTCAGACTGCGGCGAGAAGATCACGCTCTGCATCTCCGTACTGCTCTCGCTCACCGTCTTCCTCCTGCTCATCACCGACATCATCCCCTCCACCTCCCTGGTCATCCCGCTCATCGGCGAGTACCTGCTCTTCACCATGATCTTCGTCACGCTCTCCATCGTCATCACGGTCTTTGTCCTCAACGTCCACCACCGCTCCCCCAGCACCCACACGATGCCCCACTGGGTGCGGGTGGCCTTTCTGGGCTGTGTGCCCCGGTGGCTTCTGATGAACCGGCCCCTGCCCTCCCTGGAGCCCCATGACCCCCCAGATCTGAAGCCCAGCTCCTCTTGCCACTGGCTGGAGACTAACGTGGATGCGGTGGAGAGGGAAGAGGAAGAGGAGGAAGAAGACAGATGGGTGTGGGCGGCTCAGTCGTCCCCCTCCCTGGGTGTCCTCTGCAGCCATGGTGGTCTGCACCAAGGGGCCTCAGGTCCCAAGGTGGAGGCCAGGTTGCAGGAGGGTGGGCTTCTGCTGTCACCTCGCATACAGAAGGCACTGGAAGGTGTGCACTATATTGCTGATCACCTGCGATCTGAGGATGCTGACTCTTCGGTGAGTTGGGGCCGGGAGAGGGGCTCTTCCTCTGGGTGACTACCCTCATCCCAAGGTGTTCGTTTAGACCACCTAGTCTCCTCCACGAGGACCCATTTCCTTCAGTTGTGGCCCTTGGGAGTCTGGACTAAACTGTGATAAAGAATGTCTGGCTGGCTGGTGGCAGAGTAGCAATCAAGAATGCCCCAGCTAAGGCTAACTGGAAGACAGCAAGCCAGAGGGGGAGGCACCTCAGATGCTGAAATTCCCCATACCATCCTTGTCACCATTACCCTGTAGGTGGTGGAGGAAGGAGACAGAGGGAGGCAAAGTGGATATCATCAGATGATAAATCAGATAAATCAGGCTGCTGCTTCCTCAGCCTTCCTCCTTTGTCCTGGTGGTTTCCTCCCAGTTCTATTTGTTTTGTGGGCTCTGGGCATGTTGTGGAATTCACTATTCACCCACAAACCTTGAGGAAACTTGGTTGTACCAGGTGGGCTCCCCTCCCCGCCCCTGCCATGCTCAGCATTAGTAGGTCAGCAGGCCACTGCTCGGGATCACAGACTTCTTACCAGCCTAGGGAAGGATGAAAGGCCAGGTGGTTATTAGGGGGTGGCCTTGTTGAGTGGATTAGAAAAATTAATCATTATCTAATCTGAGAGCAGGTGGGAATCCAGACCTGCTTGCTTGGGCTGAAAGCCTAAATTCCACAAAGCTCTGCCCCCCACCCTCCCCCATGACCCTCCCACCTTTCCCTGGGCCACACCTACCTCACCTAGCTCCTCCTCTCCACCTCGTGCAGCGGGTGGGGGATTGGGTGGGGAGGCAACGTGGGGGCAGCACGGTCTTCACCATTTTGTAACTGCCGGGTGTCGGGTTTAAATCACTGCAGCCCCCTGGGAAGGTCCATGCCCCTTGGTGGTTCTAGAACATCTAGTCTCCCTTATCTGGAAATTGAGAGTCGATGGAAAGGCTCTGGGTCATGTCATAGGGGTGGGATAGGGTTGGGATCACTAGAAGAGGCTTGTTTGAGTCTTGAGACAACCTTAACTTCCCCAGGTCTTAGTGGGGTCACGGCTGCCCCATGTCATCCGTACAGAGGCTGTTCATGGGTGGGACACTTCCCCTCTCCCAAGGCCTGGCCTCTGTCACAGTGAGCCCATTTCCACCTGCAGGTGAAGGAAGACTGGAAGTATGTGGCCATGGTCATTGATAGGATATTCCTCTGGTTGTTTGTCATCGTCTGCTTTCTGGGGACCATTGGACTCTTTCTTCCTCCGTTCCTGGCTGGAATGATCTGACTTCCTGTCCCTTGCTTTCACCCAGTGGTGGCACTGCTGACCATCTTTAACCACTGCCCCATCTAGTACACCTTTGGGGTCAACGCCATCCGACTGCAGTCACTCTCCGTCAAGTCCCTACACGGGCCTGATCATCGAAGGCTCCTTGGGTCAATTCACTGGACGTTATTGTACTGTGTGCTGAGACTCTGCTGGGCACAGAGCCCGGTTTTGGATGCTGAGGAACTCAGAAGTAAGGACCTTGCTCTGCAGAAGGTTATAATATGGTGGTGACAATGCGAAGCCATGTAAGATTTTCCTGTAGGAGCCATGAAGACACTGAGTAACAGGAGGGGCGATCCAGCGGGTAGAGGCACAGACCTCAAAGGATGGGTTCGTGGTGGAGAGGGGAGAGGGTGCTTTAGGGGGTGGAAGGGTTGTGAACAATATTTTGCATTCAGGAATGAGCCCAAGCTGTCTAGGAGAACAGGCAGACTGAGATGGGGCTTCAGTGTGGGAGCTGTGGGAGGAGGTTGGAAAGGCAGGTTAGGGTGTCTTGAGTCTGATCCTACAGGTCTAACGATGGTCAAGACTCTCCTGGAAGGAGAGAAAGGGGGAAGCAGGGCCATGGGTGGGGTAAAGGTACGGGTCAGACCTTCTGGGTGGCAGGGGGATGTGTGGTTGGATGCAGGTAGCTGGGCCATCCCACCCACCTGGAAGCTCATTTGAACCCCTGGCTTCCCCTCACCTTTAGCAACACCCCCTCACCTTCCTGCTGCAAACTGGCTCAGCACCAGCCGGCCCCAGGAGGCTTGGCCGCACTGCAGTCCCTGCCATCTGTCCTTGAATGCACCTTGACAAACTGGGAAGGTATCCTGGGCCATCCTTGACTCAACTCAAGCTTGCAGCTTGCTCCTCCCACCCATTGGCGGGGCAAGTGGTGGGCAGCCCGCAGGACAGTTTGCTCAGAGTGACTGACAGGAGTGAGCTGGGTTGCTTTGCACTTCGACTGCTGTGGAAATGCAGAAGCTGCAGGACAGCTTCCCTTCCCAGCCTGGCCTCCTGGTCCTTCCTGAAGCTCCGCAATGGCTTCTGAGCCACTCTGTGCAGCCCGAGAATCCTCGCACCTCACAATCCAGCAATCCACAGCCCTCAGCCGCATGCTGGAGCCCGGAGGAGCTCCTGCCCCAGGGTCAGGCCTCCCCCTGCCTGTCCAGCCCTCAGAGGGCAGAACCTCAGCAGCTAACAGAAGTGGACACCGGCTCTCCGGACCATGTGGGGACGCTGGATAGGAAGTTGAGCAGGGCGAACTTCCGGTTTCCCTTTGGCCTTTGAGGTACCCCACTCACCTCTCTCTGACGATCACAGAGGAAACCTGCAACACCCCGGCCCAGACCCTCACTCCTCAGTTCTTCCCAAGACCCCCCACTCGGCGGCCCATCTGGTTTCTGGCTTCCCCCGGCTCCTGTGTGGGGGCAGCCTCCCAGCCTCCCTTCTCCGTCCATTCTGGTGCGGTGATGTTCCCTCATGCTATTCCATCTCCCATCCACCTCGCATGTGAGTAAAGAGATGAAATAAAGCTATGGCCAGTGTTCACTCAGCTGTACGACCCCTCCTCAGCAGCCCCAGGACCACTGAAGCTCCACTGGAGCCCCAGTTGCTTGCACAACAGCTGGGAGAGTGCCATTGGCGTTGCTCATGTGGCGCAGGAGGGGGCTGCCCTGGGTCCCTGCTGGAAAGTCACCCTTGGGTCAGGCGCAGGGGTGAAGGGGCTGGAGCACGCACCTCACCCTACGGCCCCGGTGTCACCACACACTGCTCCGTGCTCATGCTCGAGCCTGGCGTCGGCTCTTGATCTACACGCACCAGAGCACAATCGATTTCTTCCAGGGCGGTGGCCCGAGGTCGGTGTCGCCCTCCCTACAAAGAGCAGGTCAAGCAAACAAAACAATCAAACCACAAAGCAAATGGTACAATTTTAATTCATCCACAAGTCAAATAGAAAGAAGGTAAAAGAGTGTTTTGCACAAACACAAGGGAGGGGTGGGGCAGATGGGAAAGGGGGGCGGAGAAAAGGAGAAGTAAGAAAAGAGGGAGAGAAGGAAGGGGCAGAGTCAGGGAAGAGAGAGAAAGGGCACAGGGAAGAGAGCAGATTGTGGTCCAAGTCCTGTTTTGGCCTCATCTCGCCCCTTCTCCCTGACGCTTGGTGTGTTGACGACACGGCGTCTTGTGCCCGGACCCCCAGTAGCTTGTTCCTGGACTGGGTCCCAGGTCCCCCCTCAGGGGGGCACATGGCTGTCAGTCCAGCCCACACTCACATTAAATAAATTCCAATATACACTGTACAAGAAAGCCAGGCCCATCCCTCATCTCACCAGCCGCCCACCCCCCAAAGGAAAGCCCCTCCCCAGCCCCTCTGTGCATCAGGGGACCTCCATGGGCGGAAGAAGAAGGAATAGCTTGGCTCCAATAGAGAGGCCTGCCATGTCCACGCATAAAGCCATCGTGACCACTAGGGGCACCAGTGTGACACCCCCCCCTCCCCAGTGGGGCAGGCAGGTGTGAGGAGGGAGCGGCCAGCAGCAGCAGGGCTCCCTCTGAGCCCTCTTGGTCACCCCCTGGCATCTATAGCCCTGAGTCCCCTCTGTCCAGCTGCAGCCTGAGCAGCACAGTCCGGGGGTTGGGGTGGGGAGAGGGGGTCGTGCAAAGTGGCAAGGGAAGAAGGACTCCCCGCAGCCTTCCCCCTGAGAAGACCCACATGACCGAAGACAAGGCAGGGGCCGGGGGGCAGGGGAGGGAACACTACAGGCAGGGGCAGAAGACACAGGCAGGTGGCGCCCACCCTCCATCACTCTGCAGGCGGGTGGGCCAGATTGGCCAGAACTTTGGCCTGGTCTACGGCATCGAGCAGGTTCTTGGCGTCCACCGCCAGGGTGTGGGAGGCTGTGAGCATCTGCCGCTTGCACTCCTCACTCAGGGAGGTCACGGCGTTTTGCTGGGCCAGGCGCATCTTATTGATGAGCTCTGCTAGGTCCTTGTTGAGCAGTTTCTGGGTCCCCTCGATCTGTAAGAAAAGCACACAGGAGAGGCTGGGAGCCTGAGGGGCTGCAAAGTTTAAGCCTGGAGAATTGGGGAAGCCGTGCAAGTATCCCCTTTGGTGTTGGCCGAGGCAGGCGGAAATTCTTTGGGGGACAGATCTGATCCAAGCCTGGACTGAGCCTAAGGCCCCATGGGGGCTGGAGCCAGGTCAGCAAGGACACACATTGCAGACGCCGCGGACCCCAGCCCATCCCATGCTAGCTCAGTCTGACGCAGCCCCACAGACTGTCCCCTTCACGGCTGCATCCCTCGTGCTGGCCCAAGGTCAGAGTGAATGGTCAGGGGACAAGGGCGCTCCTTCATGTGTTAACTGTCTACCTTCAAATCAAGAGACCAGGGACCATGGCTTGAGCTGTAGGGTTTGTTTGACCACCATATCCCAGTGCCTAGCACAACGCTGAGCGCATACTCGGCCCTCGAGATATTTACCAAGTGAAATGAATGACGGAGCCTTCACGTGGAGGGTAAGGACCTCTCACATCGGAAGGGACAGCTCCAGCTGGGGCTCCTCTATGGGCTGTTGCTGCCACCCAGAGGGAGGCTGGGAAATGCCCAAGCCCTCCTGCATTGTCTTGTCTCCAACAGTCACAGGCTGTGGGGACAGCGGTGTGAGGCGGCCGTCCCTGTGCTGTGTTGCTGGCTCACAGTCTGGTGGGGGGCATGGGGTTCTGCTGAGCTCCATGGCTGGTTTGCAGGCAGACAACCAACACACTTTCAGAGGCCTCAACACACTGTTCAACGTCCGACTATGTTCAGCGTCTCCCACAGCTGCGGTAACAACCCAGGACCAGGGCGGGGAGGGGTGGTGGTGGCTCGAAACAACAGAGTAGTCTCTTCCACTCCTGGAGGTCAGAAGGCTGGAATGGGTCCTCTGGGGCTAAAGTCAAGGCGACAGCCGGGCCATGCTCCTTCTACAGGCTCTAGGGGAGAGAATCTGTTCCCTGCCTTTTCCAGCTTCTAGAGGCTGCTGCCTTCCTTGGCTTCTGGATCCTTCCAGCAGTGACATTATCCCAACCTCTGCTTCTGTCATCCCATCTCCTTCTCTGACTCGTACAGGATGTCTGCTTCCAACACCCTCTTACAAGGACCCTTGTGCCTCATTGCACCCACTTGGATAATGTAGCACAATCGCCCCATCTCAAGATCCTTAACTTAATCACACCTGCAAAGTACGGTACCACAGTACTTTAGTACACTTAGCCTTAGTGTGGCAGGTAATTAGATAAAGAGTCACGGGGAGGGAAAAGGGAAAGGGAAAGGGAAAGGGAAGGTCTGTCCTCCCTTGCACACCCTTGTGCATTATGAAATCACCGCAACTCTCTAAGACTTAAACGGGGAGACTCCCCCTAGGAGGCTGGTCGGGTCCCTGGGCACCCACTCAGCCCCCCTGTGGTCCCGCTCAGATCTGTTGTGGAGAGCCACATGTGGAAGGCTCAGCAGACAGACATGAGGCTGCCCATGTGGTCCTTCTGAGTCTCCTGTGTGAAGCGCAGCTGCGGATGGGTGAAGGTGAAGGGCAGAAGTGACAGCTGATGAACTGTCTTCAGCTTCAGGAGTATACCCACCTCTGTCCGGGAGGACGACGGCAAGGAGGGCAGGAGATCATCCACACTCCCAATGAGCTTCCGCAGGGTCAGGCCCACGTTCTGCGAGAGAGAGGGGTAGGGTGACTATCACCCCTTGCTTTTTGGAGAAAGCCGTGTTTCCCTGGGGAAGAGCCCTCCTGGGATGGTACCTGTCCTCCACGACTCCCTGGCACTAAATTCCCACCAACCACTTTGCACTAAAGGGAGTCTTTCTGGGAAAGGCACCTGCTGGGCAGACAAGGAAGCCCACCTCCACCCCCTTCCACCCAGGGCCAGAATGAGCAGCCTCCACCTGCCCAGTCCACGGCTCTCACCTTTACCACCACCACGTAGCCCTCGGGAGGGAGCTGACAGATCTCATTCTTGAGGTCCAGCACAGCCCGCACTAGCTCCATGACATTGAGGTATACCAGATCATCGGTCCGGTCCAGGTTGGCTGTGGGCTGGATGGACTGTGGGCGGGGGGCGGGGGGGTGGAAGCAAGTGGCCAGAGGGGAGGGTCGTGAGTCTGGGGGACACTGTGATTCTTTCTTTGGCAGGCACTATTGTGCCAACACAGCCTCTGGTCCAATTTGAAAAGACTCTTTTCCAGAATAATGGTGCCCCGTCCTTGGGGGGTGCATCCCCCCTTTCTGCTTTCAGGGCAGTGGTTCTCAGATAAGAATCAGCCTGGGTTTGGGGGCCGGGTGGTTTTCTAAGCTCCTCGGATGATTCTAACAGGAGCCAAGGCTCATAACCACTGTTCCAGAGTGAGGAAAGCGAGCACCTGGCCCCAGGCTACTGTGAGAACAGTGTGCGTGCAGGAAGCCAAGGGGGCAGCTTGAGAGAGGAAGGGGGTCCACACTTCTTGCTCCTAGGCCTGGGTCAATGAGCTTTCTTCCAAGTCAGGGAGCGGGGCACAGGAGATGAAGAGACTGGGTTTCCCCCTGCTTTCTCACGAATTCACTATGTGGCCTTAAACAAGGTACTCTTCTCTCTGAGCCTCAGCTGTATAATGATGCAGGACTGGATTCTTTCTGAGGGCCTCTGAAGGTTTCACAGCCCATGACCTTGTGTCTTGTATAGCCCTGATTCAAACTCACTACCAGCTTTGGCACCGCCAACACATACCTGCGCACCCAGCCGTGGTGGCTTCTGTGGGGGGCCCGTGAACTCCGCTGCAAGGGGGAGGGAGAGTGAGTCAGGGGGAGGTCTCGGCACCCTGACCCTTCCCCTCACACCTGCTGATAACCAAGCCAACCCCCTCTCCTCTGCTATCAGGAGACTCAGGGAAGCCAAGGTCGAAGGTGTTTCCGGGAAGGTGGCTGGGAAAATAACCTCTGGGCTCCCTGGCCCTCCCACAGTCAGGCACTGCTGTCCATGTGATAGAAAGACAAATCCAAAGTTGCAGTGGAGATGGAGTGATTACAGCAGGTGCTCCAGATTCTGCCTGTTGCACGCTGGCCCCCGAGCAGATACTCTGGCCTTGACATTCATGGGGAAGAATCTTCAGCCTGGTGCCAGAGCAGTTAATGGGGTAGCTTTGTGAGGATTCCCTGATGGTCTGCCTTGAGCATTCGGGGGTCCGGGAAGTGAAACAGCTGAGGAACCACACTATTCACTCCACACTTTGAAAAGCAAAGACATGTGCGAGGCGTGTGGAGTTGCTGGAAGAATGAGCAGGAATGGAAGCCAGAACACTGGTTGGTTCTACTCTCTAACCTTCTGCCACCAGATAGCTGTGTGACCTGGGGCAGCTCACTTACACTCCCTGGCCCTTACTTTTCATCTGTTAAATAGGAGGGTTCTTTCAGAAGGGACCCTGAAGCCGGACTGCCCGGGCTCCAATCAGAGCTCTGCTATTTACTAGCGGTGTGACTTTGGATAAGTTACTTGACCTTTCTGTGCCTCAGTTTCATGTCCTTTGTAAAATGGACATAATGATTCATTGTATCTATTGATAGGGTTGCCGTGAGGTTAGACCTGACATTTGCAAGCAACTTGGGCCCACGCTTGGCTAGTATTCCGTTTCCAGTGACTGTTGTCATTGGTCGCTGTCATTGTCGTCATTGTCATCATCCCCATTGCCATCCTCACCAGCCACACCCTCCCTAGTTGGATGATGATGAGCCTGGCTCACTGCTGGCTCTTCCTGCCCCCCCCACCCACCCTTCAGCAGCAGTTTCTGGAAAGGCCCCGTGGCCTCAGCTGGCCCCGCCTGCCCTCTCCCTTCCATCCCCTGGGCCTAGCGAAGAGAGGCATCAGCTGAGAGAGGCGCGCAGAGCTACTGTCCCCCACAGACAGCCTCCCACAGAGTGAGGGGGAGACAGGACGGAAGAACCACCAAGGCCTCCAAATACGTGCAAGAGGAGATCAGTGAAGCGAGGGCTGAGGACCCCGCAAGAGCGAGAGACAAGAGAGACCGGCCAAGGCAGAGAGAGGGCGGGGGTGGTAGATGGAGGAGAGGGTAGGTATCAGTTCCCAAACGGATACGACACACTCCGAATTGAAACAGGCAGAGTTTCTGAAAACGGCGAACAGACTCTGCGGCCTCTGCGGTGGGCAACGAGCATGAGCAAGCGCTCCCCACGCAAGGTCAAGCGGAAGCTGCCGCCCAAAGGAAGGGCACGAACACTTACTGTAGCCGGCCTCCTTCTCTGGGGTCTGGAAGGGAGGAAAGAGAACACGTCACCAGCGCGGTTCTGGGCACACCCCGCTCCCCACCTTGACCTGTCCCCTGCTGTGCACACGGAGGTCAGAGGTGCAGGGGGCCGCCGGGGAGCTCCCGTCTCAGAGCCCGAGGGCCCGGCGGCAGAGGCGGGGGATGCGCTACGGGTATAGATCCAGCGGGAGCCAAGGTACCACAAGCGGAGCTTCAGAGTTTCGTGATGATCAAGGTGAAGGGAGGAGTCGAGCTCCCAGAGAGAGAGGCAGAAAGGGAAGGAATGGGCAGGCAGGGGGCCTGGCGCTGGGGTCCCGCTGTCTCCAACGCCTTCCCAGGCCTTGACTTTAAGACAGAGATCTCTCCTGGTGACTTACCAGCGGGGACTTGTCGTTCATGTACACCATGGGGTCCTGCAGAGGAGGAAATGGAAGCAAACGACTTAGGATTCTAGAACCGAAAACCCTAAGGACGCATGGAGAGCATTCCTCCTGGTCAGCTGGTGACGCACGAGGACCCAAGTGGACACGGTGGTGTGGATATCTCTCCCATTCAAGCACTTTTATCACTGTGTTCAGCAGCCCTGCAGAGAGTGGGGTCCCCTCCCACCCACGGCTCAGAGGCTGCTCACCAAGGATTTCTCCTCCTGCCTCAGCCACTGGTAATCTTCCACCATCTGCTTCTGCTGCTTGTCCAGGATCTGTCGCATCTTGAGCCTCTCGGCCTCCCAGAGTTGCTGGGCCTCTTCTCGGCTGCTGGGTCGGATGAAGTCCTCCTCCTGAGAGGACAGCTGGGAGAGAGGAGAGGACACGATGAGTCCAGCGCCCAGACCCAGGCAGGGCAATCCTCTGAAGAGCCTGTGGGAGCCACAGACCTTGGCCTCGCCTGCTGCTTTGTTTCTTGCAAGGTTTGTTCTTAAATCCTTAGCCATGGATGCAGACAGTTATTGGCTATGTTGCAGTGTCATGTCAAACCCGAGAGCGTAGCACTGAACATGCATCGTATTTGAACAATTACAGGATCTGCTCGTACAATTTCATTTTCAAATTACTGCCCTAATAGTATTTTCTCAGTTGGCATTTGTCATGGTTGTGGTCATGTCATACATTTAAAAATGCAAAGCCAGCCCTCTGGAAAGCCTTGGGTGCTTATCGCCACCACCGGAACACTGTGGCAGGGGGCCTGGGAGCTTTGAGGAGCGTGGTGCCGCCTCTAGGCTCACGGTGTGCAGTCCTGCAAAGCTGACCATGGAGGGATGCAGGCTGAGGGAAGGAGCGACAGTATGCACCCATGTGATTGTGCCTTTTTATGAAAACATACTCTTTATTAAGCTAGTAGTAGCTTGGGTTATCGAACCAAAGGCTAAAAGAAATGCATGAGCTAAGAGAAAAGTGAAGAACAAAATTTAAAGCAATATGGATCTATAGATATGCAGTACATGCTTGCTCTCCCTAGCTTTATTAATCTAACCCTCCTTTTAACTCATTTGAAGGGCTCTGGAACTATAGTTTCACTTGGGAGTTCTTAAACAGAAGGTGTTACATGTTTTCTTACTCCTTCCTTCCCCTCAGTCTTCCCCAGGGTTCATTTATATCAGTATCTTCTCGTCCCTTCAAACTCTGGCTTTTTTCTGCTCCACACGATCACCTTGGCCTCCCGAACTCATGTGTGCTATTGTCATTCTTTTGACTGCAGAAAGCCCAGGGTGACCTTTGTCAGGAGCAGGACACTTCTGTGACATCCAGACCAGCAGCCTCTTCAGATCCTTGCTTTTAAAGTGGCCATTTTACATACAAGTCACTAGCATAGAATGCTAAAAATTATTCTCTATCTACTTTAGCAAGCCATAATCACTGCCAAGCCTCTAAAAAAGATTTTCCCCACCAAACCCTTTAAAACACACTTGAATATAACCACACAGTTTCAGATTAGTTATATTGGTGTTTTTCCTAGTGCTCACTGAGTTTCAATCACGGCTCTTGATTTCTAACAATACTTCCCGCCTGACACCCCCCGCAAGTTAGATTTCTTGCTGAAATATTCTTTGTTACTCTATTCAACACCTACTTATTAAGGAGCTACTATGTGGCAGGCATAGGGCTGGGTGCTGGGAGGGCAGTGATGATAAAATATGCAATGTCCCTGTTCTCATAGGGTGAAGTAAGCAACAGTTAGACCAGGTTTCTCAACCTCAGCACCATGAATTTGTGGGGTGAGATCATTCTTTATTGGGGGAGATTTCCTGTAAATTGGAGGATGCTCAGCAGCAAGTCCATAAAATAGATGCTTTTAGCATCTCCCCAGTTGTAACAAAATGCCTCCTGACATCTCCAAATGTCCTCTCGGAGGCAAGACCATCTCAGCTGAAGGCTACCGAGTTAGACCTTACTTTAAGAAAATAAATTTCAGGTCATAAGAGTATTTTACAATCACAGAATTGATAAAATAAGATTTTTTTTCCCAGATACTGATGCTCCAAAATGAGGGTATTTGAAGGCTATAAATATCTGCAGTTAAATGTCAATACCTACAAACACAATGGTATGGCTACCCCAGGCTATTGACAAATAGTGACACACAGGAACAAAGTGTCAAATATTCTGAATATTGAATCTCTAGGTGAGATTAGACTAGTCTAGACTAGACTAGACTGAGAAAGACTAAATACTGGTAGAGGAAGTTAGTAGACTCAAGAAAACACTGTATAGTTTTGTAAGTGTTAAAGGAAAATTCCCACTACTCAACTGTCTAGGTGTCCCAGGCCCGACCACCATCTCACCAAATATTTTAACATGTATTGGAAAATGTTCCTATGTCTTACAATTTCATAATAAAACCCAAGGAGAAAATAAGATTTTAAAAAATTGATCACTTTAGGGCTTACTTGTCTGCAAGGTACCTCAGATATTCTTATCAGGCAATAGCAACTTAGATTGCTGGTCACTTTTAAAAGGAATCAGGCTCTCGTGGTGTCTTAAAATGACTCTCGCAAGCTCTAACTCCTTCCAAATTTGACTACCCCCTCCCATCTTGCCAGCTTTATTTCCACCTCCAAATGCATCCTCCTGTGTTCTAGCCAAACAGGTCCTGCACTTGCCCTGTGGCTTCCCATTACTCAGTCTTGGATCCTACCTATGCATCTGCCTCTTTTATCTCCCATACCCCAGTTTCTTCCTGTCCAAATTTTCCCCATCCTTCAAGGCCCAGCTGAAAAAAAAGAAAGAGCTGTTCTTTTCTCTAAACTCCTAGTGCACCTTTCCATTATCTCTGTGTGCCACTCACAGCTTTATGGCTTGCATTACAGGTAAGTGTGCATCTGCCATATTCCTTCTGGCTGCCTGAAGCTCACCGAAAGCAGAACGCCCTTGTTTTCCCTTCAGCACCTAGGACAGTGCCTGGCAAAGCGTTCCTGCACAAGGTAGTTCATTGAATTTTATTATAATTTTAAACCTCAATTGCGAGGTCTTCAAGAGGGAGATTGCTGCCATCCTAACTCTTGTGTGGAATGCCAGATTCCCAGATGAGTCAGGCAAGAGAGTCAGTCAGTAGAAAAATTGTTTTTGTGGGGAAACCATCTCTGATTTTTGTTAAATGCTTTCAGATGCTTTGCAGGAAGCCTATTATACCTTTCCAGCATTCTCCCTAAAAGAGGTTTTCTCAGTCTTTCTGATGTATATCATAAAATGGATTTTGTATTTTTTACTTTTTTTTGTTTACTTAAAGAAACATCCATTATATTCTTTTACATAGACCTTCCTTGGAAATGACAAGTACTTCTAAACCCCTAACACAAAAAGTCTTTTCTTCCCTGCTGCACAGTATGTCTTTATGGAACTGAACAAAGTCTTATGGTGAAGGGGGATTAGACAAAGGCAGTGCCACCCCGGAAATGTGCAAAATAGCTTTTTTCTAAAAGGACACATTTTAAGGCAAAACTCAATTACGAATAGAGTCAAGGACAGGAAGGTGGAGGAACTGAGCGTTGCCTAAATTATAGTTCATACTTAAAAATGCAGTTTTATTATTGTTAAGTATGTGTTAAGATATAAATTGGTTAAATTAATTTAAAAGAGGAAAATGAGCTAGGTCAGGGGAAAATTTAGTCCACAATAGATCTTACTGCCTAGAATTCTAAGTTACCTTATGCATTTCAAAATTTTGCTAAATTAAAAATAATGGTACAGAATATACCAACATAACTTTCCTATGTTTTTCAAATCTGTTGTAATAAACATGGAGTTTTTCCAAAAACTTTTAGAGTCATGTATCCTGAGCCTGAAATATCATGCATGTATACAGAGTTAGAACTAAAATAATGCCTTTGGTTTGTTTTGTCACATACCAAGACTCAGTTTAGTAAAGTATATCAAATATTCATGCCAGATGATCACACCTCCATTGAAGGAGAAGATGGGTGCTGAGAAGTTACAAGTGCATATCTCTTTTACAAGCAAAGCTGCTTCCCCCCGCCCCCACAAAACTTGACAATTAGAAGCTAGTCCATGAAGTACTCAGGGCCCCATTGGCGGTTACACAAAGACGTGACTGGGAAGGGTGGCTTAGCCCCACACTAACCCCCAAGCTCCTTCCTGTACAACATCAACTTTGACAAAAGCAGCAGGAGTATAGCCACAAGGAAACTTTTCCTTTGACTGAGGAGAGATTTAGCAACTGAAGCAACCAGGCAGGAAGGGCAGAACTGGGCAGAGCCTCCAGGATCTTTTATTCTCTGGCACCATCAAGCTTGGTTACCCTCTGCCCACAAGCCACCACACTATCCCCCCTGCCCCCAGGGCTCAGGAAACATAGCACCAAAATATGGACAGGGGCAGGTCGAGGTCCAGCTGTGTCCTTGGGAGTAGAGCCTGACTTGGCCCCCAGCTTCCAATGTGTTTGCAAAAGCGAGGAAGTTACAGAGCCCCTTGATGGACTGACGGGTGCATTAAGGCATGGAGGGCCCCTCCTGAGCTGGAGGATGTGGGGTTCCTGGTGTCCCAGACACCTCCCTCTAACAGCTTTCTGAGTTCGGGCTAGGACCCAGCATGCAGAGCCCTCTTACCCGCATGCTGTGGCGCTTGAAGACATTGTGCCGGTGGAGAGGTGGGGTGTGCAGTGAGTTTACAGGAGATGGATACTCCATAGGGCTGGTGAGCGTAGGTGAGCTGGCACACAGACCCTCAGGGACCTATTCAGGAGAAGTAAAGAAGCACCAGCACAGGGACAACACAAGAAGGTGGACAATTAGCTGCTACAAATGTGAGCACAAAGAAGCAATAATGGGCACCACAGGAGACATCGGACTTGCTCTTCAGGAGCTAAGAATGTGGTGTGGGCATTTCGTTGGTCTTGTTTGGGAGATATGGCAGGGCGACACAGACGGCTCTTGGCTGGGAGTCAGCGCAGCCCCTGTGGCCTCATTCATCTGACAGCCAACCACATGATGCTCTGTGTACAATGGGGTCCACATTATGTTACTGACCTACTGAGTCCATGTCTCCTCCTTCAGGACTCTTCAGAAAGGAGTTCTGTTTCATAAACATGTCGCAAACTCGCAGGTATGATTAGCCCACAGAAATATGCATGTGTATTTGTATTTAATCACTATTTTAAACATCACAAAAAGGTATGATTCTTTTTAGGAATATTGCTTCTATCTTCTGCATCAAGGTTTTCTTCTTCACACAACAAGGATTTAGCTGTTAGTTCTTGGTTAGCCTTGTTTTGGTACCAGAGTGTTTCCTTGAGAAATATATGACCATGGGACACCACCTTTCTGTAAGGAGCACTAGATAAACAGACATTGTTTCTATTGGTTGAGATGCTCCACTGCTGAACAGTGACTCCGAGCTGAGGGATGTAAGAGAAGAAAAGAGATGGGCCTTGGCTCCCTGTGACTGAGATGCAGGACACAGACACAAGACAGAGACATTCTCAGACAGGGATCGACATCTTGGGAAGATCCCATGGTTGGTAATGATGGAGGCATGAGGAAAGCTCCAATGGAACCTTGCTCTTAGCTTCTGGCCACCTGGGTTCTGCCTAAGGTCTCCATGGGGAGCCCCAGGGAGCAACTCCATCCTCTGGGGGCATCAACTATCCCCAACTGCCTGAAATTCCTTCTCAGAAAGCTCTGCTCTGGGTAGGGGGCCAGGAAGGCCTTGGGCATAGAGAAGTAGCTATAGGCAGGCACACAGAGCAACAAGCACTATGGACAGATGGACTGAGCTTAAGGCAAGTCTTAGCTGAGGAGAGCCTGGTGGAATTGCATTTTGATTCTTTTGATCTCTGGGCACTCTGAGTTCAAATTTTCTTGTGGGTACCAAAGAATAGTCAATGCAGGCCAACTCCATAACCCAAGCAGGTAATTGCTAGTCCTCCAAGGCACGAGAATGGAATTTCAGGAAGGTCCGAGTTGAGGAATGGCCCCAAATTTCCCAGCCCTCTGGTTACATGTTTACCTGGAACTGCAGCTTGGGAGCCAGAAGGTTGGTTTGTGGAGGGGGTCTATACTTGGGCCGGCTGGGCTGGAGAGAAAACATAGAGATGAGTCAGTCCATGCCTCTCTCCTTGAGTGAGCATAGCTCACCAAGGGGAATATTGGGCTGGACACAGGTCAGGCTTATTCAGAATAAAGGAGAGATGAGGGGCAAAGTTATCATTAAAATCATTTGCATTCACTTACTGAGCACCCATTATGTGCTGAGTGATGAGAAGGTACAAAGAAGCCAGTCTCTCTGCCCTCCTGGGGGACATCACTAATTGAAGGGTTTACTGATCTCTGGTGTGTAACCTCTTTAGATATGGGAACACCTGTCAAATCAGCTGTCAAAAGCCACATGCTTCCAGAGGTAACGAGTTACCGAGGGCTCAGGCACGTGCAGAGGCTTCATGGAGGAGATGAAAACTGCCTGAGGGAAGGATCAGGGCATGCCAGGCAAGGGGGGACAGTGAGAAAAGGCCTTGGACCAGATAGGCCTTTGTTATGGACTGTTTGTGCCCCCCGCCCCCACAGATTCATATGTTGAAGCCCCGGCCCTTAGCGTGATGGCATATGGATGTAGGACCTTTGCCAGATAATTCGGGTTAGATGAGGTCATGAGGCTGGGGCCCTCATGATGGGATTAGTGTCCTTATAAGAAGAGACACCAGAGCTCTTGCTCTCTCTGTTGTGCTAAGACACAGTGGGAAGGTGGCCATCTGCAAGCAAAGAAGAGAGTCCTCACCAGACAGTGAATCTGCCAGCACCTTGATCTTGGACTTCCCAGCCTCCACATTCAGTCTATGGTATTTTGTTATGGCAGTCTGAGCTGACTAATATGGATATGGTCCCTCAAAACCCACCCACATAATGGCATGGTAGCAGGGCACTGGATTCTGAGTCCAGAGATGCCATGGAGGGTGTGGACATGGAGGCTGGACATAAGGGACCCAGGGACACTCCCCATTCATATGCCCTCAGGGACATCTAATTTGCCCCTAAAAAATACCAGAGACAAAAGTGCTCCAGCCCCTCAAGGGAAGAGTGTCCAAGGTGATTCCCTGCCCGAGATTCCCTCTGAGGGGTGTGCTCCCCTGGGGCCTCAGATCACACCTGCCAGGGCACCCATGTGATGGGGGCTAAATTTAGTGCTGGCGGACAGTTGGGTTGAGGGCCAAGAGGCCCACAGGAGCACATCCTGCCTATGCTGGAGGAAGAGGGAGGAGTTACACAGTCAGGCCAGGAGTGGGCTAGATGGAGACCCAGCTCTGCTTGATTCACAGGACCCATGAGACCAGGGCTTGGTTTACCTTGGGTGGGGGTTCCTGGTAGGCTGTGGGCTCCAAGATTTTGGGAGGTCGGTAGCGAGCATTCCTCTCCTGCTCTATAGCGATGTCTTTCTCCATCTGATAAATGTCACTGCCAAGGAGTCAGGTCCGATGAAGAAAGAGGAACAAAGTTAAAGACGCTCCTGGGGCCTCTTTTCTGCAGTCCTTCCTCTGAAGTCTGGAGAGGCCCAAAGAAGGACCTCTGGGTCCCATTTCTGTCTCCTCAGAAGAGTGGCTGGGGAGACTCCTCTGAGAAGGCTGGAAGATGGACCCTGAGGCTGCTTCCCCAACAGTGAAGTTGGGAGGATCACAGGAACGGATCCATGGTGGGAAAAGCCCTTGGAGAGCCAGTCCTACGGGGCAGTATAAGTGTGTCTCCGCCCACCTCACCATGCATCTTGCCTTCCTGTGCTTGCTACTGGCACCAACCCCCTATGCAGATTTCTGATATCCCAGCCAACTTCATGACCAAGGCCTGTGTTCTGCATCTCCTAGTTTTCATTAAGCCGCCCACCAACACATTCCTGGTGTATACTAATGAGAAATGGCTGTGGATTCAACTCCTGGGTTAGCTATGTGCATGCTTCTTGCCCTTCTTACTCAATCCACTGTTTCCCAACTTGGGAATCACAGATCCTAGAGGACTCTGGAATGGTCACAGGGGGTCCCTGAATTCACATGTTCATTGTCTGTATTCATTGTATTCGCATGTATTCATTGTCTGTAGACCAAGTATTATGTGCTACCAGATACATAATATTTGTATTGTATTTTCAAGTGTACATGAATTATACTGTACATTATATAAAAAATTCATTAGATAGCGTAGTACATTTTGCCAATCAATAAATTCTGAAAATGTAACTATTGTTACAGGGAGGAATTTTCAGAATTTGACATTAAAAGGGCCCCGCTTATGCCCACAAGATCAGGAAATTTTCATCTAATCCTTTCTTAACTCTCATGGAGGACTGCCAGGCTGTAGCTTGAGGGGCGTATCCCGGGCTCCTTGGGGTCTTTGGATATCCTTCCAGTTCCACAGAAAGCCTGCTCCTAACTCCATCCATGGTGGGGGCTGGCCTGGGTCCTCTAATGGGGTATCCTTCTCAGCCCACAGAGAAGCACCTGTCACAACTCCCCAGGGTTCTTAAGCCCCCAGAATGAATTAAGATCTCCCCTCTTACCCTCATCACCTCAGAGCTTTGGTCCTTTCAAATTACATCTTTCAAATACTTTTCCTGGAACTCTTTTGCTTCTCAAATTTCCCATATGAAGGACCAAAAGATGAGACTAGAATTAATCAGGGGTGTCAACAAAGGGATAGACAGGAACAGAGATGTCTTTTAAGCTGGAGGCCTTGCAGACTGTGTTGGAACCCCTGGCCCCACAAGCAAACTCAGTGTCATTCCCACTGCCCCAGCGTGGGCAGCCCCAGCTTGCTCGTTGGGGTACCTCCCTGCAAAGCAGTTTCCAGGGGCACCTTTCTTTCTCTAAAAAATGCCAACACATTGACTGCAGTGCTTAAAGTCAGTTGTTTTCAACATTAATTAAGCACTAGATTCCCTAACGCAGGGGTCAGCACACTGTTGCCCACAGGTAAATCCAGCCCTCTGCCTATTTTTATATGGCTCCAACCTAAGAATATTTTTTACATTTTTAATGACTGAAGAAAATAAAGAGAAGAAACTTCATGACATGTGAACATTATATAAAAGTCAAATTTCTGTTCTCCCATATAGTCTTCCTGAAACCCAGCTACCCACATTGATTTTTTACGTATTTTCTACGGCTGCTTTTGAGCTATTATGGCAGAGCTGAGTCGTTTTAACAGAGGCCATATACGGCTTGCAAAGCCCAAAATGTTTACTGTCCGGCCTGTTACATAAAGTTTGCTGATCCCTGCCCTAAAGGAGGCCAAAAAAAAGTCAGACCACCCAAGGAGAAGCTGTTGGCACGCAAGCCACCCAGGAAACAGGGGGACAATCTAAAATGTGATCTGACAGCACCCTTCACCAGGAGAGAATAATGGCTCTTGGATGAAACATCAGACGTTCAGGCTGCCAATGCTCCATTCAGAAGGGAGAGGCTACCCCCCGGGTCGCTGTCTTAATGGTCAAAAATCAATCACTCCCTTCCCCACTATCTGGGAGGAACAATCAAAGGCACAGAGGCTCAAGGGTGTTGCTGGAAATGCAGGTCCCATGCCCGAGCTGGGCCTCCTGTAAAGAGCAATCTCTGCAAAGAGCCTAGGCACATCAGTGAAAGTCTGGTTTAGACTTTGTGCTCAAACCTGCAAAATATTTTTTGGAACGCATACTAGGAGCAACATCTCGTGTTCGGGGTTGACAGATACCAAGATGGTGAGGCTTACGCAGGCTCACTCTCTGTGAGTTCCTGTCTGACAGTGAACTCGGTTTCAGTCCCCTGTCCTCTGACTGAGCTGCTGAGCCTCTGTGACATGTAGGGCACTGTGCTTCTGCTGGGAGGACCAGCCAATTCCGCCTGGACACATGGCTCCGTGTTGGTCAGAGGGAGGTCCTGGTGCAAGTCCCAACCCCACCCGTCACGGCCACAGCTCTGAGCCTGAATTCTCTCATCCTTAAGGTGGTCATGGCCAACTGCATCTTGTTTCGGGAAGTACGTTCGTTTTAAGCCCCTAAGAGCAGCTGGAGAGTAGACTTGCTATCTGGGGTCCCTGCACCTGCAGCCCCCCCACCCCTGCTCCATGGTCACCTGAGGTTGCACACGAGCTCGGTGAAGCGGGGCCGCTCACTGGGGTCGTAGTCCCAGCAGCGAGTCATGAGGGTATAGAGGACAGGTGGGCAGAGGTCGGGCTTGGGCAGCCGGTCCCCTTTCTCGAGCACCCCGATGACGTCCTTGTTCTCCAGCCAGAAGAAGGGCTGCTTGCCAAAGCTCAGGATCTCCCACATGCAGACAGCTGAAGGCAGGTAGAGAGGGCTCAGGGCCTGCACTGGGGAGGACGCATGCCCAGAGAGGCCAGTCCACCTTCCTCAGGAAAAACTGTGGGACCTTCTGAGTTCACCAGCCTCCCCCTCTAGCATCCCTGAGGGCTTGCCCAGTGTGGTGGTCCACTGAGGGACCAATCACCTGCATCTGCAAGTGAACTAAGGCTCCCTCCCTAGAGCCCTTCCACATGGAGTTATTAGATTTTGTGGGACAAGGAAGAGGGGCCAGTCAAAGGGCATGTTGTTGGGACCACCAGTGCCTTCCCTTAAGAGGGAGTGCAGACTATTGGAAAGCTGGGGTTTGAAGCCTAGCACCAACACTTGCTGCCAACACAAGCCCCTGGCCTGCTTGAGCCTCAGTTTCCTTATCTGAAAAATGGGAATAATAATAATGAGCTTTTATTGGGCTGGCCATGGAGAACTGAGAGGGATAATCTGCGTGGCTGTGTGCTCTGTAAGGGGCTGTCCATCTATCACCTGGTCTCGTTCTCACCTCTCCCTATGCCTCCTTCTCAGAACAAACTTCAGAGTTTGATCCCCTCTGGGGGATCACGTCAGTCCCTGGGACTGGTTGGTGGAGGGCATGCTCCCCTCAGGAGCCCTTTCCAGGAAGATTAACCAATACTGCCCAGGCAGGCCTTTAGCCCATATCATCCGCAACCCACCACGGCCCCCCCCCCCCCCATTTCTGGGACTTCTCAGTGGCCACAGCAAAACAGAACCCTTGCAACCCAGGGATGGGGGGCCAGACCTCTGCCCCCTGGACCCCCTCTTAGCCTGGTCGTGGAGGGGAGAATCAGAACCCTTTCCCATGCTCTTCTGAAACTCCACTGACCAAACATCCAGACGTCACTGGCTGTTGTAAAGCGGCGGAAGTTGATGGACTCAGGGGACATCCACTTGATGGGGAGACGGGTCACAGAGGCTTGGGGTGGGCAAAGAGATTTACAGGGGTTATTTTGTGAAGAAAGATCCAGAAAAATCCAGAATTACAGCCTGTTCTCCAGAGACCCTTGGCCTGGGCTTTGACCAACTGTAGCCTTTTCTTCTTTCCTTTTTTGGGGTGGGGTGGGGCTGCAGCGACCCCTCCAGGGACAAGTCCGGGGCCAAACATCCCTCACCTTTGTAATACTCCTCATCCTCAATGTACCGGGAAAGGCCAAAGTCCCCCAGCTTCACACACTCAGTGGAGGCCACCAGGACGTTTCGGACAGCGATGTCCCTGGGAGAGAGATGTGGGGGTTCAGAATGTTTCATTCTGACAGACCGATGGACAGAGAGGTAAGGGAGGAGAGTGCCGGCCAGGGCCCCAGGAGGCTGGGCTGGCCACCCAGGTCCCCCCCCACACGAGGCCCTCGGCCACCTCCTTCTACCTCCCCGAGGAGCTTTATCTCCCATTACCCCTCCTCACGTGGCTCCAGTGTGAAGCCAACTTCAGGTTCCCAGGACTTGCTCCGCACACTTGCCCTGAAGGCTATATCCTCCCCTCTGCCAGGGATGCTGTCACCCTGCTGATTCTTCAAGGGAGAGCCCTAGCAACTTTCCTGGTCACTATTCTCCCCTGCTTCTACAACTCCACTGGACTGTAGGCCTCTGTCGTGGCTAAGAGCAACAGCTCCCAGATACCCTCTAAGGAGCACTAGCATGGTCAGGACCACCCAAATTCTGTACATACCCTGCCTTGTGACAGAGAGACCCTCAGATGCCCCCCACCAGCCCCGGCACAGAGGAGGAGACGGGGGTGGGGGGCACAGAGAGCCGAAGGAGCTTGCCCAGTAGGTTCTCTGGGCGGGGAAAGGGGTCAGCCCAGGCGGCCTAACTCCAGAGCTGAGCTCTCACCCCTCTCTGGGAAGCACCCACTGACTCAGTGTACCTCATGTTCCTGGCATCGTTTCTAACCCAGGGTCGTCTGCTCGCTTCTCACAGGCAGGCTCCGTTCCCTGTCATTTGTCTTTATAACTGAAAAGCTGACTTCAAAGCAGGACAGCTTCATCCAAACAAGGGAAACAGATCTATTATCCCACCACCTTCCCCTCATGACTATTTACATCTCAAATTTTACCCTCATGCTAGAAGGTAAGCTCCACAGGGAAAGGGAGTTTGGGTCTGTTTTGACTACAACTTTATCCCAGAGCCGAGGACAGCACTTGGGAGACACAGGGTGGAAGTTCCAGAGGTGTTGAATGAGTGAATGGAACGAACGAATGAATGTTTATATCCCCACACATTGCTTTGCATAGTATCACCCACAAGACCACATACCCCACGTCCATGGTGTTGGATTGAAGAATTCATCTGCTCACCCCAATATTCTGGGAGCACCCCCTTTGTTTCCTCCAGGGGATCACATCCCTTGTGGCTGGAACCTCCTTTCAGGGACTGGGAACAAAGCCAGGTGGAGAAGGGGCCCACCCCCCCAGCCAGAGGGAGGAGAGGACTTGGCAGCTGGGTTGCTGAGGACCGGGGTCGGGGGCGGGCAGCTGCTCAGGCTGGGAAGGGCCCAGACCCCAGGATCTTCCTGGTGCTGCCCCAGTCCCATCCCCCTGCCTGGGCCGCATGCCACCAAATGGGTGAGCCAGCTCCGTGCAAGTGGGGGAGCAACTTCCTAGACCCCACCGGGAAACGGGCTAGACTGCGCTGAGCTACAATCAGATGCTCCGCACTTTAGATTTAGTCTTAATAACAATGCCATGAGGCACGTATGGCGATTCCACCTTTCAGATGAGGCAATGGGTTCCTAGCAGGTGCTCAACTCGTCACATGAGGCAGGACTAATGCTGGGGTCTCAGTACTCGTCTGTGTGACTCCAAAGCCCTGCATGACCCCCAACCCCTCCACGGTCAGGTCGAGGAGCCCAGCTTCCTCCCCAGCCCCACCTATGGACACAGTTGATGCTCTCCAGGTAGGCCATGGCCTTGCAAATCTGCAGCGAGTACAGGACAAGAGTGAGCACCTTCAAGGAGTTCTTGTTTCTCTCCAGGTAGTGGCCCAGCTGTAGGAAGAGGTAAGATGCCATCAGGACCCCAGCACAGATGCCGCGGGCAGCCACCAAGCCCTGCCCCGGCAAACCCAGGTTGGCAAGATGTTCCGGAAATTTCCCCTACCCACAATCTCTGGGTTGTCTGGGCTGAATACAGACGGCAGGAAGCTGGGAGTGAAGGGCCCGTGCTCTAAATGCATCCCACCCGGAGGCCCGGCTCAACAGGGTTCCACCCCTCCCATCCCCAGCTCACCTCACCGTAGGGATACAATTCCATGATGATCCAGGTGGGCTCCTCTTCAATGATACCGATCAATTTCACGATATGTGGGTGGTCGAGATTCTTCATGATCACTGAAGTTGGGGGCAGGAGGGATGGGCCAGAGTGGCCCTAAGTTCCAATACGGGGAAACGGGCTGGGCTGTCCCAACTGGGAGAAACGGGGGGGGGGAACCCCTCCTCCCGACGGAGGCCCCTGCACTGTTCGAACCCTCCCCATCCCCGGTTCCAGGCCCCTCCCCCATCTTGGACATCCAGGGCCATGTCATCCCAGGGGGCCTCTTCCCACTCACGGGGGCTGTGGCGCTTCCCAGGGAACATGTACCTGCTTCACTCAGGAACTTCTCCTTGTTGTCCAGAGTGCAGTCCTTCTTACAGGTCTTTACGGCGACATTGATTTTCTCCCCTTTCTGCAACGAAAGTCTGTTCAGAGCCCCTTGGGCCAGCCCAGGACTCAGAAGAAAGTGTCCCCTCCCTGGCATCGCCATGGCCATCCCACAGGCTTGGCTGACAGCTGAGGGAAGACAGGCAACATCTGGGCCTCCCGGTCTCTGCCAGGCACCTTCCTCCCTTACCTCCTTCTTCCCCCCACTCTCCTCCACTCCTCTCCAAGTCCTGACTTCACTGCCTTTTATTTTTTTAAGATTTATTTATTTATTTGAGAGAGAGAGAGTGCATGAGCAGGAGGGGCAGAGGGAGAGGGAGAGAGAATCTCAAGCAGACTCCCTGCTGAGTGCGGAGCCCGACGTGGGGCTCGATCCCACGACCTTCAGATCAGGACCTGAGGCGAAACCAAGAGTCGGACACTTAACCGACTGTGTCACCCAGGCGCCCCCTGACTTCATTGCTTCTTGATGAGGGCATGTCAGGACTAGAAAGGACCTTTGAGACTAAAGCCTCTGGCCGTCCAGATCAGGACACTGAGGCTCAGGGCCAATGCTCTGCCCTTTGTTCGTGGGTGTGTGTGGAGTGCATGCAAAGCCATCTGACGCAGTGTTCCAGTCTCTTTCTCTCTTTTTATTGTTGGCTTTTGCATTTTTGCTGCTTCTTTTCCTTGGCTCTACCCTTTCTGCACGGTCCCACCCCACTGGGGCCTCAAAACTAGCCCCTGCCTCAGATCCTGCTCTTCCTCTTCCCAGAGCTACGTTTTCTCACACTTCCCCATGTTCTTGCCCGTCAAGATTCAGCCAACTCTTCCCCAGGTCCTGCCTCCATTTTACTCCCCGGGCTTGCCATCCTTCTGGGAAATGACCCTTGCTTCCATCACTCCCTGGGTATTTCATAAATACTGCAAATGCCAAGTGGAGGAAGAGCCACATATCATGGTGGCCGCTCCAACCCCAGAATATATGAACTCCCCCTTCGTTCTATGGAAAGGTGGGAGAGGAGTGTCCGCGAAGAGTCTGGAACTCACGTGATTTGTGTAGACACCTTCATAGACCTCCCCAAAAAAGCCTTCACCAAGAATCCGATTCAGGACCACATCTTCCCGTGTGACGCCATACCGCGGCCCTGGGCAGGTGGAAAGAGCAGATAGTCTCACTATCCACTGGTGCCCCTGGGAATCTGAGTACTTGTAGGCCCCAACGCCAGGCTCTGCTCCCCTCCTGCCCAGGCATCACCAAACCCCTCAACAACATCTCAGCTAAGATGCAGGAGTTGGCCTGGAAAAGGGGTTCTAGAAGGTTCCATCATCTCAGACTTGGAGAAAAACCACCACCCTGTTCCCTCTGAAGGCCAGGTCGCATATTCACACTCATGGGATCCCCACACACATCACAGGCACACACAAGGTCAATAGTGTGGGCATAAGAGAATGATCTCAGCTTTCAAATCAAAGGTGTTTCACTTCGGTTTGTCCCTGTCTGCGGCACACATGGGAGGGGACGAAGGAAGGAAATAAAGTCCCCCCGGGGTGTCACAGGTGTCCCCACAATGTCACTTCATAGGGCCCTGGCTCTGGCCATTGTGGTGGGGCCAGAGATCTACCTCCGGGCCTTCGCAGGGTCTCATCGGGAATCTCAGCATAGATGTCTGATTCTGGAATGATA
The DNA here is from genome assembly GCF_009762305.2 of Zalophus californianus. Taxonomy (NCBI): domain Eukaryota; kingdom Metazoa; phylum Chordata; class Mammalia; order Carnivora; family Otariidae; genus Zalophus; species Zalophus californianus. The sequence goes on from NC_045596.1 coordinate 153,784,665, forward strand.
GAAAGAGAACATCCTATGGGTAAGACGCCCTCAGCGGGCACCACCGGGAACTGGGCATGGGGCTCCCACATGCAGGCCAGCAAAACCAAGGCTGACATCCCGGGGAGGCGAGTGATGGAGGGAAGGGGAGCCAGGCAAGAACTGGGGCTCCTGTCGCACGTTTTGGCATGGCCACAGAGCCTAGGGCACCTTGACTTGAATTCCTGCTCACTACTGCCTGGTTGCATCATTTAGGGCAAGCTACTCTCCCTCAATCTCAGTTTTTCTTTCTGTGAAATGAATGTTTCCAGGGAATGTCATAAAGATCAAATAAAATAATACCTATGATAGATTTAATGCTGCTGGGGACTGAATGTTTGTCTCTCCCCAAAATTCATATGTTGAGATCCCGACACCCCAGTGTGAAGGTATTTGGAGGCGGGGCCTTTGGGGGGCAGTGATTAAGCTTAGGGGAGGTCAGGAGTATGGCGCTCCCCGGCTGTGGTGTTTGTTATGGCGGCCCAAGCTTAGACAAACATGGCGCCCTGTATTAACTGGTGAATACATGTTAGCTATTAGGATTCATGATGCTTTAAGCTGTCACTGAGAAGTCAGAGGGGAAGTGTGCTTTTCTGCAACTTTGAGGGAATCCATGGCAATGCACAAGAGCAGGCAGAAGAGAGGCTCTGGACACAGGCAGAGGACTGCAGATGGGCAGGCTCACCTATGCTGCAGCTGTCTGAGAGGTGGGGCCGCTGTGCCTCCAGGCTGCTGTAGGAGGAGAAGAGAGGGCAGGAGCCCAGTGAACTCAGAGCCTGGCAACACGGCCCGGGGCAGCCTCGGCCCACCCTCTCCCGGCCGCCCCTCCTGGAGGCCAGCTGCCCCTGTCCCCCTGCCTGCCTGGCGGAGGAGCACCCTGTCCTGGCAACACCAGCCTGGGAGCATGGCCCCCGCTGCCGGGGGGCAGGAAAGAGGGGACAGCGCCATTCTCCGTACGATGAGGCCAGAGGGCATTAGGACACGGGACTACCCTTGCAGGGACTGATGGGGTGAAATTTACTGGTGAGAAATTGCCACTTAGGAAATGCTGGGGTTCCTGTGTTCTCCCCTGGGGCCTGGAAACCAGAAACCATGGCGGTGGGGGCTCCCTATTCGTTCTGCCTCCTCCCAGGAAGACACAGGCTGAGTGCAGACCTTGTTCCCTGTCTTCCCGTTGTACTCACAGCATGGGGATCTGGGGCAGGCTGTTCCGCTTCTCACCATCTGGGGAGAGGGCAGAAAGGGGGAGCTAAAGCCAGGAACACAGGGTCCTGGATGGATGGCTGACCTCACTGCTCCCCTATGAACCAACACAAGGGGGATCCCTTCCCACCATTCTGTATCCTCCGAAAGTCGGAGTGGAAGCTGGCCTGAAATAGAGTCCTCTTAGTAGAAGAAATTCTCGAGTTTCTTTCTGCCACCACCCACATGTTCCAACCCGGACCCCTGCTTCCTGATCCCATCCCCAAATAGACACATGTTCACAGGAGGGACCAATCGTGTTCTAACACTAGCTTTGCTCTTCCTGGGGCTACAAACACCTCCGCTCCAGAAGCCAGCCCCCAAACTGCCTTTGGCCGGGGCCTGCAGCTAAGGACCCAGGATGGGTCCACAAGGAGCATCCTTGTGATGGAAGGACTCGGCAAGCACCTGGTCCCACTTCCCGAGGCTTCTTCGTTCACATCTTGGTCAGTGGTTTCACTTCTCCTGCTCTGCCTCTGGGGGCTTGTGCCACATCTGCTCATTGGGCCAGTTTGCCTTTAAATGGAAACTCACCTTTTTTGGGATGAATGATGAGAGAGCCTTTGTGCTCCCCCTGCAGCCGGCAGTAACCGTCCACCAGGTCAGCCATGTTCTCGGCCTCTGCCAGAGAGGAGGTTTTGATGGACAAGGTCTGCAGAGAAGAGACCAGCCAAGGATGAGACCCAAAATCCTTGGCTAGAGTCTGCCCCACAGGACTGGAGAAGAAACTGCATACTCGGAAGGAGGAGACGATACCACCCATCTCCGGCCTGGAATCCATCAGCACCGTCCTGGGGCTCGGCTTGCATTCCCCCATGGCCACCAGGGGGCGCACTCGTCATCCCTCCCCACTGGTGACCCTAAACCCTAGGAAGGCCAGTTCCAGTTAGGACTTATTTTGGTCTCTGAGTGCATAGCACAATGCCTTGTACCTAGTAGGTGCTCCATAGGTAAGAGCAGAAACTAGGAGAAGAAGGAGTGGGCAGGCACAGACAGATGAAATGGGAGATAGACAATCAGTTTGCAGTCTGAGTTCTCTCTGATTCTTCCACCCACAAAAAGCCCAGGTCCCCGGAAGTCCTGTTACTGAGTCATCATTCACTTGTTCAAAGTTAGACCTCTCATATGTACCTTAATTTCTGGTCACTTCACCCACTTTAAAAACTCCCCCAACTTATTTCTTAACATTTTTAAACAGCTTTGCTTCCTGATACATTTCCCTTAAAATTTTTTTGTCAACCTGGTACCTTGTCTGAGAAATAGGTGCAGTTTTCTTAGCAAGATCCCAGAAGCCAGGCTGACCTACACAAGGAATCCCACCCTGCGGTTGCATGCCCTTGTTTCAGAGCTGCCAGGGGTCCAGAGATGCTCACCTGGGGGGCGCCTTCGATGCCCAACTGCAGTACCGCCTGGCCCTCCTCCAGGGGGAGGCACCTGATGGACTTAATCTGCTTGAATTCGGCCAGGCAGGTGGGCTGTAAGAAAGGAGGGACCCTTCAGACCATCCCACTCCTGGGGTCGGGCCATGAAGATTGGTCAGTCTGGGGGGAGGGGTTGTAAGGAAGCACTGAGAGCCTCCCTGTGGGATGAAGAGAAAATCGAAGACAATGAAGACTGAAAGGATCATCTGGTCTAAGCTCCTCACTCTGCAGAAGAGAAGATGGGTCTAGAGAGCCGGGACTGGCCCAAAGTCATATGCCACATTGGTGATAGAGCCAGGACTGGATCCGCCCCCCCACCCCCACTCCCCCAGGTCTTTTGACTTCCAGGGGAATGATTGTCCCATGTTGCCATTTCCACAGCAACTGTTTTATCTAAGCCAGAGGAACAGTGATGGTGCCCTTCTGTCTTCTCTTCCCCCCAAACCACCCCTGCCGCCCAGCCTCTGCGCAGGGGATAGCACAGAGAGGGAAAGAGCCATCTGCCCCATGTTCCAAACACTCTCTCTACGGCTATTCCTATCAAGGACCTCTCTGATCTCAGCCAGGGGAAGGAACAACTGAAAAGCCGGACAAGGTAGGCGGCAGCAGAGAGGGGAAGGCCACTTAGCCTGGGGCCGGGTGCAGCCTGCCCTTCTCTCTCTCTACCTTTGCATCCTGACTGGTCAGCTGGCGGATGCCCTTAGGGCCAATGACTAGGTCCACAGTGATGTTCCATCCTTGCTGGAATGAAAGGAAGAGAGGACTGTTGCTTCAGTTCTGTTTCCCTCCTACTTCAGAAATTTGAGAAGAAGCTCACTAAGTTAGACCGAGGCCACTGTCTCCTGGGCCCTCCAGCTCCTTCAGTCTTCCAACCCTGCCAGACAGATTACTCTCCTCCCAACACCCTGCTGCTCTGCCCACCTCCAAGATCCGTAGCCAAGATCAGTTCCCTTCCTCAGGCAAGGGAACTTGGCTGCGTTTGACAGTACGTTGGTGAGGCCCGGCTGCCCAAGGGTCTTCGTTTATGTGGGTTGCCACAAGCAAGCACACCCCTTCTTGGTCCCCCATGTTGGCCTCATGGGTCTGTTCCCCGAGAGGCCTGGAATTCAGGTCAGGGAGAGAATAAAAAGGACGTGGCATTACAATGAGTTCACAGCGATAGGTCTCCTGGTCGATGTTGGCAAAGCCCGCGAGGGTGTTGAAGAACTTCATGACACACTCCTCCTCCTTGAGCGAGGCGTACTGCTGGAATGTCTGCTGGATCATCTTCCGGAACTGCTTGGGCTGGGGTAGGGGGCATGGTCAGTGATGAGCGGGCCCTGCTCCTCCAAGCTCTGGCTCCTTCCCTGATCTCACCAAAAGCCTCTCTGCTGCTGGAGGATGGTTCCCAGGCCTTTGCCACGAGAGCAGCAGTGAGCTGTTACCTAAAGCACACACCTGCTGTCTCAAGGGAGGCTCACCATAGCCCTGGCAGGGAAGCATGGGAAGTAGCATCCCTAGGCCAAGAAGCTAATTGGCCTCTGATGTGGAAATGGAGCCAGGTTTCCTAACTGCCAGCCACAGAAAGGGCTCACTAGATGCTTTTATTGGTCCTATGCCCACAGATACCCTGGCTTTCCCAAGTACCCCCAGCCCAATGCCATTAGCTCCAGTCTTGGAAGCCAACACAAAGGGGGTCTCTCTGGCCCCTTGCCCAGTGGTTTCCTCACCTTTAAGTTCTCCTGCATCTGCTTTGGGAAAAACAGGTCCAGCCCCACTTCCTTCCTGAAAGAAAAGGGGGGAAAAGTGACATTTGACTCCCCCTTACCCCCAATCCAGGACTTCAGGCCAATCAGGAAGAGGCAAGATGGCTTGAGGACCAGGGGGATGGGTCCTGCCTGGCTCTGGTCTGGGGATGAACAAGGAAGGGAGTGAATAGGAAAAGCAGGGCAGCAAGGAAGGAAGGCAGGAGAGGCGAGGGCCAGTGTCAAAACTTACTCCAGGAGCTCGAAGTTGGACTTTTTGTCAAGTGCATTGTGGGGCATGTCTTTGAAGAACCGCCTGGAGAAAGAGAGAAGTCATGGACAGGTTGATGGTTGGAGAACAAGGCCATTAGACTGGGGTACCTAATGCCACACATTGGTCTAGAAGCTCCCTTTCTCCTTCCAAATGTAGTCACCAATGGAAAGGAGAACATTACGATTACGAGAGTAAAAAAAAAAAAAAAAAAAAAAAAAAAAAAAAATATATATATATATATATATATATATATATATATATACTCCTGTGCTTTGGGAGGCCCAGCTCTGGCCCAGTTTTGGGGCAGAGGAGGAAGATGGCAGTTCTATCTGTGACCTCTAAAAACAAATGACCCAAGGCAGCCAATAATGATCGTTGGAAGGCCTAGCATTCAGTGGCTCGAGTATATGGCCCTCTAATGGCCCAATTCAGTGGTTCTCAACCAGGGGCAATTTTACACCTCCCTCTCCAGCCTGGAAAATTTGGCAATGTCTGGAAATCTTTGGTTGTCACATCTGGTTAGGAGAAGGGTGGTCCCACCAGCATCTAGTGTGTAGAGGCCAGGGATGCTGTTAAATATTCTACAATTCACAGGATGGCCCCCCAACCAAAGAATTATCCAGCCCCAAATGTCCCTATTGCTGAGATGGAGAAACCCTGCAAGCTTGATCCAAGGAGAGAACTCAGGGATCTGGGAAGAATGCTCTTCCTTGACCCATTTCTCTCTACTGGGTGTCTGACAGAATGGGATAGCAGATCCTGGAGGAGCAGGCCAGCTGATTAAAGCAGGCCCAAACTCTGGAAACCAAACAATAGGTCAGTAGGAATGATATTCGCCTGTAGGACATGAGGAGCCTATCCAGGGCTCTCCCCTGGATGGACGGTCATTCTCCTCCTACTTCTACCTGAAAATGTTTATGGTTAAGATCCCAAATTTCCACACAGCCCCTCATGGAGGCTTTAGAAAGTTTTCTGAACCAGTGTTACCCGCTTGCCCCCCAGGTTCACAGAAAACCTCAGAGCATGCCTGTGCAGTGTTGGTCATAGACAGCATGGCCTCCAGCCATTCCTGCTGGCTCGAGGGAGCTGCAAAATGTACTCCTAGGTAACTAAACAAATTGGCTTGCTGTACGCACTTACTTAATTCTAACAGAATAAGTGTTGGCAAATGCCCATCAGAGAAGAGGGTTTTAGATCTTTCAGGGTTATCCATTCATTCAAATACATACTGCACTCTCAGTCTGTGCCAGGCAATGAGATGCCAATGCCGACTTTTAGGATTTGATAGGATTTCACAATCTAGTGCATGGGAGCCAATCAGGGCCTGGTGGAGTGAAGCATGAGTACAGCAGATCTACGTAGGGTAGGGGAGGTGGGGTGGGCATGAGGAAGGGGAGCCTTCAAGATGCTAAGACCCTGGAGCCGGCTCAGTGGGAAGAACCTATGGCCACCATATTGCTTGTGATGGACACTTCACAGGCATGCTCTGAGGTTTTCTATGAGTGTAGAGTGCGAGCAGACAATGCTGGCTCAGAAAACTTTCTAAAGCTGCAGAATAAAATGAGCTCACCAGGTTGAAAAGGGAACGAGAAGAGTATGACACACAGCAGGGTCTGCTTCCCAGCAACCAACCCCCCCCCCCCCCCCCCAGTGACAGCGGTCTCCTTACGTCACTCCTGGCTTAAGGCAATTGAATGAATGAATGAGCTTTGAGACTAGGGATGGATGAAAGAGTTCCAAGGATGGGGATATTTAAATAAGTCTTAGTAAAAAAAAAAAAAAAATTGGGGTTGGCTAAATGGAAAGGGAAACAAATTTTCAAATGAACACTGAGGAATTAAAGTACGTGAAAATAACAGCAATGTTAGACTATTGGAGGAGATGGTATGTAAAAATGTTTTCTTAGAAAAGGGAAGCTCAGGGGCGCTTGGGTGGTGCAGACAGTTGAGCATCTGGCTCAGGTTGTGATCTCAGGGTCGTGGGATCAAGCCCTCTGTCGGGCTCCATGCTCAGTGCAGAGTCGGCTTAAAAATTCTCTTTCCCATTCCTGCCTCTCCACCCTCTCTCTCTCTCTCTCTCTCTCTCTCTCCCTCTCTCTGGAATAAATAAATAAATCTTTAAAAAAAAAAGGTGGGGGGAAGCTCAGGGAGTACACCTAGGTCATTTCCATCTCCTGAAATCCAACCCACTCCCTCTATCATTGGCTGCCCTTGAAGATCAGTTACAGTGTTACTTTTGATAAAGTTACCCAATCACTCAATGTGTCATGATCTGTGTGTTTCTAACGTTTGGAGCAGTGGAACATCTTTGGGACGTCTGGGAGAACCAGTCACCATCATTTATCGGATGTACCAGTTTGCCCAGAGACTGGGCTTCACAGTCTTCTGTACCTCAGCTATTGTCAGTGGACACCCGATGATCCCCAACCTGCCCGAATGCCCTTACTGAATGAGGCTGCACCTGCTAGGAGAGTCCCCTGGAGTCTGACTGGCTCTACGAAGCCCAGGTCTGCCATTCTGACTGGCTAACACTAGGTGGAAAGCAGGGCACGGGCAGGCGTAGGCCCAAGACTGATGCCCAGGTAAAACCAGCAGAAGGTAAAGAAGCATCTATGCAAAATCCAGTTGGCTGTGTTTGTAGTCTAAAAAGTAACAGAAATATTAACTCATTACCAACATTTATAAATTAACTATGAGACAAAATGCCTTCTGAAGCAAGCTGAATGCTCTTTCTCTAATCTTTACTTATTATCAGTTACTACTCAACTACTCTTGGGGTACACATTCACTCTGAGTTTTTAGGTCAGACTGTTCTGGGACTCTACTGGGAGTGGGCAGTGGTCTTGGGTGCCTCAGGTGAAAGGGGGGGCTACTTGGTTCTTCACACTGGGAAGGTAGCATGTGGCCCATGAATTTCACATTTTAACTTAGAGGGGGGCATATAGATAAAATATCTGGCATTTACAGAGCACTTCCAAGAAATCAATAAAAAATTAATTAGGTATGATTCCAACTCTATGACGTTCTGAAAAAGGCAAATTATGGCAATAGTAAAAATGTGAGTGGTTGCCAGGAATTGGGAGAGGGAGGGATGAATAGGTGGGGCCCAGAGGATTTTAGAGCAGTGAAGCTATTCCACATGACGCTGTAATGGTGGGGGGGGGATAAAGGACAACATACCCTTACCAAACTCCATAGAATGCACAAGATCAAGAATGAATCCCAATGTAAACTATGGACTTTGGGTAATAATCATGTGTCAATGTAGGTTCATCGATTACAAATATACCACGCTGGTGGGGGATGTTTATAGCGGGGAGACCATGTGTGTGTGTGGGCAGGCAGCGTATGGGCAAGTTCTGTACCTTCCTCTCAACTTTGCTTCGAATTTAAAACTGTTCTTAAAAAAAGGTCTATTAAAAATAAATAAATAATAAATAAGGGTAAAGAGAAAAAAGTCATACAAACAATAAATAATTACTGAATATTCTGTCCCTACATTAACTCATTAATTCCTTATAACAATCCTATAGGGTCATTACTATTATCATCATTCCCATTTTACAGATGAAAGAACGGATGGATATGACCAATGGTGAAACTGAATGGTCTGCTCTGGTCAAGAGAGTGCTAGGCACAGCTTTAACCACGCCACGCTCCTCGGCCCCGAATGCTTCCACAGCCAAGAATAAAGACTATTTCTTAGTCTGTCACTCAAAGTCTTCCATAATCAGGTCTGACTGACCTCCTCCATTCATCTCCCACTACCTTCTAGTCTGTTCTCTTCTTTCCACTGATCCCTGGACCAGGAGTGCACTCTCTCCCACCCCCGATTTCCCCCATTGTCTCTGGATGGGATGTATCCTCCTTCCTCGAAAGTTCAGATCCCCTCTTCCTGATCCCTGAGGCAGGATTAAGGGCTTCCGTATGTGTGTATGTTTGGCACATGTTTCATTCTGCCTTATATTATAAGCAACCGTGGACACACCTGTCACCTCCCAGACCAGACCCGGAAGTTTGAGGGCATCTCTGCATGACTTACTAATTCTATACATATTTCTCGGTGCCTACTGCAGCTGAGGACATAGCAGTGAATGACATAGATGGAAACCCAACCTTCGAACATCTCCCAGGACCTTGCCTGGTGCTCAAAGACACATTTACTGAATCACTCGAATGGCAGATAGATGGAAGAAGTAGGCAGCCTGGAGGGAAAAGCAGCGGCAGCCAAAGGAAGCGGGGAGCACTGACCCGAGATGGGGCTGGCGAGCACCTTACCCTCTGTCAGCCACCATTTGTCACCCGCCCCCCCCCATGTACCCACTCTTGTTTCCCACCCTGGAGGCAAGACAGAGCTGGCCAAGAACTCCAGTCCCTGGAGGGTCCTTGAGGCCACATACCTGAGCTCCAGACAGCCTAGCTGCAGGGCCATGCCCTCACTGACCTTGCTGGCGTAGCGTTGCATATAGTCATTCCGGAGCTGGTGAGGAGAAAGGCCAAGGTTGAGAGTCACACACTCCTTCCCTGTTTCCCTGAACAGAGGCCCCAGGAGATGGCAGGTGCTTTGAATACAATCCTGCAGCCCCAAGCCGTCTCTCTCTCTCTCTCTCTCACCCCACCAGGCACAAATGTGTAGCCTCTGCCTCGCTCCAGAACCCTCTAGACTCATGCCTCCATAGGCCGAGGCCCTCAGATTTTTGGAAGCGCTTCCAGACACCGAGGCTTATGAGGCTGGAGTTCAGATTCTCCTCTCCACTCTTCACTTTAGAGAGAAAGAACCTAGAATTTGGGCATGAGCCAATCATTTATTCAAAGTCTTGTTGGTAAGTAGTGACAGATGTCATCCACTCTACATTCAGAGTCTCGCTTTGTGTCCAGCAAATCAGGAGGGAGATACAGTTGGGAGCAGGGACCAGACAGACAACAGGGGCAGCAGGCTCACACGTCCTCAGCGCCCACTGTGCCCCGTCCCGGGCCAGGCACACTACCTGCCTTATTATAGCCAGTGGTGTGTCACAGCAGCTCTGAACAGCTCATGAAAGCCAGGTATTAAAGCTTCTGAAGTTTTGCAAGCTGTATGATATCATACTGGTAGCTTGAAAAATGCCATGGTGGGGGAATATTTACACCATGGAAATTGGCACGTGCTGTACCTCAGAGATTCTTTTCTTCAGAGAGCTGGTTCACCAGCCCCTGCTAATGATACCATTTGGTCCTCACCACAACCCTATAAAGTAAATGTGATTATTATCGCCTCCATCTTCTAGGAAAGGAAACAGCTTCAGGCAGGTAAGTTAAGCCCTTAGAAGATCCTGGGTTAGGAGGTGGCCGAGCTGGGCTGGAAGCCAGGTATGTGAGAGTCTGCGTGCTAAGACTACCACTTCTCTTTGGACCTGCTGTGTCTGCTCACCACCAGGTCTCCTGGGCCGTAAATGGCCACCAGCAAAGTCCAAAAGGAGCTGTGCACATGGGGCGGGGTGAGCCAGCACTCAATGAGCCGTGAGAGAACCAGGGGTGGAACCGTTGACCGGGGACCAAGGCATGTATATCCCCAAGGTAAGTTTCCGAGACTGGGATTTCCAAAATCTGGGCTTCGTCATTCTATCTCCCCAGGTAAGGGTGAGTAATAGGACCCTGGGGACAGGAAGATAAAATACTTACCTGTTGGTAAAAATAAAGTAGCGTTGTCCTGTCTTCTTTTAGGCTTTCCATGAAGTCCTCTGGCAAGTAGCGGATTTGAAGGTCGTACCTGGGACAGGAAGTTCAGACTCTCTGGTTGACACAGGGAAGCTGGTCATGTAAGGGTCTGCCCATGAGGCCGATGGCCACCCATTCAGGGCTCGCTTCTTCTTTCCCTCCTCTGTGGTCGGGCGGAGGACCGTGGAGGACCGTGGAGGACCGTGGAGGACCATGGAGGCCAGCAGGTGGTAGTCAGCGCTAGTCCTGACTCTCCAACTCTTCCCCCTCATGGCAATTGTTTTCCTTAGGTTTGCAGATCACCACGTGACCTGGTTCTCTATCCTCCCTGCCCTACTGTTCCTCCTTCTCCATAGTACCAGGAGCATCCTGCCTAGGGATGTTCCTGATATCTGCCCCGGGGAGGGGGATGTGCTATGAGCCCATGTTAGGCTTTGGCCAACACATGCACTGGATGCTGCAAGAGGACTAGGCTTAAAATGCCACCCAGATTTTCTAGGAGGTTCTCAGAAGTTGGGAAGTGCTCCGAGGAAGGACTTCCCACGGCCTCCCCATTCCATACTCATCTCCCCCCATTCGAGAACCCAGGGCCCTTCTCCTACCTCCACTCGGCTTCCACGTGCAGACACTCATACTTGTCCTGCACCTCCCCCACCGTCATCTGCGGGTGCAGCCAGTGGATCTCATCCGACTTCATGTGCTTCAGCCTTAGCCCATAGCACTCAGCCAGCTGGATGTTGGGCCCGATCCGTCCGCTCATCAGGATGGAGGCAATGACATCCTGGGGAGGAGAATAGAGAGACAGGATTCAGGGATGCCCCCTTCTAGGTTCCCACAGTCCTCATGCAGCCCCCAGAAGTATGATTCTCTAGGGTGGGGTTCCGTCTTAACTTCTCATTTATCTCTGGTACTCTAGCACTTAGTGCAAGGCTTAGTGCACAGTGGGCTCTATCTGATGAATGAATAATTTGGTAAAATGAGACAGAAATGGAGAGGAGAGAGTAGGAGCAAAGGGGAAAAGGCAGCGGAGGCCAAGAGCACAGAATCTGTGCTTCTGCAGCCCACTCCAACCAAACCAATGAATAATCACTGAGCATCCGCCATGTAAAATCACCCTCTGAATGGCTTCCAATTTAGCCAGCATAATCGAGGGTCTGTGGTAGGCACTCCAGGCCCCTTGCATACATTATTATTTCATGGAATCCATACAACACAGGGAAGTAGGTGTTACATCCCCATTTGGCTGATGACCAACTGATGTGGGTTACACAGCTCATGGACCCGGGGCCAGTGGACTCTGAAGATTTCTCCTAGGCCAAGCTGCTTCATGGGGTGCTGGGGCTGGACAAGGCAGAAGGATGAGATTCACATTAATGGATTAAGTGGCCCAGTTTCCACATAAGAAGCATGGCCACGGGAAACAGAGTGTTGACAAGAAATTAGGAACCCTCCTATTCCGGCTTTCTTGTTGATGAGAAGCCAGCCTGCCCATAGCCTGATGCCATTGTTTCCTGGCCTCGAGCCAGAGCTGGATCAAGAAGAGGCCCAGTGGGCAGCTGCCTGGAAGCCCATCTATAAGGTCTTGCCTCATTCTGAAATCACATTAGTTTCAGTTTAATTCAGGTTTCTCATATGGTTGCACACGTAATTGGTGAATTGAGCCCACTCCCAACAGAGTAGAAAGTACCATCAAAGGCAAATTTTTAAAACTCTTCTTATTTTCACTAATAAAATATTAAACCCATATTTAAATAGCACTGTTTTAAAGGAATGCCAAATTACTGGTCTGCCTGGGCACCCACATACATTGGTCCCGCTCTGCTTCCTGCCAGCCCTCTTCAATTCTATGCAGTGGGAAAGCTAAAAGACCCTAAGCCTAAAAGATCCCTTCCCGATTAGGGAAGCAAATGCCCATCAGAGCCATCAACTCTTGCTCTGTGGGATAGATAGAGAAACTGAGGCACAGAAAGCACACTTTAACAGTTGTAACTAATCAGTGCAGGAATCGGAACTGTGGTCTTGGGATGGGGAAGAAGGCTATGATCAATGGGACCTACAGCAAGAGGGACACAGACAAAAGGAGAGCTCACGGCTGTGAAGTTGACCATTTTGTCATTATTTCCACCCATTTCTCCTGCCACTGAACCTCTGTACTGCTCTGTCCACTCATGATTATATTATCCAGAGCCCCATGTTACTCCCAAGCCCCACCTGGAGTCCCAGTCTCTGGTGCTTTTAAATGTAGAGCCTTCCCTGCCCCAAATGAAACTTATTGTCCTATGTCTAATTTCTCCAGGACTGGGACCCCTGTAATTATTGGAAATTTCAAACATATATGAAGTACACTGAAGTCAAAAGAAGAGTATAATAAACCCCAATGTACACATCACCCAGCTTCAAAAATTACCAACATTCAACCATTCTTGCTTCATCCATCCTGCCACTGAGCTCCCCCAACCACCACTTAACTACTACCACTTTTTACAGTTCCTTTAAGGTAAAATTTATAGACATTAAAATGCACATGTCAGTTATACAGTTTATGTGTAATCCACACGCCAATAATTAAGATACAGAACTTTTCGGGGCACCTGGGTGGCTCGGATGGTTAAACGTCTGCCTTTGGCTCAGGTCATGATCCCGGGGTCTTGGGATCGAGCCCCACATCGGGCTCCTGACTCAGCAGGGAGCCTCCTTCTCCCTCTCCCTCTGCCTCTCTCCCTGCTCATGCTCTATCTCTGTATCTCTGTGTCTCAGATGAATAAATCTTCAAAAAAAAAAAAAAAAAAGAGGTGTGCCTGGGTGGGTCAGTCTGTTAAGTGTCTGCCTTTGGCTCAGGTCATGATCCCAGAGTCCTGGGATCGAGCCCTGCATCAGGCTCCCTGCTTGAGGGGAGCCTGCTTCTCCCTCTCCTCCCCACTCATGCTCTCTCTCACTATCTCTCTCAAATAAATAAATAATCTTAAAAAAAAATACAGAACTTTTCAAGACACCCAGAAAGTTCCCTCATATCCCTTCTTAGTCAACTCTCATGCCCATGCCCACCCCAACTCCAGGCAACGAATTTTTCCTCCCATTTTTGCTTAGTTTCACCTGTTCTAGAACTTCATATGATGGAAACATCTAGTATATATAAATCATTCCCCTGTTTCTAGATACCTGGGCTATTTCTTATTTTTTGCTACTGTGAACAAAAATACTATGAACATCATTGTACAGGTCTTTTTGTGTACATATGTTGTCATTTCCTTTGGACAAATACTTAGGAATGGAAATTACTGTGTCAAAGGTAAATGTATATGTTTAACTTTCTAAGAAGCTGCTGAGATCATTCCATTTTGTACTTCCACTATGATATATGAGATGTCCATTACACTATGTCCTCACCAACATTTGGTGTTAGAAGTCTTTTCAATATTAGTCATTTTGATGGTTATGTATAGTATCTCATTGTGCTTTTAATTTGCATCTCCCTGACTAATGATATTGAGCATGTTTTCATCTGGCCATTCATGTATCTTCCTTTGTGAAGGATTTGTTCCAATCCTTTGCCCATTTTTCTGTGTTGACTTTTTATTATTGAGTTGTAGGTGATCCTTATAGATTCTAGATAAAAGTACTTTTTTTATGTGTTTTATAAATACTTTCTCCAGGTCTGTACTGTGCCTATTATCAATTTCCCTGTCAGTTTCTTTTGGTAAAAGTCTTATTTATCAAATTTTTCTTTTATGTCAGTGCTTTCTGCGTACTAAGAAATCTTTGCCTGCCTCCAAATCATGAAGATATTCTCCTTTTCTCTTTGATAAACTTTGTAGTTTTCACTTTTCCTTTTAGGTCTGTGATCCATCTTGAATTGATTTTTGTGTGTGGTGTGAGGTAGGGGTCAAAAAAAAATTTTTTTTTTCTCTTAAAGATCTATGGTTGTTCAGCAGTGGTTGTTGACTTTCATTTTTCAATTGAATTGTCTTACTGCCTTTGTCAAAATCAATTGGCCATATAAGTTTAGGTTTATTTTTGGACTCTCATCACTCCTGATCTATTGATCTTTATTTTTACTCTGCTGGTACCACACTGTCTGCATTACTGTAGCTTTACAGGAGATCTTAAAGTCAAATAGCATCAACCTTTTACCATCTCCTTTCCAAGATTACTGTGCTATTCTGGGTCTCTGCATTTCCATATACATTTTTGAACCAGCTTGTCACTTTCTATTTAAAATGCCTGCTGGATCATGATTGAGATTGTGTTAAATCCATAGCTTAGTGGGGGAGAATTGACAACAGCGTGGAATCTTCCAATCTGCAAACACGTTATATCTCTCCACTTAATTTTACTCTTCTTTAATTTTTCTCAGCAGTGTTTTGCACTCTTCAGTGTATAGTTTTGCAGGTCTTTTGTTAAATTTATTCCTAAATAGTTTATGTATTTTTATGCTTCTGAAAATTAAAAAAAAATTAAAATTAATTTTCTATTTCAGGGTCCACTCCTTTGGTGGCTCCCTTTTCTCCGGGATTTTCTTCAATCTTCAATCTGAGCTCAGTCAGCCCTAAATTCTATCCTCTGATCCCTCAAGCCAGGAAGGCTGCAGCTCTCTGCCCCTCCCACCCCTCCCAGATAGGAAAGTGCCCTCAGGCAAAAAGCCAGAAATTTGCAAATCTCATTCCTTGCAGTTCTGCTCTCAAGAGCAGATTTCCCTCAAGTGTCTGCTAGTTCTGGTCACTCTCCAGGGTTTTAAAGATAATTTCCTTGTTATGTTGTCATCTGCAGGAAGATCAGTCCAGCCAAGTGATTCCACTATATTTGAAATCTCCATACAAAATAGTGAATAAATGAATAACAAAATAAATGAATAAAAAAAAATAAATGAATAAATCTGTATTTTCTGCAAATGGAAGAGGGTTAGAAGGCAAGAAAGCTCCCTTTAGAGCTCCACTGGAGATTCTGGTGCTTTCGTAAAAACAAAAAAAGCTTTGAAACACAAAACAAAATCCTGATGTCCTCTTACACCTTTTCGTCTCTTACTTTTTCCTCCCCTTGGAGCACATGGTATGACCAAGGCCGAAGTCCAGAGGTAGAGGGGTTGGCATTGGCTGCAAAGCCAGGAACAGAGCAGAGGAGGAGGTGGGGCCAGGGGCAGGGATGCTGGTGTGGTGAAGACAATGTTCACCTACAGGGGGATCCAGCAAAAGAGTAAATATATTAAAGATAACGGGAAATAGGCTTCTTAATTATGGAGAAAGTACTTGAAATATGGAGAGGAGAGGGCTAGAGTGGACGCTTAGGTGAGGGATTGAAATTGAAAGAATTGGTGAGAACTCATGGTTTTCGAGGCCTGGAGAGAGAGAGCATGGGAGCCCAGGTGCACACAGGAGGGTAAGCATGAACCATTGAGAGTCCTATGTGTACTTACATGTACTGAAAGACACCCAGATGGTCATTTGCATACCAAACTTTGAGTCTTAGTTTCCAGATACCCTTATCCACTAAAAGGACCCAGGGGGTGCTCCTGGGTGGCTCAGCTGGTTAAGCATCTGACTCTGGATCTTGGCTCAGGCCATGATCTCAGGGTAATGAGACAGAGCCAAGTGTCAGGCTCTACACTCAGTGGGGAGTGTGCCCCTCCCCACTGTGTGTTCTCTCTCTCTCTTTCTCAAATAAATAAATAAATCTTTTTTTTTTTTTTAAAGAGGATCCAGGGATCCTTGGAGCAATGGCTGATTCTAGGGCTGGGGCAAAGAAAGTACAAGATAAGCCTGGAATATCTTTTTGTCCTAGGGAAAAAAAGGGAAGTGTTCAGAGAATGTTGGGATATATAACAAGGAAACAGTATTAGCTTAAAGGGTCTGGCATAGGACAGATCTGGGACACCTAAGTATAAAAATATCTAATGATAAGAATATATAGGAAACAAACTGAGGGTTGCTGGAGGGGAAGGGGGTGGGGGGATGGGGTAACTGCATGATGGGCATTAAGAAGGGCACGTGATATAATGAGCATTGGGTGTTATATGCAACAGATGAATCACTGAACTCTCTGAAACTAATAATACACTATATGTTAATTAATTGAATTTAAATAAAGAATAGTAAAAAATAAAAATAACTAAAAACAAAAATATATAATATAATATAATGATAGGAATGGATTACATCCCACTGAATAAAACAGAATCTGAGACAGACAAATAAATAAATGAGGCAGAAGGGAATATTCTTTATTACAGTAGAATGCCAACTAGTAAATGTAGTAGAAGAAATGATGGAAATGGGAAATCACCATTTGGCAACAAACTCAGTGTTGGTTGGTTCAGGCATGATTCATCAATGGATGACAGAGCTGGAGGGTGGAGGTCTGATGATGAATTGGATATTGACATAGTCTCAGTGTATCTTCCCTCAGACTCTAGTCATACACACACACACACACACACACACACACACCTGGCAGACACAAATGATCAGGTTATCAAGGTTAACAGCATCAGTCGTAGAACAGGTAAACAAAGCATGCCTCCCACCTTGATGCACCAAGAAGAGCGCAGCATCATTTCTGAGATTCCTGCCAAGAGTTCCTGGCCAAGACTAGTTATACGACCCAGGGTGAGGGGTCTTCCAGAGACCTATAGAATAAAAGGTCTGTATTCTTTTTTTTTTTTTGTAACTGTTACCTTTTTTTTTTTTAACTGAGGTGTAATTAACATAACATTATATTAGTTTCAGGCATATAACATGATTCAGTATTTGTTCACACTGCGAAATTATCACCATAATAACTCTAGTTACCATCTAACACCACACATCATTACAAATTTTTTTCTTGTGATCAGAACTTTTAAGATTTAATCTCTTAGCAACTTTCAAATATATAGCAGCATATTATGGACTATAGTCATCATGCTGTACCTTACATCCTATGACTTACTTATTTTATAGCTGGAAGTTTGTACCTTTTGACCCCCTTCACCCATTTTGCCCACTCCCTACTGCACCTCCCCTCTGGCAACCATCATTCTGTTCTCTGTATCTATAAGCTTGCCTTTTTGTTTTGTTTTGATTTGTTAGCTTTGTTAGATTCTACATATGAGTGAAACCATACAGTATTTGTCTTTCTCTGACTTATTTCACTCAGCATAATACACTCTAGCTCCATCCATCCATGTCATTGCAAATGGCAAGGTTCCTTTTTTTTTTTTTTTTTTTAACAGCTGAGTAATATTCCATTGTGTATGTACCACCTCTTCTTTATCCATTCATCTATGGATGGGCACTTGGGTTGCTTCCATATCTTGACCATTGTAAATAATGCTGCCATGAACACGGGAATGAATATATCTTTTTGAATTAGTGTTTTCGTTGTCTTCTGATAAATACCCAGAAGTGTAATTGCTGGATCATAGGGTAGTTCTATTTTTAACTTTTTGAGGAAGCTCCATACTGTTTTTTCCAGAATGGCCTCACCAGTTTGCATTCCCGCCAACAGTGCAGGGGGGGGGGTTCCCTTTGCTCCATCTCCTTGAAAAGGCCTGCCGTCTTTCAGACCGAGGAACTCTTCTACATTGGAGGAGACCACAGAGACATGACGACTAAATGCAGCGTGGGCTCCTGGGCCAGATAGAAAAAATAGACACTGGAAGGACAGTTGGTGAAATGTGAATGGATATTCTGGTTCAGAGGCAAGTGTCCCAGCAGTTTTGGCTTTCTCCTTTGGATGGCTGCAGGCTAGTTCTGTAGGAGAGTGTCCTTGTGGGGGAATAAACACTGCAGTATTTCGGGTGATGGAGTAGTATTGCTGCAACTTGCTTTCAAATAAATCCGAAAAAGAATAATGACAATGGGCATGTGTGTGTCCAAAAAGACAGAGCTACTAAATATGGCATGTAATAGATCTGAACTTAGAGAGGACTTAACTACCTCCTTTTCGACTTCAAACTTTCTAATTAAGTCCTTCTTCCCAGCTGATCTCATTCCCCCCCACCCCAGCTTATCTCTTAACTCAGGAAAAAGACCCTGTGGGCAAAGCATCCCGTGATGGGAACAGAAACTACCCCCCTTAAGCAATAGGACCTGCCCTGAGCCAGCCACACCCTGTGACTGACCCCAAGACAGTGATCCACTTGACCACTGCCCACCTGCACGGTACCCAACCACCTTGCCCCACATTTCTCCTTACATCAACCAAGAAGTATTTTCAGCACTTTGGAGGCAGTCTTTGAGATGCTAGTCCGCCGTCTTCCTAGTGTTGGCCTCACTGAAATAAATCCCTTCGCTTGTTTCTCTGCCTTTGGATTTTGTTGGAGGGCGACGAGTGACCGACTGAACCTGGTCTGCTCCCCTGCACACCGGCTACACAACTCCTGGGGAATCTGAGTGAAGGCACTATGGGAGTTCTTTCAACATTTTTATAAGTTTAAAATAATTTCAAAATAAACGGAGAGGTTCTGGTGAGGGAGACTCGCAGGCACATAAGAAGTAAAGAGTAAGATTTCTCTCAGGCCAGACAAGGTCTTGCCCCTTCTCTTCCACTCACAGTCTCTGTGAGGGGCCAGACTGCATTCCACTCTTTGCTCTGTGGTGGGTGAAACTCTCCAGGGCACAGCTTGTGGAGACATTTTCCTAGGTTGTTTTCTAAAAAGCAGCCAATTTCTGTTGTAAGAGTGGTGGGGTAATTTTAGGTCCTTGGGGTAGAAATTCATTGAGGCTCCGTCCAACAGATTTTCACAGGAAGATAGATTCCGTCTTGCGGTAAGGAAGAAGTTGGGTGTTTTCTAAACATAAAGTGCATTATTTGGGAGGCTGCCCGGTGCTGGCAGATTCCTACGGGGTCAGGGGGAGCATTTTTCCCAGAGGGGCAAACCGGAAGTTCCTGGAGAGGGGCACCTCCATCTACCACCACCACCACCTCCCTGGTTACTAATGAAAGTATGTCTTATAATAAAGAATTTGGCTGGTCTTTGTCCTTGTGTCTGGGGTGGGAGCCTCTAAACCCTTGGGATTTCCTCAGTGGTAGTGTCTTTGTAGTTCATGGTGCCTCTTGGACCACATCTGAGTTTATGCTAATGAGGTGAGTGGTGGGGGGGCTAGATAGTCTCAGGATGGGGGCCCACTGTGGTGGAAGGACCAACTGTGTGATTAGAGGTTCAGAACTTTGAGCCATATGGTATCAGCCTGGTTTTCAAGGACAGGAAGAGAGCTGGAGAGTCCAATGGTTCAACCAATCAATCCATCAACCAATTGCCTACATAATAAAACCCCAATAAAAACTCCAGTTCACATGAGCTTCCTGGTTTGTGATGCACATCGACGCGCCCCGAGGGTGACGTGTCCTTAAGGACACGGAAACTTCATGTTTGGGGCCCTTTTACACTTCGTCCCATGCATCTCTTCATTTAGCTGGTCCTGATTTGCATCTTTTATAATAGAGCTGTCATCATCTGGATAGCACTTTCCTTAGTTCCACCAGTCATTCTAGCAAATTAATAAAACTGGGGGGTGGGTAGCAGGAACCCCCAAATTGGTAGCCAGTTGGTCAAGAATTGCAGGTGGTCTGGGGAGCCTGGAGCTTGTGAACGGGTTTTGGGGGGGTGCCTGGTGGGAGCACTGGGCTCTCAACCTGCCAAGTCTGTGCCGGGTCCAGAATTACCAGGTGTCAGAACTGCCCCGCAAAGTGTGCAGATCCGTCAGGCGCACGTGGGGAGAAACAAGGCTGCCCATCGCGGGCAACACCGAGCATGCACTTTGGAGTCCCACCAGCCTGGTTCTGACATACGCTTTAGTAGGATGACAAGCTCCCCAAGCCGGTCCCCTCCCTGCTGTTCATTACCCTTGTCATATGAAGCCACAGAAGGTTTCCTTCACTCAAACCATCAGCAATTTCCTATGACGTACTCACTTTGCAAAGCACTGTGGGGAGCCCCAGGGCACACATAGAGGCCCCCGGACTCAAAGAGCTTCTATTTAGGGTAGAAGGAAGAAAGTGGCTTCACTTGAGGGGCCCCAGAGTGGGGGTGGGTAATCAGTTTAAAAGAAGAGGAACTAGAAGGTTTGACAGGATCTCATGGAGGGGGCTTTTGTATCAGCCCTGCCCCCCTCCCTTTACTACCTCTCTTCTGCTCTTCATAGGGCTTCTCAAGCAAATGGTGGGAACAGCAAAACCAGCCCTCTGCCCACGGCTCATAAACTGTCATTAATGACTCAGTACTCCTTTCTCTATTAGTAAATCACTTTTTAGGAACAACAGTTTGAGATGTTTGCCTAGTCACTAAATTGTCATATGTAACATAAGAGAAAAAAAAAGCTGTCTTAATTTTATCACTTACTATTTAGATAAGCCCAGGATGTATTTTTTTATTTTATTTTATTTTATTTTATTTTATTTTTTGCGATAGGGAAATTGTTAGCTCTGCCCTTGTGAGAGTGACTGAGAAACAAGCCCTCAGACAGCCCCTGGCCCACACCTTCTTGCATGCAGTGGAATTCCTATGGCTTTTCTTCCTGCTTGGCTACCATTGACTCATTTGCTTTATCAAATATCGTGAAGACCCCAAACCACCTTTGTCTCTCGATTCTCTGGCATTTCCTGTTGTAAGAAGTCAGAAACAACGAAGGGACAGGACTAAATGCTGTCCCATGTCCAGGATCACTTATTTTCCCAAAGAAAGAGGTCACCCAAGCAATCAAGTACTCAGGCCACTTTCTCTTTCCTTTATTGGTACTTGGTCACATTTTTTTCTTTTTTTTTTTTAAAGGTTGTCTATCTTTTTTTTTAAGATTTTATTTATTTGACAGAGAAAGAGACACAGCGAGAGAGGGAACACAGCAGTGGGAGTGGGAGAGGGAGAAGCAGGCTTCCCGCTGAGCAGGGAGCCCGATGCGGGGCTAGATCCCAGGACCCTGGGATCATGACCTGAGCCGAAGGCAGATGCTTAACAACTGAGCCACCCAGGCGCCCCACATTTTTTCTTTTTCTATCTGAAATAGATTTTTGTATATAGTGTAAGGTACAGCTTAAAGTTAACTTGTTTTCACAAGGGTGTCTAACATTAAGTGATTATATGTGTTGGGCTGTTTCTGGTGTCTTTTTCTGTTCCTTTGATCTAAAGGTCTATCTTTATACCTCAGTCATGGTTTTTATCACTTCTTTAGTAGTCTCATGATTTTCTCAGGTTCACCTATTTTTTTTTTAAACAAAACACCTACTTTTGTTGTTGTTGTTGTTTGAGTTTTTAAATATATTCATATCAGTGGCTGGCTAGTTTTTAGAAACTGAGTTCACAGCCTGGCGCCCCCACCCAAATCGCCCATGCTTCGACTCGGGTCACAGCCCTTACTGGGGGCAGTCTGCATCTGGTGACTGGTCACTTCAGGGGCTTCAAGGCCCTGTCTTTTCATCTGAGCACCAGAGCTCCCTGTGGCCACTGGCCACATTGTAGCCCACGCTTCCCCTCTGCCCAGTCCAGTTTTGGTCACTTCCCCAGGTTAATTTCACGAGAGTACGCATGGATGCACTTCTGCCGTGCAAATCCACAGTGCACGGTCTGCTTCATGGGACCCCACCCAGGGCACTGGCCTTCAGATTGCTTTCCCGGCTTGATCTCACTCATTCTCCTTACTCTTTGTTCTAAGGAAGGCACAATGCTCCTCTTTTTTTTTTTTTTTTAAGATTTTATTTATTTATTTGAGAGAAAGAGAGAGAGAGAGCTTGAATGGGCGGGCGGGGGGAGGGAGAGGGAGAAGCAGGCTCCCCACTGAGCAAGGAGCCCAACCTGGGGCTCGATCCCAGGACCCTGATCAATCCTGGGGTTGAGGTCATGACCTGATCATCAGATCATGACCTGAGCCAAAGGCAGATGCTTAACCAACTGAGACACCCAGGCGTCCCCTAAGGAAGGCACAATGCTCCTCTTCCTCTTTTTAAAGATGACTGAATTTACAGTTTTTAATAAATTAAAGCCTTAGTATGAAAAAGTCCTGCTTAAATTCTATCTATAAAGGCTCCATTTTGAGAGTGAGGGCAAATATAAACAGATGACTTTTGCTGAAAACCACACTGGCTCTCATTTGCTGTGTGCTAGGATAGGATGCAAACACTTTAGCCCGAGGCACAGAAGTTTCATCTCCCACTCTCACCCATGATGTGCTGTCAGCTCCATCCTCCCTCGCCAAGCATAGCATGCTCTTCCTACCTAGAGGACCCCCGGCTCCCCTCTCTCTGTGCTCTCCTCCTGGTGAGATTTTGGGGCCAGTCAGCACCATGAGGTTGGACCTGACTTGGATTGATAGGGTTTGTTTTCTGCTCTGGGTCCCCAAAGAACTGTGCACCCACATCTGGTCAGACACAGTTATGGGCTGAATTGTGTGCCCCCAAAAAGATATGTTAAAATCCTAACTGCCATACCTTAGAATGTGATCTTATTTGGCAATAGGGTCTTTACAGACTAATCAAGTTAAAATGAGGTCATTAGGGTGGGCCCTAATCCAATATGACTGATGTCCTTACAAGAAGGGGAAATTTGGATATAGAAGGAGACATGCTCACAGGGAGAAGGTGCTGGGATTTGAGTGATAACGTCTATGGGCCAAGGAAGGCCAAAAGATGGCCTGCAAACCTCTAGAAACTAAAAAGAGGCACCTACAAGTTTCAGAGGGAGCATGGCTCTGCCAACACCTTGATCTTGGACTTCTAGCCTCCAAAACTGTGAGACAATGACTTTTTGATGTTTTCAGTTACCACACTTGTGGTACTCTGTTATGGCAGTCCTAAGAAACTGACACAGACATTTACTAGCTACAACGAAGACATTTGTCTTTGTTGGCCTTTCTAGCCTTTCAAGTCCAAGGTCAGAAGCCAAATCTGACATGCAATATCATCCCCTACTCTGAGCACAGTGCTTGGCACAAATATTTGAAGAAAGGATGAATGAGTAAATGAACAGAAGTCGGCTCTCTGGGTAACAACCTGGGGTTACAAAGGACAGTGACGCATGGTCAAAAATGCTCAAGAGATCAGGAGTGTGGTGATTAACAACACCACAGGCTTTGGTGTCTACTGGATGCAGCCATGGCTGTGTGGTCTTGGCCAGGTCACCTAACCTCATTTCCTTATCTATAAAAAGGGAAAAATACCCCTTCCAGTGTGGGATTTTTTGGCAGGATTAGATAAGATGGCATGTGGTGTAAATAAAAAGAGCAGATGTTAAATGATAAACATGCTAACTATCTCGTCCTTCATCTTCTAAGAGGTTTCTGTGCACACCCAACTCTTGCACCCCTGTAGCATAAACTTGGCAATGGAGAGGGTAAAATTGGAGAGGTCTCAATCCAGTTGGATTTAATTTACACTGAAAGAAGCAAAGAATGACCTGAAGGAAGAACAAGAATAGGTCTTGAAAAGAACAATACGGGGAGAAAGAGAAGAGCCTGCACCAGCCAGAATTCAAGAATCTGAAAATGCAAGTAAAGATGTTTCTGGACAGCAGCCAACCCAAGTGGATATTAAGAAATAAGTATGAGAATCTTAAAAAATTTTGCGATCTTGAAAGTGAAGCCCCAGTGGTGTTTTTCTCCTGAAGAGAATAAAATTTTCACTTGATTTTCAATTCTTTTTAGAGGATAGACTAATATCGTTTGGAATGTGACACTGTTCTAAGCCTGGCCTCAAGGAAAAAGCAAGCTGGCAGGCTTTATGTGGGTTGCAGAAATGTAAAGAGCTTGGCACCGTGGTTGGCACAGAGTAGGTCTCAGTAGATGGTGACCATGACCATGATGGGCAGGCAAAGGAGAAGGCAGAGGCATGGGATCAGAAGAGGCAGGCCAACTTGGGGAGTTGGATTAATTGACTCAAGAAGTCTGTAACTGAGATATAAATTTGAGAGCCTGAAATGGAGTCCAAGGGTGCCTGGACCAGGGGCTCCTCAGATTCTCCCTGCCTGAGTGGGAATTGGCCCCTTTGGAGACCCACCCCCACAGCAGTGGCGGAGGGAAGAGAAGGGCACCATGGTTGCCAGTATCCCAACAACCATTGAGCTCCGCACAAGGAGCCCAGGTGACTGAAGAAAGTCATTTCTGATCTTGTTTCCAAGCTGAAGCCAGTATTAGCAGGAGCAGGAGGCTGAAGTGTGATAAATGAGACTTGTAGGATGTCAGGTCATGACCGTGAAGAAGTTGGCTGGGAAGAAATGATGCAGAGAAAAAAGACTTCCTTCTGCTTGGAGCAAGAAAGCCACAAAGGGTTTTATGGCCCCAAGGCGAGAGCTCACTACAGCAGGCTCCTTCCTTTTCCCTGTACAGAGGGAAGTAAAGCTCTGAGGAGGCGCACAAAACAGGTCAAAAAGGCAATAAGACGCCTTCTCTTTAAATGACTTGAACAGAACATAAGAGGTGTCTCTGAGAAATAAAAATATTGCGTTAAAAAGAAGACTGTTCTGTCAAATGTCTGGATTTACTAATACACCACAAGGAAGGGCTCTTGATGCCCAGTTGAGGTTTGGGAGGAGTGAAGGTCATTACGGGAAAGTACCAGGTGGACTTCATGTACTTCTTCGAAACAGTCCCCCTACTAAAATGCCCCTTTAAGGAATGATTTTATGATTTGTGTGTGCGTCATACAGGTCACTTCAACATGATTGGTGACATTTTATTTCTTACTCAGGGGGATGGGTCCCAGGCGCTCATGTCACTGTAATGCTTCATCACTCATACCCGCTGAGTCTCAACAGGCACACTTGGCACTCGGGGCTTGATGATTCTGGGTGGTTGTGGTACCATTCAACACCCAAGGCTGCCACCCAGTGAATGCCTCATCCCGTGGCCCAGTCATCCTGACTATGATGACAATGTGACAATCCAAAAAGGGTTCTGCTCTTGAAAACCCTCATGAATGAGATTAGTGCCCCTAAGAGAGACAAGAGAGAGACGAGATCTCTCTATCTCTCTCTGCCATGTAAGGAAGCAGCAAGACAGTGGCCCTCTGCAGTTCTGGAAGAGGACCACCACAAGAACCCAACCCTAATTTTGGACTTCCAGGCTCCGGAACCGTGAGAAATAAATTTCCAGTTGTTTAAGCCTCCCAGTCTGTGGTATTTTGTTATAGCACCCAGAGCAGACCAGGACAACGCAGGTAATGAAGAAATGACTCAAAATACAGAAATACCCTGTGTACTCAAAAGCGCACTATAGACATTTTTAAAGTAGCAAAATCCCCTCCAGCAAGCAGCCAATCGAAATAGTTTGAAAGGGCCCTGGAAATAATGGGTTTATTTGCTGGTTTTAAAAAACTGTCTAAAGAGCTTGGAAAACTTCTGGAAAACGCTTCTATTGTAATAAATGGGAGGTATAGGACATGAAACCATATACAAAGGATGGTAGTGGTTAGAAACTGAAACAAACAAATCCAGAATGAGGTACATTAAAATGTGAACAGTGCTGTTCTGGGGTATCCACACATACATGTTTTATTTTTCCAGGTTTCCTGTGTTTGAACTTTTGTATACAATGTAGTGGTTCAGAGGATGGCCTCAGGAGTCAGAACTATTTCATTTCTGATTCGCTTTGTGACTTTGGACAAATTAATTTCTCTGCCTTGGATTCCATATTTGTAAAGTGTAAACATTTTCCTATCTCCTGGAGTTCTCGCGAGGACTATCTCCTGGAGTTCTCGCGAGGATTAAATGAGGGGATACAAGTGAAGAGTTTAGCATAGTGCCTGTGCTCAGCAGTGCTAAATAAAAAGCTATTACTAATATCGGATGAACATGCATTCATTTGATAAATTGTTGGATTCCATCTGCTAACATTTTGTTGAAGATGTTTGCATCTCTGTTCGTGAGAGGTGCTGGTCAGTAGCTTTCCTTTCATGTATATCGTTCATAAATTCATTTTAGAGTTGTAAAAAAAAATCTCTTCAAAAATAAATGTTTTAGTTCAGCTGTTATAATAGACTTGGTTGTGCAGATTAGGCATAACAAAATCATACTTAAATGGTGGGAGCAGACATCATCTTCCAGCCTGAGACAAATGCCCTAGTTTACGCCTATGTGCTTGGCTCATGAGACCTCATACCCTATATGTGGGATCAGCTTTTAAGGGGTGAATAAACTCCTTGTAAAATATAAAACTCTAAAACTAAAATGCTGGCTAGACAGTAAATTCCACAGAGCCAGACCGAAGAAGAATGGCCAAAATTCACTCAGGCCCTGATGAAAATGAAGTTGAACAGATATTTTGCCTATTAGATCCTAGAAAGCAGACCTCACTGATGTAGCCACAAAAATATAATCTCTAATTATACAGGCATTCAAATGTTCAAATGTTTATTGAGCTCATAAATCTTAGGCTGGAACTTTGGAGGCTTAAGGAAACTTAGAGATCACTTAATTTGACTCTGTTTTTAAATGAAGAAAGTGAGACCCAGAGAGGTCAAGAGACTTGCCCAAGATGACACAGGGAATTCTATTTTAAGCCAGCTGAAATTCTATTACCCCTCCTACACACTGTTATTTATGAATGCCAATCTGCCTTCCAGTCAGCTTTCTATTTGGTCTTTATATCAAGGGACCTGGAAGATTACTGATCGATCTCATTTGAGTACTCTCTAGGCAGTAGTTCATTCGTTTGTTCATTCAATCATTCTGCAAACATCTACTTTGCGTTAGGCTCTATGTAGGCACTGGGGATATAATGGTGAATAAGACATAGTCCCCGCTCTCCAAGAGGCCACCTCTGTTTAGAGACGGACAAGAGGCATTTACTGTACAGCCTGTCAAGTGTGGTAGGGTTAATGGGAGCACACTATCGTACCACCTCCAATGCCTGATGCCCACTCACAGACTTTCTCTCTCTTTGGCCGCATCCAGCTTTCTCTGTCACTCTTTCATAGACCCTTCAAATCTCTGAGTATCTCGTGAATTCCTAAACCCTGTAACATGACCTCCTACCCTGGGGCTTCCCACCATCCAAGTGATTCTGATAATTCTCCTCCAGGGAGTATGAGCCAGATGGGTATTCTGCAGGCAGAGGTGAGTCCTTTGAGGCAGCAACCAGTCCAATTCAGTGAATTTGGGATGGGACTTGGAAAACCGGTGTTTAAAAACTCCATGGGTGGAACGCCTGAGTGGCTCAGACAGTTAAGCGGCTGCCTTAGGCTCAGGTCATGATCCCAGGGTCCTGGGATTGAGTCCCGCGTGGGGCTCCTTGCTCAGCGGGAAGCCTGCTTCTCCCTCTACCTCTGCCTGCCGCCCCCTTGCTTGTGCTTCTCTCTCTCTGACAAATAAATAAATACAATCTTAAAAAAAAAAACAAAACTTCTTGCTGACTCAGACCATCTGCCCCATGTAGGAAGACCATGGTAGTGGTTATATGAACCAGTCTGCCGGCCCTATTTACAGTACCTCTTGGGCATTTACTGCCATAGGCCAAAGACATTACCCCCTTAGATACCAGATCTATCAGAAGCTCTCTCTTCCCTGCTGGAATTTGGAATTGAGACACAGAATTCCAGCCAGTAAATCTCTGTTGGCTTTATAACTGGAATCCATCATTCATTCATCCATCCATCCATCCATCCATCCATCCATCCATTCATTGTTAAACAACTACTCATTGATTAATTCAGCAAATTGGGGAAACAAAAACAAGTCCCTCTCTCCTGGAGCTTATTTTCTACTGGGGGGCGGTGTTAAACAAAATATACATGTAATAATATCTCAGGTTCTACTAAGTGTTAAGAAGACAGACAAAGCAGATACAGGTACCAGAATGAGAAGGGGCTGCTATTTCACATGGGGATGGCCAGCAAAACCCTCTCTGATAAAGGGGCATTTGAATGATCCCGAAAGGAAATAAGAGAGAGAAGGGTGGCTTGTGAGGCCAGAGCCTTCCAGGCAAAGAAATCATATCGTACGGAGTCCCTAAGATGTGCAGCCCAGCATGCTTGGTGCATTTGAGCAACTGTGAAGAGGCTGGGGGACTGAGGTGGAGAGGCCTGGGGAAAGTGACAGGAGGAAAGGTCAGAGAGAGGTAGGCCAGGGCTTGGCAAACCTTTTCTGTAAAAGTCCAGGTTGTAAATATTTTAGGCTTGAGGGCTACGTGGTCTCTATCGCACCTACTCAACTCTGCTGTTGTAGCTCAAAAGTTGTAGACAATACGTAAACAATTGAGTGTGGCTGTGTCCCAGTAAAACTTTATTTACAAAAATGGGTAGTGGGCCATATTTGGCTTGCAGGCCATTGTTTGCCAACATCCGTTGTAGGCTGAGGTAAGACTTTGGATTTTATTTTGAGTGAGACAGGTAGCCACTGGAGAGTTTAAAGGAGAGTGGTGACGGGCACCTGGGTGGCTCAGCTGGTTAAGCACTGGACTCACAGTGTCGGCTCAGGTCATGATCTCAGGGTTGTGAGACTGATCCTGCCATCAGGCTCCGCACTCAGTGGGGACTCTGCTTGAGATTCTCTCTCTCCCTCTCCCTCCGCCCCCCGCCCCCACACACTCTCACTCACTCTCTCAAAAATGAACAAATCTTTAAAGGAGAGTGGTGAGAAAAATAAATAAATAAAGGAGAGCAGTGAAATATGCTCTAATCTATACCTCAAACATATCTTTCTAGCTGACTGATGTTTTAAAGAGTCCCACCATTGCTCCTTGCAGAATGGACCGCAGCGGGCAGAAGCAGTGAGAAGGCCAGTGTGTCATTCCAGGTGACAGGTGGTGAGAAGGAAGTGGTCAGAATCCGGCTGTGTTTTGATGGCAGGGTTGACAGGACTTCCTGATGGACTAAATACAGAGTGTGAGAGAAAGAAAGAATTCAAGAATGACCCTGAGGTCTACAGCCCGAGACACGATCAACGGAGAGAAGAGAGCTGCAGTTACGGGAGCTGGGAGAGATGGGAAGAGAAGCAGAGTCTGAGGAGGGGATTCTGAGTGTGATCCTCCCTGCGGAAGTCAGCCGTGCAGCAGAGACAGCAAGCCTGCAGGTGGATGCGTGAGCTGGAGGCACGGAAGGAGGCCCTGGAACCAGCGCTACAAAGTCGCTCACCAATTTCAAGTCATGTGACTGGATGAGCTCCGGTCAAGGGACCGGCCTGTGGTGTCACATAGCCTGACGGTGTCACAGGAAACATCCTGCCAGGGCATAGGCCAGCCACAGGCTGCCCAGAGACTGAGGATCCTGGACAGCAGTGGGGAAAAGTGGCACCAGCCTCTGTTCTGTGTCATTTCCCAACAACTAGCCTCGTTTCAGCATGGGCGTGCATATGTGTGCAAAGTGCTCACACTCACCTGCATACTATACACATGGGTCTCTGTACACCGGAATGGGGATACCAGCGACAGACACTGTGATCCTAACTGATGGCTGCAAAGGGCTAAATGACGACCCCAAAAAGATAGTCCATGCCCTAACCCCCAGAACCTGTGAATGCAACCTCATTTGGAAAAAGGGGCTTTGCTGATGTACTTAAGTTAAGGATCTCAAGAGGAGATCACTCTAGACTCTCTGGGTGGCTCCTAAATTCAATGACAGGTGTCCTTCTAAAAGACACACTGAAGAGAGGCACATGGAGAGGAGAGCAGAAGGGGTCACGAAGGCAGGGGCAGACACTGGAGTCCTCCAGCCCTAAGCCAAGGAAGCCTGGAGCCCCAGAAGCCCCAAGAGGCGAGGGAAGATTCTGTCTTCGAGTCCTGCCAACCCTTTGATATGGGACTTCGGGCCTCCAGAACCGTGAGAGAACACATCTCCGTTGTTTAAAGCCCCCGGGGTTTGTGGTAATTGGTTACTACAGCCCTAGGAAACAAATACAATAGCTCTACAAGTCCCCAGTTCTCAACACACCTAAGGGATAATTTTAAAAAAGGGACTGAAGAACAAAATAATGAAAGTTAGCATTACTTATTACTCTGAGAGCGTTCATTTTGATGGGACAAAAGCCTCTATCTAACAGGGGCATTCAGCTACGCAACTGCCGGATTAAAAATAGAAACGTAAGCACAGGCACCTGCCTGCGAATTTGTCGATATAATGAATGTAGGCATGCAGATAAATACAGAGAGGCTCAGAACTCGGCGTGTTTGCCTGGTGCTGGCCTCTGCAGGTGTCTGTGGGTGGGTGGGCCAGCCAGGAGGCATGCACAGGGAGTGGGGATGCACAAAGGGGGAGGTGCTTGTCCATGGGCCTGCTTTTTGATACCAGTGTGAGTGGCTCTGTGGTAACGATTTGTAGTTTCCTGGCTGGACTCTTTCCCCCTCAGGTTTTCAGGGACGGTCCTCACGTACGGTGGGCTAGCCTTGCGTGGCTCCGTTTATTCTTCTTAGGGCAACCTTCCTTTGAGAAACAACAACTTCCCAGGACAGGTAATCATGCCTTCCCTTCCTCTCGCATCGCAACCTTGAGGTCTTGTCCCTAGGGACGTCTGAAGGAGGGCAGCAGGGATTGTTCTGGAAACAAAGAACTGGAGACCGTGAACTTCCGGCTGAAGACCTCCTCTGGGTGCATGGAGCTGCCGGCTCCGTGTTGTAGTCAATTTGGGCGGATGTAACCAAGTGCTGCAGACTGCAGGCATTTATGTCTCACAGTTCCAGGGGCTGGAAGTCCAAGATCAAGGTGCCAGCAGATTCGGTTCTTGGTGAGAGCCCTCTTCCTGGCTCACAGATGGTGGGCAGAGTCCTCACATGGCGGGCAGAGTTCTGGTCTCTTCCTCTTCTTGAAAGGACACTAATCTCATCCTGGGGGCTCCACCTTCATGACTTCATCTAAACCTAATCACCTCCCCAAGGCCTCATCTCCTAATACCATCCCACGGGAGGTTAGGGTTTCAACATACGAATGTGTGGGGTTGCAGGGGAACCCAAACGTTCAGTCCATAGCCCCCCGTGTCTGGTTAAGTGATAGTTTAAACTTGAAACTAATTAAGTATCGGGCAGGGACAATGGGTCCCAAGATCTGAAATGTGCCTTTCTGGTAATATTCTTCAATGTATTGTATATACAGTGACTACTGGAGGGACGCCTGGGTGGCTCAGTGGTTAAGGGTCTCCTTCGGCTCAGGTCATGATCCCAGGGTCCTGGGATCGAGCCCCGCATGGGGCTCCCTGCTCAGTGGGGAGTCTGCTTCTCCCTCTGCCTCTGCCCCTCCTCCCCCTGCTCATGTGCGTGCCTACGCTCTCTCTCTCAAATAAATAAAATCTTAAAAAAAAAACAAAAACGACCCCTGGGTTTATAGGGGAGGCCAGTGAGTACAAGTGTGTGCAGAGCAGGCTTCACTTGGGGCCGGATTCTGCCTTGCTCACACACCAGGCAAGAAGCACCACAGGCCAACCCCGCAGCCTAGAAGCCTTGCTTTGAGGGACAGGACACAGCTGGTGTGAAGGGCAGGGTTAAAGGTTGGCTCAGGCTCTGTCCTTCCTGGGGACGTCAATGTGGGTTCTTAGCAGAGGGACACTTCACAACAAAACGAGGATGAATCTTGAACATGGCTTTTCAGCATGATAGAGGCCAGCCGAGGAAGAGGATTTTGGATGTGGGGTTCCCCTCCCCCCCCGCACCCTCCTAACCACACCCTATCACAGACAAGTACCTACTTCTCTGCTTGAGGCCCTCCTGTGTGAGACACAGAAGTCCCATGATGAACAGACAGGCCCATGCAGAGAGTGGGTCGGCCGACATCAGCCAGAGAAAGAAAACCACCATGACCCAGCAAGTCAGTATGCCAGGCAAAGAGAGGAGTGAATGTGGCACTTAGAAGTAGGTGACCATGTAATTTATCCTCCAAACCAGGATGCTCTTGAGATTGGCAGGAGCACCGTTGATAATCATCTTTGGACAGGGTGTGTAAACCAGGACCGTCTGACACAAATCAGCATGTAACGTCAACCTACACGGAAAAGAATGAGAGAGGAGGGGAAGGAGAAAGGGGAAGGGAGGGGGAAAGCAGGACACACAGAGAGAGAGAGAGAGGGAGAACGGGAATGAAGGAGAAGCTCTTAAGAGTCAAAGAGAGACGCCCTGTGTGGGCATGTCTGGGTGGCACTCTGCTAGCTGTTTACAAAGTGTTATCTTCACCTCTTTCCCAGACAAGCAAATTAGCATGTTAGAGAAGGATATAATGATATAAGCCTCCACTTGCAACAGAGATTCAGAGCTCCCAAACAAATACAATTTCCTATGAATCTCAAACAAATGGGAAACGGAAAATGAAGAAGAGCAAAATACATTTCTCCCCCGGCACTTGCTCAGTTCCCTTCAACACCTGTCTGATTTCTGTGGGATCCGAGGCACAAGGGCCAGCGTTGTTTACAGAGCTTTTAACAGCCCGGAGAAAACATCACAAGGCAATTACATTCTCACAGAAAGCCGTTGAGAGTAAGAAGGAAAACATGAAATCAGCAAGTGTACATGCAGTAACTCTGTTTGGGAGAGGTGCTACAACATGGCCTGTGCCAAAAGTGATTCTCCGTCGCTTCTACTGAATCAGACACAGCTAAGTGGGGGTGTCAGCATTTCAGACGTGTTCTTATGGAAGGACAAGCGCTTGGCTAGCTGAGCACAGGAAGGATGGTGAAAGAAGACAGGACCTGGAAGTAGAAAAACCCGTCAAAGCACAAAGCCCTGCTAGGGAAGGAGGGTACAGGAAGGAGTCAGTGGGCGGCAGGGGCCCAAGAGTCTCAGGCACAGAAGCTGGGTCCGGACCTGTATGCAGCTGGACACAGAATCCACAAACGGGCCCTGAAGAGCAAAGATGTTCCTTGACGTTTAGACCAAACTCTTTGGTATTTTATGCTCTCACAGACCCCCCTTCTCCCTGCAGAACACTTGCCTCGTGTAAAAGTTCATTCATCAGTGTGAATCAATGTCAAGCTCATTCCGTTTTGGAGTAGGATGATAATACCCCCGGGCCATAACCAGCATCGTGCCAGGTACATGGGGTACTCCACAAAATATTGTGGAATGGACCATGACACTATTCAGGACGCTTTCATTAATGATCTCACCACCCATAGCCGGGGCACCAACCACCACCCAGAGGCTGACAACACTCAAATGTCCATCTCCAGCCCCGTTCTCTCCTCCAGAATCGTGTATCAAAAAGTCTACTCCACATTTTCATGTGAAAACGTTAGAGCATCTTAACTGTCCTTGACAGGTCCAAAACCGAACTTGTGAACTGCTCCCCTCTCCAGCCGGCTTTTCCTCAAATGTTCTTCATCTTAGGGAGGGGGACCCTGTTCACCTGAACCAGGGCTGCCATTCTTCACACCTCCCTCTTCTTGATTCCTGCATCTCTGGTCCATCAGCAAAACCTTTCATTTACATCTCCTAAATTCTCTGGGTTATAATCACTTCTCTCCATAGATCATGGTGGTTAAGAGTGCAGGCTCTGGAGGCGGGCTGACTGTGTTTGAAGACAGCCCCCACTACATACTAGCATTTGCTGAACTACTCTGCACCTTGTTTCCTTATAGACAAAGTGGAGATAATTTAGTATGTGCTTCATAGAGTTCTTTTGAGAAGTCAATAAGATAATACATATGATGTTCTTTCAAAAGTGCTAGCTGCTATCATTACCACTACCACCACCACAATCATCATCATCCCCACCATCATCATCTTCATTATCATTACCACCACCACCATCATCATTCCTCACCATCACCATCATCATCCCCACCACCATCATCAATCCTCACCACCATCATCATCAATCTTCACCATCACCACCACCCTCACCACCAATACCATCACAAACATCATCACCACTATCTACACTACCATCACGACCACCATCACCATCATCAACATATCATCACTAAGATCATCATCACTGTGACCTTTATGGCTAAGTTACCATCATCTCTTACCTGGATCACTGCA
Source organism: Zalophus californianus (assembly GCF_009762305.2). Lineage (NCBI taxonomy): Eukaryota > Metazoa > Chordata > Mammalia > Carnivora > Otariidae > Zalophus > Zalophus californianus. The sequence goes on from NC_045596.1 coordinate 153,818,895, forward strand.
ACAGCCACCTAACATCTCCCCACAACCATTCTTGCCTTCTTCCAACCTATTTTCCACCATGTAACTCAAGTGATCTTTTAAAAATGCAATCTCATGTCACTCATATGTTTAAACTATGTCACTGGCTTCCCACAAAAGATGGATGAAACTAAAAATTTTTAGCATAGTTTAAATAGCCAACCTTGGGCATCTCTTAGCCTCACACCTGCCATGTACCTTCTCATTCCAGGACCTTCGAGGTCCTGTCCACCTGAACCAGGGTTGCCATTCTTGACAATTCCCTCTTCCTCATTCTTACATCTCCTGTCTTCTGCCTATATATCCTATGCTGGGAATATGCTGCTAACACCGTTCCTCTTGCCTTCTCTTCTTTCCTTCCCTTTATGGCCCAAACCTCTCTGAAATGTTGGTTATACTCACTGTCTCTACTCTCCAGCCAACTTTACAATGGCTTCCGCCCCCCATCTTTCACTGAACGTGCCCAGCAAAAGATCATGGCACCTGTTACTGAAGCCAATGAACCTATTTTTAGCCTTATCTCACTTGACCTTTCCGAGTGTCTGACACCGATAACCACTCTTTCCTCAAAATGTCCTCTGCCTTTGTGTCCGTCGCCTGTTCTCTTGGTTCTTTCCATCTTTCCCTGGATAATTCTTCTTTTCCCCTCATCTGCCCCCCTTTTCTCTATCAGCCTCCTAGAAGTTGCTTTCAGGGTTTCCCAATTGCAGCTCTTTTTCACTTGCTCTACTTACCCTTCTGTGGGTGATCCCATCCATTCACATGGTATCCATTGCATAATGACTCCCAAATCCTTCTCACTGGGTCCTTCCTCCCTCCTGAGCTCCCCAGACCCGTGTGCCTCCATGGGAGTGTTCCATAAACACTTCAAACACAACACATGTAAAGCTGAAATCTCTGAACGCCCTTCCTGTCTCTGTTGGTATCTCAATGAGTGGCCCCAACACCCAGTCAGTTACCCAAGCAAAAGCTTGAGTCATTCTTGTCTCCTTCCTTTCTCTCCCTCCCTACCTCCAGTTAATCATCAAATTCTCTTAACTCTGCCTCCTTAGATGCACTCAGATGTGTTGCTTGTCTTTGTTCCAATGCCACTCCCTTAGTTCAGGCCCTCATCATTTCCCGCCTGCACTATGGCCACGGCTCCCTAATCCATCTCCTGTCTCCAGCTTTTCCTCTCTCCTGCCCTTTCTGTACTGCTGTCAGAGTTTAGGGAAAACAGATTCTTAAATGATTTTCCAGAGAACTAGTGGTCCACCTTTCAAAAAGAAGGGTTTCTTAGGCAAGTAAGAAATGGCTTAGTTCAGAAAACATCCCCTCTGTGGCCCTTTCGTAGTGACCCACCATGCATATCAGCATATTTAAAGTTCTGAGAAGTCCTGTCACAAAGGGTCTGTCTGGAACTGTTTAAGCAAGCATTTCCCAAACTTCCTTGACCCTAAAACCCATTCTCCTGGACATACTTCTTAACATCTTGCAGCACGTTATATACTGTTTGAAAACACCAATCTGATCATCTTACTTCTCTATTTGAAAATAGGACAGATACGTGGATAAACAAACAGAAGACCATTTGAACTTTATTCTATGAGCAATGAAAAGTCCTTGGAGATTCCTGAGTGGGGAAATGACCTAACACTCAGGCAATCAATAGCTTTCAACAATCGAGCTCCTACAATAAGCTAGGGGCTTCTCATCTACCACCTCTAACCCTTACAACATAGCCACGGGTGGGCATAATGCCCCGTGAGGAGACTGAAGCCAGGGTGGTCAAGTATTGGTCCTACGGTTCATATACCCAATAAGGGTAGAGCAGGATCTGGCTCAAGGTCTAGGTGGCTTTAAAGCCATGGCTGTCTGCCTGAAGGACAGATTGGAAATAGGAAAATCTAGGGCTTGGACATAACTTCTTAGAAGGCTATCATTTCTTTCTTTGCTCTTTTTCACCTTTGTTCTCACACCCAGATAATGCCTTGAGTACTAGCCACTCTTCCTAAGCTTGGGGCTCATTGCCTTTTCTGTAGGCCCACTGTATTTTTTTTCCTCTTATGTACTCAGCAAGTCATCAGCTCCAGGAAAGCCTCTCTCCTGCTTAAAGACTGTGTCTCTCCTGAGTGCCTGTCCATGTCCAACTTTCTCAGCCTAACATTCTAGGTCTTCTCTTATCTGCCATCAACTTTCCGTTCTGATCTTGACTTTGACACTTTTCTATATATTACTCACATTACCCGAACCGAACTACTCACTGTTTAGCAGCCTCCCTGCTTTTGTTCTTGCTGTTCCCTCCTCTTGGAAAGTACCTATCCTTTTGGGACCCTTTCTACTGTAATTCCATAGAACAAGTCCTAATCTGGGCCACCTAGATGCTCGCAGGTTTTTAGCATAAAAGTTCAGGGAGGTGCCTCCGAACTTGGAAAGCAGGTTAACTTCTGAAAATTAAACTAGTAAAACCCACAGTGGATGGCATCAGCTATCTGTGAAGATGATATAGCCAAAGGAAGTCTCAAGAAGTAGACAGCTAAGAAGATATGAAAACACATCCCTAGAAGGGAGGAAGAAGGTGCCCAGAGCTTACTCTCAGGGCACAACTCTACCCACATGTCTGAAACCATAAGATGCGCAAATGAGACCCTTATCATATCAATGACAGGAAATGGAGTAACCAAACCATGATCTATTATGATAATTGGCCAAGGCAGTGGCCTAGTCAATTGCATTCTGCTCTGGTGCATTGAAGCACGGCATGCACTGTAATAGACGGAAGACGGCTAAGGAGACAGACGGACAGGTGGAGAGACTGCCGACTAGAAGAGACACTCCCTGAGTTTGAGGGATACTGACCTTTGGGCAGGGGAAGGATTGGTGATGAAGGGACTAGAAATAGTTCATCCAGCTTTCTCAAACGTGGTTAGTTTTCCCGAAAGTCCTCTGCTTCTTTTGTTCAAATGACAAATCCATCAAGCCACCTTTTGAAAACCAGTTTGGTTTCCTCAGACATCAAAAGGGGTTACTCTGGGCAGTGGGGGAGGATATCCTAGTTTTTTCTGTCTCATGGGGCTGCTGGGAGGATCCAAGGAGGTGATGCATGCTAAGGGATGGATCTAGGCTGTACGTAGTACATTGTTCAATAAATACAAGTGTTTAAAATCCATCAGTGCAGGGGCACCCGAGTGGCTCCGTCGGTTAAGCGTCTGCCTTTGGCTCAGGTCATGATCTCAGGGTCCTGGGATCGAGCCCCATGTCGGGCTCCCTGCTCAGCGGGGAGTCTGCTTCTCCCTCTGCCTCTGCCCCTCCCACTCCCACTCGTGCACTCTCTCTCTCTCAAATAAATAATAATAAAAAAACAATCAGTGTATTGTAACTCTGCTTTTAATGACAAATTCTTATACATTTACTTAAGGTGAACTGGCTTCCTGGTATCTAGGTGCTGTGATGACGTTGGGCACCCAAACCCACAAAACAGTTTCCATGGCCCTGGATGAGAATAAGCCAATGGAAGTCTTGCCTCATAAAGGACCTGGCAACCATCCACCTGGTCTGGGACATCTCTAGTTCATTATCATCCTCCCACTTCCTTTCTCTAAATGCCAAGCACGTGTCTTTACGACATATATTCAATGCAATCACTTGTGTATATCTCGAATCCCCATTCTATCAGAGCATATACTCCGGGAGGGGTGAAGGCTCCTACATCCTTCGCGGAGCTCCAAATGTCATAAGTCTTTAATGAGTTGAAATGAGTTGACTCAAAAACAAGGCAAATGATTTGGGGCTCACATGAAGCCTCTAAAATCTGCCCTCCCCCCTACCCCCATGAGGTTGGTTGCAGAGTCCTGGAGAGGAGACTTGGACTTGCAGGCTAAGAACGTCTCTTCAGGTGTCCCCGGCCCAGGGAGCGGATGCAGGAGTGCCTGAAAGGCTGAAGGAGGGCTGCCCAGCTGCCCAGGAAGGAGAGGGAGAGACAGACAAATGAAGAGAGCAAGTCCGGCCTGCCACACTCACCTGGATCTCGGTCTGCACAGTGCATTTAACCAGTTTAAAGTTCTTCCCAGGGTTGAAGCTGTTGCTGTAGAAGCAGACCTTAAGGATCCGCACGTCTTCCTTTTCCACATCGACTGGCACCACCACCATGGGCTCTGGGGGGCCTTCAGGCCGACGTAATGTGCCCACCTTCACTCGGCTCAGGGGCTCGGACACCCCAGACATCCTCTCGGGCGGCAGCTAGCACCCGCACATTGCAGTCCTGTGGAGACAGCAGAGGGACAGCCCTGAAATGAGTCCGAGGAGGCCCACATCCTCGTGCCCCAGGGACGGCACCCACCGAGCTCCAGGACCTAGCAAACCACACATCCCCCCATTCTCAAAAACTCCCCTTCAAGGCATCCAGCTTTATGGACTGGGGGAAGCTGAAGCACAAAGGAGCAGTTTGTATAAACATCCAGGTCTGAAACCCGGCCCTCGAGTTCCCAGGCTGTGCACTTTCTCTTCCAGAAGCCCCCTCTCTCCATCACATTTCTCCTCCCACACTGGGCTCCAAGGCAAGAGGCCCACACTTTGCAAAGGCAGCTGTGAGAGGGGGCGGCCGCAGCATGGTTCCAAGGCACAGCTGAGCAGAAAAAGCAAAGAGTTAGACACTAGAAAATAGCAGGAGAGAAACAGGGACAAGAGAAGAAGCAGAAGGGGAGAATGGGTGGCCTGGAGGGAGCTGGAATGGACAAGGCAGGAAAGGGCCCAGGTGGGGGGCCAGTCCATCAGCTGATGGCTTTGTCTGCCCCCACCCGTGGCTGCCGGCCCGAACTTTTGGGGCAGGAGGCCTCGGTCCCACAGGAACTCATCCTATAGCACATCGTTCGTGGCACACAGGAGGATTCAAGGGGGACAGCACTCCCACAAGCCCAATTTGGGAGGTCTCTCTGTCAGGTGGGAGAGGGCTGGGCTGGGCCCCCGAGAACACCCAGCCCAGTTTGGACGACAGTTCGGTTGACACTTACATCGACGATAAGAATTCCAGGAATCGTCAGTTCTCCCCGAGTCCCCACAAAATGGGTTCTGTCCTCTAGATTCAACTCAACCCTGCGGGGTTTACTCCCCACTGGTCTAAAGCAGGAGCGCCCCAAGGAAACAGTAGGAAGTTTTATCTGATGACTCATGGTGTCAAGCCTGGCTCCACATTAGGACCCCCGCCCCCACCCCAGGAAGCTTCTAAGAAAGCCTAAATCCAGGCCCTGTGTCCAGAGAAGGCCTCGGAGTTGGCGTGTGGGGAGGCCTGGCATTGGTATTTTTAGGTTTCCAAGGATTTTTCTAACATTTAGCCTGGGCCTGGGGGCCACCTTTCTAGGCTAACCTTAGCTCTCATTCTGAATCCATTCTTACAGAAAAATGATCTCCTTTCTAGCAAGAGACTGAGGTTCTAGGGGGACAGTGTTAGACCGGGAGCTGGGGGCCAAAGGATGGAGCTGGAATATGAACACACAGATGTAGAGGCAAATATTTTAGAAGTGGAACCAAAGTTACGTTCACCCACTCACACTGTGCTGGACACCAGAAAGGAAGATGGAGACAGTCATTGGCTACAAGGAGCTGTTCCTTTTCAATGGGCGGTGTGTATTATGAGGGCATGAAGGAGATGCTCTGAGGGCCAGGGAAGGAGCAGGGCATGCCCCTTCTATCAGGGGCAGGCAGACAACGGGCACAGCGCCAGTCTGAGTCCAGAATTTGGGACAAGACAGATGGAGAAAAGAATATCCAGTTGGCTTTATTTTAGAGGCTAATACGTATATTCTAGAAGTACCCATGCCATTTTTCAATAAATATCAACCGAACATGTCCTGTGTGCCAATACTCTGCTAGGTGCTGAGCATGTATCTCCGTTTCCCCACACCCTGAAGAAGGAGTCCAGAGGAAATAGCTTGAGAAGCAACCCCAGGAAGCCCACTGAGGAGGGGGGAAATGAGTGACGGGGAAGGGAAGACAGCCAAAGGAGGGTTATCAATAGAGTTACCACTTGGGCAGTTGCAGGGCAGTCCTGCTGGGAACTCTGGGAGCCAGGACGTGCTGTGGAGCTACTCCACCCAGGGAGGGGAGAGGAGGGGGTTTCCGGGGTATTTATACACCCCTCTTACAGCCGTCATTCCCGGCGTTTCCAGCCAGTTCTGCACAAGGGCAGACTGGACTCGGGAGCCAGAGAAAGTCCTCAGGCACAAAGATGCAGATGCTTGTAGGCAGAAGTAAGCAGGAGAATACTGGAATGTCAAGGCCCAAGGGGTATTAGATGGGACAATGACAGATCTGCTATAGGATGTAAAGATGAGGGTAGGGTGTCCCGCCCCTAAAGAGTATACACTCTGGTCATAGAGATAGGCGCGTGCACACACACACACTCGTGTGCATGGGCACGCTCAGCACCAGACATATACATAATTGGTCCCAGACTCAGGAACTGCTGTGTCTGTCTATTGAGCCAGGGTCCTGTGACCGCTGGGGATCTGTTTGTATAAACTAGTTTTCAGGAAGGGGCTCCATGACACAGTTTTGTAAAACAGGTGGTGGGATAGGAAGGAAATGGAGTGGCACATGGCATCCATCCCTATAGACCAGATGGAAGTCACAGGGCCTATGTTCCAAAGGCATTTAGAAGCCAGAGGCACAATCAGTGCTGTCATGCTGACCAGTGGGGACGTGGACTCAGAGCTGGGGAGCAGGTCTATGCTCACATCTGCAGGTTAACACCACATGGCTTCTGGGCATCCACAATGAAGGGGATGGGGTGCCATTCAGGAGGTGCCCCCAGCCCAGACAGCATTCTCATCCAAAGGGTGCTGATGCCAGTGAGCACACAGGGGACACCCCAGGGACTCCCCGAAACACTGGAGAAAAGTTTGAGAGAGGAGTGTTAAGTAGAATTAACATGTCAGTAAAAGTCAAAAGATCTGGTGCAACTTGGGAGCCCCCACTTTCCCATATTATGTGTGCCATTGGCTGAAGTTGAGAGCGAAGCAGGTAAGCCCTTTCTGACAGGCAGAACGAGGGGCAGAGATAGAGCAGGTGAGTTAGAAATCTTTGCTGGGGACAGAGGCCAGAGGCCAGAGCAATGTCTGGCAGGAGAAAAGGGGTTAGACCCCCATGGAGCTTTTAGGGGCTTCAGCCAGTGGCACCATGAAACGTGGCGTTTTCAAATTCGAGAGACAAGAGGATGTAAGCACATGATGAGGACATGGAGCAAGAGGAACTCTCGTTCAATGCTGGTGCAAACTTTGGAAGACAGTTGGACGGTTACTTACAAAACGAAACATATTCTTACCATACGATCCAGCAATAGTGCTCCTTCGTATTTACCCAAAGGAGTTGAAAACTTATGTCCACACAAAAACCTACACATGGATGTTTATAGCAGCTTTATTCATAACACCAAAACTTAGAAGCAACCAAGATGTCCTTCAGTAGGTGAATGGGTAAATAATCTGTGGTACATCCAGACGATGGAATATTATTCAGTGCTAAAAAGATATGTTCTATCAAGCCATGAAAAGAAGGGGAGGAAACTTAAATGCATCTAACTGAAGGAAGCCAATCTGAAAAGGCTGCATACTGTATGGTTCCAACTACATGACATTCTGGAAAAACTACAGAGACAGTAGAAAGATCAGTGATTTCCAGGGACTGGGAGGAAAGAAGTGATGAATAGGTAGAGCACAGAGGATTTTTAGGGCACTGCAAATCCGCCCTGTGTGATATTATACTAATGGATACCTGTCATTATACATTTGTCCAGACTCGTGGAGTGTAAGCATCAAGCGTGAACATTAACGTAAACTATGGATTCTGGGTGATAGCAATGTGAAATGGAGGTTCATCTATCGTAGTAAATGTCCCACTCTGGTGGGGGGGTGTCCACAGTGGGGGAGGCCGTGCATGTGTGTGGGTGGGGGTATATGGGAAATCTCTGGACCTTCCTCTCACTTTTGCTGTGAACATACACTGGCCAAAAAATAAAGTCTATTAAGAAAAAAACGTAATGATGAGAAACCACAGTGGGATCGTTGACCCCCTCTCCAGCCCACTCAGGAACTCGGGAGCCAGCCCCCACCTCTACCTTGAGCAAAGAGAAACATTCATTGTCTACATCGGACTGAGCACAGCCCACCCAGACTAATGCATTGACCATCGCCAATATGCCTGGAGGACCTGGTTTCTTGTCTTCATCAGTTTTTCCAGGCCCTTGGGTCAGGGGCCATCATTCCTAGTGGTCAACATGACTCCAGTTGAAATATTTTTGCAAAATCATTTTGGTCATTCAGGAGCTACTTTTTTTTTTTTTTAAAGATTTATTTATTTACTTTAGAGAGAGAGAGAGTGTGTGTGTGCACAGGGATGGGGGTGGGGAGGAGCAGAGGGAGAGAGAGAATCTTAAGCAGACTCTGCGCTGAGTGTGGAGCCCAACACAGGGCTCGATCTCACAACCCTAAGATCACGACCTGAGCCGAAACCAAGAGTTGGATGCTTAACCAACTGCGCCATGCAGGAGCCCCAGCGTACTTCCACCTTCAGCCTGAGGTTAAGCCCCGTAGGTCTGCCTTTAATCCTTCGCAGCAGTAACCTCTGGCTATCTATTCCAAAAATGTAAGTGCCTTGTACCACCATCCTTGGAGATGGGAAGGGATGAGTATGCCCATTATACAGATGAGAAAACATAACAAAGTTTAAGCCATCTGGTCAAGGATTCCTGCTTGTTGAGTAGCCAACTTGGATCCCAGGGAAGATTTGAATCCAAGTGCAAAGTTTTTTGCCCTTTCCCATCTGCCTTCGAAGAAGGTGGTATCTCTTGATACTACTGAGATTGGCACAGACTCCCCACAAGGAGGAATGTGTCAACTCAGCATTGACTATCCCCAGTCTGTGAAGAATCCTGAGGTCCTCTGGCTTAGGAAGCATTACTCTTCCCAATCTAGGACTTGGTCATGAGAATTCCTGGGGGGTGGGGCACGGGGAGGGACTCACATGTTTGGTTAAAAGACGAGGGCCCAGAAAGGTGGTGCTACATCTCCATGGGCACACGGCAACTTCCTCAAGGGCACCCCAAATTCCTATCTGTCAGCACTGGTCCGCAAGGGACTGCCAAGTGATCCCCCCAAACTCTCTGGAACAGAGTAACTGAAACGTGTGATGTAAGGAGCACCTCAGCCACCTGTCTTTGGGGTCTTGGAGATCATAGCCCTTGACCTCACTTGCAGGCTTCTCTCACTGTCCCTCTGCCAGCTCATTTTCTGGCTAGCTCTAAAACCTTGGGCCAGTTGCTGAACCTCTCTTGGCCTCATCTGCCTCACCTATAAAATGGGGGTAATGCTACCTGCCCTGTTTTCCTTATAGAAGGTTTGTGAAGATGAAATGCAAAAACATAAGCAAAAATTCATTATAAGCAATAAAGCTGAGCACAGACAAAAGGCTTTACCATCATGGTTATCACTTGCCTATTTTCCAAAATCTTGTCTGATTATCTGTATTCCCCATATCTTGTTCCCCCTGCCAATGGCTCTCCAGGAGGGTGTGGCGGGGGGTGGGGTTCGGATTTGCAGCATTTGCCAGTTTCCGTGGTGTAAATATTCCCACTCTGGCTGATTTCAAGCCACCAACATATGCCCCTGAACACAGAGTTGGGAGGATATGAGAACAATCCGCCATCTCTAGCTATTGTTTCTGACAACAGAACTTGTCTATTTCTCCAGATTTTGCCGGATGACTTGAATTTCTCATCACTGGCTTGTCTCTGTATTTTGACGATCCCTAAATCCTCTGACTCTCAACTTGTGAGCCAAACGTGCTGCCCCTTTTTCCAGTCAAGACCTGGAACCCCAGCCTGGTGATCCCTCCCTGCATACCAGCCTGCCCCAGCCCCTGCAAGCGGTGTCAGAGGAGAGAAGGTCCCATAGCACCAGCGGAAACCCTGGCTCTGAGCCATCGTGGGCTCCAGCTTGCCTCCCAACCCAGATCTGCAAGTCCAAATCAAAGAACAACAAACACAAGGAAATGGGCTTAAATTAAAACAGGAAAAGTTTTGATTGGCTATAAGAATGTCTCAGCCAAAACCTGAAAAGGGTAGTAAGGGAGACTGTACAATCTCGGAGTCCCTGAAGTCTTCAGGAAGAAAATAAATGACACTCTTCCTGAATGGCAAGACATTCACCTGCCGAAAAGAGGGGGTCCTGAAGCAGGATTAAGTCCCACTCAGATCCTCTGGGTTACCACTGGGCCCAGGGCTGTGTTCCCGGCAGGCGAAGAGGACAGGGTCACGGGTGTCAATATCATGGAAAAATATAGTCTTGCACTTGAAGACATTGTTGGGTAATGTTATGCCTTTACTGAACACATCCTGTGTGCCAGGAAATTTGTGCAAGTAATTGCCAAAGATGAGAGGGCTGGTGTCGCGTCCTGCCACCGGGCTTAGGGGGTGGTACCCAGCTCTGCCGTCAGCTGGCTCAGAGACCTGGAGGCATCAGGCCAGATGGGTCGGAGTTCCCAAACAGCAGCTGGTACATGGATGATGGCCTCTGATGTTTTCCAGTGACCCTGGCAAAATGGGAAAAATACGGACACTATAGAGAATTTATCATAAAGCTCAACGTGTTCTTTTTGAAGGGCAGGCTTTTATTCTAACTTTATGTCTTTCCACCTTTGTTGGTTTTCCAGCACTCATTTGTTTATCAAGTGACAATGACAGTCTTTGGCAAATGACATTAAAGATGGGCCTCTCAGAGAGTCAGATGTGGGAGCAGATGCTGGGAGTCCTGAGCATAAAATGCATTGTCTCGAGGTCTGGAAGTTCTGCCCATGATCTGAGGGAGCATGGGGGGAGGGGACCATCAGTCAGAGATGTGGCATACTGTCAGGGAGAAGGTGCACCCACCTGCTCACCTGACTCATCAACCCAGGGTTGAAAACTCCTGTCCTCGGGCTGCCATGTCTCGTAAGTCTGGGGTGTTGCTCACCATGTGCCTCAGGGTCAGGCAACGTGGTGGCCTTCAAACGTCTGCCGCTGACCCTTTGTGTGACCTGGACAAGGTCACCTTGCTAAGCTTCAGTTTCCTCTCTCGGGGGCTGGGGCTAATATTACCTATCCTGCAGAATTTTCTGGAGAATCAGAGATACTTCTGTAAACCCCCTGGCACATGTATTTTTTCAAGTGCCTGTGACTTGGCAGAAGAAAGAACCATACCAGTCCCTACTTGCCAAACACTAGACCGGCCCAGGGAGTCCGGGATCGGCTCCTTCCGTCTCCACAGTTCTGATGCTGCCTTTTTGCCACCACCCACCTTCCTCCATCCACCTGCCCACCTGGAAAGCTTAGCCCTCTCTCCCGCTCTCTGCGCACACACACAGGGCCCTTGTCTATCCTGAGAACACCACAGAAGCGTGGAAGGAAGCCTCATGAGAGACTGTCACAATGTAAGCCCTTTGGGTCTAGCAGAAGCGAGCATGTCACGAGACACACGCTTTATTTCCACTCTGTCTCTGAGTCACTTCCTCTTGCTGTTTCCACATCAACGGAATGGGGAACACAGGCCTGTCCTCTGCAGAGACCTGCTGAGAGCAGCCACTTAACTAATTGGCAGTGACCTCGCCATCTCAGGGAGCCAGGCCTGCGTTTCTGGGCAAGCTGGGCCCTGCTGGGGCCATGCGGTGCACCCCCTGCCCCCGGAGCCCAAGCCCTTTCAGCCCCCAGTTCCCGCGGGGCCAGTGTGGTACCCACTCCAGACCCCTCAATCCGTCACTTGGTTAAGCCCTTCCCCTCCGCTCCGAGCATCCCTCCCCATTACCTCTCGAAGGAAGGAACCAGAAAGGTGGTGATTATCCCCCAGCTATAACTCAATGTAATTCAAAAAGCATTTATTGAGACTCTAGCACATTTTCAGCTCGCCACCCCCACGCACGTCACCCACTCAGGAGCGTTCTGTTGTCAGCACCTACCAACCCAGAGGCCAGTTGATGTGGGGCTGGCGGTCAGGGCGGCAGAAGGGGAGCAAAGAGACGCATGACCCGTCCTTCCTTGTTCCTGTTCTCCTTGCTATTTCAAGGACTTTGATTCTTAGAGCTAAGCAGACCTCCTGTGTACCCTCTGGGCTCCACCACTCCCCCAACCCTTGCAAAAATCCCCGGCACCTTGCTCTTTATTTGCCAGTTCATGAGTAATTTTGGCTGGCCTGCTTTGTCCCTCCTTCCTCCCTTCCTCCTCCTTCCCTCCTTTCCTTTCTTCCTCCCTCCCCACCCCCATCTTTCTGCCTTCCTATGTTTTAGGAGGCATGCCAGGCTCCAGACATATGCAGCTAAACAGAAGAGGGAAGAGGGTATCTGTCCAGCAGAGACTCATAATCCTGTAAAGAGGAAAAAGATGAACACAATACAGTCACAGCCTGGTAGGGGATCTAATGGGGGTCCACACTTGGTGCTTGAGGAGCACGGAAGAGCCCTGGCTCAGGGGGCCCCAGGATCTCAGGAAAAGGGGACACAGCAAGATTGGAAACCGTGTGACGTGGCATAAGGCTGGTGAGGAGGGTGGCGAGGGGTGTTGGGAAGTGAGACGAGATGGTGGCAACACGCTAAGGAATTTGAACTTCACCTGTGGAGAAGCAGATTTTCATTTAAAAGATAAAATTCGGGCTAGAGGACGAAGCACAGGTGTGAGCTGGGAGGCAGCGGGGCTCTTCTGATGATGCAGCTGGGTTCGCGGTTCACAACTGGGGATGCAGGGGAAGGGTGACCCGACTTGGAGCCTTCGCCAATTTCCCTGGTGTAAATGCCTTCATGGCTGATTTCAAGCTGTCGATATGACTTTGCTGAAAGGGCCTTTGGGGACAAATGGGTGCCGTCAGCTAGTGAGAGCTGGTTCTGGCACACCGCAGCCTGAACGGTGGCTGGGCAGGGGCTGGGGGGCACATTTCTGAGGATCTGCCTCCAGCCTGCCTCCGACCTGACCCTCAACCCTCCACGTCTGGTCCAGCAGTCTCCCTGACCCAGCACTGAGGACAGCAATATATGAGGTGTCCAGAAGCCTGGAGTTTTTTTTTTTTTTTAATATATCTTTTTTATTATTATGTTAATCACCATACATTACATCACTAGTTTTTGATGTGGTGTTCCATGATTCATTGTTTGCATATAACACCCAGTGCTCCATGCAGAACGTGCCCTCTTTAATACCCATCACCAGGCTAACCCATCCCCCCCAGCCCCCTCCCCTCTAGAACCCTCAGTTTGTTTTTCAGAGTCCATCGTCTATCATGGTTCATCTCCCCCTCCGATTTCCCCCCTCATTCTTCCCCTCTTCTTCTTTTTTTAGAAAAGAAAAACTTCAGGGTGCCTGGGTGGCTCCGTTGGTAAAGCGACTGCCTTTGGCTCAGGTCATGATCCTGGAGTCCCAGGATCGAGTCCCGCATCGGGCTCCCTGTTCAGCAGGGAGTCTGCCTCTCCCTCTGACCTTCTTCCCTCTCATGCTCTCTCTCTACCATTCTCTCTCTCTCTCTCTCAATAAATAAATAAAGATCTTTAAAAAAACAAAAGAAAAAAAAGAAAAGAAAAACTTCTTCTTCTTCTTTAAACATATAATGTATTATTTGTTTCAGAGGTACAGATCTGTGATTCTTCTTCTTCTTCTTCAACATATAATGTATTATTTGTTTCAGAGGTACAGATCTGTGATTCAACAGTCTTGGACAATTCACAGCGCTCACCATAGCACATGCCCTCCCCAATGTCTATCACCCAGCCACCCCATCCCTCCCACCCCCCACCACTCCAGCAACCCCAGTTGTTTTCCTGAGATTAAGAATTCCTCATATCAGTGAGGTCATATGATACATGTCTTTCTCTGATTGACTTATTTCACTCAGCATAACACTCTCCAGTTCTATCCATGTCATTGCAAATGGCAAGATCTCATTCCTTTTGATGACTGCATAATATTCCATTGTATATATATACCACATCTTCTTTATCCATTCATCTGTCGATGGACATCTTGGCTCTTTCCACAGTTTGGCTCTTGTGGACATTGCTTGCTATAAACATCGGGGTGCACGTACCCCTTTGGATCCCAAAGATACATTTGTATCTTTGGGGTAAATACCCAGTAGTGCAATTGCTGGATCATATGGTAGCTCTATTTTCAACTGTTTGAGGAAACTCCATACTGTTTTCCAGAGTGGTTGCACCAGCTTGCATTCCCACCAACAGTGTAGGAGGGTTCCCCCTTTTCCGCATCCCTGCCAACATCTGTCGTTTCCTGACTTGTTAATTTTAGCCATTCCGACTGGTGTGAGGTGGTATATACCTCATTGAGGTTTTGATTTGGATTTCCCTGATGCCGAGCGATGTTGGCACTTTTTCATGTGTCTGTTGGCCATTTGGATGTCTTCCTTGGAAAAATGTCTGTTCATGTCTTCTGCCCATTTCTTGATTGGATCATTTGTTCTTTGGGTGTTGAGTTTAAGAAGTTCTTTATAGATTTTGGATACTAGCCCTTTATCTGATATGTCATTTGCAAATATCTTCTCCCATTCTGTCGGTTGTCTTTTGGCTTTGTGGACTGTTTCTTTTGCACAGCAAAAGCTTTTTATCTTGATGAAGTCCCAATAGTTCATTTTTGCCCTTGCTTCCCTTGCCTTTGGCGATGTTTCTAGGAAGAAGTTGCTGCGGCTAAGGTCGAAGAGGTTGCTGCCTGTGTTCTCCTTTAGGATTTTGATGGACTTCTGTCTCACACTGAGGTCTTTCAACCATTTTGAGTCTATTTGTGTGTGTGGTGTAAGGAAATGGTCCAGTTTCATCCTTCTGCATGTGGCTGTCCAATTTTCCCAACACCATTTGTTGAAGAGACTGTCTTTTTGCCATTGGACATTCTTTCCTGCTTTGTCAAAGATGAGTTGACCATAGAGTTGAGGGTCCATTTCTGGGCTCTCTATTCTGTTCCAGAAGCCTGGAGTTTTAAAGATGTGCTTCTCCCTCCAAGGAACTTCTGTTATTGTCCAATCTCCTAGAGGTTGTAATTTTCAAAACCACATTCTTTGTCCTCTCTAACCTTAAACTAAAGTCTTTCCCAGCTTCTCCACTTTGAGTCATGATCTCAACTCTCCTTTTCTCCCAGCCTTTGGCTCCAGCTAATCTCATTTCCCTGTCTGTGTGCATTACAGTTGGTCGTTGAGCAGGGAAATTCGGTACCGTGACAAATCAATGCTTCAGCTGGGCATTTGACTGAGTTCTTCCCCATTTTCTTGAGAGGTTAATGCGGAGGGCAGATGGCAAGCAATGAATTTGTCAGTGGTCAAATGGTTTCTTCACTGACTGCTGATGGAGCGTCTATATTCACTTGGGGACTGACTGCTATTTTAACAGGCCTTTGTTCACACCTTTTAATTTGGCATTAAAGAGTTTGTGGTTATCAGACGAGATGCTCCAAGTTAAGCACAGGATGGGGAGAGATTGTGACTTTAATTGCAGGCCACAAAGGACCCCTGAAATCTGTAATAGGTTGGTAAGACATGCCAAGTGTAACAAAACACAACTGGTAAAATGGGATAAATGTGAAGTTCTTTATGTAGATTAACAAAAAAAAAATCTTCCCCAGTCTGGGATGAGGAAGATGTGGTTTAGCAACAGCACGGGTTAAACAAAAATGGGGTTTAAGCTGTCTGTGAACTCATGGTTACTCACTACGATACAGCTGCCAAAAAGATCAGTGCAGTTTTGGGGCTATTAGAAAATCCCTAAAATAGGGATGGTGATTTTCCCCGGGGCTCTGCATAGATGTGACCCATCAACAGCACTACTGGCCCAGGGACCCTGAGGTTTGACAGGTCGCATTCTAGGGGAGGGACATTCAGAGCCCTGGGAGCCTGGGGGCTCTGACACATGACACAGAAGGGACGGTGGAGTGAAGTCCTGGGGAGTGAGGACAGGATTGCTGGTTTCAAATGGTTGTAGGGCTGCCAATGCAAAAGATGGACCGCACTCTTTCATCCAAGTCAAGGATTAAAAACCGTGCAACAGACAGACAGGAGGGAAGAGGGTCTTTACGTTGTGCAGACAACACACTTTCCAGAGTATTTGCATTCTTGCTATCTTGCTGGACATCTCCCAAGGCAGAAGTCATTCCGTTTGGAGGATGAGGAAAAGCGACTGAGCAGCTTGCCCAGGCTCACCTTTATTAAGTGGCAGAGACCCGACCAGAGCTTGGATTTCCTATTTTAACCCAACAAATGCAAGTTGGTGCCGACAACTCCAATCCCATCAGGGAGTCCCCCGCTCTGGCTTTGTCTCCACACATCCAGGTTATTTCTGTGCCAGAGACAACAGCTCAGATGAACACTGCTTTTCTGTCTGGCCCCACTATTCTGCTCAAACAGAAACTTACATGTAAGCTCATCGGTTTCTAGCCAGGCAGTACTAAAAGGAATACCAGCTTTTGACATATTAATATGTGTAATAATGATGGTGATGTCAACTTTTATTTTTAAGTTATCTCTTAGGACACATTTCCTAAACAGGAAAAAAATCAACCATAGAAATCGACAATAAAAAAAGTGACTTTCTTTTTTTTCAGCGAGAAAGTACAAACCCAGTACTAACAGTTGTCTCCCTCATCTATTACCACCTTGAAAACAGCTAAAACATCCTCTTGAACAAGCTTCTCCACCTGCCAATCCCCAATCTGCTCCTCTTTGCAAATCCAGTACACAAATTTGCTTTATGTAAACAGATATCAAAACCATTAAACATGACGATGGCCCCCATCTGCACCCTGCAGCCACCAGCTTTCGTTTTAATGTGGATTGGATAAAACACCAATTTAGACACCCTGTCAAGCAAACAGGATGTCACCTGTGTGTGAAAAGACTTGAGGAAATTAAAAAGAGATGGAGGGCGCCTGGGTGGTTCAGTTGGTTAAGTGACTGCCTTCGGCTCAGGTCATGATCCTGGAGTCCAGGGATCGAGTCCCACATCGGGCTCCCTGCTCAGCGGGGAGTCTGCCTCTCCCTCTGACCCTCTTCCCTCTCATGCTTTCTATCTCTCATTCTCTCTCGCTCTGAAATAAATAAATTAATTAAAAAAAAAAAAACTCAACTGCTTCTTTAAAAAAAAAATAGATGGAAAAATCCTCAGTAGTTAAAAATGCTAATGACAACAACTTTGAGGTACCACTACAAATTGACTAAAAAAGCCAAGACACCAAGAGAAAAAGAATAAAATCTTGTGTTATGGCCTTGAAATGAAGCTGGGACAATTGCCAGGTGATTCAGAACTGGCTTTCTGAAGGCAGGCTGGTTAAATATAAAGCGACTCCCATGTACGGACCTGGTCCCTCAACCTTGGGAAATGCACCCCATATATCTAACCAGGGAGAGCATGGATCATTTGCACAAAGATGTTCATACCTGTACTATTTATAAGAGTGAGATTGTAAAACCAGAACAAAATCCTCAGGGCACTGCTTGGGGGATGGGGGGATCCTAGGCAATATCAATAATGATAAACTCGATTGAAATATGAGCAAGGTCATACATGAAAATATTTGTATAAAAATGCGAAGTGACAGGGAATGAAGCTCACATCCTGATTATAATGACATAAAAATGCATCTACATTTAGAATGACATATAGACAAAAGATCCTAGGTTCTTTGACTGTTAAATTGGTTAAATATATGAAAAAAATCAGTGACTTCCATATAGATAGAAGTCAGCCCTCTCTCCATTGTCCACCTCGACCTCCCTGTGTGACACAATCCTCCTTTCTGAGCTCTGCACGTAGCCCGGAGAGGGGCCAATCCTCTGCCCCAAAGCTAGCCTAGAGAGCAAACAGGCCCTGGAACTCTAGATTTCTGGATCCTCTCCACAGTCAGGATTGGGCGTGAATAGGGTAGAGAGATATCCCAATATACTCTGCCAAGAGAGCCCCAGGACTAGACAGTTCTCTTCAACTGCAGACAGTCCTCTAACAGCACGGCAGGGAGTCTTGCCCCCTCTGGGACCCTGAGTGTGTGCCCTCTTCCTTTCTCCACCTCTGCACTCACACCGAAGGGCTCACTTCCAAGAATTAATAGCATTTCCCTAGACTGACCCTGAGCCAACACCTTACACGCACGATGAGCCCATTCAATCCTCATAACACACCTAAAATGTAGGTACTCTTATCATCCATCCCACAGATAAGGGAGGTGAGGCTGAGCCAAGTGCCTTCCAGAAGGCCACACAGCAAGTAGAGAGCAGAACTGGGGCTCTTTACCCCCACACCCTGCAGTGATGCAGGGTCCCAGGCTGCCTGTGAAGGTGGTCTCACTCGGCCCATAGACACCCCCAGGGTACTGTCCTTTGGGACTCTAGATTCTAATCATGACAAAACTAGACTGTTGGATCTGCAATATGGTCTCAAACAGCACCTGGTCCCATGGTTTCCTCACCCTGGCTGTGTGCACACGTGTCAGTATATATACTGACAAAGACTCTCTCCTTGACCAAATTTCAGTCAGGTTCGTCTGAGTCCTCCACTCAACTAGGAAGCTTTGGCTTCCATCTCTGCCCTCACGGAGTCCATCTTTAGCAAGACTCCCGCTAGGTGGCCTTAGCCAGAATTCCCCACCTTCTACAGCTGATTATTCTTGTTATCTGATCGAATTTCTCACCCCCCCATCTCCATCCCCCAGGTAATATCAGGATCGCCCTGGCCTGCCTTTAGCAGCAGTCCTGTTAAGTCCATTTAGAAAAGAATTACCCTGTGCTCTTAGCAATTTTCCATCCACTGATCCCCCACCCTGCTCCTTGGCTATAAATCCCTACTTTTCCTTGTTTTATTTTCATGACTTTCCCCTACAGCAAGCCCCATTACTGTAGCCCTCCTAAATAAAGTTCGCTTTACCATCTTCAACAAGTATCTGAATAATTTTTCTGCAACAATGTAGGCATAAGTAGATGGTTACATTGCAAGGCTCAGTGCCACCCTACTGAGTGGAGACCTCTGGGGCTGGGTCCAGCCACCTGTACTTTTTACTGACATCCCAGGTGACTCTGATAGTCACCCACAGGCGGCGGGGTTGCGGGTGGGACAGCAGGTTTGGCCCTTGTCTCTCTGGAGAGAATTGAGTTTCAAAGAGGCTGACATGTGAGGACTCTTGGCTGGGACCGAGGTCTCCCGATTCCCTGGCTGGAGGTCTCTCATTACCAGGACAGGTCCTATGGTTACAACTGGTTCTCAAACACAGGACCTTCCTGGGTGTCTCTGAGCCTCTTATTTCAGAGCACAGTAGTGGTTTCTGTTTCAGTCTCTTGTTAACCCAAGCCCATTATTGGGAAATGGACAGAAACAGAAGAAACAGGTGGTTTCAGTTATTCAGAGATCAGAAAATTTGGGGGAACCCTGGTCTTTTAAAACTCTAGCCACGGTCGGGAATGCTGAGCACAGCAGCGAGAAACCCCCAGCCCAGAGCCCTTCTCCTGCCATCTTCCCAAACACTACTCCACTTCGGGGAGGATCTTCTTCCCTGGTGAGAAAAACAAAATGAAACACGAAGGGAAAAACCCAACCCCAAATTTTCTGAGCCCGAAGGGAGGCAAAATTACTGTTACTTTTTTAAAAGAGCTATGGAAGGGAAAGGTCTCATGGACCCTAGGTCAGTCATAGAAACTAAGCCAGGTGGCCAGGCTAGGCCAGGAAAGAACTGACCTGTAGGGTCTGCTGTAGGACACTATTTGAGTAGGAGGCCTTGATAATGGGGTTCTATGGGCTCAGCAGTGTGCCATCAAAAAAAAAAAAAAAAAAGTAGGGACACCTGGGTAGCTCAGTCGGTTAAGTGTCTGCCTTCGGCTTAGGTCATGATCCCAGGATTCTGGGATCAAGCCCCGCATCGGTTCCCTGCTCAGCATGGAGCCTTCTTCTTCCTCTCCCTCTGCCTCTCCTCCCTGCTTGTGGTCTCTCTGTCTCTGACAAATAAATAAAAAAATCTTAAAAAAAAAAAGGAAAAGGAAGAAAAAAGAAATGCAGAGTGTTTCCCCATATCACAGTCCTTCTCACGGAGGTAGAGGGCTGCACTCATACACTGATTCCCGTCTGCCCAGAAAGGTAATTGATAAGGAGACCACTTAGGCATATGCAATCAAGGTAGTGTAAAAACTCCGAAGACTATATGCATACCCGCTACACAAACACATTGCCATGGTTGCAAGTAGGTTGTAGGCAGAAAGGGAGACACAGAGAAAATGAACCAGCTGTACTGGAAAGGTAATTAAGTTTTCCTTTTTAATGGGTTTGGCCTCAATGATGAATAGTTCTCAAAAAATCACTTTGGCTACCTGTACAGATATAATGGAGCCACGCATGAAAAAAATGAGGTGCCCACCACCTACTTCCAGCCCCAGCAGCCCACAATCCTGGGCTCTCGGTCTGTAAAAATCACGAATCCGGCTCCCCCCACCAACCCCCCCATGCCAGGGGTAAGTCTATGTTTGACATAAGAGCCCTCGGCCCTTTCTGCCTTTAGCTCTTATTTCATTGAGGTTTCCAAAGCGCACAGGAAGTCAGAAAAAAGAACAGCAACCCACTTCTCCACAGCTTCACCACAGACTTGAGGCAGGAGGGAGAGAGGGCAGCAGTACCCAGAAAGTGCTCTGTAGGCAGGGGGGTGAGGGGAGCTAGAGTGAGCGCTGGGGTCCCTCCCCTCCCCTCCCACAGGGCTGAGGCTGGAGGGAGGGCCGTGGCTGTTAGGTCCATACCCAGGTCTTCAAGAGCCTCCAGAGGATCCCCCCCGCACTCCCCATTCTATTCTTTCCTTCTGTTGACCGAGAATTTTCTCATCCCTTACGTGCACACACAGAAAACGATGACTTTTTAAATTCTTTTTGAATCACATTCAACTTCAATGCCAGAATGATCCTTTGATAACGTGGCCAAGTCACCTCACCTGTGGGGACCTCAGGTTTCTTATCAGAGAAAGTGAAGAGATTAGAGGATAGGAACGTTTTTCCAACAAAGTCTTGAGCATGAATATTTCAAACTGTTAAAAGCCACAGCCTGGTTCCTGAGGTGGTTTGACTTTGCATTGTTTGGCAGAAAATGTTGCAATGTTTGAGGAACCCCCAAAACTCTTTTCAGAGCCCCGGAACTCCAGGATAAAGCTGCAGGACCAGATTAGATGTTTCCCAAAGTGCCCTTTTGGATCTAAAATTCTGGGAGCTAAAATCATTAGCCACAGGAAAGCCCCTGGGTTGTTGCGGGAGAAATGAGAGGCTGAGAAAAAAAAAAAAAAAAAAAAAAAGTGAGGGGTGGGAAAATAGTTAGACAAAAAAGAAAAAAAGGAGAATGACTTGGGATATGGATATCAGGGAAAACAGAGCAACTAAAATGATAAACTCATCCGTGGTGAGAATCAGCTCTGAAGGGGTTTATAAATGATCTGTTTTTTGTTTTTTTTTTTAACCTCCTTTGTTTTGTAGATGAGGCCAGAGATGTTGAGTGACTTCCCCAAAGACACAAAGCTGAGCTCTTGATTGTGGGAAACAGAGCAGGGGCCCTCTGAAGGGTAAAACCACAGGACTGAAGTCTTTGTTGGGAGGCCCATGTTACCCAGAGTAAATCCCCTGGCAGGTGCAAGAGTCCAAGTGATCTCTTACAGACAGACCATGCAGATGACACCAGTCAGGTCAGATACAGAGTAACACAGAGGAGGAAACCTCTGTTCTCTAGAATCTTGCACACCTGCACCCTGTGCCTCTCTGATCTTTACCTCACCCTGCCCACCATGGACTGTCCTCTTGGGAGAGGCTTCTTCCAACCCAAACCTAGGTGCTTGCCTGCCTAGAATGTGGTAGACAGGGTGTCTATTTTCTTTCTTCTTTTTCTTTCTCTTTCTTTCTTTCTCTCTCTCTCTCTCTCTTTCTTTCTTTCTTTCTTTCTTTCTTTCTTTCTTTCTTTCTTTCTCTCTCTCTTCCTCTCTTCCTTCCTTCCATTCTTTCTTTTTTTAAGATTTTATTTATTAGACAGAGAGAGACACAGCAAAAGAGGAAACACAAGCAGGGGGAGAGGGAGAGGGAGAAGCAGGCTTCCCGCCGAGCAGGGAGCCCGACGCATGGTTCGATCCCAGGACCCCGGGATCATGACCTGAGCTGAAGCCAGACGCTGAACCGCCTGAGCCCCCAGGGGCCCCCAGGATGTCTACTTTCCAAAGGTGGCCTTAAGTAGGAACTCTTCCCTCACACGTGCAGGAGTTAAGTGGCAACTCACAAAGCACTTGCCCTGTCTCCTCTCTCTTCTCTTTGCAGTGGGTGCTGGCCCCTTCAGAGGGCAGGTGATGCTGGCTCCGAAAGGGTGGAGGCCCACACCCAACAGGATGCCAAAGAAGGGTCAGAACGACGGCCTCCCAGTTGGCGGCCAAAGGAGGCTTCCAGGAGGGGCAAGTTTGTGCCACGTTAGGGAGTAGGAGAAGTGCATCTTCCAGATCTATCCTGCCCAGTCAACGCCTCTGGGACAAATCCTCTTACCAACCTGAACCTCAGTGAGCTCACCCACCAAGGCTGGACATGTGAATACTATCTTCCCTAGAACCGTTATGAAGATGAACAAAAATAATGAATAGAACAATACTTGGTGAACTTGAAACCCCTAATGTCAAGGGTTGGTCACGATCACAAGTCGTCCGTGTTCCTCTGGTTTCTTCAAGCATCTACACAAACATTTTTAATGACAGGGACTCGGTCTTGTCAAAGGCAACCCATTGGTCCCAGTTTTGGACCATTTTTAGTACCGGAGAGTCCCTCCCTATGATGTGGTCAAGGAGTTTTCCTACAGCTGCTCCTGGCAGGTGCCAGTTCTGCCTTGGGAACTGCCACGCCTGAGCCGCGCCCCCCTCACCCCTGCTTTGCACAGCCAGTCCTGGTTCTAAACACAGGACTGCAGAGACACATGACAATTTGAGGTGGAGGTGGGCTGTTCCTAGATCATTCCATACCAGGACCACCTGCTTTCATACACATTTAAATGCCAACCTCAAGAAGCCCATAGAAATGAGTTTGGACGAGCCCGGCTGACATCAGTGATGGCAAGCAGATACTTCCACTCATTCTTTCGACAGGGGCACAGGATGGGGGGGCAGTCAAGCTTGGCCCAAGTCAGCCCTGAAGCTCCCAGCGTTCTGGGTCTAGTCTCAGGTTTTTAGGACTTTAGAGCTGCCTATAGGCTTTGAGGTGCATCCCCCAAGATGCTCTCCCATAGTCTTGCAATCACTGCTGTGGCTCTTATTGGCTACTCAGTCCACCCTGGTCCCTGCTCATCCCTGCGTGGAGCTGGCTGCCAAATCCCCCTTGGTCCCCACAGCATGGGCGGAGCAGACTAACCTTCCATTCCCGGTTCTATTCTCGGCTGTCAGCATTGCCATCGTTTGTCAAGTGTCTAATCGCACATGGCCGTGTGCCGGGTGAGGGGAATGAAGAACCCTGAGCACAGGCTGCCCTGCTCGCTGCCATGGCCCACGGCCCTGCTGGGGACCAACTGGTCATATGGGCAGAATACTGCACAGGACGCAGATGGGCATGGTACACTCAGTAGACGTAAGGCTCACCAAAGGTGGGGAGCAGCGCTGAATGCATTACATGGAGTGGGGGAGAAGAGGCCCACTAGGGGAGAGGCACGTGGAGCAGAGGAAAGAACGCAGCCCCACCAGGCAGGCTTTCCGGCTTCCCATGTTCAAGTTCTAATCCCCAGGACCTCAGAAGTGACTGTATTTGGAGAGAGGACCTTTAAAGAGGTGATTAAGGTAAAAGGAGGCCCTAATTAGGGTGGGCCCTAATCCAGTATGACTGGTGTCCTTATAAAAAGAGGAAATCTGGACTCACAAAGAAACACCAGCTGCATACAGAGAAAAGACCTGGGTGAGGACACAGCCAGAAGACAGCCATCTGCACGCCAAGAGAGAGGCCTTGCAAGAAACCAACCCTGCTGGGGCACCTGGGTGGCTCAGATGGTTGAGCGTCTGCCTTCAGCTCGGGTCATGATCCCAGGGTCCTGGGATGGAGTCCCACATCGGGATCCCTGCTGGGCGGGGAGCCTGCTTCTCCCTCTGCCTCTGCCTCTCTCTCTCTCTCTCTCTCTTTCTGACTCTCATGAATAAATAAATAAAACATTTAAAAAATATTAAAAAAAAAAAAAGAAAAGAAACCAACCCTGCTGACACCTCGATCTTGAACTTCCTAGCTTCCAGAACAGTGAGAAACAAAGGTCTGCTGTTGAAGTCACTGGGGCAGTGGTTATCTTGTGAGGGCGGCTTGAGGAGCCCGACACAGGCAGGAGATCTGGCTTCTGGTTCCCACCACTCTCCTACCTGGTAGCTGTGAACTCTGAGAAGTCATTTCTACTCCACTGCCTCCCTGGTGTGGTGCTCATAACTGCCCCACAGGGACCAGCCCAGAGGATCAGAATGGTGTAGGATTTAGCATTGGAGGGGATCTAGGAGATGTCTGGGTCTGGTGGTTTCCAACCCCCCGCTGCTTCTCAAGGTTATGCAAATACAGGAGGCCTACTCGAGATCTACCCGACAGAATAAATGGTGGTGAGTGTGTGTTGGGTGGGGGGGGGGCACAATGGAATAGGAATTTTTATTTCAACGGGAAGGATGTTATACTGCAGGTTGAGAATGAATGCATCACCGCTGATGCGGCTGATGCCAGGGAGGGAAATGAGCTGCCCAAGTCAGATGCTCAGTGTAGGGCAAACAAAGCTGGGACCGAGGTGAGGTCTCCTCATGCAGGCTGCTCCTGGCTCTAAGTCTTCCTCGTGCATTCAGGGCAGAGTAGGGAGAACCAGGAGAGCTGTCCTGGTAGGGACTGCACTGCTCACCCCTTCCCGCTGCCCCAGGAACCCCAATTCTTCAGGCTAGAGGCACTTCCTAGGCCTTGTCATCCTGTCCTGGACGCTCAGAGTGAAGACTCTGTGCCTGCTCCTTCCAGGCCCTTCCCCTCACAGGACAGTCACTCTCAACTAACCCTGAGACTGTGACCAAGTCAGTTCACCTTTTTGAGCCTAGAGTCCCCTCTGTACAGAGAGAGAGAAAGGCAGGACTCTTCAGGGTGACCTTCTGGCTGGAGGTGCTGACCATAGCCCCTTGGGGCTGGAAGATCATGGAACCGTCTTCGTGGCGCACCTGGAGAAATGGATCCCCTTGGGACATGCGGGCAGTGCCTTGTCATAACCATGTTTTCTAGTTTCGGTACTTGGCGCTCTGACCTCTGGGGCCTTGCTGACCCTGGAGGGACTGGTGCTAGCCAGTTCTTGAGAGCATGATTTTCCTACGCAAACCAACCAATCTGGAGCTCCCTAATCACCTCATTTATTGGACTTTCGCTCTTTGGGCTACCAGCCACCTGCTGCAATCACCCCAGGGCCAGGTACCACACAACTAGGGACAGACCCTGTGCCCCAGAGCCTGCCAAAATTATGCCAACCAGCCAATTCTACACCTGCTTTCCCCACTTCACCATCCCTTCCCCAGGAAACCACATTAGAGGCTCTTGACCACATTTTTCCTCTCTCCCTGTGCCTCCGGACCTCCACTGGTACTTCTCTATGGGGTCCCCCTGCTTGGCGTGCTCTGCCTCCTGCTTCTTGGGACTCGTGAGTGTAAACTTCCTTCATGATTCATCTCTGTGTCTGCGAGCCTTAGCAAACAAATCCCGCTGAAAACAAATCCCGAGTCCCCTCAAATCTGGGCCTGCCGTGACCTTGTGCAACCCCTTCTGGGGTTCACATCCCCTCCAGTCTATCTCCTGTGTGATGTACAAATACGTTCATTGTCTATGTGTACCTCCCACACAAAAGGTCTGGAGCCCTCCGACCCAGTCAACTTCTAGTCTGGCAATGGAATGCCTCTCAAGGCCCCCACAGCCCCCTCAGCCATGGGGTCTTACTGCCTTAGGCACCAGGCTTTTCTGCTTTGAGAGAGCTAGAAAAGTCTGCATTATGCTCACCACAAACCTGATTCTCCCAGCTGTTGGTCCCTGGGTGGACTCCTGGCCTCTGGGGACATTCAGAATTAGCTCAGTCCCGCTTCAATATGACAACCCTTCAGCTATTTTCAAAGCAGTTCTTGGTTCCCTTAGAGGCATTTCTTCTCCTGTCTAAACACCTCCAGTTCCTTCCTTGTACCCTGGAAGTTGAGAATCAGGCTTTTCGCCATTCCGTGTCTCTAGAAGATTGCATCTTAAGGCCCATCTCTCAAAGTCAAGCTTGAAGGAGAAGACAGGACCCGGACCTAAAAAGATGCCTGACCTCCACTGATTGTGAAATCTCTAATTTTTAAACGTTGGTACAAACTTATGAAATGGTAGTTGCATGGAGCGACTGGTCCTCTTCCAGCCCCTGCCCAAGGCCAGTTCCTCTGGACAGCTGGGCGACTCCCTAGCTGGAGGGGAAGGAGTTTTCCTACCACAACTTGTGGCACCTCCACCGATGGCTGCCTTGGGAGAGTGGACGCCCGAGCCCCACATGCCCACTTCTAGTGTTTCATGAGAAGCTGGACATTCAGATTTCTAATGGGAACTCTTTAATCTTTAAATGTTGGTATCAATTTACAAAACATAGTGTAAACTAACAAAAACATGTATTTGCAATGGCTCGAGCTCCGGGACAACTAGTCTGCATCCCGTCACGAGTGCCACCCCCAGCCAGGGTTACTCTCCCCTCAGGACAGGGTGGTCACTCAGTTCCCCCCAACCCCAAAGGGCTTTCTCAGCTATAGCATTCTCTGACCATGGCTCCCCGTGCTGGTTAATTTTATGTGTCAGCCAGACTGGGCTCTGGGATGTCCAGTTATTCGGTCAAAGGTTATTCCGGGTGTTTCCGTAAAGATTTTGGATTAGATTAACATTTGAGTCAGTACACTGAGTAAAGCAGATTGCTCTCTCTAATGCAGGTGGGCCTCATCCAATCAGGCAAAGGCCTACTAGAATTAAAAAGGCTCACCTTCTTCTGAACATGAGAGAGTTCTTCTTGCCTGACACCCTTTTAAGTGTGGCATTGACAGTTTCCTGTCAATGACAGTTGTTTTGAAGTCAAATTAAAACTTCAGCTCTTCTGAGTCTTGGCTTTGTTGGCGAAGAACTATCTAGAACTATCTAGAACTATCCCATGGCTTCTCCTGGGTCTCCAGCTTGTTGTTGCTGAGCCATATATACTATTGGTTCTGTTTCTTTGGGAGACTAACACATTCTCCTTAACCAAAGGAGAGCTATAAATCTGAGAAAAAACTAAACATTGTATCAAATGAAAACACTTTTTCTTGTTCTCTGCCTGACCATTTATACCATATTTCCAGTGGTAAATATAATAACAATGACAACTACCATTTATCAAACACTTTTTGTGTTACAAGCATGGTATTAAGTTATATATATATATATATATATATATATATATATATATATATATAAGAATTTACAGGGGCGCCTGGGTGGCTCAGTTGGTTAAGCGTCTGCCTTTGGCTCAGGTCATGATCTCAGGGTCCTGGGATCGAGCCCCACATCAGGCTCCCTGCTCCATGGGGAGTCTGCTTCTCCCTCTCCCCCTGCCTCTCTCACCCCTGCTCGTGCTCTCATTCTCTCTCAAATAAATAAAATCTTAAAAAAAAGAAAAGGAATTTACATGTATTTATAAAATTATATATAATATATAAATATATAATTTATATATAAATTGTATGTTTATATATTATATATATTTACGAAATTTGTAAAAATTTATAAATCTATATTCTTATATATAACATATATAACATAAATATGTGTATTAATAAATATACAAGACAAATATATATTTATATTTTATATATTTATAAACAAGTTTATAAATATATACTTAACATTATTTATATATATATATATATATATTTTTTTTTTCCCTATATAATCAACATACCAGAAGACATGAGTGTCATGAGGACAGAGGCCTTCCCACCACTGTAGCCTGTGCCAGGACCGGTGTTTATAAGGAGGAGGTGCTGAATAAATTACACATTGAATTAAGGAATGAATTGTTTTTTAAAATAGATACTATTAATATCCCCTTATTACACATGAGGAAATGGAATCTCCGTGGCACGAAATCAGCAGCCCAGGATCACAGGATGAAGAAATGGTGGAGCTGAGACACAACCCCAAGTTTACTTCAGCTCAAAACCCACATTCCTGATCTTCTGCCCCCTCCCGCTGCACATGGAAGAGCCAGCCCCTCTCCAGTGCCTGATCTTGACCTTCGCACCTACAGCTCTCTCAGCCCACAGGGAAGCCCAGAGTGTAGCTCCTTCACAGCCCAGGGCCCCTCACCCACCCTCCCACTGACAGCTCTGCTACCAAGCCATCCACTGAGGTTTCTAAAGACTAATTTGAGAGTCTGACCACAGCTTCGTCTTTAAAAATAAAAAGGCAAGAGAGGAAACCCACTGCAGTGTCTTGGTTCACCCTGTTTTTCTCAGAGCTGCTTCAGGTAACAAGACAAACGGGCTGGTTTTGCACCTACGTGGAGAGGCCAGCATAACGGAGGTGAGATCGACCGCTCTTCATCCCAAGTAGGAAGAACTTCTGGGGAAATGTACACAATTTGCAAAGACTACCGCCTCTTTATGCTCCGTCTCTGTAACGCCATATGGGTCAAACCACACAGCAGGCCGGCAGATAAAAGCAGGTTGTGAAGGAAGGGCTCCAGAGAGACCAAAGCAGAGGTGAGAGCTTGCACAAAAATGGGGGCGCTGTCAGACCCACTTGGGGTGGAAGGCACAACACGGGACGATGAGTAACTCGGCTTTGAATGGGGCCATGTACACAACTCTCTTCATCTGCTCCTAAACAACCAGACCCTCCCACACCCAAGTATCTGGAAAACAACCCTGATTGCCTTGCTCCCTCATGGAAGCCATTTCAGTCCAAAAAGACACTGGGCACCCCTACATCCGCTTTGTCCAAAACAAACAATAGTCTGATTTCTCTTTCTGTCCCTGAAGCATCAAGCTCCCATGTCAACGATTGCCGTACAACACAACCATTCTGAGCATGACATGGTAAGGTCTGAGGAAGGGTGCCCTGGAGCCCCTGAGCCTAGCACCTTAGCCAGAACAGGGGCCCCTACGTGCTTGGGTGGGGATCCCCGTGATGACAAGATGGCAGCATGGGAGCTACAGCACAGGGAGTGAGGGGGGAAGGGGTCTCAGGGCAAGGCCTTTAAGACAAGGGGCATGCAGGTTGGGAAACACCGAGAAGAGGGAGGGCATAAAGAGGAGAAGATATTCCTTTCTTCTTTTATCCCAATATCACAGCTCTGTTTATTCTGAGAGGCAACCAGCTGCAGCTCCAAAATAGACATGCTGAGAACCGCCTCTAATGACAAAGAGTGCTTCTGCAGGCACCAAGGTTAGAACAGCCCCTTCCAAGGGAAAAGAGCAGAGCCTAGAAGGGAGACACTCCTCGGGGCCTTTCTCCTTCTGCCCTGCCAGCCTGAGGCAGTAGTGGCTCTTTCCAGAGTCCCCAGGACATAATACACAGCTGAGCAGCTGCAGAGCAGAGAGCAGGGCCCCTCAGTCACTTGCAGCCCCAGTGACAGTGTTCGGCTCTTCCCTGACAGGGGGTCCCATGGCCAGGGGTGACGAATGGCTTTCTTCTCCCCCAGACCCGAATAGCCTTTCCCAGCAGCCTTTCGGAGCACAGGAGAGATAAGGAGACAACCCCACAGAACCAGCGTTTGTTAAGCATGTGTGTGTACAGGTGCAATCACAAAGAAAAGCAATGCAGCAGATGGAGTTAAACCAATACGGAAGACTTTATCTGGTACTACTGCAACTGGGAATAGAGTTTAAACTCATCTCCAGATGTAGCAGGGCCAGCTTGGTTTATAGCCAAGGGGCAAGGTGAGGGAATCAGTGGATGGAAATCACCAAGAGGAACTTGGTTGGGTGTCAAGGATGGGGGATTCCTGCAAACGGCGCATGGCAGGCCAGGGACGAAAGGCTAAGGGTGAAGCCTAGTTGAGAAGAGGACTCAGTGGGAAGGAAGCAGAGAGATGAGCAGTTTGGGGGAAAAGTTGTTCCCCTCCCTTACCTCCCCTGGAAACAAGCCAACATGGGCATCAGCCCTCATAAGAACCATCAGAATGAGATGATGGTCCCCAGCTCCCTAGAACTAGTAACCAGAACAGTGTGGGTTGGGCCCACAGAAAGGCCAATCCCACCCACAAAGCAGGCCCAACTTGGGCCTGACTCCACCACGTGCCTTTCAGTAGGACCCGCTTTTGTCCCCTGGCTTCAGACGAGAAGTCAACAAGAGGCTGGCAAGAGATTCCCCACCAGTGCCTACTGCACGCGCAGGGGCAAGTGTCCCCGCCTAGCTGGATACCTGGCTGAGCAGGGACACCCGGACAAGCCCAGACCCTCACACAGTTGATGTGTTCTGTGCCTCAGCAGCTCCATCTTCCAGGACATGTGCTCTGCACTTTGTAGCTGCCCAGAATTTCAGGGCCTCCACCCGCTCTCTACACTCCCTCCAGGGTGTCTCAGGGAAGGCTGGGCCACTCCCAAAGCCAAGAGGGCCCCTGGGCTCAGGCCACACAGGATAAACGGCCCCTGCTATTATTTCCAAATGAATCCATTCATGAAGTCCCTCCGTGTTGTGTGTGTGTGTGTGTGTGTGTGCGCGCGCGCGTGTGCGCGCGCACGCGTGGGCATGTTTAAAATTACTAATTGGTGAAAGTAGATATTTAAAATACATCAAGATATTTGTTGCCTTATTTTGATATTTCTTCTTTTTTAATCCAGAGAGCCTCCAAAAATGGGAAAGGCCCAGACCTTTCTAGAATTTGAGAGACCTTGTTTGCAGGGAATTTGTACCTCTTCGAACTGAGGCTACAAATGCCAATAAGCCGGCATCCAGCCTCCCCTTTCCTCTCCTCCCCACCCAGTGTTACTCTGTAGGTTGCCGCCCGCCAGTGCCCTGGGCACAGTCCCTGACCTCCCTTTCTGCCAGGCAGCATCCCCTCCTCTCCACACACACAGACCCACAAATATAAACGTCCCCCGACAGACTTGAGCTGGGGTCCCCAGGCTGGCAGGATCCTCTCCCAGTGTCTGCTCTACAATCTCATAAGTTTCAAACGGGACTTCCTGCCTCCCTGGGGGATGCAGGCTCAGTCACAAGCTATTTGCATATTGCAAAGGCTGACCTGCACAGGAACACCCCCATCCCCTCAGGAACTGCCTCCCCGGGAGTGAGATTAGGTAACAGAGGGGGAAATGAAGGAGGCTAGAAGCCTTGGCCCCGCTCTGATCTTGGCCTAGCACAAAGGAACGCACCCTGCAGGATTTCTGGCAGACATTGGTCTACCCAGCTGAAAGACTTCCTCAACCTAACTAGGCCAAGGCTGGCCCACCACCTCAAGACCCAGGGCACCCAAATCTGCAGAGACTGTGCCATTTACTAGGAAACAAACTAGATTAGCATAAAACTTTCAAGCTGGGAAGGAGGAAGGGATGGGTATTAGTCCAAAGCCCTGGAAAAAGTAGACAGCTTCTTCTCATGGGGGCAGGTGACTTGCACTGGGGGCACACCCGGGAGGGAGTCCCAGTCTGGAGGACTGCTCTGACGAAATACATCGACTGGGTGGCTTATAAATGACAGGCATTTATTTCTTACAGTCTGAAGGCTGGAAGTCTGAGATTGGGGTGCCAGCATGATCAGATGAGGGCCCCCTTTCCAGGGTACAGATTTCTTGCTGTGTCCTACATGATGGAGGGGAGCACTCTGGCTCTCTTTATAAGAGCACTAATCCCATTCGTGAGGGCTTTGTGTTTGTGACCTAATCACCTCCCAAATGCCTCACATCCTAACACCATCACCTTAGGGGGGGCAGGGTTTCAGCATATGAATTTGTGGTGTGTACACATTCCGATCGCGGCAGGTGGAGAGATTGAGGGGGGTAGGAGGTGCTTGAGAGGGTGCCTGTCCTCAGGAAGGTTCAACTAATCCTAGGGCCTGGGATGGAATAGAGTACCCTGAGATTTTCTAGAATAGGACTCAGGTCATCCTAAGACTCAAGTTCCTAGTCTTGACTTGCCTCTTTGGGTTTCACATTTTCTGTGGATCACAGGAGGTGGAATTTCAGATAGGTTACTGTCTTAGTTGAAAAAGCAGCTGAACTAATCTTTGACAAAGCAGGAAAGAATGTCCAATGGAAAAAAGACAGTGTCTTCAACAAATGGTGTTGGGAAAATTGGACAGCCACAGGCAGAAGAATGAAACTGGACCATTTCCTTACACCACACACAAAAATAGACTCCAAATGGTTGAAAGACCTCAGTGTGAGACAGGAGTCCATCAAAATCCTAAAGGAGAACACAGGCAGCAACCTCTTTGACCTCAGCCGCAGCAACTTCTTCCTCGAAACATCGCCAAAGGCAAGGGAAGCAAGGGCAAAAATGAACTATTGGGATTTCACCAAGATAAAAAGCTTTTGCACAGCAAAAGAAACAGTCCACAAAACCAAAAGACAACCGACAGAATGGGAGAAAATATTTGCAAATGACATATCAGATAAAGGGCTAGTATCCAAAATCTATAAAGAACTTATCAAACTCAACACCCAAAGAACAAATGATCCAATCAAGAAATGGGCAGAAGACATGAACAGACATTTTTCCAAAGCAGACATCCAAATGGCCAACAGACACATGAAAAAGTGCCAACATCGCTCGGCATCAGGGAAATCCAAATCAAAACCTCAATGAGATACCACCTCACACCAGTTGGAATGGCTAAAATTAACAAGTCAGAAAACGAGAGATGTTGGCGGGGATGTGGAGAAAGGGGAACCCTCCTACACTGTTGGTGGGAATGCAAGCTGGTGAAGCCACTCTGGAAAACAGTATGGGGGTTCCTCAAACAGTTGAAAATAGAGCTACCATACGATCCAGCAATTGCACTACTGGGTATTTGCCACAAAGATACAAATGTAGGGATCCGAAGGGGTATGTGCACCCCAATGTTTATAGCAGCAATGTTCACAATAGCCAAACTGTGGAAAGAGCCAAGATGTCCATCGACAGATGAATGGATAAAGAAGAAGTGGTATATATACACAATGGAATATTATGCAGCCATCAAAAGGAATGAGATCTTGCCATTTGCAACGATGTGGATGGAACTGGAGGGTGTTCTGCTGAGTGAAATAAGTCAATCAGAGAAAGACATGTATCATATGACCTCACTGACATGAGGAATTCTTAATCTCAGGAAACAAACGGAGGGTTGCTGGAGTGGTGGGGGGGTGGGAGGGATGGGGTGGCTGGGTGAGAGACATTGGGGAGGGTATGTGCTATGGTGAGCGCTGTGAATTGTGCAAGACTGTTGAATCACAGATCTGTACTTCTGAAACAAATAACGCAATATATGTTAAGAAAAAAAGAAGAAGAAGAAGATAGCAGGAGGGGAAGAATGAAGGGGAGTAAGTCGGAGGGGGAGACGAACCATAAGAGACGATGGACTCTGAAAAACAAACTGAGGGTTCTAGAGGGGAGGGGGGTGGGGGGATGGGTTAGCCTGGTGATGGGTATTAAAGAGGGCACGTTCTACGTGGAGCACTGGGTGTTATGCACAAACAATGAATCATGGAACACTATATCAAAAACTAATGATGTAATGTATGGTGATTAACATAACAATAAAAAATTGAAAAAAAAGAAAAAGCAGCTGAGAAGCTTTGTTGGAACATTTGGAATGTGGCAGTGTATGGAAGAGATGCGGGAGGTGTTGCCAGGACCGAGGGCCCTTGTATTCCTGGGGCAGTATCACTGGGAAATACTCTAAAAACGGAAGGTACGTTTGGGGTGGTTGTTTGGGATCTTTCTCCCTGGACCCTGCAGTCTCTCATTACTTCATCCCGTATCTCAATCCTCCAGGGGTTCGTTTGGTGGCCTTGGACAGGAAGGTCTATTTCTAACCACTCGGCCCAACAGTCCCCATCCTGAGAGGCATCTCTGGCCTCCCTCATTTTCAGATGTGTACTTCTTGCCTTGGGGGAGGTACAGACTATTAGTAATGATAACTTTAAAATAATAGACATCTAGTAGGACTTTTTAATGTGCCCGCCACAAACAGGAACTTAACACTCAAAGCAGAAAGGTCGGTACTATGACCCCCTGGCCGTGTTACACGTGAGGGAACTGAGGCATGCAGAGGTTACAATAAGTCTCTCAATGTCATAGAGCTAGGACATGGCAGCCCCGACTCCTTCCTGAACCAGTACACCACACCAGCTTTCATGGAAACATATAGCACTTCGTCACGTTGTGGAGAAAAGCCACCAGGGCTTTGGCACTTCCCTGTTCTTGCGAAATTGTTTTTATTTCTTTTCCCCCGTAGAAAGCATGTGCTCCTGCATGTCAGGGGTCAGTTCTGGGTGCAGCTGCTTTCCCAGGGTCTCCTCTGGCCTCCCTCAGCCTGGGGCTGGGCCCCAGGGACTGTGAGTATTACCAGTCAGCGAACATCACTGAGTGCCTGCCGAGTGGGCAGGCAGAACAGAGAAGAGAAAGGCAAGCGAGGTGTGAGGCAGGAACTTAACGACCTAGTTGGACGGGTAGACGCGTCCACGGATGAATTCCACAGGGTGGAGCGTGGTAAGTGCTATAAGAGAGGCACAGATCAAATTATACACGGGAGCAGCCAAAGAGAAAGGGGTACCCTCGCCCGACAGGGAAGGGCAGCACGGGCATTTGGATAGGTTTGTTTGCTTGTTTTAAGATTTTATTTATTTATTTGAGAGAGAAAGAGAGACAGAGAATCAGCAGGGAGCCCGACCCAGGATCCTGGGATCATGACCTGAGCCCAAGGCAGATGCTTAACAGGCTGAGCCACCCAGGCAACCAAGGAGGTAGGCGGGGAGCATTGTCAGCAAAACTTAGAAGGAATGTGGGCAAACAGCTAGAAAGAAAGTAAAGGCTTGCTAGGGATTGACAGTGCCAAGGCTTATAAAGGCGACTCTACCCGGCAGCTATGCATGAGACAGATTTGCAAAGAAAGACCTGGGGGCAGCAATTGGGAGGCTGATGCATCGAGTAGGGCGAGAAGACTCACCCAGGATGGGAGGTAATAATAAAGGGGAGATAAAGGGAGATGTCTGAGTAGAATCCACAGGGAATTGGTAGCTATTGGAGGGAACCCATGTTGCCTACAGCCTTCTCCAGTCACCGGGAGCCTGGTGAGGCTATTCATCAAGTTGGAGGATGAGAAGGGCTGGAAAATTCTATTTAGGATTGCGGCCATCCCTGGATGGGTAGAGAAAGTGGGAGGGCTAATCATGCTCGCTTAACAGTAGCTCAAGAATTTATGCGCCTAATTCCATTTGATGCCTGTGGCACTGAATGCAAGGACTCTCATCTCCATGTCCCCCTATGTCTGCCTCTCTAAGGCTCCTTTTGGCAAAGCGCATTTCCAGTTCCATCTCTGTCATAAAGCTTCCTTCCCATCCCTCAATAGAATGAGCTCTTCCTCCCTGTTAGGCACATCTTGCTTTTTGTGAACATGCTATGCTCACTCTTTTGGACTGCAGGTTTCTTGTAAACCGGGAATAGTAGCTTATACACTCCCGGGTGTATTTAGCACAGGACTAGAATATAAGGAGTAGACCATCATTCACCCAGGAGTATGGCACTGAATGGCTCTGGCCCTGGCCCAGTCCCCTGGGGTACACGTTCTGCAGCTACATAGCGTCCCTCCTTGCATGCCTGTGGGATGTCCCTTGCAGCCCACGGTGGAAGAGATACAGCACAGCTCTGTCCCTTCCTAGTGTGTCACAGACACAGTTCTCAATGAGGGAAACTGAAGGACTCCATAAAAATCTGCTCTTTGCTTCTTTTCCTGTTCCTATTCTTGCTAGGACCCGCACCCCCACTTTACACATGCCTCAATGCAAACAGTGTATGTCGTCCTCCTAAGGGATGACAAGGAGTTAACAATTTCTCTAGGATAGATAACATCTAAGGAAGGACCAGGGGAGAATGATCAGAGGAAGCCTTCATATACATATTCCAGACCACTGGCGCTAGACATCTCAACACCAAGACCCCCGGGCTCCAAGGAATAACCCCTGGGCCCTTGTCCTTGTTCGATCTGGTTCTGGAGGCCTGAGAGGGTGCGTACACCAGCCCACAATCCTCAGTAAAAACCCCAGGCCCCGAACAAAGACGAGACTCCCTTCTTTCCTTTCTGAGTCTCCCGGACACTCTGTCTGTACCTGCGTCCTCTCTGTCCTTCCAGTCAACTCTGCTCTCACCTCCTGCTGGCTCCCGCTTGATTTCTATCCTGTGCGTAGCCACTGGGGACTCTTTTGGCTGGGTCTGCGGGAACCCCTGTGGGTCCTCGGACCCAGCCTGCCATCATCAGCTACAGCGATTCTGAGCCTTGCCTTCCTCCTCTGTAAAATGGGACAATGCTGGGCAGCTATTTGAGTTGCCCGAAGGATTCAGCTCAAGGCCGCACGTAGGATGTCTGGGCACTCAGGGACTGGCTCCCAGGCACTCCACGGCCAGGAACAGGAAGGCAGCCTCCGGGTCTAATCTTAGCCCTGCAGTGGCCTGGGTATTTCCTTACTTCCTCCTCTGCAGCACGAGGGAGAGTAATCTTGACCTGCAGGACCGGGAATGGGTGAGATGACCAGTGAGAATCCACAGAAATATGTGATAGAAACCCTTCCCCCGTGGCTGGACCAACTCGGCATGTGGTAGACCTTTCTGGAGCTCCTTCTCTCTTTTTTTTAAGATTTTAATTTTAAGTGATCTCTACACCCAACATGGGGCTTGAACTCCCATCCCCAAGATCAAGAGCTGCACGCTCTTCTGACTGCACCAGCCAGGCGCCCCTTTAGGGCTTCTGTCTAGAGCCGTCCCACAGCCCACTCCAGGCCCAGGCCAGACCTCGCCTCTGCCTTGCCCCAGGAGGGTCTGTGATGAGAAAGATGAAGGGCTCCGGGAGCACCGTGGGGTGGGGGGATAGGGCAGCGCTAGCTGGGAATCAGGGACTCCACAGGCTTAGTGGGTGTGGGAAGAGCTGCCAGAGGCCAGGGGGTCCAGACTTGAGCACCGTGCAGGAGAGGCCCCTCTCGGCCACCGTCTGCCTGAATTCTCCTACCCTTGTTGCCTCAAAATGCTAGTAGCCTGCTCCATTGCTCAGAGCTCCAATTCTAAGGGAGCCTTCTTTTATATTCAGCCCCAGTACGCTTCTCTGGAACGTCCTGGGACTGCCTTCCGGACGCACACAGAACAAAACACATCTCTCTCCTACACCGGAGAGCCCTTCAGTGTGTGGAAACAGCTTCTTGGCCCCTTCTGGTTTTCTCCAAATTGAAACTGCGTCAGCCCTTCAAACAGGTCTCACAAGACAACCAGGTCTCAGAAGACCACAGAAGGACCACGGTCTGATGGGCTGAGCTGGCCCTGATCCCAGGCCCTGCCCCGGTGGGGAGACTCTCCCAGGGTCAGTGGGATACCCTGTACTTTTCCCCATTTTCCACCACAAGGGGACCAGGAGGGGCAGCTCTCCTTGGATGCGCTGCCTCAGAGGCTGATATCCCAAGGATGCCCAGCCAAACTCTGGCCCCGCGGGCATCGTGGGGGGTGTGTGTTCTGTCACAAAGAAGTGGGTCAGTGCCCGCACAGCAATGACAGTGCCAGCACTTAGCGAACGTCGTTTCCGCCTAGAGGTTCTAAATTGCACACGGGAATGGCTCTGCCTGCCGCTGGTCTGACCCAGGTGGCAGTGTTGTGGGGCCCTCCGGCCCGATCCCAGGGCTCAGCCTCCTCCTACCAGCCTCCCCAGGGCAGGGCGGGCTGCTGCAAAGGGGTGACCTGTAAGGCCAAAGCGTCCCCATGGAAGCATCGATGGCGGGGGAGGGGGAGGGGGAGGTGAGGGGACAGCAGAACAGTTCTGGGGGACAGCAGTGGGGTGGCACAGACAGTACGAGGCCCCAGCTCCTCCCAAATCTCCCAAAAACACAGACCACCTCCCACCGGTGTTAATCCACCCCAACAACAAAGCCCTAATAGGACGCTACGGTGGGCTTGAGGGTCCAACCCTTTCGGTGCTTTTCAATCCCACTAGGGCAGTCACAGGCTGGGGAGAGGGGGAGCACTAGAGGTCTGCGTCTCACCAGCATAAGGAAATGACACATACCTGCCATGCTGACAGGGAGTCAGAGGGGGAATCACGCCCAGGAAGTGGAGAGGAGAGATCAGGTTGGCCTGGAGGAGGGTGGGAGAGGGGAGGAGGGACGAGCCCTTGGGAAGGGCAGGCTCCCTGCACTGCCACAGGCTCTAACTTTTCAAACTCCACTGGCCCTGCCTCCAGGATGATGAACTGGGTCAGCGAATCGATAGGAGGCTCAGGGCCTGACCTGGATTAGAACAGGCCTGCCAGGCACTGGACAGCAGTCTGTGTCCATAAAAGGAAGTTCCAAAGAGAGGCCAGGGCATCCCCTTCCCCCCCCCCCACCCCCGGGGCACCCCAGCAGGTGAGTGAATACCAAAGAGATGTGCACACACAGCTCTTCGTCTTTGTGAGCAGAGATTTGCCTTTTCTCAGCACAACTGGGCAGAGCTGGCTGCAGAGATGGATGTGAGGAAGGAGAAAAATTCCCGAGGGAGGGTGTTGGATCCTGGGTGTTATCAGTGGCAGGAAGTGGGGGATGGGGAGGTGAGCAGGGGGCCACTCCAAAGCCCAGGGAATCTGGGTATAGAGCCCCAAGGGACTGTAGCTCACTGGGAACCCTGGAAATGCAGGGCGGCTGGGGCCTCATCAGCACCTCATCTCCCCTGGGGAGCCCACCTTGGATGCCAGGGTCCAAGGGTCTTTCTGGCTCCATTTTAGCAACCTCCCAATTTTGCAGAGCGGGGGCCTGGCACCCGCATGGGAGAGAGAGCTCTCCCAGCCCAGGGCTCTTTCCTTTGAAAGGCCAAATCCTCATCACTCTTCCCTTCATCACTCCACCGGCTATTTGAATCACCAAACATTTTATTTAGAGAATAATCAAGGGCCTTTTTCCTGGTTATCATCGGGAAGAAGAAATCCCCAGCTCTAGACCCAGAGGGCAAAAGACATACAGTCCTGACCTTTTTTTTTCCCCCTCCTTCCTGCTAGTCAAAATATACCAGGTACAATGGTCTTTGCACAAGTTTTTCACATCCTTTTTTTATTCTTGTCGTTCACAGCATATATGGTATCATTTTGAGGTAGTTCACTGCACTTTGGGGCATCCTGCCAGGGGAAATCCTGCCCCCGACACCTATCCCCCACATTTACACAGCGCCCCCCCCCCCCCCCCCCGGCCTGTACCTGTAGGGTTTAATCACCCTGAGCACCTGCCCCCTGGTCAGGGAGAAAGTTGGCTCCCAGATCACCCGGCTGACACAGCAAAGCGGTGGGGGGGGGGGGGGGCGACAACCCTTCCCCTTGCAACGAACTCTTCCTTAGGTTGTCCTCTGGCCTTTGTGATATCGTGGCTTCTTCTTTCCTTATAGCTGGTTGACTCAGGCCCCACTTGGAGCATCCACTGCCTTTCCTTAACATCATTTGCCAGAATTGCAAATTTACATGGATTCCTTAGACTACCTGATTCAAGTCGGCCTCTCTCTTTGGAGGCTAAGTTCTGGGAGGGCAGGGAAGATGGAGTTTCTTCACTCAGCACTGTGGCACTCAAGTCTAGTTGACTCGATGACATCTGCTGATTGATAAAATGAAGGTGGCCTGCCGCCTGTGTAAGAAGGTGTGAGCGTGTAGTTTACAGTAACTGTGAGAAACTGACCTAATGTGGCTGAGGCCCATCCCACTCCAAATGTGTAGAAATGCTGGATAAGACGTAACAAACATAATCGTAATCGCACCCAAGCTGGGAAGAAGAAATTGGCAGATATCAGAACTAGAGGGGGCTTGCGTCCAGAACACTAAGGGAGAATTGGGGCTGTGGACACCTTGGGAGCTGGGGCTGCGGGGTTGATGTTCGCGTGGGTGGTGTCATCCCGCTGCAGATGCTTGGGAGGCGGGGACTGAGCACAGAGAATGAACACTGCCGTGATGATGTGATTATGAGAAGGGCACCAGAAACACTGCTCACCAGCCTGCAGAGGTGAGAAAGCTTGACTTCTGCCTGGGCCCAGTTAAAAAAAGATAGGAATGAAAAACCCAAACCTGTGCCATTCTACCTAAGTGGGATAGGAAGTCCAATCCAAGGAATTAAAATAAAACAAAGCCAGAAGTGGTAACAAGTGACTCAGATGTTTCCTCTGAAAAAGCACAACTCTGTAGGACCCTTGCTGAATCAGAAATACATGGGACCCCCCTTCCCACCTTATGTACACACACACACAACAATTCAAATTGACAAGCTATGTGGGCAGACAACCAACACCGAGGGAGGCTCAGCAGATGCAAATTATGGACTAGACAATCAAGAATGAAAGCTAATAGAAAAATTCAGGACTATACGAAGCCTATTTGAAATCTTTAAATAGAGAAAAAATATTATGAGAAGTCCAAGTGGATGATCCTAATGGCCACACAGGGAAGGGGAATGTTGAAAAGCTAGAAACACAAAAACATGAGTTGACGGTAGTTTGGAAAATGGAAGGAAAACAATTACAGTCAGAGCCTTATGATAAGGTCTTTCTACTTTGGGGAGAAGGGCAACAATATTGACCAATGGGAGATTTTCAAGTCATGTGCCAAAAGTGAGCAAAACAATTAGAATAACAGAATTGTAATATATAACTTCTAAATCAGGAGGGTGAAAAAGAAGGAAATAAAAGAAACACTGTGAATCTTCTGAGAGGCAATAAGGTAGGAAAAAAGGCAAATATGAAATAATATAGCAGAAATGTCTTAGTAAATAGAAGTCTTAAATTTTAAAAAGCTTGAATTGACTCTTAAAAGACAAAGACCTTCAGACTCAATTTCTTAAAAAAATCCAGCTCTATTTAGTTCACAAAAGACAAACCGAAAACATTAAGACATAGACCAGTTGAAAATAAGGGGGTAGAAAAGTATCAACCAGACAATTACTAAATGAAAGTGAGTTGATACAGAGATAGAAAACAACAAACTCAATTTGGAAAAAAAAAAACAAACCTAAAAATACGATTATAGGGAAATGACTTTAAAAAGGAAAAATTCACCAGGAAGGTATAATAATAAATAACCCAAACGCAAAGAATTCAAAATATAAAGCAAAAAATTAACAGAAGTAAAAAAGAAGTTTTCTTTCCCAACTTCGCTTGGCCTGCGATCCACAGAACTATAGAGTGCCTTCAATTCAGCTGAACCTACCAGACTGAGCTATGCCTACAGCCCTACGTGGCGGTGGGACTCAATCTATAGAGAAGGTGAGCAAAGAGGGAGGACAGTGAGATCTAATGGAAAAACTGAAAACCCACTACATTTAAGACCTTGCGCTAGGCGCTTACAAACCATCTTAGGCAACCTCACAGAAATCCAAAGAGGTTGGATTAATAACTGCAATCCACAGAGAACTCAAAATTCAAACACATTTAGTAACTTTTCAGAGGTCACAAGACTAGTGAGTGACAGAGATTGAATTCAGACCATTGGTATGATCTCCGTGAAGCCAGGGACCATTTTTCACCCTGTCACCCCAATACATCAAACTATGCCTACCATAGATTAGGTACTTGATAAATGCCCACTGCTATAGACTGAATGTTTGATCCCCCCCCCCCATTCATACACTGAAATCTTAACACCCGATGTGAAGGTATTATGAGGTGGGCCTTTGGGAGATGATTAGGTCATGAAGGTGGAGTCCTCATGAATGGGGTTAGTGCTCTTATAGAGGGGATCCCAGAGAGCTCCCTCACCCCTCCCACCCCATGAAGATACAGCCAAAGAAGACTGCCTATGAACCAGGAAGTGGGCTCTTCCTAAACACAGTATCTGCTGGAGTCTTGTGCTTGGACTTCCAGTCTCCAGAACCGTGAGAAATAAATGTCTATTGTTTAAGCCATGTGTCTGGTATTTTTGTTACAGCAGCCTGAAGAGACAAAGACACCTGCTGACTGACTGAATGAATTCAGATACCCCCAACCTGTGTGTTCCCATTACGGCCAGAGCACCTACTCTACCAACTCCCTTAATCTTGGCGATCTGTCTCTTCACTCAACCCTAAGTTCCCCTCCAACAAAGCCTCTTCCTTTCTCCAGCCTGTTCACTGGCCAGTTCCCCCTTCCTCATCCAGAGTTTGCAAAGGAGAAAGAAGAAAGCCAGGCTTTCACAACATATCCAGATTGTCTCGCAAACACAGATAATTTCCTCATAGGCTGGCAGCTGGGAAGGGATGTTCCTGATAGTTGCTGAAGAAGAACGCAGGCACAGGGCGGTCCAATGCACTGGAGATTTGGGGGAGAATCTTCCCTATACCACGCGGCCAATAGCAAGCATCTAGAATGCTG
The DNA here is from genome assembly GCF_009762305.2 of Zalophus californianus. Taxonomy (NCBI): domain Eukaryota; kingdom Metazoa; phylum Chordata; class Mammalia; order Carnivora; family Otariidae; genus Zalophus; species Zalophus californianus. The sequence continues at coordinate 153,861,412 of NC_045596.1, forward strand.
TGGGCAACTGAGGTATTTAAACACCAATTGAAACTGACCTGGAACGACTGAGTGGTGAAAAAATTCTTGGGGACAAAAAAGTGTCATCAGGCAGAGGAATTTTTGTCTGTTGCTATTTTAACTTCTTATTTTGAAATAATTATAAACTCATAGGAAGTTGCGAAAATAGCTCACCGAGTGCCCTGTACTCTTGACCCATCATCCTCTGGTGGTGCAGTATAATATCAAAATCAGGAAACTGACATTGTTACAATACTGGGATGAGACGACAGACCTAATTCCATTTTCACCACCTTTTACATGGATTTGTGTGTGTGTGTGTGTGTGTGTGTGTGTGTGTGTGTGTGTGTTCCTATGCCATCTTATCTCATGTATATGGATGCATAACTACTGCCACATTCAAGGTACAGAATAGTTCCATCACAGTGAAAGAACCCCCTTGATGGTCACACTTGCCCCCCACCTCTGCAAGTACTAATGTATTCCTCATCTCTATACTTTTAAGAATGTCATTTAATAAATGTAAACCTTTTGAGACTGACTTTTTTCATGATGCATAATGCCCTTAAGAACCATCCACCCAGGGACGCCTGGGTGGCTTAGTCGTTAAGCATTCTGCCTTCGGCTCAGGTGATTATCCCCGGGTCCTGGGATCGAGTCCCACATCCTGAGCTCCTTGCTCAGCAAGGAGCCTGCTTCTCCCTCTGCCTGCCTCTGTCTCTCTCTCTCTGATAAATAAATAAAATCTAAAAAAAAAAAATTAAAAAAAAAAGAACCATCCACCCATAGTCTGTTCCTTTTTATTGCCGAGTAATATTTCATTGTATGGATATACCAGTCCCCCACTGCAGGACGTCTGGGTTGTTTCCAGTTTTGGGGGTTGATTATAGCTCTTTCACAAGAGGGTGGCTAGACCCTTCAGAATTCCTGGTGAGCAGCCTCCCCTTTCAGTGTTGTGCCTGCCCAGATCGGGGAAACAGCTGCAATCCATGAAACACCTGCAATCTTTTCAGCCATGGCTCATTCCTACTGATCCTTCAAGTTTTAAGTGGAACATCACCTTTTCTGAGAAGTTTTTGTGTTGATAACCATATCCTGGGCCAGGCTTCTGTAGCTCTCCATAATCCCTTCTGTGTCCTTTGCCTCTGTACCCTCAGCTCTGGCTCAGGACCGCATGCTCAAAGAGCATCATTGAATCACTAGATTGTCAGCAAGACTATCACCATGGTCCATCCCTTCCATCCATCCTTCCTTTGTTCCTTCGTTCCTTCGTTCCTTCGTTCCTTCCTTCCTTCTTTCCTTCCTTTCTTCCTTCCCTCTCCTCTTTCCTTCTTCTTTTCTGTCTTTCTGTCTTTCTTTTTTTTTTTTAAAGATTTTATTTATTTATTTGACAGAGAGAGAGATAGCGAGAGAGGGAACACAAGCAAGGGGAGTGGGAGAGGGAGAAGCAGGCTTCCCGCTGAGCAGGGAGCCCGATGCGGGGCTCGATCTCAGGACCCTGGGATCATGACCTGAGCCGAAGGCAGACGCTTAACGACTGAGCCACCCAGGCGCCCCTGTCTTTCTGTCTTTCTTCACAACTATGGTCATTTTCTAACACAGGCTATCCCTTCCTGTGATTACAACACACTCCTGAAGCAATGTCATAAAGGAGGATGGTCATCACCCTGCGGGCCATATTTCCTACCCAAACACTGTTGTAACCGTAATAAAGATAAGGCCACCAGGAGGGCCCCATAGTGGTTTCATGGTTTTGCTATTAGAGATAATCCTGTAATGGACATCTTAATATGTAAGGACATTTCTGCATATCTGATTGTTTCATAGGAGACAGTCCTAGAAGTAGAATGACTGAGTCAGCAGGCATCAACTCTTTATATTTCTCAGTACACGTTGCCAAGTTGCTTTCCAGAAAGGTAGTTATATTAGTTTCCTACGGTTGCTGTAACAAATGACCACAGACTTAGTGGCTTAAAATAGCACAAGTTTATCATATAGTTCAGGAGGTCAGAAGGCCCAAAATTAAGGTGCCAGCAGGGCTGTGTTCCTTCTGGAGGCTCTAGGGAAGAATGCTTTTCCTTGTCTTTTCCAGCTTCTAGAGACTGCAGTTATCAGCTCCTGGTCTCTTTTCCATCTTCAGAGTCAGTAGAATAGCACTTTCAACTCTCACTCTCTGACTCCTGCTTCTCTGGTCACACTTCTTCTGTTGTCACCTCACCTTCCCAGATAATCTGGGATATCTCCCTCTCTCAAGATCCTTACCTTAATCACATTGGCAATGTCTCCTTTGCCCTAAGTTAACAGAGTCACAGCTTTTCAGACTAAGACAGGTACGTCTCTGGGAGGCCATTACTATGCACGCACCTGCGGAGGATTAAAGCACTGAGACTCTTTTTGAGCAAAAGGATCGCCCGAAGAGTTAAGAGGCAGAATAAAAAATAGCCATCTACTCTAAGAACACCATTCACTCAAGACTGAAGGGCAAGGCGGGCTTTCAATTTTAGGCAGGCGCAGTACAATAAAAATACCATTCTTGAAAATCAGAGGTGATTCTGCGGGAAGACTGATGTTGACATTGCGTTCAAGCCCAGGAAAGGAACAACAACCAGTAACCACATGAACTGGTCTGTTAAATCCTATAAGCAGGGCAGCATGACCAGGACGTCAAGCTCAGTTATCTCTTTCATATAATAACTGTTGTCAAACAGTCCAGCAGGATGGAAATGATTTATTGATGTGTAATTCATGACCTTGCCGCTTGCTCTTTCTGCAAAGTTTTATTTCGTCCTAGTCATAACATAATTATGTCTTGTCAATTCCCAAGCACTATAAAGGTCACCATTTCCCTCCTTTCTCAAGTTTAATGGTCCTCCCAAAGGCACACCTGCTAGCCACAGAGCATTAGCTGCTACAGGACCAAAGCTCGACTGTTTGGTCTGCCTGCAATGCCTCCTCCCCCTTCTTCAGAGAATTTCACTCACTGTCTTTGCAGGGAACTACCCCTTCTTCCACAGCAACTGAGTAATTCTAGTGGGGGCTGCCCAGCATGGTAGACCGCCTCTTCTATCTTTCCCCCCTGCTCTGAACCACAGCATGGAACCCATTACCCAAGCTGGGGCAGACATGGCACCCTGCCCCTCTTGGCCTATGTCAGGGGGGATTGGTCCAGAAATGGACACATGGTCTTAGCCAAACCAGTCGAGTTCTTTGGCATTTTTTAAATGTTAACCCAGGGAAACAGGCTTTCTCCTGCGGGTTAAAAAGCTGTAGGTGAGAGCCTGGAAGCAATTCGCAGCTATGCCTCCTGCCTTTTGCAGAGTTGTTCTGAAAGAATGAAGCCAATGTGCACTGAGAGCCAGAAAGGCAGAAGGGCAGACCCAGAGACACTTGGCCATGTCTGAGTTCCCAGTTCCAGTTGCTCCTGAGTTCAGCTGCTTCCCGATTCTTCCTTAGTATGGGTATGTGAGCCAGTGTATCCTCTTTGGCTTTCTGTCACGAGCAATGACAAGAGCACTAGGACAACGACAGGTGAGTGACCCCTTCCTCTTTTTATTTCATTCTCAATAGTAGGCTCTCTTCTGCTGCTGCTGTTTATTTCTCCTGCTCTGGAGAAACATCTTCCAAAGCCACTCTTAGTCAGGTCTAAGGGACTGAAGTCACTCCCAGGCTATTCACCATTGGGCAGCTGGACAGTGGGAAGCCACGCCCCCCAGAGCAGCCTCCCCTCCCCTCAGAACAATCCTACCACTGAGGTGCCTCATTTGTTCCAGTACTGGTCTTGGTCTGATCTCCAATCACAGGGTAGATATGCGGATGTGTTGTGGCGACCCAAGTATGATCGTGTGTGCGCGCACACGCGTGTGTGTGTGTTTGTGTGTGTACATTCGTGTAGCGCAGGGTGGGGGGTGGAGAATGAGGGAGAGAGAACACCTGTGAGTGAACGAGTTAGGAGCTCTGTTACTCATATGCATAGGTCAACATGTACAACTAGGCCAAACTGGGTCCTTCCTATCCCATGAGATGAAAGGAGAAGGAGGGAGAAAAATCCTATAGCAGATTGGCAAGTGATACGCACTGCATCTGAGGTGTTCTGGCAAAAACACCACTTTCTTGGACAGGGCATGCCATCCTCCAAACTAAGGGTGACTCACTGGCTTGATGTGGTGGCTCTCTATCTGCCCCATTGCATTTATCTTCGGCATCTTCTAGAACACAGCCTCCAATATTAACGACCCCATTGATGTGTAGCCCATAGCAAATTTGTGCTCTAGCCCTCTGGGCCTCTTCTGTAGTGCTCAGTAAATATTTCTGGAATTGAATCCCACTTAATCCTGGGACTAGATTGGTAATTCCAGGAGCATGCAGTTCTCTGCTTCTCTATCTCCTTGAGGTGACTGTGGCCTCCGTTGGCTTAGGGGAAAGAGACGCCAAGCCTCTTATTCAATACTTTCTGTTGTTCTTGTTATAGAAAATGCTGGAGTCATTTTACTATCTCTTTGAATAATGTGCATCCAAATAAATTCAAGCTCCTATATTGATGCTTAAGCCAAAACAAGTTCATAAGTGTGGGCTGGTGCAGACGATCCGTCCCCTATAGACATGAAGTATACAACATTCTTGCTCTAACAAGCATTTAGAAGAGGAGAGGCCTTTCCTGTCTTTTGTTTTTGTTGTTCACAGGAACACATTCTGACTTTTACTTGGCCTTCTCTGTATCATGCATATGCTGGAGACCACAAATTCTATGGATGAGTAGGTGGGTGAAAAAAGCACTTTGGCAATTTGTCAAGATAAGTGTATTGTAGTCTTTTAAAAAAGAATGGGGCAGTGGGAAGCCACCACCCATATTAACTGCAAGCTGGGAAGGGTCAGGGATCTCAGTGCTCAGAAGAGCAGAGGGAGTGTGGTCAGCCAGGGGGCGGCAGGCGGCTGGACCAGTGGGGCCCCAAGCAGACCCCCTGAGTCACCCAATGACGGGTACAGCACAGCCCTGCTGTCAGCTCTCTGCCCAGGGGAAGTGGGGCCCAAACAGCACACTGAGTCATAGTTATTGAAGAGACCACAGGAACAAAAGCTGTACACAGGAGCCTCTGCGGGGGATGGCATTCACACTGCTTTTACCACTCCATTAACAGCGTTTCTCTTTCCTCCACTGGATGGGCTACGTGGGATGTGGGTTAAGAAAATCAAACACAGGTTCCATTTTCACATTATCCTTCAGCAGGTGGTTTTAACTCTGTAGAACCAGGTGTGTTTTGAGAGATTGGCTTACGACTGACATTTTATTTTTAACATTCCCCAGAGAATAAGTCTAGGTTTAATTAAGAGAAAATTGTTCATGAAATCATCCTGGAAATTGTAAAATCCTGATCATTTAGAGTTAAGTATTAAATGGTGAAGACTGATAAGCAGCATGATTGCATTCTTATTGCAAAAGATCTTTTTGGAAACCTAGTCCTAGGTGAGATACCGTGGTATCTCACCATTACCTTGGTGAGATACCATGCCCAGGGGACAAGCAGAGGACAAAAAGCCAACGGATTTGGGAGCGAGGCAAGTTCTGCTCTATGTGGCTATAGGACCTTAGACAAGTCACTTTCCTGTTTTCTTATGGCTATATTTTTATTTAAAAAGTAAAAGAAACAATCAAGAAAGTAATCACCCACATTTCCACAATCCCAAATCAACCACTGTTAACATGTTGCAGACTATTTTCTCATTTGTTAACAAAGTGGTTAGACTGGGTGATTGCCAAGGTCCCACCGGCTTAACATTCTCTGATTCTATGACTAATTAGTCATGGGTCCAGACATACCATAGATCAAATTTATCTCCCCAGTGCTCCCCCACCAAATACCTACATTTTTAAGAAGTTAGTGGTGATGTGCTTAACCATGGACATTTGTCTTATATCTGACCTCTTGCAACTTCATTATGAAGCAGGAATTCCCAACTTTTTAACAGAGAATAAAAGGCTCTATTCATCTCTCCCTTGAACTCATGCAATTGGAGGATGGGTAACAGCGAAGTCTCTCAGTGAAGGTGCACCCCTCTCCCTAAAGGGCTTGGAAATAGATATTCCAAGCAAAGCCAGACTGTGAGAGCCACCATCTTTCCTGTTGACCTCCCCTTTAGAAGGAGACCCTCTAATGGCCTGGAGGGGTCTCACTGAAGGCAGTGTCTGAAATGTTCATTCATCCTTGGTGAGATTACCAATCTTCAAGATTTCAATAACATCTGAATTCTACTCATTGGTCACACTTTCATTTAGCTTACTTGTAAATTCCTGATGTTACACACTCTAATATCTCTTGCTTCAGCTATCCTCTGTTTGCAAATCCAGCTCTTTTCCAGGCCACTACTAAACACATAACCACCATGGAAGTATCCATGACATAAACTTCAAACACCTACACCAGTGATTGCTTCCCCGGTACCTCTATCATGCCTTGGGCAAGTTCTGACTCATTTGTTTTCCTTATTGAAAGGACAGAGCTATATACATTCCCAAGTCAGAACTAGAAGAAGCCTCTAGAACATTCCTGGGCTGAGGTTTTGACGAGGTGATGAGCAGCCATCTTGGTCATGGGGCCCCAGGGGTAAGGAAGTGGAAGTATTATGGCAATGTATTCTTACAGCCACAAGACACATACTCTCTTTGAGAAAGGATTCAGTTCTGTCCACTGAGGCCTTTGGAGGGCAAGTGACTGTCATCTTTTCAGTTTGCTACAATTTTAGGACATCGAGGGGGTTTTAGACATTTTGGAATCTAACTCCTACCTTTTACAGGGGAAGGAATGGAACCAGTTCTGTCCAAGATAATTCTTATGTCTATAATTTGTAAACCACCTTGAAATGTGTAAAAGATACTGACACATATTTTCTCCTTTGAGGTTTACTGTAACTCTGTGCATTAGACAAAGCAGTTGTTCTTAGCTCCATTTTATAGGTGAACAAAAGAAACTTCAGGGTTGTGGAGTGCAGGACCCAAGATCAGAGGTACTGAGTACTTAGCCTTCTTGTCACTGCATGCCATGGCCTCTTGAGAATATAACAGGCACACGGTTTTCACTTGAGGAAGAAGTAGGTCCCAAAGGAAGAATGAAGAGTTAGATTGTAGACCTAGAAGGCTCCTAGAGCACTCCAACTATATGATAGGCATCTCACTGGGTTCTTTCTATTCATTACTTCATGTAATTGCCATAATAGCCCAGTGAAGCAAATATTCCAATCCCCGTAGGAAACAAACACTTAGGTTGAAGAAACTTGACCCAGATCCCATAATGACAAAAAGGGCGGTGGGGGGGGGGGATCTGGGATATATGTCTTCAGACTACAGACTCTTTTGCCTTCTCTACTGTTCTATGTTCCATGACACCCGGGGATTCCAAGTCACAGTCATCCAGTTTCTGATCAGGACACCAACTGAGAGCAGGAGATGGGCCTCAGTCTACTTGTGTGGCCTCTGGCCCAGTGGTCTGTGGCTGGGATGGAAGGAATGGAAAGGACAGAGGTGGGGCAGAGACATGGCTGATCTGAGGAGCTGGGGCTGTCCAGCAGCACGGAGGAGCATCTGAAAGGCAGAGGGCCCAGGCACTAGAAGAACAAGAGGGCTAAGTGGGGAGGGGTGGGCAGGGCAGTGCCAGAACACTGAAGAACAACCTCCAAATGGAAGAGACTGCAGGGAACGCGGTGGCAAGGAAGATGCAGGCTTGGTGCAGGGCAAGGCTGCGTGGGAGCAGAGAGGATTCTGCAAGCTGCCCTGCCTGCATCACAGGCATCCTGAGAACAAGTGCAAGCAGAGAGATCCGGCCCTTCAAGAACCACCTACCCAGCCGCCCCCATGAAGACATTACCCAATGCCAAGTAAAAGCTAAGCAGCAACCAATTTTGGGCCCCCGGATGATGAGCCAATATCTCTGGAGCATAATGCTGGCCACCCCTGACAGTTACCTTCCTCAGTTGCAGAAAGAAGCCAGGGAACTGTTTGTATTGTCTGCAGGGCTCCATGGACAGTGCTGGGAGGTGTGATCACACTTCCCTTACTGGTTGCTAAGCAACAGCATTAAGCCAATGTACAAGGCTGGAGCTCTAGGAGGTGTGTGTGGCAGAGTGTGTGCATGCTCGGGAAGAGCAGCAGAGTGGAGTGGAAAGAAAAGTAGGCTTGTTGACTTTGTTTTGACTGAGAGATCTTGGCAGGTGAGGTTAAGAAGAACCCTGTCCTGCAGAGGGAACAAGGAGGAGACTGCAGTACTCCTGAATTGTGGGGAACAAGGGAGGAAACATCTGAGTATTTACAACAGTGGCAGAGGACCAAGTTCTGTTTAAAACTGTTCCCCAAGAACAGTACCTCAGAGTACACAGGTTTCAGGCATCTAGTTTCACTAGTTTTCAACTTCTGGGATATTTTGGGCTTTTTTTCCCCCCATATGTTACTCAGGGCTCATTTTATCTAGAGATAATTTGATTTATTTGGAGAACATTTTATCTGAAATGAAAGGAAAAGCGCCTTTGGTGTGTGTAACACCTGAGGCCTTTCTAGGTCCATGTTGCTAGGTGGAATACTATCGAAGCAAGCAGAATGCGCTGGCTCAGGAGAAAGAAATTTCTCCATCTCTGCGGGTATCTAAACTGGACTGGACAACCAGTTGGCATGAAAGCTTCCTAGAAGAATGACCTCGAAAGAGAAGGAGGGTGAAGCAGGGCAAGAGACAAGAGGCATAGGAACAAAGGCATGAGAGATGAAAGTAAAGGGTATGTTCTGAGAAGATGAGGTAAAATCAGCTTAACTACATGAAGGTAAGGTAGAATGTTAGGGGCTGAATTGTGTTCCCCCCAAATTCATATGCTGATGTCCTAACCCCCAGTACCTCAGAATGTGACTAGATTTGGAGACACATAAAGTAAGGTTATTAGGATGGACCCTACTCCAATATGACTGGTGTCCTTATAAGGAGAGGAAATGAGGACAGACATGAACAGATCATATGAGAACACAGGGAGAAGAAGCCCATCTACAAGCCAAGGTGAGAGACCTTCCAAAGAAGCCAACCTCATCCACACTTCAATCTTGGACTTCCAGCCTCCAGAACTGTGAGAAAAATAAATGTCTGCTGTTGAAACCACCAGTTGGTGGTATTTGTTACAGCAGCCCAAGCTGACGAACACAAGGAAAATGAGAAGCAAGGCTGGGGTAGAAGACCAGAGACAAAACGCAGAGGATTCTGGGACCATGAAAGCCAGGTTAAGGAATTCAAACTTAAAGACATCTGTAGATGGATTTTATATAGTAAGTTTAATTAGCAAACTCTTTCTCAACCAAAGGCCCATTTGGAGAGGGGGAAGATAGGAACGCATGGTGATGAAGAGGGAGGGACCACAGCTGAGGGGTCTTGTTTCTTGTGGAATGTTATGTCTACTGCTGGCCGTGACATTTTAAGATGGTGACAAAATCACTGATGCAGAGGTAGAGAGCCAGATGGGCAGGGCATCTGAAAACCATGCCATGCAAGGTGGAGGGATCACTGCTCTCTATGTTGAGCCTGGATCAGAAAATAATGGGTAGGTGGTCCCTCTCTCAGGGCTATCATACTGAAAACCAGTCATTATTCTGGACTGTTCCAGAAGGCAGTTCTAGCACCAGTGCGTGAGTTTCTGACAGAGTTCAGAGCTCAGCTCAGTGAAAGGAAGAACCTTCTATCAATGAGAGTTTTCCAACAATGATGAGTTTTCTGTGGGAAATATTATTCACAGGTGCCAAAGAAAAGAAGACCTTTCTCCATAAGAAGGAGTTTGGACTATATCACTTCAGTTGTCCACCCCCTCCTCCCCCAAATCATTCTCTGTTCATGGAGGCATGTCTGGTCCTTTGGGAAAGTCCGCTTTTTTTGTGACACAAGGAGACTCCCCATTCACTCTTCCATTACTCAAGCAGCAAGGTGAGCAGAGAGCAAGTAGTTCCATGAGAATAGAATAAAAATAAAGATCCACAGAACCTTTCTTGGGCTCTTTCTTTCCCATCTGCAAATGAGAAATTCAAACTACCTATAACACCTGCCATGGTCTTGAGTGGCCAGACTTGTAGCTGAATCAGGTTCTCCTTTGCTTCTGGATTGCTGTGAACTGCCCCTAATGGCATGTTCAATGGATTTTTAAAGATAACTTAGTGCATGCCAGAGAGTACCGAGCCACTAGCTAGGGTCGAGAGCGGGGAAGACTGTCCTACAGGGCTCACTGAGAGGCAGAAGGAGGAGGGTGCCCACTGTCATCCAAGGCAGTGCGCTGGGACAGCAGCAAGAACAAGGCCACTCACTCTGACTACAGGCAAGAGCAGATCATGAAGGCCTCACAGAGGCTGAACACAGAAAGCCGAGGAGGGTTTCAGAGGAAGAACAAAAACGTGAAGAGGCAAGAGGGAAGGAAGAATATTTGAGTGGAAAAACACAGCTCTCCTGGCAAAGGTGTGAGAGGTGAACCTCATTTTGGGAGGCGAGGAGTTTGGACACCTTTGGTACGTGACAGATCAGTCATGTCTCAGCCATCGGTATGAGCCTCTCCTGGTTCTCAAACTTGGCCCCCAGAGCCCGGAACCCTCATGGTGCCCCCAGGCTCATGAGCTCCTGGTCTCCTCCATGGGAGCAGTGGACGTGTTTTCACTTGACTCATCTTCCCACATATGTGTCAACCCTGTCATAGGTTCTGCTTGTTTTCCATGGCTGAATCAACTGTGTGTAATAGAATCTGTCTACCTCCCTGGCTGGAGCAGAAAGTCTGTGTAGTGCTGACTACCCCCCATTGTCAGGAGGTTAGGTCCATAGTTTGGAAAGCAACAGCTTCCCTCACAAGCTGTAAAAACCCAGCCCTGGCTCAGTTTGCCTTTGCAGGGAAATGGGCATCAGTTCCCACAGACTTTGTTTTCCAACCCAGGAAAACCTTCATGCAGAACAGCCACATTGTCCCCTCAGTGGTGGGCAGCTCCCCACTTTCACCATGCTGCTCACTTTCAGGCTTACCCAGATATCAACACGGGCAATCTTGTCCCCAGGATGTAGCTTCTTTCCTTAAACACGTGTCAAAGATGATGAGGTTTCTATTCCCTTAGGAGAGGGTAACAGAATTCCTCCAGGAAGAAAACTGTATTTGTTTAGGAATATGTCTGCTATGGTCTGAATGTATGTGTTCTTCCCCAAATTCTTATGTTGAAATCCTTCCCCCCCAGGGGATGGTATCAGGAGGTGGGCTCTGGGGAGGTGATTAAGTCATGACGGTGGAGCTCTTATGAATGGGGTTACTACACTTATGAAAGAGACCCCCCCAGAGTCCCTCACTCCTTCCACCATGTGAGGACACAGCGAGAGAAGACTGTCCATGAACCAGGAAGGGAGTCCTCACCAGACACCGAATCTACTGGTGCCTTGGTCTTGGACTTCCAGCCTCCAGAACTGTGAGGAATAAATGTCTGCTGTTTATAAGTCACCCAGTCTGTAGTATTTTGTCAGAGCAGCCCAAATGAACCAAGATAATACTCTGCTAATAGGCGATGAGGCTCCAGGAGCCTGGGCAGGTATGTGCTCATTGCTCCAGAAAAGGAAGGGGAAAACAACGGGAAGGAGGATGGGGAGGAGACCAGAGAAAAAGTGGACTGCTGCAGGATAAGAGCCTCTTCAGAACAGTCTCTTCCTCCCTCCAGTTCTGCCATAAATGTTCTGTGAGGTTAGATTTCTTGGGGTAATTGGTGAAGGAGCTGAGTTCTGTGCCTTGGGGTGATGTGACCAAGCAAGATCTGGTAGCACAGAGGTGGCGAGAAGCACAAGGAAGTGAGTCCAGAAACTGGCCCGGCAGAGAGCTTGGCACAGGACCTTAGGCCACCTGCCACAAGTGGGGTCTCCGCCAAGCCTGACTAGAAGACAAGGGGGGTAGGGGCCCCCCATGAAATTGCAGTTAACACATACTTCTGTCCTGATAATATCTGGTGAATTATTGAGTGCTATGTGCAACGCACCAATGCCAAGGGCTTTATATACATAAATATATGATCTCTTTGTAATCTTCACGGTATCTCTTTAAGAAAAGCACTACAATTCTTGCCATTTGGCATGTGGGAAAGCTGAGGATTGGAGGGGTTAAGAATGTGCTGGAGGCCATGGGGCTGGGACGTAAGGAGCCACACCTTGAGTTTGAGTGCTGGCTCCCAACCATTACGAACACTGCCTGCTGATAGATTGTGATGTGAATTGTTCGTGTGCAGGCCGGATGTTCCTCTGCCTCCACCAGGAGACTGGATTGCCCCATAGTCAAAGGAGTACTAATATCAGGCCCAAGCTTGTGAAGGGAGGAGAGGAGTGGGCGAAGGAAGGATAAGGAGTTGGGGGATGGCACACAAAGTAAGCTGAGGTTCTTGCCATTTTCCTGGAAAGTGAAAGGTAGGGGTCAAGAACTGAGTCCTGGAGCCCTCTCTTCAACCTTAGGGCATTTTCCTTTAGTTACAGGACTCAGAGGAACACACACACACACACACACACACACACACACACACACACACACACACAAGGAAGAAGGCCAGAAGGCAGGCAAGTTTCATGAATATGGTAGAGGTTGGAGAAGGGTTATCAGGAACACTTTTATGAAGATAAGCTGTGACCTGTTCAAGGCCCATTCAGGGAGCTGTGGGTCTTCTCCAGGGTGACCTTGTCATTAAATAGCTATAAATAAACGGCAAAGGACAGGAGTTCCCAGAGATGTACCTGGGTCACTTGGGGTCACCATCAGCCTAGTGGCTTCATTGGACAGAAATGAGGTGAAAAGCAAGAACTAAAAGACAACCTTGGGGGAAGAGAAACTGCATTTGGAAGTTATTTGAGTGTTAAAGAGGGCAGAGTATGGGCTTGGCTGTGCATCAGCAGCTGAGGGATCTGGAAGGAACAGAATCTGGAAGAAGTACAGGAAGAAGAAGAAGAAAGGGGGATCAATCATAAAATGAAATTCCTGAGTCTGGCTTGGATGCCAAAGGCAGCACATTTTTTGCCTGAGGAAAACATTCTTAATACAGCTCTGGGGGTGGTATCCCTGAGTGATACAGATTAGTAATCAAATTATTTTCAAGGCTGATGAGCCCATGACGACTCTGGCACCCAGCCTCATCATCCCATGGACGGGGTTCAGCAAATGCCTTCCCCTCTCCGTCTCCTTGGCCCTCGTACACACATTTCAAGAACTAGGGGCCAGTAAGGGCCAAAGGAAACAGATCTTGGTTTGTTTTGGTTTGTTTTTCAGACCTTCACTGATCCTGCAGACACTGATCGAACACCTCCTCCACAATACCTGAGGGGGGACTCAGTCACTGTGACTCACATGACCTCCAAGATTCAGAGCCTAATTGGGAAAGACGATGTTATGGACTGAATGTTTGTGCCCCAACCCCCACCCCCCAATCCTCATGTTGAGGCCCTAGCCTATAATAGGACGGTGCCTAGAGATAGGGCTTTGTGGAAGTAATTAAGATTAAATGATATCATAATGGTTGGTCCTGACCCGATAGATTTAGTGTCCTTATGAGAAAAGAAAGAGCAACCAGAGTGCTCTCTCTCTCTCTCTCTCCTCATGCACACACGTGGAGGAAAGGCTATGAGAGGACACAGCAAGGTGGCGGCAGTCTACAAGCCAGAAAGAGGGCCCTCACCAGAAACGCACCACGCTGGCACCCTGATCTAAGAATTCCAGCCTCCAAGACCTGTGAGAAAATAAATGTCTGTCGTGTCAGCCCCCCAGGCTATGGTATTTTGCTATGGCAGTCTGCACTGACGAAGGCAGAGGGCACACATATAATCCACGATAGCACAAGGCAGAAGGAAAGTCAGGAAGAGGGTTGCGGGAACAGAGAAGGTGGAAGGGAAGCCAGACTGAGGGCACTGGGGAGAAGGGCCTGGCAGGGGTGGTGCTCAGGTTAGAGCCCGAGAGGTGGGAGTTTGGGAAGCCCAGGAGAGGCAGTCCTGACTGAGAGAACACCATGGACAAAGGTCAGAGGCCTGGAAAATCCACCAAGCTCTCAGGGAGCCTTGGGCAGATGAAAGGTTGGGCTTCACGGTGGAGCCCCATGGAGACCTGGTGGGTATTTCCACCAGGATGAGCATGAAACCATTTTTGTAGTGTTAAAAACAAAGCGAAGCAAAACCTAAGGAGGAAGAAATAGCTTCCCAACTCTGACTGCAGACAGAAGCTGGTGCTAATACATGCTCCTAAGTAACAGAATTGGCTTCACACTAGTGGTTGTCAAAGTGTGGTCCCTGGGCCAGCAGCATTAACAGCACTTGTGAGACTGTCCAAAAAGCAAATTCTTGGGCCCCACCCCAGGCATGCTGCATCAGAAACTGTAGAGTTGGAGCCCAGTGATCTGTGTTTTCAGTGATTCCGATGACACCGATGTTCGAGAAGCACAACTCTGTGCAACCTGGAGCAGCTAAGTTGCTTCCTCTTGGAATGTTCTCCAAAGTGTGTTCATCCTGGGATCAGGAAGTCCTCTGCCCACTCATCTCTTTTAGCAGCTGATGAGATTTTGACCATTTGGTTTTTTATTTGAATCCCTCTGCTGCCCCTCATTTCCACAGGTTTTGGAGAGCATCTCCAAATTAGCACTTTTTCTTCCTGAAACCTCCTCAGGTCTGAACAAATGTTTACTGAGTACAGGTTTCACATCCTGGCATTTGCTGGAATATGACTGGGAGACGAAGAGCCACAAGACAAGATCTCTGCCTTCCACCATTCCATTAGCGAGGCATGTACTTGTGAAAAATAAATTTATCTCAAGATAACATGTGCCTGGCAGACACGGATGGTACAGCCGAGAACTCTGGAGGAGGGGTGCTGGGGGAGGGTGGAATGCGGGCTCTGCCCTATGCCCAGTTCCTTTCCCCCGACCAGAGTTTTCTAGTCCTGAACACCCTATGTGTTCCATAATTCCTGTGAAATGATGCCTGTCTGCCCCGTTGCTTTCCAAGTGGGTGTCCTCTTCACAGATTCCCCATTCCTGTAGCCGAGCACCACCTCATCCTCTGAACTCCTCCCCCCACCGCCTCGCCCCCCCCCCCCCCCCGCCCAAAGGCAAGTTGGTTCCTGCTCATCTGGCCAAGCCCCTCTCTGTTCTCACTGCCCCACTCATTCACCACCGAGAAGTAAGGAGAAGAAAGCAGGAAGTGGGCTGCTCCTGAGGGCCAGCCCTCCCAACACCCGCTCTGGCCGCCAGCAGTGTGGGCAGATGTGACAGCAGGAACTCCAGGCCATGTCAACACGTCAACACCTCCCTTTACTGTCCCTTGCTTCCTGACTCCAACTCCAACCACACGCACTCCAGAGTAAAGATCATAGGAACCTGCCTTTCTGTACTGCCATGGAGGTCTCTCTCTCTCTCTCTCTCTTTTTTTTTAAATTGTATTTATTTATTTGAGAGAGAGAGAACGGGAGAGAGTGCGAATAGGAGGAGTAGAAGAGGGAGAGGGACAAGCAGACTCCTCACTGAGCAAGGAGCCCGACTGGGGCTCAATCTCATGACTCTGAGATAATGACCTGAGTTGAAACCAAGAGTTGGACACTCAACCGACTGTACCACCCAGGTGCCCCCATGAAGGTCTTTCTAAAGAGCGATATCATCTGTCACTTATTCCCCCTGCAGGATCTGAGGCTTTATTTATTTTTTATTTTTTTATTTTATTTTATTCTTATTTTTTTTTAGGATCTGAGTCTTTAAAAGCTATCTCTCCAGGCTTCACCCATGTCTCCGTTACTTCTTCATAGTTCTGGCCACAACGTCCATTCCATTCTTGTTCTCTTGCCTGCTATTCTTCCTCTTTCCATGCCTCACTCTCACCCCAAACTCCAGAGTAGTCCTTTCCAGGTCACACTGTCTTCTCAAGAGGGGACCAAAGGGGAAGAATGGAAGGGGCAGTCGCTCTCTATGGAATTGGCTGGTGAATCACTGGGGAGTGTGGTTTGTGGTCCGTTCCCTCCTGAGACTGGACAAGGCAAAAAGCCTCCAGTGATGGGCTCATGCCTGAGGCTACAGCAGCTCTGAAGTCCTCATGCTGGCAGGAAGGGCAGCGCTGGACTGAAGAAATCCTGCTGTATACAATCACCTCCCTGAAGGTACTGCTCCTGTGACTTATGACCCCGATTCAAATCCTGTAGTCATGTTACATGATCTTTGGGTTTCTCAACCACGTCCAGGATACTGGGCACACTCAGATTCTCCCATTTTAAAGGACGTCGATAAAGATATTCTAGGCAACAGAAAATGCAAAGTCTTGTTTCCAACTTGTAACTGCAAACCTGTTTTTTCAATAATTTTATATATGGTTCTAGGTAGTGTAAATTAAAGACCAGTGCTGGTTTCCTCAGCAGGAATTAAGAGAGGATAAAGAGGGACAGATCGGTGTGGCTGCTTGATTGATTCGCTCATTAGCTTATAGCCCTTCTTTTGTCCATTCGTTCATTCCTAAAGTTATTTGTTCATCCATCCATCCATTTTTATATATTGTATATGCTTGAATTTAAGGTAAAGCTCTTCCCTTCCCCAAATTATCTGTCAGAAAAAAAAGGAAGTATGTATTTTAGCCCTTACAGAATTTTTCATAGTATGGGCTGCCCTCTCAGCTACCCTATTTTGAACAAAAATGTACTCTCTGGGAAAAGTATTAGCCTGATACCCCTTCAATCAATGCCTCCAAAAGGAGGCTTACAAAGGTCACCTAATAGATTGTTTTTTCAGTAAGCCTGGTAATATAATATAGATTCAGTACCTTTTCTTGAGGGTATAGACTCGCAATTACAAGAGCTGAATTTTGTCATTAAAAAAACATTTAAAAGATCTTTTTTTTAAAGCAATACACGAAACGGTTTTATTGTGAACGTCAAAAACAAACAAAAACCTTCTAAAGGATTTGATTAAACTTTTCAACAAAGAAGGCATACGAATAACCAATACGTACATGAAAAGATGCTCCACATCATTAGTCATTAGGGAAATACAAGTGAAAACCACGAGATACCACTTCATGCCCACTAGAAGAGCTAAGATCAAAATTACAGACAATAACAAGTGTTGATGAGAATCAGGAGCAATTAGAATTATTACACGTTGCTGATGGGAAAATAAGATGGTGCAGCTGCTGGGAAAGCAGTTTGGCAGTTCCTCAAAATGTTAAACATAGATCACATGACCCAGGATTCCATCCCAAGGTAGATAACTAAGAGAAATGAAAACACACATCCGTGCAAAAACTTGTACATGTATGTTCCACAGGTGCATTATTTACAATGGTCAAAAAATGGAGACAACTCAGATGTCTATCAACTCATGAATGGATAAACAAAATGCAGCATATCCATACACCAGAATATTATTTGGCAACAAAAAAGGAATGAAGGACTCACACATGCTACAACCTGGATGAACCTTGAGAACATGATGCGAAGTGAAAGAAGCCAGTCAAAAAAATGTCGCGATATTGCATGGTTCCATTTATATGAAAGGTCTAGAATAGGTAAATCCACAAAAACAGAGAGTAGATTAGTGGTTGCAGGCGGCTCGGGGGAGAGAAGAAGGAATGACTGCTGGTGGTATGAGCTTTCTTATGGGGTGATACAAATGTTTTGCAACTAGGGTGCAAAACATCCTAGGTGTTTTGGCTCTGGGTGGCTCAGTGGGTTAAGCATCTGCCTTCGGCTCAGGTCATGATCTCAAGGTCCTGGGATCGAGCCCCCCTGCAATGATGGGCTCTGTGCTCAGCAGGGAGTCTGCTTTTCCCTCTCTCTCTCTCCTTCCCTCTCTCTCTCAAATAAACAAATAAAATCTTTAAAAAAAGTATTTTGCAATTAGACAGTGGTGTCTGTTGTACAAGTCTGTGAATATACCAAAATTCACCACATTTTAAAAGGATGAATTTTACGGTATGTGAAGTAGGTCTCAAGAAAGCTGCTATTCAAAAATAAATAAACATCTTCTGGATTAAAAAGAAATAGCCAACTCTCTTTAGACTGTAGGGACAATGATAAAGGCTAAAACGTGGATATGGTTCCAGTGGCGAAAGGACACTGAAGTCAAAGATGGGAGTGAAGTGTTGGATGTTTTGTAACAGGGGGAGTTGGAGAAATGTCGTATTTTAATTTAATGTATTATTTTGTACAGTATGTCACTTGAAACATGTCACTAAATATATTAAATATTACCCAAAAACATTTACATAGTCACAACAGCTTTTTTTTTTTTTAAACAACCCTCCTTATTGGGAAGCACACATATGGTCAGTTTCCGGCACACATTGTACATAACAAATGTCGGCTGTGTGTTAGGCAGCAGCTGCGTCCTCGGGATAGTAACACCAACTCTCGGTACGGACATGGTTCTGACCTCAACACAGCTTCCAGCCTCATTCGTTTCAATTAAAATGGAGCTCAATTTTGAAGCAATTTCTATGAAAAGTTTGTAAAACTGATTATAAAATCTTGTGGGTCATTCCTAATATTTCGGAGTGCCATCAGTTCCTTGGAGCTCAGATGCAAATTCTGTACCTCTTCCCCATAATCATGTGCATTTGCTCAGAGGGGAAATTTCTTTTTTTTTTTTTTTAAAGATTTTATTTATTTATTTGACAGAAAGAGACATAGCGAGAGAAGGAACACAAGCAGGGGGAGTGGGGGAGGGAGAAGCAGGCTTCCTGTCGAGCAGGGAGCCCTATGCAGGGCTCGATCCCAGGACCCTGGGATCATGACCTGAGCTGAAGGCACACGCTTAACGAATGAGCCACCCAGGCGTCCTCAGAGGGGAAATCTCTTCATCTCGTCTCAGGCCGTTCATGTATACAGTTCCCTGCCACCCCAACGCACCCACATGCCACGCCCCAGGCTGGATTCCTTAGTTTGAGATCATTCTATATGGAATCTACTTGAATCTGGACCCATTCGCTAGGCCCCAAAACACACAAACAATCAGGACCTCAAGAACTGGAGGCCTGGAAAGGATCCAAGATGACCCGAGCCCCAGGAGACGCAGTGAGGGCCCAGGGACCACTGTGTAAGAGGGTTGAGGACCCGACAGGCACCTCCCTCCCCACTTTGACCCCGAGAGGGTCTACTGTTACCTGGTTTAACACGGGGCTTTTGCCTGAGATCCATTTTGAGGAAAGCTCTTCACTAGTTAACAAGTCCCCAAACCTCCTTATTGTATGAGCAAATGAGAACCCTGAAACTCGAGCAGGCTGACCAGGTGACTCACCCAAGATCATGTGGCAGGACAGTGACACAGTGGCCAGTGACCAGACCCAGGTCTCCCCATCCCAGAGCAAGGCTCTCTCTGTCCCTCAGGCCTCTCCCGGGGAGGGAACACAGGTTGGGGGCTAAGGATTTAGCAAACAGGAGCAGGAAGGGTTTTTCTTAGAGAGAAAGAGGGAGAGGGCTCAGAGGTACCCTCGGACAAATGGAGGGAGGGCCACTCTCTGGAGACAGATGAGCTGATGTGTACCGTTTTCCAGTCTTGGGACTGCAGGATCCAGAAAGCTGAGAGCAGTTACCATGGCAGGGCCTATGCCTGTGCACAGTTAGGTCGAAGTCCGGGTTTCTAAAACCGCCAACCTGTCCCTTGCAAACCTCTCTTCCATATTCCCACAGCAATTTCACCCTCGACCAAGGCTCCCTGCCTTTTTTCCTATACCCTTTCCTCTGTCATTCAGTCTGGCCTACATGAGCTCAATACGCAGGAGGGTAAGGGAGGGAAAGGCAAGGATGCATGGATCAGAGAAACATGGGAGCAGCTTATAAAGAGATTACTGAGCTCCTGTTCTAAGTCCCCGGGCTCTAGGAAACCTCCACATTCAGAAGGAGCTAGGAGTGCATCCTGACCCCTGGGGAGAATGTGGTCCCTGCTGTTACAATTGACTGTTGTGATGCCAGCACAGGGAATGAGGAAGATCCCACCTGGCCCGCTGAGCCAGGCATCGGTGTGCAGGGAAGGAGGGAAACGGAACCTCCCATCCTGGGCATCTGAGGCAGTTAAGAAGGAGAACAAAATGGAGAGCACCTCCCTGACCCAGAATTTCACGCTGGGATGAGCTGATAAATTCTGGCAGATCAGGGGATGCAAAGAAGCCCTGAGGCTGCTGGGGTGGGGCGGGGGGAGCAACAGGTTTCCCAGGGGTCATGCATGGAGCCTCTGGGAGGAGTTGGGTTGGGGAAGGTGGACAGGGCTGTGGGCAGGAACACAGGACTTGAGCAAAGGTTTGATGGGGCCCAGAGAGCATATCACACTAGCGAGGGTGAAGGGCTTATGTGGAAAGTATGGGGGCGGGGCTGGGTTAGAAGGGTAGACAGAGGTTGCATTATGGATGGCACCAAAGAGCAAATTGAAGGAATCAGGATGTGTCTAGAGGCCTGGGAGCATCCGAGGGACCTGGAGGAAGGGGAGCGGCTCCTAGGTAATATCAGGGGGTATCAGCTAATCAGCTTGGCCTGGGCTAGAGTGGAGCCAGGGGGTAAAAGGGAAGACAGGAATGAGAGGCATGAAGAAGGAGTCTGCAGGATTAGTGACAGGTCAGATATGAGCAGAGAAAAGCAGAGAAGAGACAGGGAAGAGAACCTCAAGGTTTCTGACCAGGGTGTCTAGGAGAACGACAGGTGCATGAATGGGAGGGTTGCCTGGAGGAAGAGATGGTTTGGTGTGAGAAACTGATGAATTTGGTGGCTGACATACAGCACTTAAGGTGAACTGCTTGACTGGAAACGTCTTACAGACTCTTGGGAGTAGGGGGCTGAAGGGAGGAGGGTCTGGCTGGATGCAGAGCCCAGGAGTCATGTGAAGTGACGAGAGTGGAGGTGGGGGCAGCAGATCTAAGTGTATGTTGCCCGTTGATTCTCCAGGAGGCTGCCATACAGAGGCTGTCGTTAGGCTTGGAGACAGGCTAACACTTAGTACATACCTAGTAAAGATGAAGTCTGTGGGAGAGGGCTTATCTGTGAATCAAGGGCCCAGAAGGAGAGGATTAAGGAGAATGGCAAATTATAGCTATAACCTAAACAATTTGATGTTCCCATAAACCCTACATCTTTTTTTTTTTTTTTTTGAGATTTATTTACTTATTTTAGAGGGAGAGAGAGAGGGCACAAGCGTGAGGGGCAGAGGGAGAGGGAGAGGCAGAGAAAATCTCAAGCAGACTCCACACTCAGCAAGGAGCCCGACATGGGACTTGATCACAACCTGAGTCGAAACCAAGAGTCAGACGCTTAACTGACTGTACCACCCAGGCGCCCCAACCCTACATCTTTTCAATTCAACTAAGGACCAGTTTCCACTCAGAGAATGGAGAAGCCTCCAGTTGATGAGCAGATATCTCCAGGACCCCTAAATCATCCTGAATTACACAGTTTATCCAGACTCTTAAGACATGAACTGTTATAACAGGTCCTACCTGCTCCTCCTGAAAGGTCAAGCTCTCTTTTCTCGGATTCACTTTACCTGCTACTGCTCAAGTTTGATCAGGCCCCCCTTCACTCCCAACAGCTCTCTGCAGCCTTCAGAATAAAGTCCAAACTCTTCAGCTGCCAGGTTCAAGCCTTATCTTACATTCTGCCCTTTATCTTTATTGTCTTTTGACACCCTTGGCTCCACCCAAAATGACTCATTCAAACTAGGCCTTCCCACCTCCCTGCTTTTATTTACACTCTGCTCTGATCACAAGCACCATCCCAAGTTTCCATGGTCATCCCCTACCCATCCTTTCAGAGCTTTTCCAAAAATGCCACTTCCTCCAGGAAGCATTCCTAGACTCCCCTGACAGAAATAACCTCTCCATCCTCTGACATCATCACACTTTATGGGTGCGTTTTTTATGGCACTGCAAGTCCCCATTTTGTCTTACAGTTCAGTATCTTTATTTACTACCTCCCCGACCAGGCTGTAAACTTACTGAGAACAGATTAAGTCCTTCCCATGTAAAGAAAGACTGACCCCGAGAGTCAAGGAGGTGAAGAGGGGAGAAAGAGTAAACAAATCTCCAGAACAAGTTACAAATGAGAAAACTAAGGCTCTGTGGGGCAATGTCACCCAGCAAGACAGTGACCGAGTCAAAGCTCAGACCCACATCTCTCTAACCTGCCACTCTTCATCTCTCCAGAGATAGTGCCTGGGGAGCTTTCCGGGGCATTTTCACCTATGTCCAGGATTTCTCTTGAGGATCTCATCAGGGACGCTGTCATTTTTCTTCATTTTCAAGTGAGAAAGGTGAGGTCTGGAAGAGTCAAGCCCGAAGTCACACAGCTAGCGAGAGGCGGAATCTACACTGGGGCCATGTCTTCTGACTCCTGACCCTCTTTCCACTAACCCCGGGCTCCCAGCTTGCCTGCGCTGGGGGCTTGGGAACTCGAGCCCAGGACAGCCACTCAGGACTGCCTAGATGGGCATCACTGTACCTCGGTGCCCCATGTCCCTGTAAGTAGTGGAGGGAAGGTAACCGGCTGCTAGTAAGGGCGCCTTCCGAGCGTCAGATCCCTGGGAACCTGCCTGGAGCAGGAACCAGGGTTGGGGAGAGGGGAAACATACCTAAGAGAGGAGATAGGGTCCCACCGCAAATGCACCTGGAGAATGGAGATGTGCCTGAGGCTAGGGAGGAAGTAGGGGGCGGGGCCAACTCCATAATTTAGAAACCAGGAAAAGATGTGATGCTCCAGGGGCCAGGACCAGAGGAGGGGCTGTTCTCTTGCAGGTGGGTAATGGATCTCTGCCCCTCCCCATCCCCTAGGAGCAAAGCCTAAACTCAGGGCAGAATTCCCAGCAGGACTTCGAGGAGCCGCCTGGACCCTCGGGTGTCCCATAAGGATGCAGCTGCTGGGGGAGTCTGAGAGAGCCAGGTGGCCGGCAGACCCTCAGAGAGAAAAGGGGCACAGGGAAGGGGAACCGTCAGTCCTATGCCCTCAAAGCTGTTGGGACAATTGGCCTAACCGAAAGGGAGACAATTAAACCCAGTGCCAAGTTCTAAACACTGGGCGTGGGGTGTTCCTGTGATCCTCCCCGCCCCCCCGCAGGCTAGTGAGTGACGTGGCCAGAATCTTTGCTGCTGCATTTCAAGACAGAAAAGGCAAGAAAGGCACTGGAGAGGAGGAAAGTGTTAGTGAACTTGTAGCCGCGATATAGAAAAGGGGAAGGATCACCCTTCGGTGGATGTTGGCAGTGGTTGATCTTAGTTCTAACCGCATTGCCCAGCTGCCTTATGAAACCAGCAGTTCCCTTCGTGCTGGGGAAAGGGCTGGGGGAGAAGGCCTTGGGAACCAGAGGAGCATCCTTTCCTGCCGCCCACCCGCAGCCTACCTGGAAAACAAATCCTGCATTCCCATCCATCCGCCCATCGTGTCTAGGTAAAAAGGGCATTGGAATTTGCAGCCTCCAGCCTGCTCTCTTAATCAAACTGTCATCATGAGTAATAATTATCCCTTGGGAAACAGCAGAGTGACTCAAAAAGCGGTCCCCTCCCCCACTGCCACCCCCTCACACAGCTCAGAGCTTTGTTCAGGGTGCTGAGAACCCCAGAAAGTGAAGCCACCAGCTCAGCTCGGGAAGCCTGTCCGCTTAAGTGATCATGCCGACTCCAGTGTCTGATGGGCATTTGCAGAAAGTCTCCTGGGCTCAAGAGCTCATTAGGGCTGGCTGTTCATCAGATGCAGTGCAGGTGGGGGTGGCGCAGGTGGGGGTAGGGTGCAGGGCAAGAAGCAAATACTGCTGGAGAAGTGATGCTTGTCAGGGAGACAGCATGCAGGAGGAAGAGCCCCAAGTGCCGCCCCTCTGAGGATGAGGATGGCTTTTTTCCTCAGGGGCTTCCCACCCACTCAGATTAACCCTAAGTGTAAAAATATAACGATAAGAAGAGCCACACTTACTCAACACCAACTGTGATGCCTGTTGAAGGACCGAATTTTTGCGTTCAGTCGAGGCTATTAGGAAGCTGATGCATAAGGCCATCTGGGATGATAAAATATTGAAACAGGCCATGCAGGTTGGTACACGCCTGCTCCCCCGGCCCCCTCAATCACCTCCATCTTCTGGATGAGGATGACCAGGCCAAGGGACTTGCCTAATGTCAAGTTTGGGAGTCCGGGAGCTGGAGTTGGAACCCTGGCCGACTGACTCTAGGCTTTTGCACTTGACCACCAGACTACCAGCCCTGTGCGCGTGACAGGCCACTGCCCCCATCCCTACTCCTCCCCCTTTACCCTAGAACTCACGCAGAGTCTAAGAGAAAGCCCCAATCACCGAGCCAGCAAGAACTTCTCTTAATAATCATACTTGCAGAGCCCCGAGCATGCCAGCCGTTGGGTATCTCCAGCCACCCATGTGTGACCACCTCAGAGCCCCATCCATCTGGGAGGCCAGGGCCACATAGTCCAGAGCCCATGGCTCCCGGGCAGGGGGAAATGTAGGGGCTGGTAGAGACCTACCACTTGGGGTCTACCCTACGGTACACTCCCTCCCGTCCCTTCCTCACCATCAGTGTGCTTGCCTTAGCAGTATTCAGCACACATGGAGCCACTGCCAAAACCATGGAGGGCCACTGGCTAGGAGAAATCCTCTTCCCAGGCTTTTCTGACCCATGAGAAATGGGTGTAAGCTGCGGTAGGAAGGTTTTGGCTGACACGGGTAGGGGTCTGTGTCCATGGGGGATATGTGATGCAGGGACAGCTGTGCACCAGCACTTCAGTCCCTGAAGATTCTCCGTAAGTTGGACACTGCTGAGTCTAGGATAAATTAGATCCCTCCTGGCTAGAGTTATGGGATGAATAATGTCTTCTGAAAGACCTGCTTGGTCCCAGAACTGCGCCCACATCAACACTCACTAGCCATGAAATGCTATTTCCTTTGAGACAATAATAGGTTTCCCCCCACCCCTGCCAGGGTTCTAGAGTCAAAGCCACAGAATGCTAGAAGACCCAGTGATACAGAAGTCTTTTTCTGCAGGACCTTGTCTGCGCAAAGACACATGACAAATCTCCAGAGCCAGCTCCACTGAACATTTCATCAGTGGAACACCCATGACTCTCTCATGGCATAGAGTTTCTCGGAACACTGTTTGGCAGGTACTGCTCTAAAGAGTGGGGACAAAACACTCACCACTAGGCAGGGGGATGGGGAGATTCAGCCATTGGAAAGGGACCATTTTTAACTCCATGGTCCGCACAAGGGGAACACAATTTCCATTTCCTCTTTCTCTTAACAAATTCTTAACTCCTTCCGGTTCCCTTTTAGGAGGCCCCTAAATTGCTCTCACAGATTCTCCCATCAAAGTCAAAACATAGTTCACATGGCACCCCTACTTCACCTACCGCTGCAATGAGTCTATTTTTCTAATAAGGTACTCGCAAAAATGGGAATGATGGCAGTCAAATTTTATAGTGCATATGTTTGTGCCAGGCACTGTTCTAGCTGTTTTATGTGGGTTCTCTCTTGTAATTCATTCACATTTTCCTTCTGTTAAGTCTGCCCTGAGCCACCACCACCCCTGCAACCCCACACTACCCTCCTCCAAGAGGAGAGCTGGGGATCTCCTCCCCTGGAAACAGGTAACATGCAAAGGGAAGGGTAGAACTGAGAAAAAACAATTCAGGCTCTCCCTCTCTGCTTAGGAGCTAACCCACTCTCTCACTAGAAGCAGGACCCCTACCACATTATATCCCCGGGCACCTCTGAGGGCTCGATAAATATAATCAGAAATCAATGAGCCCCAAGCACTTTCTGGATGCTCCTTTGGTCACACCTATGAAGGGGTTACAAAAATTAATCTTGCCACTTTTTCTTGACTTCTCACTAGGCAATCTACATACATTATCACAGATCCTCCCAACAACCTGTTATTCCTGAATTCTTTCAGAAAAGAGATTCCAGCTCCAAGGAGCTAAGTGGTTTACATGGAGCTTCACAGTGGGCAAGTGGCCAAGCAGGGATTTGCATCCAGGTCCATCAGCCTCCAAAGCCCAATCACTTTCTGAGGCATCACAGTCCTTCAGCTGTGTAGATAAACACGCAGACCAAGGATTTTTTTATTTTTTTTTTATAAAGAGATAACATGGTCAGTCAGTGAAGGAATCCCAAACTGGAATCCAGGAGGATTGGTTACAAGATAAATATGCCCTGAAGACTGTTCTCCTGGTACCTGGGCACTGCCCATCCTTCACTTCCCAGCACGGGAACATCTTCACCTTCCTTTTAGAAGAGTGTTGCCAGATAAAATACCAGATACCCAGTTAAATTTGAACTTCACATAAACAATACCTAATGTCTTAGTATAAGTATGTCCCAAATATTGCACGGGCTATACTTATACTTGAAAAATATTCATGGCTTATCTGAAATTCAAATCTGAGTGTCCTGTGTTTTTATTCGCTAAATCTGGCAACCCCACCCTAGAGTCAGAGGCATGCTGGGAAGTCTCCTGCCTGGCTCTAGGTCCTAAGTGTTGCTCCAGTGGGAGTTGCCATGGCAGCCTGAGCAGGCCCTTCTGGAGCTGGCTCTACTTACCTACCCCCCCCCCACCCAGCTTCACCTCGCCCCTGCACTCTCCATGCTCCAAACATGCTGAGCTACTTTCAGGTTCCTGAATGTGTCATACTGCTTCTGGCCTCAGGTCTTAGCGCTTTGCTGTGTTCTGTGCCTGCCTTCTTCCCTCTCTCCCACTCTCTGGCCACTTCCTATTGATCCTTAGGGTCTCCACTTGGAGTCGCTTTTGCCAGGAAGTCTTCCCTGACACCCTGATCCCTGCCCCTTCCCATACTGCAGCACGCAGCATCCGCTGTCCACAGCGCTGCTTGCTCCAGAGAGCGGGGGTGGGTCACAAGCATCCTTGTGTCTCCACATCTGGCACCGACATGTAGCCTCAGGTAGTAAGTCAGCAGATGCTTATTAAACAAATGAATGGATGGATGGAGACTGTCCAGGCAGAGCTCGTCTCTTGAATGTGACTGCTTCCTTCCTCCCTTCTATCCTTACTCACGTTTTCATCTCTGCCTCCTTTCCTCCCTCAGAGTTGTGAAAGGCCGGGGCTTAGGTCCACAAGGGCATGTCCTGGACTGGACTCAGGTGAGGAGAGAGCAGTCAAGGCTCAGAGAGATCTCCTTGTGCCCCTTACCTGGTCATGCCATACCCACTGTCCCCGGGGGCTCACGTCTAGCTACAGGTTAGCGGAAACTTCTCCTTGGCTCCCAAATCCTCCTCGCACATGCCTGCTCTGTGTGCAAACTCTGCTCCCCTTCTCCCCTTGGCCCCTTTAAGGGAACCTAATTGGACTGAGCCCCAAGTTTGGGGTGTGGGGAGATGCCAGTGTCAGATGGCTGAGGGTTAGGGCAGGTGGTGGGGCTCGGTGGGTTCAGAACATCACCCATATGTTCCCTGTTCACCCACCCAAGGCTTTGCCCACGCACAGCCTGACAGCCAGAGAAGGCAGCAAGGAACTTAACCCTTTCGTGGAATTTAGAAGGTAGTTTCACAATGAACCAGTGAGCAGCCAGTGTTAACTTTAACCCCCAAACACACACACACACACACACACACACACACACACACACACACACACACACCCTAGAGTTCTACCTCTATGCCTCTCAAGGAACCCGGCTTGCTTCCAGTCAGGGCTTGATTTAGACAATGCCCTCTGGGGGGCAGGAAGTCCATGCCAGAGCAATGGGGTGTGCTGGGAAGACGACCAGGGTGGGGGTGCTGAAGGGCACGGGGAGAGGGTAGAGCGGGGAGGGCAGGGAGCAGCTCAGAGGCAGCTCCTGAAGTTGGATTCTGAAAGCCCTGCTCTGTTGCTCTCTGATCTGACCTTTAGAGGCAGGTGGCGATTTTGTGCCTTCTCATCATCCCCCCCCCAACCTCCCCTCCCAGAATACGTTAAGAGGACAAAGCGGGAGAAACACCCTTCAGTATCAAATTAACTCCAAAAATAGAATCACTCTGCCCCGGGGGGAGGCTAGCAAGCCAGGCGTGCAGCGCCCGCGGCTCCGGCCACTGAGTCCCTTCTGCAAGAACTCTCGCTTCCGTCCAGGTGTCCAGGTACGCACAGTCTCGGAATCACCCCCCTTCCAACCCCTACCACCCCGGCCAGCCTCCAACTTGTGGCTGGGCGCTCAGCCCGGCTCGCGGGAGGGGACTCACACTGAGAGAAGCGCTGACTCCGACGGCTCCTTGGCTGGGCCAGGTGAGGCGCCGGCTGCACAGTGGCAGGTACAGGTGGGTCCAGGGGCTGCAGCAGGTAGGGGGTTCGTGGCCGCTCTGGAGGCCTCTGCCGAGTAACAGGGCTGACAGGTTTGTGTTTTCCCCTCTCCTCCTCCCAGTTAACCACACCCCTGCTGCTCTCCTCCTCACTTCCTTAAAGGGTGGGGTGTGTTGTCGGTGGTGCTGAGTGTGTGCCGGCTCCAGCCTCTTACCATAAACCCTGAAATAGACGCCGCCATCAATTCCCTGAGCTGCACGTGCCCACCTGGGGACCCATCTCTGGAGCCCCAAAGGGGTCTTCAGCCATGGCCGTGGGCGTGCCCTGTGAATGGCTGACCCCTCCCAATTCCTCCCACCCCTCCCCTCCTCCTCCCACACCGCTTGCAGACTTTTGGAGGCCACACTTAAGAGGCTGGTGTTTCCTCTCTAGCCTCCAGGTAGGGTTCAGAGTGGGAGATGGTTACCTGGCTCCCATAATCTCAGCATCTGGGCCCCTCCAGGTCTCTCCCTGTCCTAAAGTGGCCCCAACCCCTTGATGGGACACTGGAGATCAGGTGAGTATCACCAAGGGCTTTGGCAGAACCGATCCAGGTGCTTGTGCTGTGATAGGGCAGGACCAGAGGGCAGCGCCAAGAATTGTCACAGAAACTGGGCAGCCTTTACCCAGCCCCATCTCCATATCAGCTGACTTCACTGCCCAAACAAAGAGGCTGGTTCACCTCTTTACTCAGGCAAACAGCACAGTGAAATTCAAGGCAGTGACTCAAGGGCACTTAGAAACCCTTTTCCCCCTGTTGCTGGAAAAATTCCAGACCTTCCCCCTGAGTAGGAGGAGGTGAACAGGACTTAGCATAAGGTCAGAAAGCTGGTATGTCCTCAATGTCCCCCACATCCTCAAAGTTCCTCCCCAGAGACCCTGCCCCAAACTTCTTCACTCTGGGTCCTGTGAAGGATTGGGATCTCCCACAGTTCTAGAACATGCTATTCAAAGGGTCGTCTCTGAGGATGGCGCCCCCTTGAGTTGTGTTGCCATAGGTGACAGCCCAGCATACATGACGGCCCCCCGCCCAATACAACCTCACTCACTAACCCCGAACTCAGCCACCCCAGGAGAACAATAGAAAAATCCAGCATTTGGTGAGCATGTCTGAATGCCAACCAGTGTTGCTAAGAAAGCATTCAGTTGACACAATTTCATTTAATTTCTCCCATTTTCTGAAAAGAAAACCAAGACTTAAGATTCCTTAATTTGTCCAAGGCCACAAAGCCAGAAAGTCAATGTTTCTCAATGTGACCAGAGGAAGGATGACTTGTATCTTTTAAAATGCAGATACCTGGATGGCACTGTGGGTTTACTGACAATCCGAATCTCGGAGCCTGGGGCCGACCTGCCCAACCAAGGCAACTGACAACCCATCGGATGGGAGCTCATAGCCACACCTGCAGGAGCTCCCCCTGGTTCATCCCATTCACCTGTTCATGCTGTCCCCAGCACCAGGTAATGCTGGCAACCTGCAAAGCAGTCAGAAGGTGTCAGGGAAAACCTTGGCTAGGGCTCGGGGTGATCAGGCAAGTGGGACTGGTAAACTGGAGTTAGCAGGCAAAATGTGGGGGAAGACTAACGGACCAACTGACCACACTACAAGCAGATTGTCAGAGGGCTTCGGAAAATGGGGGCTCCGTGTTCCTGTGCATGGGAATGAGGAGATGAATGTTGAGCTGTTGAAAGTTAGATACTTGCATTAGCTGTTGAGGGTCTGTGTTGGGCGGGAGGCAGTGGGAACTAAGGAGGAAAACTAATCCAAACAGGTTTAAGGAAAGGTGAGTTTGTGTATGCTGCCGCCCTGTGGCCAAATCCATAAACTACCATCTAATCGGGCCCTAATTCGAGAAAAGTTTTCAGATTTTCAAAATTTTCAGAGGATGTTGAATTCTTCACAGATATTTCTTTAAAGCTCTGAAACCTAGTCCCTAGCATCATAGGATAATAGGTTTTATTTATTAAAGAGACCTTGGGAAACTCCCTGGGATGGATACTGTGCCTGTAGGTCTCTCTATGTCTTATCCAGTATCAGTCATGAAAAGTTAAGGTGACAGGATCACACGTCAGCCTGTTACCTGCCTTTTAAAAAAACCTATCAGAAATGCTTCCAGGAGCCTAGAATTCTATGTAAATGGTCTTTTAAAATTCTACTGACGTCTCCTTGTGTGTTCTAAACTTTAAGATGGTAGCCAACGGAGCAGGTTTAGATGCGCACGGGAAGGAGCCGGTCAAGAGGGAACAACGTAACCTTGGCCAGGCCAATCCATTTCTTTGAGTTTGTGTTTCCTAATCTAGGAGAGTAGAGGAATAAGAAGTACCTCCCCAACCTATTTCACAGGGTACTGTGATGCCCCAATTAACTGATAGATATGAAAATATGCATACTGTGGTGATTATTATGTTATTGTGCTATAACATGCTATGATTTTATTTTTAGAAATAATGGGAATTGGGGGCGCCTGTCTGGCTCAGTCGGTAGAACATGAGACTCTTGATCTCAGGATTGTGAGTTCAAGCCCCACATTGGTTGTGGAGCCTACTTGAAAAGAAAAGAAAAAAAGAAAAGAGAAGAGAAGAGAAGAGAGAAGAGAAGAGAAGGAAGGAAGGAAGGAAGGGAGGAAGGAAAGGAAGAAAGGAAGGAAGGAAGAAAGAGAGAGAGAAAGAAAGAAAAAGAAGGAAAGAAAAGAAAGAAAGAAAGAAAGAGAAAAAGAAAGAAAAGAAAGAAAGAAAGAAAGAAAAAGGAAGGAAGGAAGGAAGGAAGGAAGGAAGGAAGGAAGGAAGGAAGAAAGGAAGGAAGAAAGAAAGAAAAAATAGGAATAGGGTAGGTTTAGGGGGGAGTGATTACATAGGTATCAGTTATACAGATACAATCAAGTGTTCACTGTGTGACTGGAACTTTCATCCATCACCTAATGGGCCTTCACAACAATTCACTGAGGTAAGTAACAGTATTCCTATTTTGTAGAAAGGAGGCTTGGAAAAGGTAAATAATTTGTCCACAGCCACCCAGGTGGGAAAGAGCAGGGCTGAATATAAACCCATTATTGACATGTAATGATACGTCATCGGAGTCTCTCTATTATGGATAATGGAATGAAATCACGTAATGTAAATTTGTTATTAGAATACATTTCATTTTGGGGTGCCTGTGTGGCTCAGTTGGTTAAGCGTCTGACTCTTGATCTCAGCTCAGGTCATGATCTCAGGGTTGTGAGTTCAAGCCCCACATTGGGCTCCGTGCTGGGCATGGAGCCTACTTTAAAAAAAAAAAAATCAGAATACATTTCATTTTAAAAGAATAGTATGGTTATAAGTGTTCTGAGCAAAAAAAAAAAAAAAAAACAAAGAAAAAAGAAAAAAGTCATGGGCACAAGGATTAAATAACTGAAATCCTTCATCACCAAAGGACATCTACCTCTAATTAAACCAGGCACCACCGGGTTTGCTAAATGGACCACAGTTGAGGCCAAGTCCCCCCCAAAACAACAAAAAAAACCCCAAACCTCAAAACCATGACCTTGACTTCAAAAGGACTCTATTCCATTCATGAAGGCACAGCTGGTTGTCCTCCTTTCTTCCCTTATAATAGAATCCCTGATTTTTAGTTGGTCCTAGGCTGCCCCAAATAAGACTGCACATCCCAGTCTTCTTTGGAGGTATGGCCAGTGATTAAGTTCTGGGCAATGGTTGGTGAGTGGTAGTTATGTGTGCAGCTTCAGGATCATGCCGTCAAGGAAAGGGGCAAGCCTCTACCATTTCATTTTCCACCTGCACCGAATGATGGAACCCAGAGCCACCATCCTGATCTGTGGTGTTGAGAAATGAAGTCTGGGTCCCTAGTGCCATCAAGCGACAATGCTAGCCCTAGACATGGTCTGGGCCAACTTGAACTTTTACATGAGAAATTTAAATTTTTCATGTTGCTGCATTTGGGGCTTTTCTGTCACCATAGCTTCAAATGTACTTCTAATGTACTATCGCTCAGCCTATTTTCTTTTGTCTCTAAATTAAGGCAGAACCTCAATTTCCTCATCTATAAAATGGGACTAACTTACTACAGGGTTGTCAGAAGGACTAGAAATAACACATGTAAATGTTCCTGCTGGCGCCATGGCTCATAGCTGGCAATAAATGGAAGGTATTATATCCTGTTGCAACTTTTAAAAATGTGTTCCTGAAATAAAAATAATGGTTACTTTAAAATACTCCATCACTGGGGCGAATGGATGGCTTAGTCGGTTGAGCATCTGACTCGATTTCAGCTCAGGTCATGATCTCAGGATCGTGGTATTGAGCCCTGTGTTGGGCTCCAGGCTGGGTGTGGAGCCTACTATAAAAAAGATGGGGGAGGATTTACCTAAAATACTCCACCATACCCATCCCCCCAAATGTGGAGGGGAGAAGTGAGACAAAAATAGCAAATTTGAATACTGATGTAAGCTGAATGATGGGTAGGTGGGGGTAATTATACTGTTCTCTCTCACATTGTGTTTGAAAATGTTCACAGTGAAAAAGTTAAAATAAATGAAAGCTTTCCATGGAGGAAAAAAAAAAAAGGATTCCTGGACATAATCCAAAGTGAATCTCTTTGGGAAAAATAAAACCATATTAAATCCATTGAGAAATTAATTTGGGGACCCAAGAGGGAGGGCAGATGGAGAAGTCAGAAGAATGTTTTTATTTTCCTTTTAAAGACAATAGGCAGAGTCTCAGTGCCACAGAGGGCGGGCAATTTCCACAGCTCCGGGCACCACTGTCTGGCCTTGCGTAGCTCCCCAGGATGGCTGCAGGGCAGTGGGCTGCAGGGCACTCATGCAGAGTGCCCGTGTGGAAATGGAGCCTGCCTGCTGCCCTGCCCAGTTCAGGCCAGCTCCATGACTTCTGTGACTTTGGCCTTCTTGGCTTTTAATCCTTCACTCCCACCTGTGAGGGAGCTCGCCGGGTCCCCACAGCCTATGGATAAGTTCTGAAGCAATAGAATGGCCATATGAACCTTGTCTTGCCATTACTGACATCTGCAATTCTAACAAATGCGGCTGGCTCTCTGTGCCTAGCCCACACTAGGAAGCATCAAGCGGCATTGAGAGCAGGCTGCTACAGGCAGACTGGCAAAACATTTAATGCAAAAAAAAAAAAAAAAAATCCATCCTAAAATTTGTATGGAATCTTAAGGGACCCTGATGGCCAAATAATCTTTATAAAGAACAGTTGGAGGTCTCACACTTCTAGATTTCAAAACTTACTACAAAGCTACAGTAATGAAAAAATGTGGTACTGACAGAAAGACATATAGACCAACGGAATAGAATAGAGAGCCCCAAAATACACTCTTGTGTATGTGGTTGAATGATCTTGAACAACGGTGCCAAGGCTATTCAGTGCAGGAAAGGACAGTCTCTTCAACAAATGGTGTCAGGAAAACTGGCTATTCACATGCAAAAGAGTGAAATTGGATCCCTCCCTTACACCATATGTAAAAATTCATTCAAAATGGAGGGGCTCCTTGGTGACTCAGTCGGTTAAGGGTGCAACTCTTGGTTTTGGCTCAGGTCATGATCCTGGGGTCCTGGGAGCATTGGGCTCTCCACTCAGAGGGTGCCTGCCCTCTCTCTCTCTCTCCCTCTGCCCCTCCCCTCACTCATGCACTCTTTCTCAAATAAATAAATCTTTAAAAAATTAATTCAAAATAGATTGAAAACCTACTCGTAAGATCTAAAACTATAAAACCTTAGGAAAAAAATAGGGAAAAGCTTCATGACATTGGATTTGACAATTGTTTCTTGGATATGTCATCAAAAGGCAACAAAAATAGCTACAGATCAATTGGACTACATCAAAATAAATAATTTCTATGCATCGAAATCGACAAAGTGAAAAGGCAACCTACAGAAGGGGAGAAAATATTTGCGAGTTATATATCTGATAAGCAGTTAATATCCAGAAGATAGAAAGAACTCATACAACTCAACAATAGAAAATTACCTCATTTAAAAATCTGCAAAGGACTTAAATCAACATTTCTCCAAAGATGATATCCAAATGGCCAACAAGCATATAGAAAGATGTTCAAGACCACTAATGATTAGGGAAATGTAAATAAAAACCACAAGGAGATATCACATCACACCCAATAGGATGTCTACAATGAAAAGAAAAAAAAGAAAAGAAAAGAACAAGTGGAGGCCAGGATGTGAAGAAATTGGACCCCGTGTGCACTACTGGTAGGGACATAAAATGGTGCAGCTACTGTGTAAGACAGTATGGCAGTTCTTCAAAAAAAGTAAAAGTAGAATTACCATTATGATCCAGAGTCCACTTCTGGGCATATATCCAAATGAATTGAAAGCAGAGCCTCGAAGAGATGTTTATGCACCCATGTTCATAGCAGCATTATTCACAAGAGCCAAAGGTGGGAGCAACCCAAGTGTCCATCGATGAATGAGTGGATAAACACAAATGTGTTCCACCCATACAATGGAATATTATTCAGCTTTAAAGGAGGAAGGAAACTCTAACACAGGCTACAACATGGATGAACTTTGAGGACATTATACTAAGTGAAATAACCCAGCACAAAAAGACAAATACTGTATGATTCCACTTATATGAGGTACCTAGAATAATCAAATTCATAGGGACAGAAAGTAGACTGGTGATTGCCAGGAGTTGGGGGAAGGAGGGAAAAAGATTTGTTTAATAGGTAAAGAGTTTCAGTTTTGCAAGATGGAAAATTCTGGATATTGGTTGCACAACAATGGGAATATACTTAACATTACTGAACTGTGCACTTAGAAATGCTTAGGATGAATTTTACGTTTATATAGCACAATTTTTTTAAATAAAAAAATAGAAATCTTGACTTTTTATGTAAAATCTCCTAATTTGCAAATGTTGGCAACTGTCCTAAACCTATAGTTGCCTACCTAATGGCAATTTCCCTCTCTTTCTTAATAAATAGTCAAGTCCCAAATGTATCTCAGTGACCATCTCTCTACTTCCATGACTCAGGTAAATCCCGACAGGTTCAAGTCAATCATAGTGGTCTTATTCCTCTTGCCAGTGATGCATTTAGAGGTGAGTGTGTGATCCCGTTCTGACCAATAAGGTGTGAGGAGAAGTCTTCTGGAGGGTTTTAGAAAAGGTTTCTTAGCTCTGAAAATGAGACATAGTAGAGGGAAATGGTCCTATTCCATTTATGGACATTGGCTGATATCAGGGTAAGATGCCTGGAGCTGTTGCAGTAATTTTCCAACCAAAAGGAAGCCATAGGCAGACCTGCAAGATGGAAAGAATCTGGGGTCTCAGTGTCTTTCGGTTGGACATAGCCTTCTTGCCTCTAGACTTTTGGTGATATGAGATAATCCATCTGCTTACTGTTTAATCATTTTGAGTTGCATTTTAAAGGTTGAGGCTTACCAAATGTCCACTGACTGATGAATGGATAAAGAAATTGTGGGATATATTATGTATAAAATATATATTTTATATATATATAAATATATATAATGGAATATTACTCAGCCATAAAAAAGAACAAAAGCTTGCCATTTGCAATGACATGGATGGAGCTAGAGTGTATCATGCTAAGTGAAATAAATCAATCAGAAAAAGACAAATACCATATACCATATGATTTCCCTCATATGTGGAATTTAAGAAACAAAACAAGTGAACATGGGGGGACAAAAATGAGGCAAGCAGCCATAGAACAACTTTCTTAACCAGAAAGAACAAACTGAGGGTTGCTGGAGGAGAGGTGGAGGGGGATGAGGTAAATGGGTGATGGGCATTAAGAAGGGCACTTGTGATGAGCACTGGGTGTTATATGTAAGTGATGAATCACTAAATTCTACCCCTAAAAATAATATTACACTCTATGTTAATGGGAATTTAAATAAAAACTTGAAACAAAAACAAAAACAAAAAATAAAAGTTGAAGTTTAGAAGATCATAAATTATGTATTATACAGAGGGGGAAAAAACATGTGGATCAAATAAAAGAAGTCTTCAACCAAATCTGACCCAGAGGCAGGCAATTTACTACCCTAGGTTTATCCATAACCAGTTACATTAACACTACTTCTTACAGAAGTTCTCCCCGCATTGTTCAAACTAAATCAGAGCCCCTACCCTCCTTTTTTCCCCATGGTTCAGGCTTCAGAGAAGGCCCCAGTCATCTCTATGTCCCACATCAAGCATCGGACTATAGTGATCTCTTTAAAGACTTCCATGGTATTTCTGTTGAATAAGCTCAATCATGTTTGCATCTCTGGTTACCTATTTCTGGAAGTTGCTCTTGCAACTGCCAGCTCTGCAACTGTTGGGACTCAGCAGCCATCCTATAGAATATTATCCCTTTATCAGTCTTTGATATGAAATCTGCTTTTCATATATTAACAGAACTACCCCAGCTTTGACTCCTGTTAGCATATCTTTTTCTATCCTTTTTATTTATTTGTATGCTTATATTTAAACTGGGTTCCTTTTAGGCAGCATACAGTTAGGTCTTTTCTTTTTAAAATCTAATCTTGTTAATCTAATCTCTGCCTTTTATTTGCAGGAGTCACTTTCTAGTTTACTGATCTAAAAAGAAAAGAAAAAAAAATTCACCCATCTTTCTGCACCTAGGAATTTTTTCTCTACCACAACATTTGAAAAATAGTCGTCATCCCTTACATACACCTTCATGGGTATAGCAGGGATTTGGAAAGTGGCAGTGCTTGGCAAGAATGCCTGGGGTCTGGGATGGGGCACGTGAGAGACAGCAAGAACTGCCAGTAGACTTTCACATTAGTTCAGTAGGTGTAACAGAGAGCCTGAACTTCAAGGTCCTCTGGAAAAGTTCTTTCTGTTGAAAGTAGATACAGAAGTTGGTGACAAATTGTTTATAGTCACCAAGATTTCTCTTTTCTGGTCTCTGGGTAAGTATTAGTCACCCTCTTTACTGAAATTATGCAAAGCATAAGAAAGTTCGGAGTGTCTGAGCTGCTGCTGAGAACTTGGAGCATTTAGTTGGATCTTTCCTTTTATGGTTGAGGAAAAGGAAGTCAGAAAAGTGCCCTGGGTCATGCCTCTGGCTAGTGGTGGGCCTTGGAATAGAACCAAGTCCTTTCCGGATTTCCCGAAAACCTGGAGAACTTTTTTTTTTTTTTAAAGATTTTATTTATTTGAGAGAGAGAGAGAGAGAGAGCACGAGAGGGAAGAGGGTCAGAGGGAGAAGCAGACTCCCTGCTGAGCAGGGAGCCCGATGCGGGACTCGGTCCCGGGACTCCAGGATCATGACCTGAGCCGAAGGCAGTCGCTTAACCAACTGAGCCACCCAGGCGCCCAAACCTGGAGAACTTTATTGGTTGAACGCTAACTTCTGTATTCTGCTTAAAGAAAATAAGATCTATTTAATTTCTATTCTTCACCCCCGTTTTGATTTGTGGCCCCACTCAGAGTCTGAGAAAAACAATGACAAAACAAACAGGGAAAAGCCTGTAAGAACAGTATGAAATACACAGATAGCAAAACAGATAGCCTGACAGAGCACTGGGACACACAGATAAGAGAACAAAGTGAGAGAAAAGGAAACTAGAAAACAAGATTTTCAGGGAGGTGCCTGGAGTGTAGGGTTATTAGCCCCATCTTGTGGCCTTTTCACAGACTGCCTCAGGTTAACTTTTGAATCAGTAACTGTTAACTCCAGATCTGATCTAGAACAGTGGGCCTCAAGATTTAGTGTGCCTGGGAATCCCTGGAGAGTCCGTGAAAATGCAAATACCTGGGCCTTTCTCTCAGAGAGGCAAGTAGATCAAAGTGGGCCCAGGAATCTGCTTTTAGAAAGCTCCCCAGGTAATGCAGGAGGACCATGAACCATGCATAAGAAACACTGCAGAAGGCAGTAACTGGTGGTGTTCATCCCCTTGGCATTGTGGGAAACAGGCTACTCTGAGGAAAAGTTTGGAAGACAACTGTCAAGAACTATAAAACGACTGAGATTTTGGGCTTTTTGCAAATTAACAAGTTAGCCTGTAACAGGTTCAAGAATGCTGGTAGGTGAGAGTCCTGGATCCCAGAGACAAAGAGCAGCTTATTACTAATGTTGGTAACAATAGTCCGAGAATTATCATTTGGGCCACTTTTCTGAGCCCCGATTCCCAGAATCCTCTGTGATGAGGGCCATGGCAGGCTGCCTTATAGAAGAGCAATTAGAAGCTCAGGGAAACAATCTCTCATAACGGAGATTAAGTCGGCCAGATCTTTGCCTGGAGGGAGACATTATTTGTTGTCCAAGGCTATTCACCACAGATACATTCTTGAAGATATCCCAAAAAAGGCAGTCAGTGCCTCTGCTCAAATACAGAAAAATGACACATGGAGAACTGTCTTCCAACAGAAGCCGGGAAAATGGACGTGTGTCAGGGGAATGGAATCCTACATCTGAAGGCTGTAAAGTGATCAAACTGAGGCAGGAATGGGGAGTTGGGAAGAGAGTCAGGCCTGCTATAGCAGGTAGGAATTCAGCCTGGATTCTACTTCCCATAGCTCACTTCAAAACAATCCTTACTCTTTTTGTTTTAACGGGGGCCTGCCTGATGTAATGAGTACTTTCCATATTTATTTAATTTTAATCCTCACATCTCACGTAGACAAGGGATACGATCACCATTTTACTCATTAGGAAATAGAGTTTGAAAAATTGTGACCCTCCCACTTATGCAACCACGGGACAGACGGGTCTTTTTAGAGGTCTTCCCACTACCCGCTTCTCTCACCTGTTTCCTCTTTACTCCAGGGCACAGGATTAAGACTGGCCAAACTAAGTGAACAACGAAAGCAAGGGTGGGGGGGCAGATCTTTGCCCCTACTTCGGAACCAGGAAGTGGAGCGCTCGCTCTTTTCCAGCCTCACGGACCAGAAATTTCCAGGGAGTGGCTGAGCAAGAGGCTCCTGAACTTCCTTTCGCATTTCAAATCGGAAATAGGTTTCCCGTGACACGGAAGCCCACCAGCACAACTGGGGAATTTCCTTCTCCCTAAACCGGACCAGACCGCAGAGGACCGGCGAGGACCAGTGAGGACCGGCGGGGACCGCAGAGGGCAGGGTCCTCCCCGCTCTTCCGGGGTTTCCTGCGCCAATCGGAACTGGGGCGGAGCCGCCAGAGCGCGCCCCTCGCGATTGGGCGGCGCTGCTGTCGCTCAGCGCTCCCGAACGGAAGGGGCCGGGCGCCGCTCACCGCGGGGTCCCGGAGCCTCCAGGCGGGTGGGAGGGGCGGGAGCGAAAGTTGCAGGTTTGGGATCCGGCGGCCGGGGCGATGGAGCTGGGTCCCGCCGCGTCCCCCGGGCCTTCCCGCTCCTTCAAGGAGGAGCTGCTCTGTGCCGTCTGCTACGACCCCTTCCGCGACGCCGTGACTCTGCGCTGCGGCCACAACTTCTGCCGCGGGTGCGTGACCCGCTGCTGGGAGGTGCAGGTGGCGCCCACCTGCCCAGTGTGCAAGGACCGCGCGGCCCTCGCAGACCTGCGCACCAACCACACCCTCAACAACCTGGTAGAGAAGCTGCTGCGTGAGGAAGCCGAGGGCGCGCGCTGGGCGGGCCACCGCTCCCCGCGCCTCTGCCGCCCGCACCGCGGCCAGTTCAGCCTCTTCTGCCTCGACGATAAGGAGCTGCTGTGCTGCTCGTGCCAGGCCGATCCCCGGCACCAGGGGCACCGCGTGCAGCCAGTGAAAGACACTGCCCACGACTTTCGGGTAAGAGCGGCAGCGTGCGGGAGGTGGCTGAGCGCGCACGTGGCGGCCGGGTCCGGACTGTAACTCAGCACCCCTGGCCCCTCGCGGCTCCCGCCACTGCAGCCTGCCAGAGCTGTGTGGCCAGGCCCCCGCCTGGTCCTGCGGCCAGGACCCCCAGCGCCCTGACTCGGCTAACCTACAGAGGGGTCGGCCCAGGGGGCCTGGGATGGGTGAAGAGGGATTGTAAACAGAAGTGTGGGAACTGAGGTTACACGATGCTCCCAAGACGGCCCCACCCACTTCTGAAGGGCTGAGGCCAGGGCACCCTCTTTGCCAGCAGGGTGTGGCACGGGCCCGGTTGAGAAGGACAGGTGTGGGTAACGCCCAAGAATCTTGGAGCTTGGCACACTCAAGTTTGGGTGTGGGAGTCCAAGACCTGGCCTTAAAGTCTCCCAAAAGGGGTCACATATTTCCCCGAGCTGGCCCTGTGTGTTGGGTAGGAGTGGAGAGGCTTTTGGCATTGGCTGGCTGGTTTATTCTGGATCTCAGCACCCCAATGCCTAGAGTTCCTGTGGCTGTAAATAAAGTGAATGGAAAATACACGGAGAATACTTTGGTATAAGAAGGAAAAGTGATCAGAAAATAAGGATTAGCCAACTTAGGAGTTCTCAGAATTTTTGACCTTAGCCCGTAGTAAGCTCATGTTTTGACCTTAGTCCCTATTTTTTCCGTTGTGATCCGGAACACCCTTATGTATTGTATCACTTGAAACAAAAGTTCTGTGAAAATGTCTGTTGTACTCTGGCATTTTCTGTTATTTTTTTTTTTATTTATGGTTTTATTTAAAATTTGCAGAGGGTGTGAAACACTAATTTATTTCCTCACCTACTAACACATGGGTCAGACCCACTGGTAGGAAGCTGAGTGTATTGAAAAGGAGGCACTGTGAGAACCCCTAATGCCTGGTCTCCAGACACTGTTTTTGTTTTGTTTGTCTTAAGACCTTTCTTAAGAAATACTGAAAGTTGGTTAGAATTTTATACACATTTAGACAGAGTTCAGGTGAAGGGGAATGTCTTCAGTATGCATGTTTGAATACTGCAGTAGCTTACCAAGGGGATAACCCTATAACTCCTGTTGCCTTATTTGTTTAACAGTGGTCCACAACAATGCTTTTCCCCATTCCCACTGGCAGAAGTGCCAGGTCCTGATGTGGGACAGCTAAAGTAAGTGCATTCTGGGGACTGGGGTCGAGGTAGGGGGGGGCACCATGGATCAGGTCATGACTCATCACCATGGGGCTGTCACAGGTACAGATCAGGAAGATGGGCAGGAGTCAAGGCCAGGAGCACTAAGGCAGAACCCCTAGGTCCGGGTTAATCCAGGATTCAAGATTAGTGAGTCAAGTGCCAGGAAGCACATAGGGTCTAGTGACAACTTCCTGTTCCTTCAGCAGATGCCTTGTACTGCTCGGTCCCAGGGGGACTGCAAGGCATGAGATAAACAGCAATTCATACCTTCCAGGAGCTTCAAGCAGAGACCCGAGGGATGAGGAGGTGTCAGCCAGGTGAAGAGAGCGAGGGAGGGTATTTCGGCCAGAGGCAGCAGCATACATAAGGGTCCAGAAGCTGGGAGGCCTGACTTTCTAGGCACTAAGAGACTTTCAGAAGAGTTAAAATAAGGTTGGGAATGCAGAAGAAGCCATGAGGCTTGAGGCTTGGCCTTTATCTTAAAGATGGTAGGGAGCAGTAGGAGGGTTTTACACAGAGGGATGATGCAGTCAGATTGATAAGCACCCAGGGCAATGTGGAGGTAGGGAGTCTAGTCCGGAAAGATCTGAGGAGAATGCAAGCCAAGTGTGCTCAGCCTGACGCAGGATGGAACTCATTCAGCGTGTTAGACAGCTGTGTATCAAGGACTTGTGTTGTGTTGTGTTCTGTTCTGGAACCCGTGAGGGGCGCTGAGGCCGCAAAGGTAAGACAGAGCCCTCACCCTGTGGCGCTCACAGCGTAGCAAGGGAAGTCAGACAGTAAATAGACAAGTTGTCGTGCTGGCTGACTGGGCGCGGAGCAGTGTGGGAGGGCCGGAGAGGTGAGAAGGGGCTGAAGGGGCAGCTGTCGTGTGCCGTGGGGAGCTCTGAAAGCTTTTAAATAGGGACTTTGTGGTGAGATGAGTGCTTAGAAAGATCACTTTGGCAACCATGTGAGGAATTCGACAAAAAGAGTAAATCATACCAGCCAACGCTTTTGGAGCACTTGCTGTGTGCCAGGGGATCTTGGCGTGTTTACACGTCAATAAATTTAATCCTCACAAAACCCCTGTGAGGTTGTGTATTAATTTCCTATCGCTGTTGTAATAAATTGCCACAAACATGGCAATTTAACACAGCACACATTATTTTCTCACAGTTCTGGAGGTCAGAAGTCCTAAAATAAAAGTGTTGGCAGGGCGACGTGCCTTTTGGAGACTAGGAGAGAATTTATTTCCTTGCCTTGTCCAGCTTTTGGAGGCCCCTTCCTCCGTCTTTAAAGCACATCATTCCAACTTCTGCTTCTGTTATCACATTGCCTTCTCTGACTCTACTAACTTCCTCTTTCTTATAAGGACCCTTTGATTACATTGAGCGCATCGAGACAAGCCAGGATAATCATCCATCTTAAAACCCATAATTTAATCACATCTATAAAGTCCTCTTTGTCATATAAATAATACATTCACAGCTTCTAAGTTCTAAGATATGGACATCTTTATTCAGCTTGCCACAGGTAGGTACTATTCTCCCCATTTTACAGACAGCGACACTGGGTCTCAGGTTAAGTAACTTGTCCAAAGTCACAGAGCAGGTCCTATATAGAGTTCACCTGGAACCTTGTTGGGCCCTTACTCTGGTCATGGACTTTGAGAGAAACTTCTTTGGTCCCCAGGTAATACTTTCCTGCTGGCCCTCTGTCCTGGGAGTTGTGAGGACAGCGGGTTATGTGTGGGTATTTAAGAGGTTTGAGTGTATTGGATGAGGCCCACTCTCCTACCGTGTGGGTCCCTACTATGTGCTAGGCACAGTATGTTCAGTAGAGGACAGAGGAGTCCTGACCCCTTGGCTTCTTGGAGCCAGATAGGCAAAATTTAATAATAATCGACTGACATTCCTGTGAGGGACAGTATAGGAAGTGACAGATGGCTGTAACAAGGAGCCTGCTCTTGTCCGGTGGGAGTGATTTCACAGAGACCTGAAGGCCTAGAAGGAGTTCGCTAAGTGAGGGGCAGCAAGCAGCAGTGGTGGGGCAGACAGAGGGCAGGGAAGCAGGAATCCAGGGACATCTGGACAAGGAAGGCAGGCGTCTGGAACAGATCCCAAGGGGCATCCAGGGCATGTTAGAGATCTGAGATTTTGTCCTAAGGACAGTGGGGCAAGAAGGGAAAGAACTGCTGAGCTATCCAGACATGCCGTAAGGGTTGAGACCAGAGTGCTGAAGTGCATGTTGGAGCTTGAAGGTATAGCCTCTAGCACTTGTTTCTCAAACTTGAACAACGCACCCATTCTTCTTAAAGGAAAAGCTGTTCCAGCACTGTGACTTAAAATATATTCCGTACATACAAACGCTAAGCTAGCGTAAATTCCTCTTGCTTATTGCACATATAGGCAGTAAAACAACAACAGTTTACAGGTTAAGCACAAAAGAAAATCAGTTCAATTCTAGTTGAAATATTCATCACCAGGCTTTATTTGGCTGAAACGAAAGCACTGCTCTGGGCGGCTGTGAGGCTTGTCTGACAATGCTTGGGATACTCCTTTACCTTCTTCTATGTGGTTCCTTGATTTGCCAGTCTAAATTTTCCTCTTTGCAGATCCGAAACTTTTCCTGGGATACAATTGGCCTTCATTTAGATCTAGCACATTCTTCACTCCTTCACAAATTAAGTGTACTTCCGTTCTATCGTTATTAGGCCAAGACAATGAAAGTAGTATAGTTTGGTGTCAAAGTAGTTGTTAACAAATACAAATGCTGGTACTGAAGTTGTAGGAACTGAAAGCGTGTGTCCACACTGTTTATAAGGCAACTTGGAAAAGGTTTACCTTAGGTTTGTTTGTTTGTTTTTTTAGGTTATTGAATGAAAACACTAATTGAAAACTCTTGTAGAAAACTTGCAGGTCCCCAAACACAGGCCCAGAGCCATGGGGTACTGTGAGGAGATGGTTCTATTTTACTGGGGAGAAAACAGAAACTTGGAGGAATGCAGCAGCTCCTGGCATTGGCAGGGAATGGCAAGGGTACGTCTAGGATTAGAACTCAGATTTCCCGACTCCCCGTCTGGCGTTTGCTCTGCCTTGCCTCATCAGGGCAAGCCTGCCCGAACTCCTGCCAAGTCCCAGGCCTCGAACTGCCTTGTCCAGACCCCTTTCTTACCCATCCCTTGGGACTCACATGAGAGTCATTCTCTGCCCTCCAGCCTCCTCCTGCACCAGCCCCAATCCATTCCCCTTCTGGGGTTCTTAGAATCAGTCTGGCCAAATCTTACCTAGGAATGTTCCATGTTTTCCTTAAGTCTCCCCTTTCCCCCCTTTTCCTAACTATGCATTCCCAGTTGGATCCCCCCTTATGGACCAGGTACTACCAGGTCCAAGTTAAATGGACATTTTACTGCCTGCTTGGTAAGGCATGTGCCCAGGGGTGGGGGCTTACTGAGCACTGCTTACTGAGGCTCCTGAGTTACCGGACCCCCACACTAGGCACTGTGGTGGACACCTGCTTCATGAGGAGGACTGAAACACCACGGGGAAAGGAAGAATGGGAGACTGGGTTGTGGTTGGATAAGAAAGGGATAATGGATGAGATGAAGTTGTC
Organism: Zalophus californianus; assembly: GCF_009762305.2. NCBI lineage: Eukaryota > Metazoa > Chordata > Mammalia > Carnivora > Otariidae > Zalophus > Zalophus californianus. Next base: position 153,906,243 of record NC_045596.1, read on the forward strand.
TTGGATGCATTTATGCTATCCTTTTAAGAAACCTGGAGAATGGCCAGTAGGACAGTTAAATTACCCACCACTAAGTGGCACCTAATAGTAGTGAGAGCCAACACAGGCCTGGTGTGCTCTTGGAAGCACCTTACATAGATTGGCTAGTGGGAACCTCTTAGCAATCCTGCGAGCTAGGCAGTCTCATCCCTCTTGCCCTCATGAGGAAACTGGTGCAGAGAAGAGAAGGAATTAGCTCAGAATCATCTGCTACAAAACAGAGGAGCAGGGATTTGAACTTGGGGGCCAGGTGCCAGAGCTCTTCGCTGCTGTGTCAGTCTGCCTGAAAACAAATGTTTGAATTAGATGGGAAAAAACGAGTACAGGCAAATGCCTAGAAACCCTGGTGATGGGCTAGGTAAGCATGGACAGACAACTGCAGTCTTAATTTTTACAGTGAAGTTTGAGAGTCTGCAGAAGCTTTCATGCCTTCATTTTTAAGGTGTGGAGCCTGACTGCCAGTGAGAGAGTGAGCTTTTGCCAAAGTTCTCACCGGTGGTTAGTGACAAAGACAAGGGTAAAAATCAGGTCTCTCGACTTTCAATCCAGGAGGCAGTGTGGTGTAGTGGAAAGAACATAGGTGTTCGATGGACTCCTTGACTGGGCAGGTAGGTAGTTGAGCATCCACTTTGTGCTGAGCCCTGGGGATATGCATGGATAGGACACTTTCTCCCCTTGCAGGGCAAGCGTCCTTTCCTTTCCTTCTGCGGAGGTTTATTGAGCACCATTGTGCTGGGCCAGAAGACGTGCCCTTTCTTGGAGCCTGCAGCCGTTCCAGGAGAGTGAAGCGATTGATTATCCAGGGTAGTAAGTGGGACGATAGAGGTGTATCTGGGAGCTATGAGAGCCCACAGGATGTACCTGAACTCTACTGGGGAGATCAGAATGGCTCTCTGGAGGAAGTGAAGGGAGCCTGAGCTGAGTCTTCAAGGGTACGTTGAGATAGTTGGGGGGTGCAGACAGGAATTAGTCAGAAGCAACAGTGTACACAGGGCCTTGGAAGACAGAAAACCTGGCTTGGACTGGACAGCCCTGGCTACAGACATGATTCTAGCCTTTGATAGGTACCTGAGGGATGCTTGACAATCTTGGGAAATAATATTTATTCTTTCTCTTACCTGTGCCCTTCCCATTTTGTTATACCACATAGCACCTCTGTTAATGGATGTTTGGGGCAAAACCATTTTGTGAAATCCTTAGAGTATTAAATATACTCTTGAAACTTGTTGCTTAAGGGATCAAATTGTAATTTTTATTTTATTTATTTATTTATTTATTTATTTTTAAAGATTTTATTTATTTGACAGAGAGAGACACAGTGAGAGAGGGAACACAAGCAGGGGGAGTGGGAGAGGGAGAAGCAGACTACCCTCCAAGCAGGGAGCCCGATGCGGGGCTCAAGCCCAGGATCATAGAACCAGGACCTGAGCTGAAGGCAGACGCTTAACGACTGAGCCACCCAGGCGTCCCTCAAATTGTAATTTTTAAATAAACGATGTAGACTGTATAATCACATTCTAAATTCTTTAGTGTAAATAAAAACTTCCTGTGTTTCATGTTTATAAATAAGTAATCCTGAGTGTCGTAATTTGAAACTAAAATCAGAGCTCATTTGCTGTTTTGGGCTTGGGGTCTGGGAGATGCTCCACACCTGTCATGGGCCATTTAGCTCCATCCAGGGCTGTGATGACCTGTATTCGTCCTGACCGGGCTTCATGGCAAAGCCCCCTCTAGTCAACCTGCAGCTTCTGCTCATTCAGCGTGCTCTTTGGGCTACATGCAGTCCCTGAATGGTCTGTCCATGATACAAGTATGTTTAGTGTTAAGATCAGAATATCTAAAGCAAACATGAAAAGTATATTGTTGAGATTCACATACTTTTCACGTGCGGTATTTCCTAGATTCACCACTAAATACGTGGAAAGGGAAAAAGTGGAATAAAACATGCATCGTAAATCCCAGAAAAGGGGAAGAGAAGGAAACACTGAACAAGTGGGACAAATAACACAGAACAAGGTGGTAGGTTTAAATGCAAATGCATCAGGTAATTACGTTAAATATTCCAGTTAAATGACAATTGTCAGATAGCTAAGAAAATAACCCAGTTCTGTGCCACTTAAATAGGATTATGACAATAGATGAGAAAAATCAATTTGTTGAAGTTCAGTATACTTTCGTGATTTAAAAAATTAGCAAACCAGGAAGGGAAGGAACTTCATTAATCTGAGTAAGGATTATCTACTGAAAAACTTAGAGTGGATACCATATTTAATGGTGAAATATTGAAAATTTTCTCATTGGGATCAAGAAAAAGGAATGCACATTATGACCAGTTGTATTCAGTTTTGTGCTGGAGATCCTAGCTGATAAAGTAAATCAGGAATCGTAAGTAAAAGGTATAAGATTAGGAAAGAGGGAAACTACACTGGCATGATGTGCAGATAATACGATTGCATATATCTGCATAGAAATTTCTGTTGCAGAGAAAATAAAAAGATGCTACAGATAAATTATGAATATAAATTAGTTTAGAAGAATACTGGTTGCAAAATCAACATTAAAATCAATCGTATCTCTGTGTATCAGCAAATATAAAAAAACATTTAAAATAGTATAAAAATTAGGTATCTAACAATAAATGCAACTGCAGAAATCTGGCAGGGAAAAATACATAATTTCACTGAGAGACATCAAAGACTAAGTGGCAAAATATACCATGTTCATAGATTAGAAGACTCATTATTTAAAGATGTCAGTAAACTGATCTGTACAGTCAGTACTATGCTAATCAAAATTCCAACATGATATTTTGTGGAATTTGGCAAGCTGATTCCAATATTTGTATGAAAACTCAGAGCCGGGCTCCTGGGTGGCTCAGTTAGATGGGATGAGTCCCGCATCAGGCTCCCTGCTCAGTGGGGAGCCTGCTTCTCTCTCTGCCTGCCCCTTCCCCTGCTTGTGCGCACGTGCGCTCTCTCTCTCTCTCTAATAAATAAATAAAATCCTGAAAAAAAGAAAACTCAGAGAGCCAAAGATTGCCAAACAATCTTAGGAGACATTTAGCTCTTGATATTTTACAGCTTTCAAAATTAAGGCTGTGTAATGTTGGCAGAAGACAGACAGGTGGGCCAGGGGAACAGACTAGAGAACTGGAAACATCTGTGTTTGATGTGTGGTAGAGGTGGCCTGTACATCAGTGGGGAATGCTAGTACTCTTAAATAATGGTTCTGAGGCAGCGAGTTCCCGGGTCACACCATTCACAGGATAAACTCCAGGTTATCCACATTGGACCTAAATGAAGGAAAGCCGTAAAGCTGAGAACAAAATATAGATTATCTTTGTGACCCCAAGATATGGAGGGTTTTTTATTTTAGCAGTTTGGGAAGGGAGGAGGTATTTTTAAAACAAAACCAAGGAGCCCTAATTCTAAAGGAAAGACTGATAAATTTGACCATATTGAAATTAAGAAATATATAATAGAATATTATATATTCTATTCTATTACATATACTATATATAATAGAACATACTTATTACGCATCTACCCCATGAAAAGACATATATTGCACATCTATAATAAATTCCTACAAACCAGTAGAAAAGTGGCAGGCAACTCCATTGAAAAATGGTCAAAAGGTTTGAACAGGTATTTAAAGATAAAAGATCCAAATGGTTAAGAAACATTTTTCATTAACATCACTTGTGTGGTATAAACTGGTACACCTGCTTTGGAAAACAGCTTGACATGATCTACTAAAGTTGAAGATTCACTTATTTGTGGCCTATTTCTGCCTCCAGGGATATTTTGCACAGAGACAAGTGTCCATGTGCGCCAGGAGATGTATATAAGAAGGTTCATGCTATTTGTATTACTTGAAGATTGTAAATGAGCCAACTGTCCATGAACACCAGAATGGGTAAATGATTGTGGTGTGTTCATACAGGGGAATACAATGCAACAATGAATGATAAACTTAACATACAATAATGTGTTTGAATCCTACAAACCTTAATGTCAGGGTAAAGGAAACAAGACACAAAATGTGTACAGAATGGCTCCATTAATATAAAGTTCAAAAGCAGGCAAAACTAAAGTATATTATTTAGATTAGGGATGCGTATATAGGTGATAGAACTATGAAGAAAAGCAGGGAAATGCTGTACAAATTAGGATCTTTGTTTCCTCCGATAGGAAGAAGGGGATAAGATTGAAAAGGGGGCACATCCTGGGTGTGAGTAAGAGGTGTTCCATTTATAACTACTTAAGGCACATTTATGTCTTATGCCAAAGCAAATTAATTGCCAACAATAAGAGATTGAAAGGTAAAAAACAACTCATTAAACTTGAGAGAAATTGAAGGGATTTCATTGAGGAAGGAACGCTCTTGGTAAGTGACAAGAAAAGGCCAACACTTCTAAAGTTTTCATTTTATAGGCTTTAAAAATTTTGAGGTATAATTTATATACAATAAGATGCATAGATCTTAACTGTTGAGTCTGAAGAGTTCTGAGTGTTACACACACCGTATACTTGCCTCATCAAAGGAACTAATAGAACATTTCTGTCATCTTGGAGAGCTCCCTTCTTCCCAGCCAGTCCACCAGGAGGCAGCCACCTTCTGATTTCTGTCACCTTATTAGTGCTGCCGGTTCTTGAGCTTCACGTAAATGGAATGATACCATATATGCTCTTTTGTATCTGGCTTCTTTGTGGCAAAATTTATATATGTACTTATTTATATATGTATATTACATCCATGTAAATTTTATGTGTATGCATATATACATATATAAATATGAAAACACATATACAAATATGTGTGTATATATATTTATATATATAAACTTTTATAAATTCATATACACACACACACACACGTATATACACAAACTTGCCCATGTACTGTGTGTCAGTAGTTCCTTTTGTATTGCTAAGTAGTTTTCCATTATATGAATATACCATAATTTAGCCATTTCTCGATGGACATTTGGTTGGTTTTCCAGTTTGGGAATAGCCATTAGTTTTTAAAATGTGTTGTTTAGTTTGACATTTATGGGAGGAAATTCATTAACATGCTAGGTTATTGAAGGAATTGGGCAAAGTATTGACAGACTTATAAACTTACTCTAGAACTAAAGAAAGCTGACAACAAGTTTAGGAATAAGATGACACTTTCAGAAACATAAATGGCAGGCAGACAAACAGTACTCGTTTTCTGAATGAGATAGGGTGTGTAGCGTGGCTAAGAACATGGCCTTTATTGTTGGATACAAATCCTGGCTCTGCTAAAGTCTAACTATAATTTTGGCAAGTTGCTCAGCTCCTCTGGGCCTTATTTTCTCCTCTGTGTAAGAGGAGTGTAGTGCCTGCCTCACAAGAATGTAAGAATTAAGTAGCATGATCTCTGTTAGGTGCTTAATTTAGTGCATGATGCCATAGCGCATGTGCCGTAGTAACTGCTTGTTACTAATAGAATCATTAGTGGATCTCATCAACTCACACCTCAGAGAAGGGTCATTTCGGGATTGGTCTTTGCTGAATGACACCAGAACTCTTCCAAGTGCTTCAAGAGTTTGGGAAAGGACAGGGACTATCCCCCCCCTCCCATCCTCATCCGCCTGTAACTCCGTAGCTGTCAAGTTTGAAGGCAGAGGGCTGGGCTGCGTTGTTGTGGGGCCCGCACACCCCTGGGTAACATGTGTGGGCAGTTGCTTCACTCCTGTCATCCACGCTTATCACAGAATTGTTTTGAACTTTATTATATGACTTTGTAACAAAACATCTTCTGCCACAGAACATTAGGATGGTATTTCACTGGCCTTGTGGGATATTCATACTGATTTGATTTTGCTATTGAGGAGGCATCTTAGAGATGTTATACTACAGAAAACAAAAAGATCTGTTACCTATTCTCAAGAAGATCATAAAAGTGGCCAAAATGAATAGAAAAGAAGAAACCTGCAGAAAATGAAATCATTTTCTGGAGTACAGCTGTTAAAAGAATGGGCTGTGGGGCAGGACAGACAGCCTAGTTATTGCTGCATAACAAATTACCTCCAAAAACTGGTTTAAAACAAGCAGTATCTATTACTTCGTGGTTTCTGTGGGTCAGGAATCTGGGCATGACTTAGCTGGGTATGTCTGCTTCAGATCTCTCCCCATGCTGTGGTCTCATCTGAAAGTTCAAGTAGGCCAAGGTTGCCATTCGAGCTCCCTCACTTGTGTGGCCCCTGGTGGGATTACAGTCCTCATGGGCTGCCGGTTGGAGGCCATCTTTACTTCCTAGCTCCGTGGGCCACTCCATAGGCTGCATCACAACGTGGCAGGTGGCTTCCATCCAGCTGAGCAAACAATGGACGGCGAGAAAGGATGTGCACAGGCTTTTAGTCACCTCATCTCAGAGGCGATATCCCTTTGCTTTGGCCACATTCTGCTGGTTAGAAGCAAGTCATCAGGTCCAGCCCATGGGGAGCAGATTCTACCAGGGCATGAGTCCCCAGAGGTGGGGACCACTGGGGCCATTTTAGAGGCCCCCTCCTTCAGTCTGCCCTCTGTTCCCCAATGGTTCCTGTCCCCCTAGCATGCAGAATACACTCACCCCCTCCCAAGATCCCCAAATGTCTTATCCCATTACAGCATCCGCTTCTGAATCTCATCATCTGAATCAGGTCCAGGTGGGGATGAGGCTTTTGAGGACAGATCTGTATTATGTATTGCTGCATAACAAATCAGCCCCAAACTTGGAATCTTAGAGCAGTAGACTTTCCTATCTCACAGGAGGGAGGGATCACCAGGGGCGGCCATCTTAGAGGCTGCCTACCTCCACTGTCTAGGTTCACATCCTTGTGCTGCCACACACTAGCTGTGTGCTCTTGGGCGAGTCACTTCCCTTTTGTGTGCTTTTGGCTTTTTTTCTTTTTTAATTTATAAAATGAGTCTAATCCTATTAACTTACCTCATCACCTAAGTGACATAATTTGTAAAGTAATGAACACATTCCCTGGCAAATAGTAAATGCTCAATAAATGCTAGTCATTTATAATTAATGCCACTAGAATTGTTACTATTTTTCCAAAGAAAAACTTGGTATGCTTTCTCAGAATGAGGAGAGAAAAGGATAAAAATGGAGAGAAATGGATAGTCCTTGAATACAAAAGGTAGGAATCCAACCTCAAACTGGTAATGGTTCTTCAAGGAGTCCAAGGAGATCAGAGTTAATAATGGTTAAGTTTAAAAAAACAAGACTACTAAACAGAAAGTATTTGATTGAAGTAGTGATTAAAGTATTTTGCATGGCCCATGCACTATTGGAATACTGCAATAAGGTGGGGATGTGGGGAGACATGTAGTTTAGATAAGGCCCTATAGGATTAACTGGATCACCTGTAATCAGACCTTTTCATTACTGACTGCAGGCCAGTCCAGTTTAGAACGTCCTCAAGAGAGCCTGTGAGCACATTGTCTATAGAGTGGCAACAGCTCAGGGGTTCATGGACAGCCTGGACCAGCTGTAGGCCTGAGTGGGGTGCCCTTCTCTGCTGGACTGTGACCAGCTTGAGAGGGAACGGGTCATTTACTCCTCGGCTCTGTCTCCCCATCTGTACCAGGTATAAAACAAAGGGGCCGGCTAGAAGGTGTCTGAGAGAGTTTTATGCTAAAACCTAGATTCAAGGTCAGGGCTGTGCCGTGCAGCGTGTGGACAGATGGGTTGAGTAAATGTGGCTGAGCTGAGCCCCTCCCCCCCGCCCCCAAGTGGGACTCCAGTTGTGAATAGAGTATGTCTTGCCCCTGCCTGGCCTCCAGCCCTAATGTTCCTCCTCCTCGTTCCTCATGGCAGGCCAAGTGCAGGAACATGGAGCACGCGCTGCGGGAGAAAGCCAAGGCCTTCTGGGCCATGAGGCGATCCTACGAGGCCATTGCCAAGCACAATCAGGTGAGTGCTCCGGCTGGGTGGGGAGATTAGGGATACCTGGGTCAGTGGGGGAATTGGCGGGGGGAGAGGCGAGGGTGGGCCCGCCCTGACTGTGGGTGTTGACCCAGAATCAGCTTTCCTTAACCCTGAGGGTCCAGCATAGTCACGTCCCAGGTTGCTGGTTGTGGCGACACTGCTGTGGTCTCTCTAAATAGCTGGGCGTGGCCATGCCAGCAGCTGTGGGAGGGGCGTGAAAAGTTACCTGTGCCATCTGCACTGTGGTTTCAGACTAGCTTGAACACGTGCTGCACTTAACCATCTACCCAGCTGCTCAAGCCACTGATGACCTGGGGCTCTTTAGTTATTCCTCTTTTCCCTTTTCCTCCTCGGGTCCACTCCACCAGCAGTCCTGGCCTCTCTAATGGAAAATACATCTTGTCCACCTGACGCTCTGTTTCCCCCACCACCCACCATCTTGGCCCTGTCTCCATTGTTTCTCACCTGGTCTCCTACTTGGGCCCCAAGCTTCCACTCTTTTTTTTTTTTTTAAGATTTTATTTATTGATTCATGAGAGAGAGAGGCAGAGGGAGAAGCAGGCTCCCTGCTCTGCAGGGAGCTGCCATGCAGGGATCATGACCTGAGCTGAAGGCAGATGCTTAACTGACTGAGCCACCCAGGTGCCCCCCAGCTTCCACTCTTGTTCTGCAATTCATCTCCACAGAGTGGACTGATCTTTTCGAAAAATACCTGGACTGCATCACTCCTTTGCCTAAAACTGTCGAGTGGCTTCATTACCCTCACTTTTTATTACAAAAAGTCTTTCTCATTCCAAGATGAGAACTATTTCTCTGCTTTTTCTTTGAGTGCATTTATGGTTTTGTTTTAACTTTTTTTTTTAATGTTAAAAATTTATTTGAGAGAGAGAGAATCAGAGAATGAGTGAGAAAGCATGAGTGGGGAGAAGGAGAGGGAGAAGCAGGCTCCCCGCTGAGCAAGAAGCCCGATGTGGCACTCGATCCCAGGACCCTGGGATCCTGACCTGAGCCGAAGGCACGTGCTTAACTGACTGAGCCACCCAGGTGCCCCTGTTCTAACTTTTTAAAAGTTTTTTGTAGTTATGATTAGGGGTACGCATATTGTGAATGATTCAGCTTTAAAATAAGTGCTTTCTACTCCTCTTTTGTAAGCCTCTGGATCAGAGAGACTTGAAGTCCTAAGATGGGAAGGCAGATAATTTTTAAAAGTCGTTATTTGCAATAGTTCATTTCTGTCATTTAGGATTTCCCTTGCTATGGTATACCCAACCAAGATACAGAATATTGTGTGTTGAGGAAGATACAGATGACAGGTTTCATTGATAAGCAGATTTGATTTGATTTTCTTACTTTATCAAGACAGCCTCATGCTGTGTGACTTTAAACTTACAAATTTGTGCTAATAAACCTGCATCTGTATTTTACCTGTTGGGGTTCCACCCACGGTTTCTGTTGAAATTTCGAGCTCCTTTGCTAGAAACCTGAGAGTCCCGAGGCCAGGTGATGCCTGAGAAGTTCCCTCTGGGCCTGAGCCCCGTGGCCCCATTCTGCTCTGTGCTGTAGGTGGAGGCTGCCTGGCTGGAAGGGCGAATCCGGCAGGAGTTCGACAAACTTCGCGAGTTCCTGCGAGTGGAGGAGCAAGCCATCCTGGACACCATGGCCGAGGAGGCGAGGCAGAAGCAGCGTCTGGTGGAGGAGAAGATGAAGCGGCTGGCGGAAGACACCGAAGCCCTGGCCCATGAGATTGAGCGGCTACAGGTGGAGATGAAGGAGGATGATGTTTCTTTTCTCATGGTGAGGGGCTCGCCGTCTGGCTTCAGGGACAGGGAGCGGGTGTCTGGGAGCCAGTGGGGAGCAAGAGACTGGCAGGTGCTGGGTGGGGGTGCTGGGCCGGAGGAGCCCCCGGAGGAGCCCCCGGAGGAGGTCCCCTGCTTGTCAGGAAGCCAAGGGGATTTTCAGCAGAGTAGGGTTCCTGAGGGCTTTCTCACTTCTCTCTGCCTCTCTCCTTTCCTTGTCTCTCTCCCTGCGTCTCTTGTACTCTTGCTCTCTCTCTTTTCGTTTCTTCTCTTTCTACTCCTTAATACAGCAGAATACCTTTTGAACAAGGTAGAAAAGTTGCAAAGGTAGTGTTGGGTGCCCCGTAGACCCCTCCTCTGAGGTCCTCCCATTGTTAACACTTTATATCACCTCGTGGCGCATTTGTCCGTAGAAACCTGACCTTGGTGCATTGTAATTAACTAAACTCCAGACTTATTTGGAGTCCACCATTTTTTGCATTAATATCCTCCTGCTCCAGGATCCAGTCCGGGGACCTACTTCGCATTTAATTGTCCTGTGCCCCAGTCTCTGCTGCTCTGTGACTGTCTTATTCTTTTTGTTTTTCATGACCCGAGGAGTGCCAGATAGCCTGCAGAGTGTCATCCCATTCTGGGTTAGCCTGATGTTTTTTCCGTAGTTAGACAGGGTTTGTAGGATTTTACAAAGAAGACACAATGGAATATTCTAAAATTATATAATTATTTTAATTTTTAAATTTAAATATGTTTTGGTGTTCTCTATTGCTTTCTTAAAAGGATGACTCTGTTCTCTCTTTTAAAAATATATGTTTTGTTCATTTTCTTTATTTCTTTTTATGTTTCTCATCCCCCCCTTAGACTTCTCCGCCCTGCCCCATGATTCTTAGGGAGACGTGTCTGTAACTGGAAAGCTAGTTTGGAAATCAGTCAGGATAGCGAGCTATCTTCTCTACTTAGAGAACAGCCGAACTCTCTGGACAGGGGAGGCTTTGTAGAGTGGATTGAGAAGGGACAGGTAGATCCTCCATTCAGGCCAGGTGTCACATCCTGGCTAGGGACTCTTGTGGGTTTTCTGCCTCACACAAAGCTTTGAACCCTGGTATCTCCTGTCTCCAAAATGCCCCTGATGATAAAATCATTTGGTGGGTTCTAAAAGCTGGAATCCTTGCTGTTTCTATTCAGGAAATTGGGAGTGGCCAGGACCCATTGTGCTTTCAGGGATGCTTTTGTGACTTTTTTTATATATATATAATAGCTTTATTGAGATGTAATTCATATACTGCATAATTCATTTATTTAAAACGTACAAGCCAGTGGTTTTTACTCTATTCACAGAATTCTGCAGCCATCACCACAATCAACTGTAGCACGTTTTGTCTCCAGAAACATACCCTTTAGCTGTCGCCCTCCTCTGCTCCCCCTCCCCACCCCCACCATCAGCCCTCAGCAAACGCTAATCTCCTTTCTGCCTCTAAGGATTTGCCTTGTCTGGACACTTCCATAAATGATTTCCATAAATGGAATCCTATCAGATGCAGCCTTTTGTGACTGGCTCCTTTCACTCAGCATGTTTTGAAACTATATCCTGTCGCAGCATGTATCAGGACATGGCTGAATAATATTCCATTGTAGGGATATACTACATTTTATGTATCCATTCATCAATTGATGGGCGTTTCGGTTGTTTCCATTTCTGAGCTGTTATGAATCACACCGCTATAAACATTCATGTGCAAGTTTTTGTGTAGACGTACTTTTTCCTTTCTCTTAAGTATGTGTCTAAGGAGATTTACTGAATCATATGGTAATTAGTAAGTTTAACTGAGGAACTGCTGCACTGTTTTCCAAGCGACTGCGCAGAGTTTATATTCCCATGAGCAGTGTATGAGGACTAATTTCTCCACATCCTTGCCAACACGGGCCTTTTTACTTTCCTTTTTTTTTTTAATGGACATTGCAGGGCTGTGAAATGGTATCTCATTGTGGTTTTAATTTGCATTTCTTCACCTAATGCTGTTGAGCATCTTTTCAGGGACTTGTTGGCCATCTGTATATCTTCAGGGAACTGTGTGTTCCAGCCCTGTGTCCATTTTTTAAATTGGGTTGCTTGTCTTTTTCTTGTTGAATAATAAGGGTTTTTATATATTCTACATACTAGACCTTTATCAGGTATGTGATTTATAAATAGTTTCTCCCATTCTGTGGGTTATTTGTTCGCTTTTTGGGTAACTTCATTTGAAGTACAGAAGCTTTTCACTGTGATGGATTCTAGTTTATCTGTGTTTTATTTCCTGTTTGTGCTTTTAGTGTCATATCTAAGAAACCATAGCCTAATCAAGGTCACGAGGTCACGAGTTTTATAGGCTTAGCTCCACATTTAAGGCTTTGAGTTAATTTTTAAAATTTTTGTATATGGTGCAAGGTGAGAATCCAGGTTCATTCTTTTGCATGTGGATGCCCAGTTGTCTCAGCACCGGGGACACTCCTTCTCCATCGAATGGCCTTGGCACCCTGTGGAAAACCGAGTGACAGCAAATAGGAGGCTTTACTTCTTGACTTGCAGTGCCCACTGAGCTATGTCTGTCCTTATGTTAGTGCCACACCGTCTTGACCACTGTTGCTTTAATACTCTTTGCCATTGGGAAATGTGAGCCACCAACTTTGTTCTTGTCCAAGATTGTTTTGGCTATTCTGGGTCCCTTGAATTTCCATGTGGATTTTAGGATCAGCTTGTCAGTGTCTGCAAAGAAGCCAGCTGGAATTTTTGATGGGAATTTTATTGAATCTGTAGATCTGTTTGGGGAGTATTGCCATCTTAACAATTATTAAGTCCTCTGATCCATGAACATAGGATGTAGGACTCCTTTTGAGGTCAGAAACTTAACGGTTTTTTTTCTTCCCTGTGTTTATGTCTCTGTTTTTTTTTTTTTTTTTCTCTTTTAGAAACACAAAAGCCGAAAACGCCGGTAAGTTGTCAAGGCTGGTGGAGGGGAGGGGAAAAGCAGGCAGAAATACAGGGGGTGCCCACTGCAGTGGCTCCAGGACCAGGCAGGTAATGAAGCCAGCTGGGTGGAACCCAGAGGTAGTGGTGGGGACTGGCCAGGTGGAGAGAGCCCTCTTTCAAGTCATCCCACTTCAATTGGCAGTGGTGAGGTGTTGTTTTCCTGAGTGTGGAAAATGACCATCCACTGTGCGGGGAGAGAATGCGTCATCCTGCACACGGCTTGATTTCCCAGCGGGTCCTCCCAACATTTAGGCTTGTCTCTTGGTTAGCCTCCCTCTCTGAGAGAGGCTGGTTTGTGTTGATGGCTTTTGGGTTCACAGTGATGAACTATATATTCCAGTCCAAGCTGCACAAAGATGGAAGAGAATGCTTAGGGAAGTAGTGAGTTTCCTGTCACTGGAGGTGTTCAAGCAAACTGATAACTTCAGACATTGGGACTAGAGGACCCTTAAAGTCCCTTCTGCCTCAGACATCCCATGAGCAGATATATACGTATGACTTCTGCCCACAAGGATGGGACCTATGTCTGAGAACCTCCTGTTTATATTTTTCCCAGCTGGGGAAGGTTGACCCTGCATACTGAATCCTGAGGAGCTGTGAGCAGCCTAGGTGGCTATTGGCTCCTGTCCCATCAGAGCCCATCCCAGCTTTGTCTTGGGTAGGGTGGCCAGGAGTGAGTCCTGTTGCCTGTTTCCCGCTGACCCAGTTAGGCCCAGGATGCCTGGCTCTTGCCCTGCCTACCCGGCCCAATTCTCTTTTTCCAGCCTCTTCTGCACCATGGAGCCAGAACCGGTCCAGCCCGGCATGCTCATCGACATCTGCAAATATCTGGACTCCCTGCAGTACCACGTCTGGCGGAAGATGGTCACATCTGTTGAATCTGGTGTGTGGGGGCGCGGCCAGGGGTTACAGGCAGGGGAGGCGCTTCATGTGAGGCGGAGAACCAGCCAGACTCATTTCTTTCAGCTTCCCACCCTGTAGGGCCTTCTCCAGCCCCTTTCAGACAGGTCCTTGGTGCCCTCTCCACCCACTGCCCCACCGCTCAAAGCTCTCCTGGCAGAACCCCTTCCTCTTTGGGTCCTGACCCTCGGCCACCTCTGCAGAAAGAGGAACCGGCTGCCCTCTCTTTTCAGAACGGTATTGTATAGGTGATGAAAGGACTGAGTGTTTGTGTCCCCTTATATTATATGTTGAAGCCCTAACCTCCGATGTGATGGCATTTGGAGGTGGGGCCTTTGGGAGGTGATTGGGTTACATGAGGTCATGAGTATGGAGCCCCATGATGGGATTAGTGCCTTGATAAGGAGAGGCACCAGAGAGCTGGCTTCCTGTCCCTCTCTCCCCCCCTGTGAGGACACAGCAAGAAGGTGGCCATCTGTGAGCAAGGAAGAGGGTGTCACCAAAACGCAACCACGCTGTGCTCCAGTCTCAGACTTTGGTCTCCAAAACTATGAGAAAGACGGTTCTGTTGTTTAAGCCACTCAGTCTGTGGTATTTTTGTGTACAACCCAAGCTGACAGTGACATCATGATTTTATAGAGAGAGCTGTCAGTGACCCAGAGGAATGTTACATGTTTCTCTCCATCATATGGGAGTTGTGTGAGCATCCAGGGTCCCTGCTTCTATTGGTTTCCTGTGGCTGCCGTAACAAAGGACTGCACATTGGATGCCTTCAAATGACCGATTTACTTGCTCACGGTCCCAGAGGCTAGACGTCCAAAATGAAGGTGTCAGCAGGGCCATGCTCCCTCTGAATCCTATAGGGAGAGCCTTCTTTGCCACTTGCTGGCTTCTGGCGTTTCCCGGCTGTCTTTGGCTGCCGGCTGTAGCCCTGTGATCTCGGCCCCTGTCGCCACCTGGCCTTCTCCCCTCATGTGTGTCTGTGTCTCTTCTCCTTTGTTTGCTAAGGACAACAATCATATTGGGTTAAGGTCCCACTCAACTCCTGTCTGATATCATCTTAATCACGTCTGCCGTGACCCCGTTCCCAAATAAGCGTGCCTTCCAAGGCACTGACAGTTAGGACTTGAGCATCCTTTTTGGTGGGGCACGATTCAACCTGTAGCATGGCCCCTCGGGCCCCGACGGCTCCCTCCGGGCGCTGCGGCCAGGTGGGACGCAGTGGGTCGCTTTGGGGGGATGGCAGGCACCACTGGCATGGCAGAAGGGTGGCACATGAGGTTTGCTGATTTCCCCCCACCTCCCGCCTCTGCTCTCAGTGCCCTTCAGCTTTGATCCCAACACCGCGGCCGGCTGGCTCTCTGTGTCCGATGACCTCACCAGCGTCACCAACCACGGCTACCGAGTGCAGGTGGAGAACCCGGAGCGCTTCTCCTCGGCGCCCTGCCTGCTGGGCTCCCGCGTCTTCTCTCAGGGCTCCCACACCTGGGAGGTGGACCTGGGGGGGCTGCCGAGCTGGCGGGTGGGTGTGGTGCGGCTGCGCCAGGACGCCGGCGCCGAGGGCCACTCGCACAGCTGCTACCATGACACCCGCTCTGGCTTCTGGTACGTGTGCCGCACGCAGGGGGTGGACGGGGACCACTGCGTGACCTCAGACCCGGCCACGTCACCTCTGGTCCCGGCTATCCCTCGCCGCCTGCGCGTGGAGCTGGAGTGTGAGGAAGGCGAGCTGTCCTTCTACGACGCTGAGAGCCACTGCCACCTCTACACCTTCCACGCCCACTTCGGGGAGGTGCGGCCCTACTTCTACTTGGGGGGTGCGCGGGGGGATGGGCCCCCCGAGCCTTTGCGCATCTGCCCCCTGCGCATCACTGTCAAGGAGGAGCTGGATGGCTAAGGCCAGCCCGGAGCCTGCCCTGCGCCGCCTGGGACTTGGGTCATGGTCCTGCTTCCTTTGTGTCCCTCTTCTCCAAGCCGTGCTCACCTCAGTACCTCTGAGCCGTCCGCCTCCTTGCCAGGGTCTGCCTGCTGACCAGTCCTGCCCTCTTCCTGTGGCTCCAGGCCCCACGCCACCTCCTTCGTTTCTGAAGTCATCCAGGGGACACCTCACCCCCCGAGTCCTGGCCCCTGGATGTGAGTTTTCTAACTCCGAATTCCAGGATGTCAGGGGATGACGTTTGCTTCTAGAGGAGTGGGCCCGTTTTAGTATGTGGGTTTTCTTATCTGGGTATGGTGAGGCTGCAATGGGAAAGAGTTGGTTATTTACAGTTCCCAAGAGGAGGGCGCCACCACGTGGGCTGGGGGAGCCACCAGGGAAGCACCAGGCCCCTTAGGAAGCAGAGGGAGTTGAGGAAGCACCAGGCAGGAGACTTTGTTGTGGTTTTAGTGACAGAACAGGCTTGGTGGCTCTGTCTGGGTATATGGGTTTGGGATCTGCTGGTTGGAATAATTTTGGTGGACTCTGGGGCAGAGGGGCTGCCCCCAGTTGTCGGGGATGACCAAGGCCGGGGGGGGGGGGGGGGGGGGGGGGGGGGGGGGGGGGGGGGGGGGGGGGGGGCGGGGAGGGGGCGGCCGATGATCAGGAGGGAAACAGTGGCCCAGCATGTTAGAGCCCTGTGAGAGGTAAAGGAAGTGGTTGAGAGTTTAGTCCAATAGCTCTGGATTGGTTGGTTTGCATATGAAAGGCGTGCACCCAGGGGAGTTGATTGCTTTCTCTGGGAATTGGCTAGCCCTGGGAGGAGGGCCCCCCCCCCCCCCCCCCCCCCCCCCCCCGTGGTCAGAGTATCAAGAATACAGAAAATAAGAAAATGTAATTCATACAGTGCCGCTGCTATGGCTTTGGGGCAGGACCCAGGCCCACGTTTGTCCCTTTATACCAGTAGTTTAAAACTGCCCCACAGAACCCCCTCTCGTCCCCCCAGGGCAGAGGCAAGCCTGCTCGTCAGGTCAGCTCTGATTTATCTATTTACACTCTTTGGACTGTGGCAAACACGATTTTAAAAACCACAGTTTAGACCCGTGCCTGCTGTGGGCCTCAATTCCCTCATCTGTAAATGAGGTAGGAGGAGTGGAAAATTATGTCGTGTGGTTACTGTGAAGGAAACAGTTCTGATTCATTCTTACAAAGTCATGAGGAAGGAAGGAAAGAGGGGTCCTTTTCAGTGAGGAGGTAGGAAGGGAGGATGCGGTCAGGGTGCGGGGGTCCTGGAGGGAGAAGGGCGGGAGCTACCTCGCTTGGCCTTTGCTGGCCTCAGCCTGCTCCTTCTCGCTCTCTTGCTCCCTGTGTTTTCATCCTGATTTTGTCTGCCTCTGCCCTGCCGTGCCTACGGACCTGTACCTCCACCTTTTCTTCCTCGCACCTGCCTAAAGAGTGTTTTTAATTGTCAGCTCTCCTGTCCCAGGAAACAGCACGGTGAAAGGAAATACTGGCCTGTAGGGGTGGTGGTGGTCTCATCAGGAGCATGTTCCCAACCGAGAACTCAGATTCTTTCTCCTGCCCGTGCCCCCGGTAAACAGAAAAGGACATTTAAATGGAAAGGACGATTCAAAACCATGAAGTGGTTATAAACGTGATATGTACAATTGGTGGGGGGCACAGGGAAGGATGCGGTAGGAGATGCTACTGGGTGAAGGGGACCAGGTTGGAAGGTTGGCAGACTGGCATGTGCACGTCCCATCTGAAGGCAGTCAGGCTCAGGGAGCTCAAGGCACTTTGGCGGCCAACACATCTGAGACCAGTGTGCATTCTCTAAAGTATTAATCTAGCCCATCGAATAGAATCTCTAGGATAATCTTGACCTGGAATTATTTTGTTAGTTATAGTAAACTTTTAAAAATGTTTGTTATTTCCAACTTAGATATTGGAAAGGGGTTTTTGAATAGGATAATTTGGATAGCCTGGACCTCTTTTTTTTTTTTTTTTAAATAAAAATGATATTTGAGCTAAAACCCACTTTTTCTTTTGACATTTTCCTTTTGGTGTTCTTGTGAGCAAAAGTTCATCCATGTTGTAGCATGTATGTGACCTTATTCCCTTTTATGATCAGGTAATATGCCATTCTTCAGCTAGTGAACATTTACATTGTTTCCATTTTTGGCCTTTACAAATAATGTGTGGACATATGTTTTGTGTGGACGTATGTTTTCCATGCTCTTGGGTTATCTGTCTACCTAGGAGTGGGTTTGGTGGTGCATGCGTGAACTCTCTTTAACCTTTTGAGGAACTGCTAGGCTATTTTTCAATGGAGCTGTGCCATTTTGTATAATCCTCAGAGGCGCACAGGGGTTCTGTCGGTCCGTATCCTTGTCAACACTTGTTATTGTCTGTCTTTTAACTTAGCCATCCTATTGGGGGTGAAGTGATACCTCATTTTGGTTTTGATTTACATTTCCCTGATGACTGATGATACTGAGCATCTTTTCATGTGCTTGTTCGCCATTTTTGTATTTTCCTAGGAGAACTGTCTTTAGATCCTTTGCCTATTTTTGACTGGGTTACTTGTCTTTGTATCATTGAATTATAAGAGTTCTTTATACATTCGGAATACAGGTCCCTTATCAGATACATGATCTACAAATTTTTTCTCCCTTTCTGTGGGTTGTCTTCACTTTCTTGCTGATGCCCTTTGAAACACAGAAGCTTTTAACTTTGATGATGTCCAGTCTTACTTTTCCTCATTACTTGTACATCCTAGAAATCTCCCTTTCAACACTGCCCTTAAGCCCAGGTACCCCAATTTTTGGATTTTGGCACAGGCATGGGGCAGGTCACTTGTCGACAGAGAGCCCTAGTGCACAGGTTTCTTCTTCTTTTGAACCCTCTCCCACCCTTGCCTTCTACTCTTGCTCATCCCCATGTTAGTTTCCTCCTCAGTACTACATTCAGGCTGAAGGCTGCAGTCCACTGGGCAGCCTCCCCTTCTCTGGCTCCTCCTACCTTCAGTTCATCCCATGTGTTGATGCCAGAAGCATCAGTCTCACCTCACCCAGGTGACCCCGCTCCTACCTGCCCCAGTATGTTTCTCCAGGGTGCAATTTGGAGTTCATTACCCAGCTCCGCTTCTGTTACCTGGAGTTCCTGACCCCCCCCTCCCGTTCCCCCCCCTCCCCCGCGCCACCACACACATGCAACTTCCATCAGCCCAGGCTTCTCGTGACATCTTCAGCCCCCTGCCTGGCTTCACACAGCTGGCTGGGTTGGTTGGTTGGTTGGTTGGTTGGTTGGTTGGTTGGTTGGTTGGTTGGTTAGTTGGTTGGTTTTTCAGCTGGCCATTTTAATTGGATTGTCCTGGCATCTGTTATACTGCCAATTCTGGTTACACTGGCCCCACCACATACATGCTCTATCTTCCCGGGCACACTCTTTACTTTCCTGAGCTCTTGTCCTCATCTGTAAAAATGGGGATCATGCCCACCTCATAAAGGTCTGATAGAGCACGCCTGCGCGTGCTGTTGCACAGCGAGCACTTGGGGATGGCAGCCGCTGGAAGCATGCTTGCCAACACCAAAGGAGATAACCTAAGATACCCTCATTGATCTCCCTGGCTTCCTGTTCCTGTCATGTCGACCACCAGTTATTTTTAGGTCACAATGTTATTTTTAGTCACCTGGGCCCTCTCCTTCGTTGCTTCCTTATGCTAGTGGAGGATGACATTTCCCTCAATACAGTTTCATCATCTGTGTGTTGATCAAATAGTGCAAGTCTCTCATGACCCCCGTGGTTTGTGGAGTGGCCGTGCCAGGGTCCTCAGCACATGTGCCATCCTGGGCTTCTCCTAGCTCCCCAGAGTGATGCCTGAGAGCCCTCTGCAGCAGCTCCCGCCCCCTCTGCCTACCTTCTCCCCGCAGACTCCCAACCTTCCCGAGCCCCTGCGGACTTGTACGCCTCTGGGAGTGCTTCCTGTTGTTTCCTCGGGCCGCAGGGCCTGTTGCCCTCCTTCATTTGCCTTCGGTTGTCCTGGGCTCGGTGCTACCTTCCAAGGTCTGCCCAGGGCTTCCCTGGCTGCCACCACATGTTGGCGTAACCAGGATTATTGTATTTAGACACTGGAGTTCAGGGAAGCTGTCCCTGAAAGCTCCACATCTTTGGTAAGGAGAAAGCCTGGTACCTGAAATCTAGGCTCCTGGATACAGGTACCCACCAAATGATTTCTCAGCTATCGGAACCTTTTGAACCACGGCGCTCTCATCTAAAATGAGGATTAGAGGATTAGGTTACCTACCTCAGACTGTCGTGGAGATCAAATGAGGTTTTTTTTGTTTTTTTTTTTTTTGGTACAAATGCGATATATCCTAAACATAGGACAGCCCTAATAAATGTTGGCCAGTCTTTCAGGAAATGGGAGATTCTGAATGTTGACATAATGATGCACATTAATAAATCCCAAAGGAAATTGAGAAATACAAGTTCTCGATCTTGGGAGTGCTCAAATTTCATGAGATTTTTTAACAAGGATCTATATACATACAGGATATAGGCTTATGAAAAATTTCAGCACCGTGGGAAAATGGTTATATCATAGTGACCGAGAAAAATAGGGTTCAGAGTTATACATACAGACATGCAACACACACAAAAAGACCGGCAGGATCTTGTCTATAATTTGTGTGTATTGTTTGAGTAGATAATCCATTTACATGGCTGTAAATTTCAAAGGTACATAGAACAGTCTCCCGCTTCTGCCCACATACTCAGCTCCCCTCCTGTGGACAATCCATATTACCATTAAAAGAAAAATCCTTCCAGAGATATTTAATGCATAGCACATATTCTGTTCATGAGTATATTCTGGTTCTCCCAATACAATGTCACTTAGGAGCGTATACTCCAGATCGGTATCCCTAAGCAACCCAACCAAGAGGAGAATACCCCAAATAAAGGATGTTGTTATTTTCCTGTCGTCAAGGGGGAGATAATGCCATGGATGTTTTCATGTTTTCAGCCTAACTGGTGGATTTAGCTTTTCCCTTGTGTTTAAATATTTCACGCTAGGGGCGCCTGGGTGGCTCAGTCGTTAAGCGTCTGCCTTCAGCTCAGGTCATAGTCCCAGGGTCCTGGGATTGAGCCCTGCATCGGGCTCCCTGCTCAGCGGGAAGCCTGCTTCTCCCTCTCCCATTCCCCCTGCTTGTATTCCCTCTCTTGCTATCTCTCTGTCAAAGAAATAAAATCCTTAAAAAACTAAATAAAATAAATATTTCACGCTAGGTTTTAAAACAGGGAACACTGGAATTTAGTTGCTCCTGACATTAGAAGATAAACCTGAGACCTCAACACCGGTTTTTAAAATTTCAATCCTCAGAAAGGTCTCTAGGGACCTAAATAGCCTAGTGGTTACCAGGTTGGGATGTGGGATTGGACAACCTGGTTCAAAGTCTTACCATCCACTGTGTGACCTTGGGACAGTTACTTGACTTCTCAGTGCCTTAGCGTCATCATGTGAAAAATGGATATAAAATACCTCAAGGGCGTCAGATGAGCTCAGTCGGTAGAGCGGGTGACTCTTGATCCCGAGGTTGTGAGTTTGAGCCCCACATTGGGTGTAGCAATCGCTTAAAAACATCTTTGTAAAAAAAAGATACCTTAAGACAAATGGAAATAATAAGCCACCTCATAAGGTGGTTATGGGACTACAGAAGCAAATGTGTAAAACGCTTAGGATAGGTCTGGCATGTACTCCGAGGTTGAGAGTTTACTGTTGTTTTCACCTGGTTCTGTTACGAAATAACTGTGAGACTTAAGAGAAAACCGTTCAACTTGTCTTCTGTAAAAAGGGAAACTGGGTCACTTGCATAATTGTTTCAAGGCCTTTTCCGATTCTAACGTCCTGTGATGCACGATCTGTGTCACTAGCTGAAGCCTAGTGTCCTGCACGTGGTAGAAACTGCTGCTGCAGGTGAAGTATTTAAGGACCCGGGTGTGACACCAGGAGCTCTGCCTACGTTTTGAGTCTGGAAAAAGGACTAGAGTCATAATGTTTGCAGTGTAACCAAGGTTATTACAGAGGGGGGCAGGTCTTGAAAAATTACTGCTACAAACAGTAATCAGTCACGCACAATAAAACTATTGTCCCGTTCCAGAGATGGCTCGTGTTGCTTGTATGTGCGCGATTAAAGACGATGTCGAGGTAACCGCCTCACATCCACGGTGAGTGTGGTCTTCGTGGCGGCAGAGCTGTTTGGATCGGGCACAAGATGACCTACCGATCGTGGTGGGGAGTGTAGCATCTGCCTTCAGGTGCTCCGAAAATGCAGCTTCTCACACTGGCCCGTGCCGCCCTTTCCTTCCTCCCGCGGCTGGAGGACTGGGCAAGATGGTTTCAGGGATCAGCGATCGGATCGTTAAAGCCCGATGCCCCCAGGGCAGAGGGGAGCTTCCCGACTCTGGGCGCTCTTTGTCCTTGTTCATGGGTGTCACTTGGGTGGGTTCGTTTTGCTAGGGAACAGCCTGAGGAAGATGGGAGGTTCAGGTTTCTATGGATACTTGGGCTGGCTGGGATTTGCATAATGTATTTCAGAGAACAAACAGTCTGGGAACAATGTGGACCCAGGAGGAACATAAAGGCACACAAAAACGAGGTGCAGGGCCCGGTGAGTCAAGCTCCGTTTCAGCCCTCGTCCAGGAACGGGAGCCTGGGACCCAACCCGGCACGTTGGAGAGGAGCCACGCGGAGCCCTCAGGATCCAGGGAGGTGGTGCGTGCACAGCGCCCCCCACAGGCACGGTCTGTACTGTGGGTTCAGCAAACGCCCCTGCTCTTTGGTTCCCCCTTTATCTCAGCTCTTGTCTGAAGGGGGAATAACTGTACCTAGCGTGTGAAGCTCCCTTGTTTATTTACAGAACATTTCACATACGCCCTCTCATTTTAATCCCGGCTACCACGTGAGAGACGCTTAGGGTGGGTCGGCCGATCACGTGACTCGGAGGTAGCCGAGCCAGACCTCCCAGGTCTGGTTTCTGTCCCCAAATCCCCAAATAGCTGGGGTTTGCGGCAGTAAATGTGGCATAACTGAGGCAGTTCAGTTTGTGAAGGGGGGGCAGTGGGGATAAGGAATGGGCCTTAGAAGTACTGGAGGAGTCAGGATGGCCAGGCGGCATCAGGGAGGAAGGCAGCAGGTCAGGCAGGTCGGGGGGTGATGGCTGCCGGTTTCTGGCTTGCTGAAGTGTAGACACGGCGGAGGGACGAGGGGAGCAGTGGGTTCAGTGTCGTGTGGCGGGACCCAGGGTGGACGTATAGAGACGGCCATCAGAGGGCGCTCTAGCTCAGGCTCTCGATGGGAAATGCGGGCGTCGGGAGTCAGGGCTGAGGCGTCCGGTGGAGGCCACTGGAGCCTGAGCTCTCACATGCGGAGTGTCTAGAATGAAAGGAGAGGGCAGGGGCAGAATCTTGGGGAGCACCGACACATTCCGACGTGGGCCGAGGTTTCCGGGGTAGAGACACCAGGAGTGAATGCAGAAGCGGAATCAGTGGAAGGTAGTGAGACAGAAAAAAATCATGTTGAAGGTAGAAGGGAGCGAGCAAGTGATGAAAGACCCAGAAAGTCCGGTAACATGAGAATGGTCAAGCTCCAGTTTAATCGTGACGCCTGGCAGAGCTTCTCCCATTATCAGTGAAGACAGAAGAGAAGATGCAAACTCATATCGTCAACAACCTGTTGGCAGAAGTTGGGAGGAATGCCCCCTAATTCCGAAGCCAGGAGAGTGGGGTTTTTAGCACCCACCCTGACTGCCTCTTGAAACAGCCATCCAAGAGACCTCAAAAGCTAGTTTGTCTCTCCATCTCTCCTCTGTCTGTACTGTGAGGACCAGACACTATGAGGGCTCTGGTGTTAGACTTTGGGGTTCATATGAGGTGGTGGTGTTGGTGCTACAAAGTCATAGTCCTGAGTCCCTCTTGCTTTATTTTTAAAATTTTTTTTCCTTCCTTGCTTTATTCCCTTTTGCTCTCCGTGAACCTGGTCTCAGCTGTGGGAATTAAAGGAGTAATACCATGCTGCGGGTCCATGGGTGACAGCACAGCGGTGACTGGGGAGCTTATTGAAATGAATATTTATTGAGTAAGTAAATGCATAAAGGAATGAATCAGTACCTAAGGGGGAAGTAAATTTGGGAAACAAAAGTTGAGGTTGTGAGATCCAGCCATTCCCCTCACCTGGAAATCATGACTTTTACTGTTGAGGTTGAGGATCAGGACATTATTTTAACCAAGGGACTTTCCTTACATGTCCTAACCCTCTACCGTTCCCAAGCTGTTCTTTGAAGTGGCCAGAAATACTGTTTTCTTCAGTCCTTCATCCTGCCATACCCATTCAGTGATTGCACAGCCCAGAAAACTAGCAGGTGGGAAGGAGGGGGAAGGGGTGGCAGCATCATGTGGCCAGGGAAGTGTCTCTACAAAAATGTGGGGGGCAGGGGGACCCCTACTAGGGTGCATGCAGGTTTGTAGTTTGTTGTCGCTGTGTTTCTGATTGTATTAGTCTACTCTTTCATAGTCTCAGGAGAGCTGCAGGCCCAGAAGATCCCACCTCCACACAACAGAGCCACCCCACTTTGGTGCCTGCCAGAAGTAGGCAGGTGCTGGGAGCTGGGGCACCAGAATGGCACTCAGTTGTGCGCACACTGTCGCCTGAGCGGACCTTGTGTGGAGTCGAGGGAATCCATGGGTCTAGTTAGATACAACCTTCCTGCGGATGAATAAATTTATTGATTAAAAGGGGGCATGAGAAAATACCACAGAACAAAGGAAAAAAGAATGATCCTGACTCAGTGGGGGCATGTGCTCCTTTAAAAGGCCACCTGCAAAATCCAAGAGAAACCTGTGGCATCCTTGACAAGGAGTCTTGTCCAAGGAGGGAGCAGGAGGGGAGCAAGTGACCACGGAGACAGCGAGAGCAGGGTGGGGGTGGGGGGCGCAGAACTGCAGGAAAACTGAAAAGCTAACTGCAGACTTGCAGCCCAGAGAAGAGACAACAAAGACCAGAGTTGTAACTAAGATGGGTATAACTGAGCAAAGAATTCAGAAGATGGACTTGGAAACGTTGCCAGAAGATAGAGGTGAGGGACTTTTTTTTGGAAAGAGAAAGAAGGGGAGGACAAAATAGAAATCCCACTTAAGAATTATAGGGAAAAAATCAGAACCACTGATAACAAAATGACTAGTGTAACTGGAAATTTAAAGTGTGTATCACATTCTGGACAAATTCATGGCAAATACTTTGACTTACAGGATATAAAATCAACTCTTCTAATATCCAGGACTCCAAAAGGAAAAAAACACAACAAACACCCAGTTATGTACAAAGGAATTAAAATCAGCCCATGTTACTAAAAGACAATGGGGGCATGTGTATAGAATCTCGAGCAAATTCTGAATTGTCTGAGAATTTTATACCCACACACGTTGCATGAAGGTAAAAAATGACATTTTTAAAAATGTAAGGATTCAGAAAATATACGATCCATAAACCCTGCTTGCTTGATTATATAATTGTGTTGAAGATGGAGTAGGTTGCAAATGTCAAAAATTATTCCTGGAAAAGATAATATATAATGTTAAATGCAATTTAGCAACAATAATCTGATTATGTAACTCTAGGTTATATTAACCAAATCCAGAAAATTTGGAGCTAAGAGAAGTAAAGTTTCTTAAATCCCTCACATGAGGAAAAAGAACTGGAAAGAACAGAATTAAAATAATACATTGTTTCATTCTGTGCTTTTGATATTGAAATAAATATATATTGGAAGGTTGCTAAAACACTAGGCAACTTTCAAAACAGCGTATATTCCTTCCAAAACACGAACAAAGAGGAAAGCAAAAAAGATAGTGCATGCAGCAAAAATGAAAACAAAGGGAACAAGAAGCCATAAAATTCAATAGGATAGTTGCTAAGTCAACAAATATATTCCTATTAAAAAGTTAAGATTTGCAAATAAGATTTTGAAAACCTGCAATCAACTGCTTATTAAAAACATATCTCAGATGAAATGGGAAAATGAACCACAGTAGCAAGGAGTCTGGTTTCTAACCACACACCCAAATGAAAAGAAGACTGGCACGAATATTGCATGCAGAGATTCAGAGGGAAAGGACAGTGAGCTTTGAAGGGCTATTTCAAACCGACAAAAGCATCGACCTGTATGGCAAGTCGTTGGGCATACACTGCAAGTTTGCTGCTGGTAATAATTGCCTACAGACCCAAGAAAATCAACTAAAAGCAGAACTACTGAGATGTGGTAAAGTGAATCCCAATGATGTTAGCTTATAAAAACCAACACCTTTTTATGCCATCTCGGAAATATGGTAGAAATAAAGATGTCATTTCACAAAATCAACAAAATATAAAACCACCTCTTGAATTAAATTTTAAAACAGAACTAGAAAACTTTACTGCATAAGCAATCATAAATAAAAATAACTGATTTGGTTCTGAAATGAGACCAAGTGATTTTTATTTAATTTGGAATAACAAGAAAGGTTAATCAAAAATATTTGAGAGCAAAAGAAATCTTTAAAGTGGCCATATCCCTAAGATTGTATCCCGAGGAAATATTCAGATATTCAGAAATTATGTACAAAGGCTCCTTGTTCACCACAGAATTATTTAAAAGAGGGAATAGTTGGAAGTAAATTAAATATACAAAAGAAGGGGCATAGATATAAGTTATTCCAAATGCTGGAATACCATGAAGCCACTAAAAAAACAACCAAAATATTTCTCTCTCCCCCCTCCCCGCTCTAACAGTATTTAGACATGAGGATATGCTACATGATAAAAGCCAAAGTTAAAAAAAAAGACTATAAGCGCAATTCTAAATTTGTAAATCTATCATATTTTTGACACGAATACCTGATATTGTGAACAATGGGTATCTTTGGATGATGTGTTTACATGTGACTTTTGCTTTCTTCTTTCTCCCTCATTCCTCTTCCTCCTTTGTTTTCTAAAAAGAGAAAGCATTGCACTTAAAATCGGAAAAGGGGACATTAAGAATCTTATTTTAGATTCTCTTAGAGGCGACAATTAGGTGGTGGCTGGTGCCCCTGACTCAGGGTTTTATTTGCAGGACTGTGAGGCTAGGAGGGGGCAACCTGAACAGACAAGGGGGAGGGAGCACAAACGCTGGACTGGGTCCCCAGAGAGAAGATGGGTGACAACGTGGGGACAAACAGAAGCAACCGCATAGACTCATTGTGAATCCTAGATTGTTTCCAGCAGGACGCAGGAAAAAAGAGGCGGCAGAGGTGTACAGGAAAAAAAAAGAAAAAAAAGTGAAGCCAGAGCCCTCCAAAGGGCTACCCCGCAAGGGCCAGAACCCGCGGACTGGGAGACCCCCGCGGGGCGCGCGCCCACACCGGGGACCGCGGAGGAGGTCCCGTTCTGCAGGGCGGGGCCGCGGTGCTCAGCTGGCCGCGCGGACGGTGGAAACCTCAACCGAGCGGATCCAGGCGCCTCATTAAGGCATCCGGGTCTTAGGGAAACTTCCTAAGCAGGGACGCTACTATTGGCTCCTGCTACTGGTATGATGTCACCATCAACCAATCTGAAGTCAGTTGAGCCTCCCTGGCTAAGGAGTTGATTAAGGAGTTAATTAACTCTTCGTAAACCAAAGGAGCCTACAAAAACAGTACGCCTCCTCTTTTTTGGCTGCTCTTCGCCAGGGTAGGGGAGTGAGGAAGTGGAGTTGGAAATACACAGTGAGAACAGGTAGTGCCAGGTTTTGTAGATAACAGGTATAGATGCATGTTTTTAAGGTATAGAAGTAACATGTTTATTCAGAAAATTGTAGAAAGAATCACCCCAAGGTCCACCACCTCTTAGACATTTCGATGTAGTTCTTCCTGTACTTTTAAACCCAAAAGTGGGAGATTTTTATAGAAATTAACTCATGCTACATTTTCTTTGTAGCTTTTTAAATTCACTTGCTGTGAGGCTTTTCCTTTGCTATTAAATAATCTTCAAATGCATAGTATTTAATAGCTGCAAAACTTTTCAACTAAATGGACATTCCATAAGTGCACCAGTATATAAATCTGTGCTATCATTTTTACTGGCTTCAAGGAATTGTATTGTATGGATATATCACAATTTATTTTAATTTTTAAGATTTTATTTATTTACTCTTTTATTTGAGAGAGAGAGAGAGAAACAGCATGAGAGACGAAAGGGTCAGAGGGAGAAGCAGGCTTCCCGCTGAGCTGGGAGCCCCATGTGGGACTCGATCCCAGGATTCCGGGATCATGACCTGAGCCGAAGGCAGTCGCTCAACCAACTGAGTCACCCAGGCACCCTCACAATTTATTTTAAAAGTGCCCAGGCCACTGTTGAAAATACTGCTGCAGTGAACACTATTGTATATACATTGTATTGTAGGACCCTTGTCCAATGAATTCCTTAGGATAAATTCCTAGAAGTGAAACTCCTGTGTCAAACATTAAAATACATGTTCTCAAATTGCTTTCCAGAAATGTAAATAGTCTATGGGAGTGTCCAGTTCTTTACACCCTAAACAAACTTGGCTGTTTCCAATCTCTTACATCTTTCATAATCTAGTACAAAATGATAGCTCATGAATCTTTATTCATTTCCTTCATTATTAGTGATGTTGACCATGGTTTCACATATTCAATGGCTTTTTATATTTCTTTTCTGAATTATCTATCTTCTTTGACTATTTTTATATCAGGATATTTGTCTTTTTCTAATCCATTTGTAAGATCTCTAATTTCAACTTGACAGTATTTTCTTGAATCTTTTTTCATAGGGACATAGTGGGTTATAGTTTTCTCTTATTATGCTATTTTGTCAGGCTTTTGTTTCAGTGTTCAGGTACTTTTGTAGTGCATCTGGACAACTTTCTTCTTTTTTCTGTGCTGTGGAATAGTTTGTGTATTAAGTTCCTGGGAAGTTTAAAGAACCAGAGCCATTATTGAAGGTAATTTTTTGACTACTTAAAAAATATCTTACATAATTCTTAGTCAATTCAATTAATCTCTTCTTAATAAAATTTTTATTATTTTAGTTCAATTGAAGTTTTAAATAAAACTGTATTAAAATTTCTTTATCAAAAATTTAAAAATTAGTAGTATTCACTTGGGTACAAATGCAAAATTCAAAAGGAAGAAAGTACAAGGTAAGTTTCTCCCTCTTCTCTGTCCCCAACCATCTATGTCCTCTTCCCATAAGCAAGCACTATTCCTGGTTTATTATGGATCTTTCCAGAGATATACTAAAATAACAAAAGCACATCCTTCTTTTTAAACCACAAAATAGAAAATAGTCACAGACTGTAAATATCTTCATCTTGCATTTTTTTATGATTTTATTTATTTGTCAGAGAGAGAGAGAGAGAGAGGAGAGCACAGGCCAGGGGTAGGGGCAGAGAGAGAGGGAGAAGCAGGCTCCCCTCTGAGCAAGGAGCCCGATGCGGGATCATGACCTGAGCAGAAGGAAGATGCCAAACAGACTGAGCCACCCAGGCGTCCCTTCGTCTTGCTTTTTATAAATATATTTTGAAGATTTTTTCTTATCTAACACATAAGAGTTATGTCATTCTTTTAAGAGCTGTTATTGTCCCATTGTATGGAACTTATAATTTACTTACCTACATCATTTTTGAAAAAAATTAAGGTTATTTCTAATACTTGCTGTTACAAATGATGCTACAGTAACTATCCTTACAAGTAGCTATCGAATCTGTGAGTTGCTTCCTTTTATTAAGCAAGGTTAGCCCATTTGTAATAATTGGCATGACAGAGAAGCTTAGATTTAATTCTGTCATCAAATTTATATTATGATTTCTGTTTTTATTGCTTTTGAATTTTTATAATTTTTATGATTTTATATTATAATTAAAAAATTTTATAATGGTTATATTTTACTATGTATCTGTGTTTGTTCTTATGCATGTTTATGTTTCTTTTTGTAATTTGGAAGTATTTTATTTTAGGTCATTTAACTATAAACTTTATTTAAGCTGCTTTTATTCTTTGAAGTAAAAAAATGGGGCCTATATAATTTCTGCTGTTTGTAATTGTTGATGCTTTCTTTGTAGTTTTGTGTATAACCATTTTTAAAAATATTCTGTGTTCCATGTAGCGATTTTGAAAATGTTTCATAAATTCTTTGATGCCCCTCCTTTGGAGGGAGGGATCTATTCCCCTCTCTTTAAGTGTGTGCTGGACTCAGCAACTGATTTCTAAAATGGTAAAATGAAGCGGAAATGATGGCGTGTAACTTCGGAAAATAGATCATATAAAAACACTGTGACTTCCACCCTGGTTGCTCTCCCCCTGTTGGGTCACTTGCTCTTCTGTGTCTCCAGGACATTCCTGGAAGTAGATCCTCCAGCCCTGGTCAAACCTTCAGATGAGCACAGCCCTGGCTGACACATTACCTGCAACCCTTCGAGAGACCTAGAGCCAGAACCACCCAGCTCAGCCACTCCTGGGTTACTGACTCTCAGAAACTATGTCAGATAATAAATGTTTGTCATTTTAACTTTTGAAGTAATATTTTTCACAATAGGTAACTAATGCACACTATTCATTCTTCCTGTTGAATTCTATTTTATCTGACATAATACTGCTACTCCCATTTTATTTTATTTTTTAAAAATATTTTATTTATTTGAGAGAAAGAGAGAGAGAGAGAGCACATGAGCAGAGGGAGAAGCAGGCTCCCTGCTGAGCAGAGAGCCTGATGCGGGACTCAATCCCAGAACCTTGAGATCATGACCTGAGTCAAAGGCAGATGCTTAACCAACTGAGCCACCCAGGCGCCCTACTCGCATTTTATTTTTGTGTCCATTTGTCTAGTATGCATTGGTTCATCCTTTTAGTTTTAGCTTTCTGTGTCATTTTTTAAAGATATGTCTGCAGTAAAATAGTAAGATGAGACTTTTTTCAGATGTTGTTTTTAATAGAAAAATCTAAAATTTATTTTTACTGTCACTCTATCTTGTGTGTTTTATACTTCTTTGTTTTATTTTCTCCCCATATTTTGCTGTGTAAAGTGTATTTTCTTTGCATTTTTTTCTCTAGAAATTTGGTAAGTGCTTATGTTATTTATGGTTTTAGTAGCTATCGCCAGTTCTTTTTTTTTAAAGATTAATTTTATTTATTTAAATAATCTCTACACCCAGTGTGGGGTTTGAACTCACAACCCCAAAATCAAGAAAGAGTTGCACACTCCACTGACTGAGCCAGACAAGCACCCTGCTATCTTCAGTTCTATTAGAAAACATAACTAACACTGCCCACTCATTTTATGAAATTAGCATTACAGATCAACACCTGAAAGGGACATTATAAGATAGATAATTATAGACCAATTTCATTTATAACCAAAGATCCCAAACAAAAGTTCTAAACAAATAGTGAACCAAATCTTATTTAAAAAACAAAACAAAACAAAACAATATATATGTAAACAGAACTGGGTTATGTTTATTTCAGGAATTTATTTCATTCCTTGCTTTTAAAGTTTCAGAATCAGTCAATTATTTCCTCATATTAACAAGAGAAAACAGTATATGATCATATCAGTTGATGTGGAAAAATCATCTGGTAAAATTCAACAGCCATTTATTTAAAAATTCTTTGAAAACAGGGAACAGAAAAAAATTCTCAATCTAATAATGGGTATAAAAACTTAGAGGAAAAACATACTTAATGATGAAATGTTAAAAGCTTTTTTCTTGAAGTCAAGAACAAGACAAAGATGTCCACAATCACCACTTTTTTTTATTTTTAAGATTTTATTTATTTATTTGAGAGAGATTGAGTGAGAGCACATGCAGGGGGAGGAGCAGAGGGAGAGGCTCAGAAGGAAGAGGGAGAAGCAGACCCCTGCTGAGCAGGGAGCTCTAAGGGGGGATGGGGCAATCCCGGGACTCCAGGATCATGACCTGAGCTGAAGGCAGAGGCTTAGTCAACTGCGCCACCGAGGCACCTCACAATCACTTCTATTCAGTATCTTTTTGGAGGCCCTAGGCAGTGGGACAAGGCAAGGCAAAGAAATAAAAGGCATAAGGATTGAAAAGAAAAAATACAACTCAGTATTTGTAGATGGTACAATTATTTGTGTAGGTAAATCAAAACAATTTACACATAAATATTAATAAGTGAGTCTAGCAAGAAACTAGAATATGAAATTTAGCAAAAGCATTTTCAACAAAAGATTTTTTCAGTCAGGTTGAAAAATTAAATATTTAGGAATATAACAAAATGTTGAAAACTCTACACAGAAAATATAAAAAATTTTGAAACTTGAAAAAATAAATAAATCCATGTGATTAAAAAAAAGCATTTTGAAGAAATTGAAGATCTAAATAAATAACAAATATACCATGTTCGTGAATTGTAATATTCAATTGATATTGCTAGGATGTCAATTCTCCCCCAGTTGTTCTAAAGATGTGACACAATCCCAGTCAAAATTTCACATGATTTATAAAAATGTATTGGGTGGATTGTAGAGTCAAATGTAAAAAGCAAGTAATGCTTTCAAATGTGAAAGATAAAATAAGTAAATATATTTAAGACCTTGGTGTAGGGAAATAAACAAGCCACACACAAATATTTAACTATAATTAAGAGATTGATGAACTTGACTACATTAAGAAGTTTTGTTCATCAGAAGAAGTCATTAAGAAAATAATCATTCAAGCCACAAAGTAAGAGAAGATATTTGTAAAACATATAATCCAACAAAGGGCTGGAATTCAGAATATATGAAGAAGTAAAGATGGGCTCTAATGTAGATCTCGGTCTAAAACCCAGGCTAAAATGGAAAGAGAAAAGAAACATTTTCACTTGCCATATGTATTCTTTCGCAGTTCAGAGAACCAAATTCCTGAGGTAGCGTGGTTAGGAGGGAACCAGAACCCTTGTTCGTCACAGCTGGGAATTTTGCTTCTGCACTGAAGTGTCTTTGCTCTGCGTTTTGTGCAGCTGACCCCATCAGGAACAAGTGTGGCGGCTCGCCAGTCTCTAGGGTGGTGCACTGCTCTCTGCTTGTACAAGGGTAACTGGGAACAAGAATTATAAATGATGTGGGATGCCTGGGTGGCTCAGTTGGTTAAGCATCTGCCTTTGGCTCAGGGCATGATCCAAGGGTCCTGGGATCGAGTCCCACGTTGGGCTTCTTGCTCAGCGGGGAGCCTGCTTCTCCCTCTGCCACTCCTCCTGCTTGTGTTCCCTCTCTCTCTCTGTCAAATAAACAAAATCTTAAAAAAAAAAGAATTATAAATGACTTTAATATTCTAATTTTGTAAATCCATATTTTTAAAAAATACTATAATGAACATGTATTACTTTTAAAATTAGAAAACAAAATTCTGAGCCTTATAATAAAAAGTGCAGGGCGGCAGGGTGGCTGTACGATGATGTAAAATGAGGAGGACAGTAGAACCCCACCCGCACTCAAAATATCTCCTCTACATTCATACTTCCGTATCTGAAATTGTAGCATGTGCTTCCTATCATTTAAGAATTCCACTCTCCCTGTGGGTTCCCCTTTAAAAATTCTAGATTCATATTCAGCTCTTGTGTTAGCTGTTCTAAATCATCGTCTCTATCAGGTGCTTTGGGAAACACAGGGGTGAGAACAACTGTTTCCTAAGTCAGAGAAAGCCTCCCAGAAGGGATGGCAAGTGTGCTGGGATTTAAAAAATAGGAGCTAGCCAGACAGAGGGATGGTGGGAAGTCACCCCAGCCATGAAGAAGGACAGCGTATTCAAAGGTGAGTGGCTGGAAATTGTGTGGCACCTTTGGGGAGTCAACTGTATTTTGTTGCAGCTTGAAAGGAGCTCAGTGTGTAGGGTGTGTGTGTGTGTGTGTGTGTGTGTGTGTGTGTGTGTGTGTGTGTGTGCGCGTGTGCGCGCGCGCCAGGGGTGAGGGGCAGGAGGGGAGAGTGGTGTGCATGGAAGGCCTTGGGGATGCACAGAGAGGTTTGGATTTTGTCCTGCAGGTGCTGGGGAACCACTGAAGGTTTTAAAGGAAGGACAAGGTATGACCAGGAGCAGGTTTCCCCTTTTTCTCTTCCCCCAGCCCCTAGCCCAGTGAGGTTATTCTCTGTATGAGGACAGAATGACAATAGTAGCTTGACTTCCACAGCCATGATGCTCATTACTTAAGGAATTACAGCCACTCATGGGCCTTGGAGTCATCCCCGGGGAACTGAGGGCATCACAGGAGTCCTCAGAGTCTCAGCAGCCAGGATGATGTCATGCTTTCTGTGACTTGAGTCCTCCTTCCCCCGGGGACAGGGTTCACTGTCCCTTACAAGTAAGCCTCTCCCCAGCTGGAGTGCATGCCCACAGGCTGAAGAAGGCCCAGGATGGTGAGCTGAGTCTCAGGCTGAGGTAAATGCCCAGAGGTGGCTTGTGATGTGTTTTGAATATTAAACATGGTGTTGACAGTGGCTTCTGATCTCTCCATTTCTAGATCAGCTCTGTTAGGGACATGACGAAGTGACACCCTGGTAATGAGTCCTTCTGTGCAAGACCTCTGAGAAGGGTTCTATTCCCTTTGGCCTGTCAGACTCCCCTGGGTACTCCTCTGCAGTCTTCCCCAGAATCCGTGAAGGTGGGCCTTCAATTATGACAGATTCTAACGGTTCATCTGGGGGGATAGTTGTTTGGAACTTGAAACACATAACCCGTCAAGTAGTGAAACTTTGCTTCTGTTGCCTTAGAGTGAATCCATCTACTGCTCTGTCCCCAAAACCTTCCTCCTTCTCTGCTTCCCTCTTCCTGGGATGTTCCTGGTACATCTGGGGCTCACGGCCTGCTGGATTGATCCCCAATACCTGTACATGTGTTTTGTTGAAGTGTACCACCCAGCCAAAGGCAAGAAGGGAGCAGACAGAGACAGTCAACTGTCTTCCTTCTTTCTTCTCTCTGGACTCCTTAAGAGCCACAGTGAGGGGAGCCTGGGTGGCTCAGTTGGTTAAGCGACCGATTCTTGATTTCAGCTCAGGTCATGATCTCAGGGTCTTGGGATCGGGCCCGGCATAGGGCTCTGCACTCAGCACGGAGTCTGCTTGTCCCTCTCCCTCTGCCCCTCCTCCTCCTCCCCTCACTCAAATAAACAAATAAAATATTAAAAAAAAAAAAAAGAGCCACAGTGATAGCCCTGGGAAGGGGCCTTAGATGTGACCCAGCTCAACCCTGTCATCTTACAGGCTGGGAGCTTGAATCCCCACTTCCTTTCTCCCTCCCAGAGAACAGCTACAAACCCCTTGCATCAAGTGCTGTGACCAAGTTCTTGTGCAAAGATCCGGATTTCCGAGGTCAGTTCATTCCTTGCCAATCGTTCATGGTTTATTCATGCCTTCCTTAATCCCATTGTTGTTGAGACCCTGCCAGCAAGTGAGACGCACTGAGGATAACAAGTTCATCAGTCCTTGCCCTCAAGAAGCTCACAGTCTAATGCAGAGACAGGGAAGTAAAATACATTGTGAACATTTAGTGTCAACATTCTGCTTGAGACCAGAGAGGAGTAGGGGGAATGGGGAAGGCGGGTGGGGGGTGGTCCTAAGGGGGAAGGAAGGATGAGCAGGAGAGGGTGGCCTGGAAGAATGGGGTCACTACCTGAACTATCTGGATTGTGAGCCACTTGAAGCCGTTTGGATTTGTGGATTTTGTTTCCATAATATCAACCTACACAAAACATTTGGTGCAGCACAGAGTCTTGGAGCCAGAAAACCTTGGCTCATCGTCTGGCTCCTCTATGTAGCAATGTGATCTTGGCCAAGTTAGTTAACCTCCTTGAGATCATTTATCTGTAAAATGATAATAGCCACTCCTGCCATATAGTTTTATTCTGAAAATTAAATGAGATAATCTATGGCAAGAGCTTAGCAGAGTACCCAACCCATGTAGGAATCAGTGCATAGCAATGTTGCTGGTATTGTTTCAGGCTGGGACTCCAAGGAAATAGGGCCAAAATACCCTGGCATTCTAAGATGAGGAGGAGGAACCCAAATGAAAGTTAAAGTAAAGGGGACCCACACCTTGTTTTGCCAGCCTCAGCTCACCACCCTCTTCCAACCTGTAAGAGAAGTCGGGAAACAAAAGGGTAGGGCGGAGTTGGAGGATTTCTTTGAGGAGTGTTGCTGGGATGCTGTGGGTTCCACCCTGCTTTCCAATCCCTCCAGCTCCCCCCCCCCACATGCTTCCCCCACCACGGAGAATGAAAGATGTGCCTTTCTCTTATCCCAAGACCAAGGAAAGGAATTTCTCGGGGACCACCTGGAGTACTTCCTACGGTGGGCTGGCGTCTCAGGAATGCTTGCAGAATCAGACTGGGAGGGTCTGTGCCTGGTGGATATCTCTGATGGCAGAGGAGAGAGGCTGCTGCATCAGGGACAGCCTGAACCCACAGGCTTGTCAGAACAAAGTGCAGGCGAGAAGCTCCTGAGCGTCTGATGTGGCCTGTGTGATGAGCTTCCTGGAGTTATCTTAGATTCCACCCAAGAGGGCCGCCTCGAGGGGAGAGGGGCCCTAACCCAGAGAAGCTGATGTGTACCTCCCCGCCCAGGGGCTGCTAGAGCAAGCAGTTACAGAGGCACCCAAGCACCCACCAGAAGAGAGCTGCAAGCAAGAAAGGCCAGAAGTGGGGGTGGGGGCTCTTTGAAGAACCCTCCAGAGTGCTCCAAAGGAAAAAGTCAGCTCTGAACACCTGTGAGGCCCAGAGAAGATCCACTTCATCATCATGACTGAGGCATCCTCAGAAGACCCTTCTCCCCCCATAACCCCCCCACCCGCATTCTGGCAAGAGAGGAAAAAAGGAAGGCAGAGCCCTGGAGAGGAGCTCACCCCAGCCCCAAACACCCCCAGGATGGACAGAGACAGAGGTGGTAACTTCTAGCAAAGTTGGAGATCTTTATGGGCCGTGCTAATTTTTTTTTTTAAGTGGGTTCCACGCCCAGCATAGAGCCCAACGCCAGACCCAAACTCACAACCCTCAGATCAAGACCTGAGCTGAGATCAAGAGTCATGCTTAACCAACTGAGCCACCCAGGTGCCCCGGGACATAACCAAGTCTTGAATTGAGGCTGCTTTAAGGAACTGAGAAGAGTGAGAAGAAATAAGATAGTCCTGGGTTTTCATCCAGGAACATTGGTTGCCTGTTATAAATTGTTTGTTCAATTGCATTTTGATTTTACTCTTATAGTTCTCTGAATACACCACTCAGGAAAGCCGGTGCCTTATCTGTGCTGATCTCTCAGCCTGGAATGCCCTCCCCACCCCTGCCCTCCATCCTGTTCCCTCATCCAAACACGAGCCCATCACCATCTCCTTGAGAGAGTCTCTCTCAACCTGCCCTGTTCCTGCTTTCCTTTGTAGAGGGAGAAGGGGCAAACCTGTTTGTTTGCAGGAGGACAAACCCACCAATGCCCCGGCTTCGGGGGAAGATGCTATTCTTCATAATAATTCTTCTTGCCATTACTGCACAGTGTTGTTGTTGTTGCTTAAACAGATTTACTGAGGTATGATTTACCAACAATAGAATAAACTCATTTTAAGTTCAGTGAGTTTTGACAAATACATAAACCCATGCCCCTCACTATCACAGTCAAGATATGGAATATCTCTGTCACCCCAAATTTCCCTTGTCCCTTCCCCAGGTGACCTCCACCGCTGCCCAGCCCCAGGCAACCCCGATCTGCTTTCTATCTCTTCAGATGAGATTTGTCTTTCCTAGAGCTTCATATAAATGAAATTGTACATGACAGCTCAAGTTTAATCAAGAAAAATCTGTCTGCATAAGAAAAAGCCAATTTCTTTCTAGAAAATAAGAAAGTCAGTTTAAAATGTGAGTTGTTTCCAAACCAATATTTATTCTCTCTGGAAAGTAAACACATTGGAATATGATCTTTCTGATTATATTTTCCAATTAGCTCAAAATCTCTATCTTCCTTCTCCCATTGCCCCTCCTCCAATTTATGTTTCCATTTTCCTTTGATGTCTTGATGTCCATATTTTGCTAGAATATAAAAATGTTATTGGCATTCTGCTTATGGGTATTTCTAATTTCCTTGGATTTGGATACAAATTGATTTTTCATGGGCTCATACATCTTCAAGATTACTTTGCTTGAATTTGGACTATTCATTGATGGAATATATTTTTGAAGACATTGAACAGATTCTAAACTACATGAATGAAATTTACCATGGCTTTTTGTTATTGTGCAGGATTGTATGTATTTCTTCCTTTTCTGCCTTTCAAGAAAGGCAGTCTTCCAAGTCCCTACTGTCCCTTAAACCTAAATTCTGTAGGGGAGGTACTAGTTGCCAGCCCACCCTCCCAGCTCCCAGCTCCCAGCTCCCATCCTCTCTGCGTTCTTGAAGGGGGCCAGGAGGGAATCTTCCAAGATGACCCCAGAGGTGATTCCATCTCCTGGTTCCAGCACTTTCCAAGCACAGACAAGCATGCAGCAGGTGAAACTGGATGCCTGACTGCTATAGCCCCTCGCCTCCCAGCCCCCAGCCCTCCTGACAGCCTGTGTTAGAGGTGCATCTCTTAGTTCCCTGCTGTGACACCAGAGGAGGCATCCCTCCAAGGGGTTCAGCCCCTGGGAGTCCTGCACTGGGGGAAGAAATAACTCTAGTGCTAGTGAGGGGCCATGAAATGCAAAAAGCAAATATTCTCTTGTCCCCAGCTTTTTTTCTTTTTTGCCTAATCCAATGTAACTGTTCTGCCATTGGCAATTACGTTTTTGTTCGAAGACCTTTTTGCGATGAGCACAATGTTGCTGTTTTATGATTGGTCACTAACCCTGGTGGAGTACTCATGTGGAATGCCTGCTCAGCTCTCCACGATGCCACACTCTGAGAACAGAACCCATGCAGATCCATACTATGCAACCCAGCCCCTGGACCATCCTTGACATCAGACATGCACACCTGATTGAAACTGGGCCAGTTGGATTCTCTTGCCTGGGTATCTGAAATTGGGATTGAAAGAGGGGTTCGTCTGTCTCTCACCTTAAGAAACATGGGATGGCCAGTGCTCAGAAGGCAGAGTCTGTCATGGAGATGGAAGGAAATAGCCTTGTAGACGGATGCAGATGTGGACCTGAGTGGGCATAGAGTGCTGGGGGCAGGAGGCCCACCCACATACAGAAAGGGGAGGCAGGGAGAGAGGGACAGAGACACAGAGGGAGGGAGAAAGGGAGAGAAGAGGGAGGCAGGAGGAGGGAGGGAGAGAAGGAGAGGGCGGGAAAGAGAGAGGGAGGCGGAAGTCTGCTCAGATTCTGTTGGCTTCCAGTTCCAAGTTCTAGCCCAGCTGTCCTTTTGTGTTGGTTTCCATGTGATATTCCTGTAAACTTGAATGAACTTCCTGTTTATGCATGAGGTGACTTGGAGTAGTTTCCTGTTCACTTGCAACCAAAAGACTCTGAAAAAGATGCAACCCGGTATCAGGAAACAAAGTGGCCCACAACCACCGCCAAAGTGGGCCGTTGTGGAGCTTGGAAACCATAAGGATCCCACCAACCCCGGGCCGGGGAGGAATATTAGTGGAGCATAGACTGAAACAGCTGGTGAAGTTAGGGTCACCGTTTTGCGGTCATGGACAATTTTCCTCCTGAGGCTGAGGCTTTAGCAGGCTTGAAAGGGCACGTTGAAGGACGTCCGACTGCGCTGGCTCCTCCCTGGGACCTCAGTAATGGGCATGGAGACATGAGCCAGTGTGTGGCTGCCCTGTTTACAGGGGAGGGGGGGAAACAGTTCAGTTAGGTAGCTGTGCTCCCGGGAGTCCTTCCTGCTGATGGGAGAGGCGCCGAGACCACCTGAGCCCACTCTTGAAGTGGACTTCCTGAGGTGTAGCACTTAATACTCTGCAGCGACCGACATCCGGAACTAAATGCGGTGCACCAAATTTGAAACAGTGAGGTCCTGGCACTTGGAAAGGGGACACCTGGGACATGCCAGGGGCGTTGGGGAACCCTGATCTTCCGATACTCTCTCCAAGTCGGTCTGCTGTGTCCTTGGGCTGGGCAGAGGTGCTGAAGCCTGCCACTGGGAGGCACACTTTAGGACCAGGTTTGGGAGGTTCCACTGGGCTGATGAGGTAAAACAGACTGTCCGCACTGCCCTCTACACCCTAAGAAGAAAAAACTAAACAGAGACCCCAGGCACAGCCCTCAGGGGTCCTTCGAAGAAACTGAAGGCCCCCAGACATGGCACGCCTCTGGCTGTTCAGTTTAGCAAGCTGTCTAGAAAAGGCTTCCAGCAAATCGAGTCTCCCTAAATTAAATCAGTAAGCCGCCAATTGAGGTTTTATAGGCATTATGCTGCCAGGAAAACCTCACGGGGTCTTTAGAGCAACACAAATCCATTCCGCAGGGCTTCTCGGTCCCTGAGGCAAGCCCAGGTCCATGCTCAGAGGCTGCCGGCTCCATTCAGAAGGCCTTCACGCCCCACAGCCAGTTCCTGTCCATTGTCCCCCCCCCCCCCCCAGGGGTGCTTCTCGAGGGCTCCTGACAAGGCCATGTCCTCAAGGGGCAGAACGTAGAGTGGCCCCACTGGATAAACCAGGGGCCCGCAGGAGTCAGGATGTGATGGCCATGGCCTTGTCAGATATCCAGTGATATCTGTAAAGCATACCAGCTTCACCAGAAGGCATGGGGTCCTTCATGGCTGTGAAGCAGCCACACGCATGGAAGGAGCAGAGACAGTAGTCTACAAAGGAGGAAGTGGCTTTGTGGAGAGGGGAGAGAGACCGAGACAGAAACACAGAGAGAAAGTAATTCTAGATCAGGAGGAAGTTGCAAGGGTAGTACAGAGAAGTCTCATGGACCCCTCACTGTTTCCCCCATGGTTACAATTTACATAACTGTAGTACAACATTGAACCAGGAAATTGACATTGCTATAATGTGTGCCATTTTATCACCTCTGTAGATCTGCGGTCAAGATACAGGCCAGGTCCATCCCGTAAACATCTTCTTATTGCCACCCTTGTGTAGTCACCCCTCCTCCCACCGTTCCTAATCCCCCGCAGCTACCAGTCTGTTCTTCACCTCTCTAATTTTGTCATTTTGAGAATATTCTACAAGTGGAATCAGACAGTCTGTAACCTTTTGAGACTGTTTTTTTTTTTTTTTTTTACTCAGCATAATTCTTTGGGATACATCCACGTTGTTATGAATATCAGTTGTGCATCCACTGTTACTGCGGATTAGTATTCCCTGGCATGGGTGTATTACTTTTGTTTAACCAGTCACCTCTCCAAGGACATTTTGGTTGTCTACAGTTTAGGGTTATTACAAATAAAGCTGCTATGAGCATTTGTGTACTACCTGTTTTTTTGTGAACATGTTTTCATTTCTCTGGGAATAATGCCCAGGAGTGCAATTGCTGGGTTGTATGGTGAGTGTTTTGTTTTTTTAAAAGAAATTAATAGACTCCTTTCTGGAGTGGCTGTGCCATTTTGCCTTCACATCAGCTATGTATGAGAGTTCCAGTTTCTCTTCATCATCACCAGCATTTGATAGTGTCATTTTTTATTTTACTTGTTCTAGTCTCATTGTGGTCTTAAATTGCATCTCCCTTATCGCTAGTAACATTAAACGTTTTTGCATGTGTATATTCATTGTCTGTATATTCTAGTTGATGAAATGTCTCCTCATATCTTTTGCCCATTTTCTTTATTTTCCCTTGGCAATCATCTATTTATTACTACTCCCAAATTTCAACAATCATCTCATTAAGCTTATTTGTAAAACACTGATATATGACGGGGAGTGAGGTGGGGAGGGAGAGGCTACCCCCTTCTTTCATGTCTACAGAGAAAGCTCTTTTTGGATGACAATCCCATGTGCAGGTCTGAGCATAAGCATGTTGACTCTTAGTCTTAGCAATAACTTGGGGAAAAAAGGAAGAACTCATCTTTTTTTTTTAAGATTTATTTATTTATTTTGAGAGAGAGATAGAGAGCGTGTGCACACATGTGCGAGTGAGAGTGCATGTGGGGGGGAGGGTCAGAGGGGGAAGGAGAAAATCTCAAACAGACTCCCCCCCCCGAGGAGGCTCCATCGAAGGGCTCCATCGAAGGACCCTGAGATTATGACCTGAGCCGAAGGCAGCCGCTAACTGAGTCACCTAGGTGCCCCAGGAAGAACTCATTTTTAAAATCATTTTACTGTCTTTTGTACCACAGTCACATTTAAGCTGGCAGAACCGCTTCCAGGACGGACGGGGCAGAGACCTGTCATGCAAGGAAAAGTGAAGGTTTTTATAAAGCTTGTGGAGAGAAGTGCCGCGGTCACACAAGGATGGCTGCAGCAGTCTCAGGGGACGGTGTCAGGGTGCGCGAGTGGGCAGCACGCTACAGGGTAGTTGGCCCACATGTGTTGCCCCAAGGCCACCGTAATCAGGGCAATCTCCCACGTTTCTCAAGGGCAATCTCCTCATGTGTCTGGGAAGCAGGTCACTTGTAACACAGATGTACATGGAGTGGGGTAATACTTGCGCAGAATAAATTCTACAAGTTCCCAGGCAGGTTCTACCAATCTCTTCTGTGACAAATCATTGCGGAATTATGATTCTGCAAAGGAAATCCCATAAATGGACACCCAAGAAAATTTTACAACCTGCGCAATTCCTAGACCAAAACAATAAAGAGCCACCCATACCGAACTTACGCACCTCGAGTTCAGATGCTCAGCCCGAGGGCTTCTGAACGCAGCTGAGCAGGAAAGACTATCTGAACAAAAGAGTTCTGTGCTTTTGTCCAGCCAGCAGATTAGCGGGCTCCCGTCCTCTCTCCAGCTACACTCCTCTGCGCCAAGTCCTGCTCAGATTTTTCCTGGAGAATCTTTTTCTTCTTCTGTATTTTCTTTAACCTGTAGAAGTCTCACTCCCTCGCATCCAGCTCTGTGATGATACAAGCAAGGGTGCGTCCAATCCGGGGAAGGATAACATGTTCAGTGGTATTTACACGCCTGTGGGTTATCTTAACAGCTTCATCCAAAGTAACAAAGGAAGTCTGCAGCGAAGCTACTCCTACTGCTTTGGCATTATTCCTCTTTAATTCAGAGGCATCGTCCCCACCTCTGGCTAAACCAGTCAGTTTGTAACTGTCAGTTCCTTCATGGTTATGTTCAAATACTGGCAAATATCACCTGCGGCATTATCCTCGCCGGAAACTCCACTTAGCCTTCACTTACACTGTAGATAACTGTGGTGCCCAAGTCCCCTCGGACTGTGAACGTGGCCTCGGCAAGTAAGGGCAGCTTCTCTCATCACATTTTGATCTCTGTTATTTTCTTCAGGGTCTGGCGAAATCAGGGAGTTAAGGCATCATATTGTTTCTTCGGGAGGTTTTGACCTGTCTTGCTCCTTTTAATGGAGCCTTTGCAATGGTCTGTGCCACCTGCCAGGGAGAGGTCTCACTTGGGTCTTTGCCCACATTCTGAAGGTGACTATTTGGCTCGGGTCCCCTGCAACAGTCTCAGCCACAGCGCCTTCCTCTGGGAGGAGGATGCTCGTTGTGCCCATTCTCTAATGTGTGTGTGTGTGTGTGTGTGTGTTCAGTTTTGATAGAAATGCTCCTGTTTTGTTAAGTTTGAAACCGGCTTCTGTTACTTGCAAACTCACAGGTAGTCTACTTTTGAATTCAACAGAAATAAAAGCTGACGTTTATTGAGCACATACTTTGCATCAGGCACTGTTCTAAGTGACTTACAGGTTGTAGTCCCCCAGATATGTGTTGTTTTTATAAACATCATATGTTGTTCTAAATATTAACCATCATTACAATTTAGTTTACAAATCCACTTAACAGCATAAATAAACAGGTTCAGCAATCCAACCTTGCCTAGATTTGAATTGGCTAAGTTTTATTTGTGTTTCGGTTGATTGAAAAAAATCTAAGCTGTTGGTGTCACAAGCGTTCATGAATCACGGGAGCCAGTCCTCAAGTGAGATAGCATGGCTCACGTTTTTAAAAATTACGTAGTATGCATGTTTTTATTTGTTTTAGGTAAATGTCTGACAGTATTCAATTCAATAAATTCTATAGAAGAGATCTCCCAAACTTCAGTCTCCCCCTAAAATAAAGGCAGAAAATAAAAGCTCATTTAAGACACACAGTTTTTAAACATTGCATTGGCATGAGGGCAGCAGCCTGCACGGGCAGTGACCAGATATTCTGAATTCTTGTGTGAGGCAAGGACCATTATTTCCTGAAGTTTGGAAAGCGACCAGAAGTTTGTTGAGGGTCCCCA
The DNA here is from genome assembly GCF_009762305.2 of Zalophus californianus. Lineage (NCBI taxonomy): Eukaryota > Metazoa > Chordata > Mammalia > Carnivora > Otariidae > Zalophus > Zalophus californianus. The sequence continues at coordinate 153,950,169 of NC_045596.1, forward strand.
AGGTGACTGTGCTGCTGGCCTTATAATAGAACTACATCTGTGACAGGCAGAGCCCCTTTGGGGCCTGGGCACTGTCCTCTGGTTCCCGGGGGGCTGTGAGCTTGAGTTATGGGTGAGTCGAGTCATTGAACAGGGACTGCCCTTACATGCCTGGCTTCTGGAAAATCAGTCCTTTATGCTGCAACTTCTTTCCACCCTTTGACATCGACAGGAAGATGTGGAGCCCCCTTTCCCACATCATAGTCATGTTTCCACCCTGGGAAGAGGTAGATGACTGGAGTCCCACAGGGTAGCCAGGCAGCAGGCGTGGATTCAGTGAATGGCCTCCCGCGCCCATTGCCACGGTGCACCCTGAGCTGTGGAAAGTGGCAGTCAGCAGAGCGACATCGCCGATCTGCTCCTCACGGGCCCTGTGTCCCTTTGACTAATGTCCAGCTGCTATATTTAGATGGACTGATCACAGGCAGCTGGCTCTCCCACAGCCGATGCAGCGGGCCCAGGGTTGGCCTCTGTTCACCCACCTTCCTCAGCGGAGCTCAAGACAGCTTTGGACATTGACGTGCAAGGAACGCTCAGTCCATCTCCTTCCCCTCCATCTGTTCCCTGGTGGCGACCCCACCCCTCTTCACCTCTGGGCTTTGACCTTGGTGATTGCTCTCCTCACTCTTTAACCTTTGGACTCAATGCTTGACACTTTTTCCTAAAATAACTGTATTTCTTTCTCTGTTCCTTTTCCCGTTCTCTGTTCCTATTTCTTTCGCTGTTCCACCGTACTGCCTTATGCCATCTTGGGGAAGCTCTGGGACTCTCCCATCTGGGTAAGGCTGGGCGGGCAGAGCTGTATGTGGCTCGCCTACTCTCCGTCTTCCCGATATTAGCCCCCACCAATTCAAATCTAGGTCTCACCACTTAATGGGAGGCTGTGTGCAAGTTACCTGGACCATTTGACTCTGTTTCTTGTATAAATGGGGTCTTGAGTCCCTTTCTCACAGGCTGTAGTGAGATTTACTGACTACACACACACACAGTCCTTCACTGTGTAATACTCAGATACTAGCTAAATAACTCTAGAAATAAGGCAGCTTTCTGTATTTCCCTTTCCCCCCACCTTGGTCTCTGCTCCCAGGTTGTGATGTCCTGTCCTCCTGCCTCAGGCCTCCTCCCGAATTGGTCAGTAAAAGGGACTCAGACAGAGTGCTCCCCTCCCCTGGTAGCAGAGAATCTCTCATTGGCTGCCATCACCATGGCAACTCACTGTCTCCTCCCCTTTCCCCCCTTCCCCCTTTTCCAGAGCAGCCGATTGTGGAGTTCCAGACTTCTCAGCGCTGGGAGGGAGGAGGAAAGAAAAGATGGGGGGGAGGGGAGAGAGGCTCCCTTGACTGCAAAGGCGGCCACGTGGTTCAGGTTCGCTTGGATTCCTGAGACCAGCCTGGCCCGCAGTGTGGCCTCTACTATCTCTGCGCATTCAGGCAACCATTTAGATATCCCTAGGCACTCCTGATTCCCTTTGAATTGGGCCAGCTTGGGACCTGAGGGTCCTGGGTTCGTGGCATGTGGCATGCATGATAGGCATGTTATTCCAACCGAAGAAGGGTTTTCGCACCACTGCCTTTGCAACGCTGCTGGGGGTTACACGACAGGACCAGTGGGAGCGAGCTTTGTGAACTCCAAAGGCTGTCAGGGGTCATTCATTATTCCGGTCACCCCCACCCCCACCCTGTGTGGTGGCCAGAGCGGGGCTACAAAATGGGTGCTTTCCTCTCCTTTCCTGATGAGCGGGGCGGGGGGGGGGGCGGTTGGAGTTGGAGATATAAGTCCACGTGGGGCCCCCAGAGAACAGCACAGGGCACTGGGCAGGGAGCCGCCAACCAGTGGGTCCCAGCTGTGTGGTCCGTGCCAGGGCCCGAGAACCTGCTTCCTCCCCCGAGACGCTTGCAGAGCGGATACACCACAGGGCTTCTACGTGCACAAATGGTGATGTGCACCTGCTCTTAGTGCTTGCGATTCAAAAATGATTTAAAAGCATGGCCTGAAGAAAGGTAACTTTTGTCTGTTCTTTGTCAGCAGGGCGGTGGTGGTAGAGGGTGGGGGGTCAGTGACATTGATGGTGGTAGAGCAGACCTGCCATAGAAAGGGTGAGGGGAGGACATCCTGACACCTGCTACAATGAAGATGAGCCTTGAGGATATGATGCGAAGTGAAGTAAGCCAGAAACAAAAGGACAAATACTATATGATCCTAAATACATGAGGTAATACATGAGGTAATGAATTTGCTACAAGAGGCAAATTCATTGGGACAAAAAGATTAGAGGTCACCAGGAGCGGGGGTGGGGGGGGAGGGGGAGAGGGAGAGGGGAGTTACTGTTTTACAGGGACAGGGTTTCAATTTGGGAAGAAGAAGGAGTTCTGGAGAATGCTGATGGCTGCACAAAATCGTGAATGTGCTTAATGCCATCGAAGTGTATACAGAGAAATGGGTAAAGTGGTAAGTTTGGTGTTTTGTGTATTTTACCACAGTAAAAGAAATCCACCCCCCTCCCCAGAGAAAGGAGGTGAGGTGAGGCAGGGTGCTGGGGCGCTGCCATGGGAGTGCGGGGCTGGAGAACACACTCAGTGAGGCTTTGATGGGAGAGGCATTTTAGAAAAGGGGTCTTGTTTGACCGGCTGCCTGGCCCTGCCACTTCCCGTGGACCGGCTGGCTGAGAAGGTGACATCAGGGGTTTCCTGCCCTCATTTCCTGAGGGAACTAGGGAAGCCACCATGTATGACCCGTCCCCTACCTGTCCCCTCCCCTCGGGGGTCCATCTGTTTTAGGAATCACCAGGGTAGTGATGCTCCTCAGCTTCAGTCATGCTCTTCTTCCCTCTGGACGGCCCAGGGAAGGTTGAGTGGCCTGTGAGGACCCATCAGCGCTAGTCAGTCAAGTTGCCACAGGAGAGGCGTGGCCAACATCGCAGCCAGGTGGCAAGGGGGAACCCCTGCTCTCCTGGGACCCATGGGCCACGCCCTCACGAGCTCCAAGGCCTGGGGTGTCTGCAGCCCCTCCTTGCCTTCTGAGTCACCGTTCAAACCCAGCAGCCCTTCCGACAGCAGCTGGAAACAGGCACCAAGCCCTCCGGAAGCTATTTTTGGGGTTCATCTGTTCTTTCTGATTTCTCCTCTAGATTCCATATTTTCCCACCCCCAGATCTGAAAGAGCTAAAGATTCTGGAATTCATTCACCATTCCCCCTCTCCAGGTGCTCTCCCTCGCTGGACAGCTCAGCTTGCAAGCGGTGCCTTCACCCCCACCTTCCTGTACCACTGCCCCCTTCTTTTCTGGATCCCCACCCTCACCCTCTGGCCCCCAGCTCTGCAGGCGGCATGGAGAGCAGGCTATTTGTCTGACATCATCCTCCACTCCCCGGCCTGCTAAGAGTTACTCACTCAGGCAATCCCTGCTCCGCCAGAGGAGGCTGTCCAATTGCCAAGCAACCCACTGCTGGCCAATCACAGAGCTCAGAGGTGATGTCATGGCCAGAGCGAGCAGCGGTGCTGATGTGGGGAGAAGCCCAGGGTACCACTAATTGAGGGAGTGAGGAAGGGAGCAGCTCGCCTCGAACGGGACCGCAGGTAAGTAGGAATGAAATGCAAATTATTTGAGGCTTTTCAGACAAAAGAGAAAAAAAATCAGCAGCGGCAGGGAGGAGAAGTGAGGGGTCTGGTACCATTTGTGTCGCCTTTTGGTGTCACTGGATCAATTAAACTTTGTCAAATCCTGGGGGAAACGGGGTGATGTGAAAAGAATGGGGCTATCCCAAGGGGTGAGGACGGGATAGAGGCAGTCCTTCTATTCCAGAGCTCAGGAGAGAGAGAGGCAGGCGGGAATTGCCAGGGTTTCTTTCAGGTCGGATATCCACGGTGAGTTTTTTCTGCATAAAAATGTTCTGTTGCTCAGGCAGAATGGTTTTGTTCAAAGTCTGGCTTCGCCTGAGCTGGCTCTGATGCCCAGACCCGTTTCAAGCTAGCAGCTGCCCTGGGTTTTACCTTTCCTTTCTCGACCACAGTTTTCCTTGGCTCCTTTCCTTTCTCCTCTGTCTGCACTGGGTTACTTTTTGCTCCTGGTTCTGAGGCTACAATGAGATCACCACCTCTTCCTCGCCCCGCCCCGCCCCTCCCTGGGGTCAACCTGCTCCTACCTGGGCAGGGCCAGTGGGCTGTCAGGCTGCAAACTGCGGGAAGCCACAACTGCCACGCCCTGGTCCCCGCGGGTGGCCGAGCCGGCCCCTCCTCGCTCAGCCCACTGCCCTCGCCAGGAGTTTAGGGATTGCTCTCTTCTCATCCAGGGGGCCACCACCGGGGATTTGCTGTCCAGTGGCCAGTTCTGTCCCCACGTGGTGGTGCTGTCTTTGTCTCATTCCTCCCAGGAAGACACAGTCAGGTGTGGAGGAGTCCCATTGTCCTGAAAAAAAAAAAAGGCAGGTCCCCTGAACCCCTTGGGGGGGGTCAGAAATATTGAGGCAGCCCAGGTCAGAACCCCCTGGGCAAGGATACCCCTGTGTCTCAAGACCAAGAGAACACATTGGGAGGGGATGGCCAGCGGTGGCCTGCTGGAGTTCTGCGGGGTGGGTGACAGGTTGAGAAGGAATGTGGGAGAATCTGTCTCTACTGAGGCTGAGGCCCCCTCTAGGGGGAGGAAACCTCTCCCAAAGGCAGGGTGCCAGGGGGAATGAGATCATCCATCAGATGAGGAGATAATCATAGTGCTGGAGCGAGAGGTGAGGAGGCAGAGAGGCAAGGTCTGATTAGCAGCTCCACCGAACGAAGCTAGAGCCTCCAGAGACCCTACCTTGTCCTCTAGGGCCAGCCAGCACCCTCTCCTCAGCTTGCTCTGAGCCTCCACCTTGCTGCTAGGAACTGTGCTTGCACCCTCCTTGAAACCCACTCATCACCAGTGCCAGAGCACCTGTCAGCAGGTCCCAGCCCTTCTGGGATCCCCAGCTCCACCCAGGCCGCTCCTGGAACAGGTTTGGAGTGGACAAGGATCCTTAACTGCTAGATGGATCCACCAAGAGCATTGTAGGGAGTGAGCTCCCCATCACCGAGGGCATTCAAGCAGATGTTGGCTGACTACTTGCAGGGTGGCTGTAGAGATTTCTGCATTGTGTTGGAGACTGGGTCTTGGTTAGTGTTTTTCAAACTGCAGATTGAGATCCAATAGTGTATTGTGAAATCCAATTAGTGGGTTGTAACTGGTATTTTTTTCAAATAAAATGGGATAAAATAGAGTAGAAAAAAAGTCAAAACACAGCCCATATAGTGGAGTGAATGTTTCCTCTACCTTTTTTTAGTTATGTATTTTCTGTTATATAAATATTTATAAATCTAATGTTTATATTTATAAACATATTTTAGAAATATTATTACATGTATAAATAAATACAATATATTTATGTTTATATTTCAGTTACATGTACATTTGTGTGTATGTATGTAGACGTATCAGTGACTATACATATGTGTGTATGTCAGTATTATGACATGTACATACTGGATCATGATACAAAATGCAGTTCTTTATTGTTGGTCCTAGTAAGAAAAAAAACACTGGCTAAGTGACCCTTATGACCTTTTCTAAGACTGTAAACCTGTGGATAACTCTTACTAGACTATGAACTTCTTTTTAAAAATTTTTAATTTTTAATTGTGGTAAAATACACATAACATGAAATTTACCATTTTAACCATTTTATAGTGCACAGTTCAGTGCTTTAGCTATATTCACATTGTTGGGCAACCATCACCACCATCCATCCCCAGAACTTTTTTCATCTCTCCAAACTGAAACTCTGTCCCTGTTGAACACTAACTCTCCATTCCCTCTCCCTCCAGCCCCTGGCAACCCCCATTCTATTTTCTGTCTCTGTGAATTTGACTACTCTAGATACCTTATATAAGTGAAATCATATAGCCTTTGTCTTTTTATGACTGGCTTCTTTCACTTAGCATAATGTCCTCAAGATTCATCCATATCATAGACTATGAACTTCTTTCAAAGAGAACTGTCGTGTTCAGACACATCCCAATGACCACGCACAATATAGGTGTCCAAAATCCAAGTACTGTGTTAAGTGGAAAACTGTGTCTCTTTAGGGGGATATTGTGTTCTAAAGGACCTATCAAAAATTGAGAAGCCTGGTCTAATATTGTTCTTCCTGAGCAGAGAGTTGAACAGACATACTACTGGCTGGTGGGGTGGTGAGAGTGTCTTGCATTTTTTTTCTTAATATTTAGATTTCATTTTGGCTCAATAAAAGAAATCCCAGGGCCAAGCAAGTTTGGCTGCCTTCTCTCAACCGACTAGGTCATTTAAACCACATTTGCCCTATGGGACGTTAAGTGTGCTGACAGATAAGACTTAAAGTAGAGCAATAAAGATTGATAAACTGAGTTCCAGAGAGTAAGGTGTGACAGGAAAGAAGGCCGAGAAGGAAGGTGAGAGAAAGGTAAGTCCAGAAGGACAGAGTGTCCGCATTAAACCAATAGTATGAAGAACGGGAAAATTCAGATCTTTTGTGCTGTTGATTTTAAATAATTGGGTGTGTTCAAAACCAATATCATAATCCAGAAGGGCTTAATTTTTCCTGAACCCTTAAGATCCTTTCTCCAGACCCCCTTGATATCTTTATATTATTTCTCACTTAACTGGAGACTATCATTTGGAGATACAGAATTCCCAGAGATTTTGAAATCATCGGTAGATAGAAATGAGACATTTATTTGGGGAGGAGGCTAGAAATTTGGGAGAAAATTATAAAACATTCAAAATGTGATTTTTATAATGCTCTGTAGAGAAACAAACTCTATTCCCCCCCCCCTTTTTATTGGCTTGGCTAATAAACACTCATCATGTATAATTTAATTTGCTTATTAAGTTAGAATTTGCTATATTTAGAGATGTGATAGTCTGGAAAAAGATTATTTTTTCTGTTTTTCTTTGAGGAAGAGTATAGAAAAAAAACCTCTTCTGATATTTTAAAAAGCATTTTGCAGGTTTTTACATTTTTATTTCCACTAGGAAGACAGGAAAATACACAGATAGAGGTCCACTACCCCGGCTTTCCCACACACACCTACGCTTCTGCGTTCCCTCCCCAGCTCTCACTGGTCTTTTTTATGCATTCAAACTGATCTTTGCTGTGTGTCCATTCCCTTAGGGTCCTTCTGTCAGAGGTAGGTGGTAGCAGGCAAGAGGACGGAACAGATTGGAAGGGGTAGGGCTCTGGGGTGATTGGCCTAATTTAGGCAGAGCACGGGCAACCCAGGAGTTCAGAGAACAAACCAGGGACTGTGAATCCAGAGAAGGGAGCCGAGTGCAGACTGTAGGGTGAAGACCCAGCTGGCGAGGGGGTGAAGCAGAGTGCAGAGTTCCAGTGGATCGTTTGGGGGTCAGTGCCCAGAAATGCGAGCCAGGGAGAAAGCAAAGTTGAAACCAAGATTGAGGAAACAGGTGGATAGACTCCGTTAGCTGATAATGCTAACACAACTTACCTGACTATTGATCCTGGGACAGGTGTCTCTGTCTTCTTCATCTGCCATCAAACAGATATGTAAGGACTCAGTAAGTATTCCATGAACCCTGCCTGAGAAATATATTACCCCAAAAGTGGTCTGTCTAGCTAACCAAAAGTGTTTTTTTTTTTTATCAAATTAAAGAACTCAGGTACAGAGTAGATATGGTATTGATAATGGTGACAAAGAAAATACTAGAATTTAGATTGTTTGTCTAATTATTTTTCTTTATTGGGGGGGCAGAAGGAGAGGGAGAGAAAGAATCTTCAGCAGGCTCCATGCCCAGCGCAGAGCCTGACGGAGGTCTTGATCTCACAACCCTGAGATCACAATCTGAGCTGAAATCAAGAGTCAGATGCTGAACCAATTGAGCCACCTGGGGGCATTGAGTTTTTGTCTAATTATAATCAACATATTTATGGAGCTGAATACAAATGTCAAATATCTTAAGGCGAAGGAATATGTCTACTAAATTCATCATTGGGTTACTTCCTAACACCTTCCTAGCGTTATGCATTGACTAGATTCTAAATAAATATTTGTTGAAAGAGTAATTTAAGAAAGAAATCAATAATAGTAATCCAGAACTGAAAATACAGATCACTATGACAAAATCAGAAGATTTGTGGTGAAAGGAAATAAAAGCATGCAAAATCTCTCATCTTTCACAAAGAAAACCATTTGCTACTATTTTCTTCTTAATGTAATAAAACATAGATATAAATGAGTTTTAACTTGGAGATTAAAACCAGATGTAAAACTTGCAAAGCACTGGGGAAGAATGAAAGAATAAAGAAAACAAGAATAATATTGTAAAAGATGAGAATCTCCCTTGGTCGTAGCTAAATGTGGGTTGGGAATCTGGCTCTGCTCCTCCAACTTAATCTTGGGAAAGGCACTGACCGTCTTGGGTCCTCTGTCTCTTCATCTGAAAAGGGTGGGAAATGGAGATGCCAGAGATCACCACGGCTCCTCCCATCTACGGGCAGAGAGCTTGACCCGTGGAAATGCCTATAGATCTATTGCTTGTTCTCTGCTGATGTGAAAGTGATTTAATTTATTATACTTGGTAGGGCATTTGTATGCGTTTGAACAGGACTTTCTGAGGCAAAGCCTGTTGTTAGAGAGAACTCAGTGGTGAGAACTTTAAGCCCTGGGGCTGCCCATGGTTTGGAGGCAGATGTGGGGCAGGCGAGGCTTCGTGCGCCCTTCATCCACATGCCCTAGGCAATCATCTATCCTACTTATATTTACACTTGGCCTTGGATATGAGAAAGTACCGTGGAACTTTGAAGGCGTGAGTTCAAATCCCATCTTTGTCATTTTCTGCTTGTATGACTTTGGGCAAATCAAGTCACTTGCCTGAACTGATCATCAGTAGAATGGGTATAATAGAACCTATTTTATAGGATTTGGAGAGAATGCAGTGATAAAATATATATGCCTGATTTACAACTATCTAGAAATAATGGACATTAGGAAGAAAAAAAAAAAAACTAGAAGGAAATGCCAACAGCGAAAAGTAGCAAGATGACAGGGATTTCTTTTCTTTTCTCTGTCACATAGGTGTTCTGAAATAGGATGTTAATATGTTTGCAATTAAAACATTACATATAAAATGTATTTGTGCCTGGTAAACTGTAAAGCACTCCAAAATATTGCTACTTGGTGTGACTAGGACTCAGATTAGTAGGGCTTCCAAGTATTCTGAGTCCAGGATCTCCCATGGTACCAGGGTCGCAATGCCTTGCACTCCATCCAGCGACCCTGAATGCAGGTCCATGCCCTGGAATTTTGCTTCTAATATGTTGATTCTTCTGTACGTATTGAATGGAAAATAGAAGCAGCCCAGAAAGTGCCACCACTGTAGATTGTTTGGGACTGTCATTTTTCTAGACTTAATTTTCCTTCTTTGGCTGGCCTCCCAACGTAGCTGTTAAAATGGGGAGGGGATCCTTAGACTCTTGTGCTTGCCAACAGGTTATTCCTCTTTATTTCCTAGAAACACAACCAAAGCGGCATTCCTAAGCCCGTTAGGTGCTATCTGGGAGTTGCTTCTGACCACGGCTCTCACCATCTCTTCTTTGTGAAGCCATTAGAAGCAACCTAGGCGGGGGTGGTGATTAGACAAGCGCTAGCTCCCAAAAGCCGGCTAATCACACACTGTGGCGCTTTGCCCAGTCACCCTCTGTGGGTCTCACTGGTCCAGTCTTGGCCTGTGCTCTAGTATCTGCTCCTTCTCCCTTTATAACATGGTCCATGCTACTGCTGGAGAATTGCTGTGGGCCCACACGGCATCTGCAAAACTTTCAGAGGCTCCAAATTCTCACCCTGGGGACCTGTTTCACATTTTCATCACCCCAAACCCCTGCAGTTATTTTAGGACCCAGCTGAGGGCTTGGCACTGAATTATATAGTCAATAAATATCGTGGAAAGAACCACATTCAAGAAAAAATAATTTATCTCCTTTTTTTTTTTTTAAACCCAGATAAGACATATAGCTTTCAGTCAAAGTCTTCTAATCAGCACAAAATAACCTGTGGGTTATTTACTATGCAGAGATAGGATTCCATGACATTTAGGTAGGTTGTACCGCTGATTTCAGGCACATACATCACTTCAACAGGACTAGTAATTGGCACAGACCTAAAGAGCCACCTCCCTCTTCTGCCCATGGTTAGAAGTCCCGGATCACCGTGTCCTTGCCCTGATTCCACACCAGTCTATCCTCTCTGAACACCCTCACCAGGGACCACTCTAGTCAAGCCACTTGCATGTGCATTAGATTCTTACTCTTCAAAAATAGTCCACATAGTATTTGACACATCCCGAAAGCCTTATCTGGGCATTCTTTGCAGTGACAAATAAAACACTGGCTCCCTTGGGGAGTGTGGGCAGTCAGAGGTGCCTCAGGAGATCAAGGGTGTGTCTAACAAATGGTCAAGATGCCACAGCATCAGAGAACTGGGTGCTCATCTCTATTGGCTCCTGGTCATTGACTGCATTACAGAAAGCCTGGGAGCATGGAGCACCATTTCTGGTCACTTTAAATCTCCATCTTTTCATGCTACTCCCACACGTGGCCCCCGCGTGGGTTTTCCCCCTCATGTCCTAGTGTGTGGGAGGAGGGAAGGGCTCAGTATGAAGGGCAAGGGCACTGGAATTCAAAGGTTTGGATGCTGGTCCCAACTCAGCCAGTGTGACCTCAAGATCTCTGATCCCTGGGGAGGAGCATATTGGCACTCTGGGAGGGACAGTTGTTGGTTGTGTGGGATGGATATGTGCAGTTCAGAGTGTTTAGTTTATCCAGCTGTTGCCCACTAAAGGCCTGGAGCACCTCTAGTCTAGTGACCATCAGAGAGCCCCACGTATATTCCTGGGAGTGAGGCTGTCCTAGTTGAAACCCTCAGGCTAGTGATCAGAAAATCACTCCACTCCATTGCTGACATTCTGACGTTCGAGGGGAAAACTGGGCACTCTGACCTCTCCACTTTAGACATCTTTCCCCCACAGTGCCACACGAGATCCCCCTTCAGTCAACAGCCTTAATTTCTAGACCTTCTCTTTCAGCCACCCCGTCTGCCAATCAACACATACTCATTCTGTGTCTTGTCTCTTTATGGCCTGGGTCTCTTCTCGGTTGGGTTATTGCTAACTAATTATTTCTACCAATTCGGTTAATGGTTCAATCTATCAACAAAAATGTGTGATCACTTGCTTTTCTATACATAGACTCTTAGGTGCTGGAGCTGGAGTAAATGTATAGATCGGTTTGCAAACAGAGAAACAGTATTGGGTGGGATGCAAACAGTTGAGGCTGTTACTTGTTCTAGGCGGGTCCTCATCGCTTTGTGCCTAGTCCTGGCTTCCAAACTTCCTCTCCTAATCTTTTCCCCAAGCTGTTGCTGCCAGAAGAATCTTTTTGCCTGAGTAGCAGCTAATGAACATCCCAGCTCTGCTCTTACTACCTGTAGGCTTTTGTGTCATTAACCTCTCTCTGCTGAGCTTCAAGTTCCCTCTTACAAATAACCTCAGAGAAATAATTGAAATAATGCTTGTGAACTTTCTGGTACCAAGCAGGTGTTCAAGATGTGGTAGCTATTCTTTTTGCTATTATCATCAGCATCCCCATTTCCCCTCTCCCCTCTTAGTCCAAAGATGTCAGTGCCTTCCTACTGAATAGAATATAAAGTACAAATGCTTTCCCTAGTCTGCAGGTCCCTCATCTTCCTATTGCTATTCTACCAATTGGTCCCAATGAGTCCTGCATGCAGCCCAGTGGGCCTTCTCTGTTCCCCAATAAATCCAGTCCGCACGCCTACACACCATCAAGTTCCAAAGCCATGGCAGTGATAGAGACACCTGCAGAATCTGATTTGCCTAAGAAGCCCAGCACCCTCTGACCTTTGCCATCTGAAACTTGAGTCCTCTCACCACCTGCTATGCGAGATCAATAATGGCCACAGGGGCTGGGATGCCCAGGGAGGCCCTGCCTCTTGACCAGCAGCCTGCACCCCCATTAAAAGTGCTGGGGAGTGAGTGCTGGGCAAGAGTCAGGAAGCCACTGTTGTGGGCTCTGCTTCTGTGGCTCTTGGCTGAGTGGGTGTAACTCATCTACCTTGAGTTGGGGACCACTTCGATCTTTGCTATGGCTGGATATAGTCATTGTCCTGGTCTTCCCTAGTGCTGCCAAGGCCTGGGACTGGCCTCTGCCATAACAGACCATGCAAAGAACCTCTGTGAGGGCCAGAGGTTTGTCTCAGCACAGAGTTTTGCTTTATGATGCTCTGATGTGTAACGTTTTGGGGATAGAATTTCCCCCAGTGGGCCTGGCTCATGTCTACTCTGGCCTCTGTTGTCTCTTAATTTTCATCTTGCCTCCCTGAATTCCTGGCATTTTGTCCTCTGTGACCTTGAGCAATAACATCCCTTAATGCCCTTCTCTGGCAGATGCAGGACAGGCTTGGTGGCCCCACTGCATTGCAGGTATTTTACTGTGGCCTGACAATGTAACCCAAGCTAACCCAAGCCACCAAGTCATTTAATAGATTTCACAGTGTTGTGAGAAGCTTGTAGGGACCAAGCCTAGAGACTAAGTCTGGTTTGTGTGCCTTTAGATTGACTGGAGATGCCCAGGAGAATGATCTGAGCTGTTGGTGCTCTAAGATGGGGGGAGCGGAGGCCTCAGAGCTGTTCTAAAGGGCCTCCAGGCCATGGGTTAGCATAACTAGATCTTCCAAGTGGTGTGCATCCAATCTGGGTCTAACCCACCAGACAACCTGGAGTCCTCATGTAGCCAGGCTGGGGAGTGCTGGGGAGGTGGGTATGATTGGCCCCATTCAACTCTGATGCTCCATGTTAATTAGGGGCAAAGTCAGGCCCCCTGCTCTAGCAGCCACCCCCCAATGGCTTAGGACCCCTCTTCACTGCTTGGCCTTCTTGAAGAGTCTATGCCCTCCCTCCTGCCCCCTTCTATCTTTTCTCAGAATGTCCCACAGGCAGCAACATCTTTTGGGTCTTGAATGCAATAGAAATGATGTGACTATGGCAAAAGGATTTATTGTACCCATAAGTACAAGGAACAAGTCAATTACCTTAAGGAACAAGTCAACTGTGTATAAGCACTAGTAGCTGAGATAAGGTGGAAGAATCACAAGTTTGAACCCTGGCTCCGTCTCTTACTGCGTGTATTAGTTTCCTGCAGCTGCTGTAACAAATGACCACACACTTAGTGGCTCAAAACAACACAAATTAATTCTCTCCCAGTTCTGGTGTCCAGAAGTCCAAGATCAAGGTGTCAGTAGGGTCACAGTGTCCCAAAGACTTTAGGGGAGAAAATTTTCATGCCTCTTCCAGCTTCTGGTGGCTCCAGGTGCTCCTCCGCTTGTGTCTGCATCAGTCCAATCTCTGCCTCCCTCTTCAGATGGCCTCTCCTCTCTGTCTGTCTCCTCTCTGTGTGTCCCTTATAAAGACTCTTGTCGTTATATTTGATGACACCCAGATAATACAGAATGATATGACCCTGAGGTCCTTAAGTTAATTAAATCTGCAGAGACCCTTTCCAAATAAAGTCACATCCCCGAGTTATAGGAGTTAGCATGAGGACATATCTTATTGGGGGACACGTTCAATCCACTACACTGGATGGCCCTGGAAATGTCACTTACCCTCTCTGAGCCTCAATTTCCACATCTATAAAATGGGGACAACAATCCTTACATCATAAGGTTATTATGAAAATGAAAATGAAAGTATCTGACATATAATAGATGCTCTATAAATACACATTTTTGATTATGTAGACTCCAGCCCTGTGAAACAGAGAGCTCTCAGTTACTAATCCCTTGGCCAGGCATACCTCTGCCCATCTCTGGAGTGTCTCCTGTTCCATGCCCTAGTATTCCTTCTCAGTCTCTCTGACCTATGTTCTCTACCGGGTTCCTTGTGCTCCTACAACTCCTAGCACAGTATCTTCCATAGAAGTATAGAAAGCACCTATTCATGTCTTTAATTAAACCATATCTACAGGCCAGACTGGCATTTCTTGAGTCCCCAGAACCATGGAGGAACTAGCATCCAGTCTCTCCCCTGGCCACAAAGGAAGAACTTAAAAGTGAGAAGACCTGGATCAAAGAACCAGCTCTACCATTAAGAAGCTGCGTGACCTTAGCTAAGAGTCTTAAGTTCTCTGAGCCCCAAGTTCTTTATCTGAAAGTGAGGCTGTCAGCCCAGCCTCACGTGAAGATTAATAGGGATAGGACAGGAGTTGTAATCTGTGCTCCGTGAGTGGTGGGCCTTAATTATCATGCCCAACTCGGCTGAGGGGCACAGTCCTTCATTCCAGGTACCTACCCCTACAGAAAAAGTCCAGCTCAGTTCCCCTTCTTTCTCAGAGTGTCCTTCTCTGCCTCACTTCACTTACTTGGACCCCCTGCTTTAGATCCATTACCTAGGTTAAGTCTAATGCTACTCCCTCTCCTGGCAAGGGCTTGCTCATCCAGCCAGTCACCTCATCAATCAGCCTGGTTATGAGCCAAAATTGTGTGGAATGGAGCCTCGTGACCAGGGATGTCACATCCAGGCCCTGTTCAGGGACCCACTGGTACTGTCAGGACCAGCTTGACTCTGAGGAAAGAGGCCCATTGTGCTGCACAGCGAGGAGGGTGGTGCATGGCAGGGGCCTCTGACTCCAGAGAACACAAAGACGCTTCAGGGAAGAGAGCACTTTAAGGCCAGTTGACCTGGCTTTAAATCTCTGCTTTTATAACTCTCTAACCTCATGACCCCGAGTAAGCCACATAAACCCTCTGAGCCTCTGTTTCCTCATCTACAAATGGAGATTACAGTCCTTAATTGCAGAGCTGGTGAGGACCAGGGCAGTGACTCTGAAGCAGGTGTGTGGGTGGTGGCTACCCTGATGGAAGAGGCAGAGGAAAAGAAACTCACATTTATTAAGTATCTCCTTTTTGCTGGATGCTGTACATATGCTTTTCTTATTGAATTTGTGAAACTTGGTGCAGAATTAAGATGGAGAAAGCAAATTGGGCATGTGAGTGACAGCTAGTAAGTGAGATCAAGTCTGAGTTTGATTCCACATTGGTCTGATTCTAAAGCTGAGCCCCCTGCTCCCATTGGCTCCCCTGCCCATTCACAGCTAATACAGACCCCAGTTGCCAGAGGGAAGACACCTCATTAAGGAAGGAAAGAGGCTCTACATCAGTCTCAGAGCCCTTTGCTTTGTGAGATGCAGGCAGTAAAACTGTTGGCTCACACCACCCTCTGCTGGCACAGTGACCACTGAGGGTGACTGTATTAGTTGGCATTCTCCAGAGAAACAGAACCAACAGGATGCATCGAGAAAGAGATTTATTCTGATGGATTAGCTCATGCGGTTATGGAGGCTGAGAAATCCCACAATCAGTCACCTGCAAGCTCGAGACCCAGGAAAGCTGGTGGCGTAATTTCCATCTCTGCACCAACCACATTATGATGACGTTATTCTATAATAATGTTTGTCTCTCTCATAGTCTAGGTTATGTTAAATGAGGTCAAGGAGTGTTTAAGACAAGAGGTTCTTGGTGGGTAGTGACTGAGGGGCCATCTGGAGTAGTATTTTGACATCCTTTGTCCAATTCCCTCTGATCTCATATCAGAACGGGCTGGGCAGGGGGGTCTGGGATGGGAATAGGGAGAAATTCAGGACACAGAGTTATTTTTTGAAAGCCTCCCAAGTGATTCTGACTTAGGATTTGTCTCTCACCCTAACCTTTGCTTTGGGCCAGCCATTAAGCTGCACAGGGAGACAAATGAACACCTCTTGACACATATAGTTTTGGGAAATTCATGTCTGATACTCAGGGGGCTTGAGACTAGAAAGCTAATTATGAAACTATCATTTGTGCATGGAAACTGAACTTGATTATGGTGGTGTTGAACAGGGGGTCTATGTTTGGGAAAGGGAGAGTGGGTGTGTAGAGTTCCTGGAGGTGGGAGCAGACCAGGTGCTTCCTGGGATTCCCTCCCCAGTTGTATAAAGACCTTTCTTATGGGAATAACCTGTCAGTGGTAAAATACTCTCTTTCTCAGATTTGTGACAGCATCCTGAGCTGGTGACAGACCTACTTTGTGACTTTCAGCCGGATCCAGCCCCCACATTCCAGAAAACATGACCCTCGCTGGTATGTACAAAAACTGTTTATGTGATGGGGCACCACAGCATAAAATAGTTCTGTGCACACATATATGTACTTACATAAGCATAGAGAAGGATAAAAGACTGACAGGAAGTACACCTAAGGGTTAAAAGAAGTTATCTCTAGATGATGGGTGGGATCACCATTGAGCTTTTCCTCCTTTTTACTCCTCTGTGTGTGTTTTTAAAAAGTTTTTACAATGCACATATATTATTTTACACTTAATTATGTTTTCAATTTGTAAAAGGAAACAAAGAGGAGAGTGCCTGAGCACTGTGCTGGGTTTAGTTGAGAACAGAGAGAACTTGAACATAGTGGAGCTTAAAACAAGGGGCCCTGGCCCCAGAGTGGTGGGGGTACAGGCAGGAGCACATGCCAGGGCCAGGGCAGAGGTGGGCTGAACTTCACTGTATCAGCTCTAACCTGTGACTTCTTGGTTTTCAAATCCTCCCCTGACACAAAGAGGCTAGACGGTGGTGGGGGTATTCCTCCAGCCCTCATGGACACCAGCACCTCTGGCTTTGACCACTGCACTGGGAAGGTCAGAGAAGACTCACATCCTGACCCTGCCACTCAGTGAGTGTCAAGACTAGAGGGATGGTGGTGAGCCTCTTTACCTTTCAGAGAAGCACTGCTGAATGCTTTGAGTAAAATGGAGTGTGGATTTCCTGCATCGTGGAGCAAAGTAAATGAAATATTCTGGCAAGCGTGAAGAAATAGAGAGCTAGGTCTAGGGTGCCAGGCTGGGGCAAAGGCACTAGTGCTTGTGGTCTTTACCTGAAGGCACTTTGCATTCAGTACTAGGAAGGGAAACAATGTACTGAGGAGAAGATGGGATCATCTGGGTGCTCTGGAAGGCTCAGGTTCTAATAAGATGGACAGAAGTGGATCTAATCACACACAGGAATCCCAAACCAGGCTGCTCAGGGCAAAAGGGGCTGGATCCTCAGCCAAGGGGTGGGTCTGGGTGGTTTAGGTGCCTCTGTGGAGCCTGGTCACCCCTCGCTGCTCAAGCACCCAAACTCTCACAAAGGCTGACTTCTGAGTCTAGTAGGGGGTCACCATGTTGTCCTGTTGGTGTTTCTGCAGCCTACAAAGAAAAGATGAAGGAGCTTCCACTGGTGTCCTTGTTCTGCTCCTGTTTTCTGGCGGATCCCCTGAATAAATCATCCTATAAATATGAAGGTAAGTGAGGGCCACCATTGGGAGAGGAACTTGTGGAGGGTTCCTGGGCTTGTATCCATGAATACCACACTCCTGTCCCAATTTCATGAAACTCTCCTCCCCATATCATGTTCCTCTTTCCTAGAGCCAGTAAAATCACCACAGCTTATTCTGAGGGTCTAAGCACCATGTGAAGCCTGGTGTGGGGCTGCAGCTGAGGGACTAGACAGCAGTTGAAAATCTGAATCAGACCCTCTGCTGAGCGATCTTGATCTTAGCTTTTCTTCATTCATTTAACAAATGGATGTTGTGGAAGATACAGAGGTGAAGCAGACAGAGATTCTGCCCTTGGAGAGCACTAGAATAGAAGACAAGATGCAGTAGAAATCACTAGATTCCACGGTTGACAGGCCTCCTCTGTGAATGGTGGAGAATGCTCTGAGAGTCCAGAGGTAGAGAGAGGACTTCCACCTGCAGTCACCCAATGAGGGGGCTATGCTGACTGGGACCTGTGACAGGGTCCCAGGACACTGGCAGGGAGCACTGAATGGCCACGTTCTGCTCAGGGAGGGGTGGGGAACAGGTCACCTCTTAATTTCCCAGGGATTAAAAGGAAGGGACAGTTTTGTTCTGGAAATGAGAGATGAGAGTGCTTGGGTTACCTGAGATTGTTTTTTCTGTCTAGGCTGGTGTGGGAGACAGTGTAGGAGGAAAGATCAAAGCCAGCGGAAAGACAGTGCTGACTGGAGAGAAAGAAGAGAGCAGGGTAGGAGGGAGCAGGGGAGAGGTGGCAACAGGCTGAGCCATCAGATTGGTAGTGGGATGAGGAGTGAATGGGTGGTGGGTGGTGGGCAAATGCACCACTGTTGGCCACCACTCAGGACAATTTGAGCAAGAGCTCACGTATGGGAGGAGCCTTGTGGCAGAAGCAAAAGCATTTGCTACAGCCATTATTAGAAACCACGAATCCTGGGACCTCTACTCTTGGAGCCTGAGCCCTTGCTGTGGCTACCAACTCCTTCAGCCCCACTGGAGCCCGTTGACCCTATTAGGTGCCAGGTTCAGGACCAACCCAGAACCCTGGTCATTGATTTGCCTTGGGGACCCCAGATTTCCCATATATGTATGCATGTATGCATGCTTTTGGGGTGCCAATCTAGTCCACAGGGGGTGAGCAGCCTGTTTCCTGCTCTCTGCAGCAGACACAGTGGACCTGAACTGGTGTGTAATTTCTGACATGGAAGTCATCGAGCTGAACAAATGTACCTCGGGCCAGTCCTTTGAAGTCATCCTGAAGCCACCCTCCTTTGATGGGGTTCCTGAGTTCAATGCCTCCCTACCCAGGCGGCGAGACCCATCACTGGAAGAGATCCAGAAGAAACTAGAAGCAGCTGAGGAGCGAAGGAAGGTACGTGCTGTCCTTTCTTTCTTCCAACTCAGCATGACAGGAGGGAGTTGGAGAAGATAAGAGGTGGCTCTGAGCTGAGGTCAAGTCACCACCAACCTACAAATATTTAGGTAGCCCCTCCCATGTTCAAGGCAGATAATGAGGTACCATTGAGGGAAACAAGGAAGTAAAGATCCCTGGTCTCTAGGAGCTTACAGTTTGGTTAGCGGTATCGGATAAGGCATTGCATTACACATGTCCAAGAGGTGGCCTAGTATGCACACTAACAGGAGGAAGACATTGACAAACACTAAGGATTTATGGAAAGGCTAGACAATCAAGGAAAGGGCTCCTTAACTGGGGGAAGGAGAAGGTCATGGTATGGTATACTTCCACACTTTGTGTGCCCTCTGTGCTTCCTATTGATTCTGATGGCCCAAATCTGGTGCCATCTTTATGTAAGCTTTCATCTTTGAAGCAGAAAATAATCTTCTTCTCCTTTGGATTCTTATAGCATTTCCTCTCTACCTCTTAAGGCATATGTCACATGCTAGTCTGGATTAGAGTTATATATATCTTACTTCTATGAGACTTTTTTCTTTCCCAAGTTGCTAGCATAGTGCTTGACACATGGTACAGGTATATAGTCATCTAGTATTTATGAATGAATGAAGGAAGGAGGGAATGAATGAAGGCAACGAGAAAAAAAGAACTGAGGGAATGGTGGGGGAATCCAGAAAGTGTCCTTGCTTCCTGCCAATGGGCCAGGGACCAGGTTCAGGGAGGCTGCGTTCTGGGCATAGAGCTCTTAAGTTATGGGGAAAACACACCATGGCAGGCTCACTTTCAAGGGCCTCTTTTTCCCTTTGTGCTGCCTTAGTATCAGGAAGCTGAGCTCCTAAAGCACCTGGCAGAGAAACGAGAACACGAGCGGGAGGTGATCCAAAAAGCCATTGAGGAAAACAACAATTTCATCAAGATGGCTAAGGAAAAACTGGCTCAGAAGATGGAATCCAATAAGGAGAACCGGGAGGCCCACCTTGCCGCCATGTTGGAACGGCTGCAAGAGAAGGTAAGTGTTCTTGGTGAAAGAAGAGACTCCTGGAACACTCTCTTCCTTCCATGGCAAGTATAAAGGACTTACATATTATTTCAGGTAGCAAACAGCCTCAGGTAGGAAAGGGGGTATTTCTGTTAGGCTGGATCCTTACAGAGTTGCAAGGGATGTTTTGGGAAGTCATTGGCAAGAAACGAGCTGAGCTTTAGAATTCCTTGAGGGATATAATGCGCAGCTACACAATTGAAATTTCTCATTGTCTTAGGAAGATTAGACCTCTTATCTTCTAGAGAAAGCCTGCCTAATGCAAAAGAGTAAGGATGAACAAGCAGTTGTACATTCCTGGTTCATCCTTGAATGGACTGATTCGATTTAATGAAAGGTGATGACTTGGGCTCTTGGCTCTAAG
Source organism: Zalophus californianus (assembly GCF_009762305.2). Taxonomy (NCBI): domain Eukaryota; kingdom Metazoa; phylum Chordata; class Mammalia; order Carnivora; family Otariidae; genus Zalophus; species Zalophus californianus. The sequence goes on from NC_045596.1 coordinate 153,970,432, forward strand.
CCAAGGGCATGAGAAGCTGAGTTGACCATTGAGCAGGAAACATGATTCTCTACAAACCTATGATATGGACTGAGTGAGTCACAGGTCTTTCCAATATTCTGCCCTTTGTCAATAAACCAAATGGTGTCACCTATATAAGAGAAACGTGAGAGACTGGGATTGGTCCCACGTGTCAGCAGAATAACAGCCCGTTCTGCTGAGAACACGTTGGCCTCATTTCCTGAGTCTCAAGCCTGCCCCAGTTTCTCCTGCAGCTCCTGGGAGAGCTCCAGCTCTGTGTTTTATTTCCAGGAGCCGCCTGCTGCGCGGTGACTCCCGGGACCCGATCGGTGGCCTCGTCCCATGGTGAGCAGCGTGGTCCCCACTCCTTCCTGCCCATCCGCCTAGAGTCTCAGGCCCTTGGCAACAGCTACTAGAAAGATTGGTTTCTTTACAGGGGATCTGAATGTTGCATAGGCCCTGCAACTAGCCAGCATGTGGCAGCCCTTCCGCTCTCACACTCCACCCTTCTAGGGGCAGTAAGACCTCCACCAAGTATCAGATGGGAGGGAAGTGATCTGGGTCTCATTTCAGTCTTCCCTAGTTATCGAGGGATGGCTAGGAACAAATTCTTGCAGGAGAAAAAAAAATCTGGGATTGCCGTAAAATGGGGGCATGGGCTCTCAGGCCAAACCCAAAAGAAATAATTGGGGCTAGAGCCACGATATGGTATTTAAAAAATGGCAAAAACACTTTTACTTCTTCCTACTCCTATCCTCACAACAAATCCATAAGGTAAGCAGAACAGTGTTATCCCTATTTAATCAATGGGGAAACCATGTCAGAGAAGGTCAAATAACTTGGCCAGGGTCACACAGCCACTAAGCAGTGCAGCTGGGACCAGAACACAATTCTCTGGCTATGTAAGTCCAGGGGACTCTTTCAACCCGTTTCAGGGGGACTAGCCCACAGTCATCCTATTGGCCTTTTGCCAGAGAGGGGACCATTGGAGACCAAAGAAAGAGAGCCCGGAAATCTAGGGTTCTGCCCAGAGAGCTCACGTAGAGGTCAATTCCAAGGGGAAGGGATTGAGAAGCCCCTCCCCCTCCCCTGGAGTAATAGCTATGGAGGTGGAGTAAGACTCAAAGAAGCAAGATGTCAGAGTCGGAATCTGAGTGGGCATCACTCCTTTGGGATTGATTGACTCCTTTGGACCCTCAGCCACTGATGAATGTGGGAGATGGAATAAGAGACAGGTGTGTGGCTTCTGCCCTGCTCCAAGCCAGTGCTTTCTGTGTTGGTAGCTGCATGGGTCACGGACCATCCGCATCAGATTTACCTGGTGTAAAGATTAAAACTACAGATCCTTGGGACCCTAATGATCTACTGTCATGGCATGCCTGAGGACCCAGGAGTATAACAAATTCCCTAGGTCATGCTGATACATAGCAAGGTTTAGAACCATTGCCCTAGATACACCACTACCCACACTTTCCCCAGGGCCATGGAAAGTTCTAGGGCTTTCTCAGGGATGGATTCATAGTTTAAGGTATATCCTGGGCTCCTGGACTGCCTCAGTAGGCCTACTCCAGTCTGACTTTTGATATCTGGATATGATACTATCTGGATGATTGCCAGGGTCTGGCAGAGACAATATTTATGGAGCACCTGCCATGTGCAAAGTGCCATAGGAGGAACTGGGAAATAAAAAGAAGAAAAAGATGTGCTCCCTGCCTCCAAGAAAGTGAGGACCCAGACAGATGCACAATGAACAGGGATGTAAGGCAGACCATAATGTGCCCTAGAGGTGAACACTAAAATCACAGAATTCTAGAGGTAAAAACAGCTTCCGGTTTAGGGCCCTCTCTTTAAAAACCAGGGAGCCGAGGAGGCCTGATTGATGAAGCAGTTAGTCGAGGTCACACAGCTGATGGGTCTTTGAAGTCAGATCCCATCTTTTGGCTTGATTAACACTGTCCGACAAAGAGGGTTCTCATACACCAGTTGTCAGTGAGTCCACTTTTTGGATTTGGGTGACATTTCCAAAAATTCTTCAGTCAATTTATACTTAAGAGCCCTCATCTTTCACCAAGGGGCTGAAGAAAACAACTTGCACTGAGGGGATGGACAGAAATGAAAGCAGCGGTCACGTTGCAAGTGTGTGCAGGGGACATTTGTAATGGGGCCTGTCTGTTCTACCTGCTCCTCCGGCATAGCTACACTGAGCTGCTCCCTGCATTAAGTCAAGCAATGCACTCAGTGCAAGCCCAGGATGGCCAGGTGAAGGAGGGGGAAGCTGGTGGGCTGTGGGGTCGCTGTGAGGTGGGTCCCCCATGGGAGGTTGGCCCCAGTCAATGAACTCCCTGGGGCCACACCAGTCGGCTTGCTCACCTGCCTCCTACCAGTCTCACCTGCCACCTTCTGCCCCTTCTCAGGGCATCTTTGCAGACCTTTCTCTTCATTTCCTGCAGCAGCAATTCTTTACTTTGGGTTCTCTTGCCCCTTGGCTTCCCTTTTATCCCCGGGGAAGCCCGTGTGACCTCCCCTTTTCGCTCCCTTCCTTCTCAGGACAAGCACGCGGAGGAGGTGCGGAAAAACAAGGAGCTGAAGGAAGAGGCCTCCAGGTAAAGCCCAGAGGCCAAAGAAGTTTCCAGAACAGCCGGACAGCTCCAGCAGCTCCGCAGTTCCCGAGGCAGCCTCGTCCGCCATGGGCTGCTCTCCCAGCACTGGGGTTTGGGGGGAGGGGGGTGGCCAGGGGTGTTTCCTCTGCTTTTGGTGTTTGTATATGTAAAGAATTGACCAGTGAAGCCATCCTATTTGTTTCCGGGGAACAATGATGGGGTGGGAGAGGGTAGAGAAGGAGAGAATTTGGGAAAGGAGGTAGAGAAGGACTCGTGGACATTGCAACCCTACCCACCGCAGACTCAGGTCAAGTCCTTGGCTTTTCTTCACAGTGAACGTCCAGGCACCGTGTTGAGGGAAGCTGCAAATGGGGCAGGAGAAGTACCAAGTGAAGGGTGGAGTCCTGGGTGAGGCAGTGGCTGCAGGGCATGGCAGGAGAAGCCCAGGGAGAGGGTGGGGGGCCTGGAGGTATTGCTTCCGCCCTGCAACAGGTGGGATGAGGTCTGAATGTGTGTGTATTAACCATTATCTTTTGATCATCATGACCAATGAAATATTTACTCCAGGTCTCCCGTTCTTTATTTCCTGAATTTGTCCTTTGAGTGATGGTAGTGATTCAAGAATATTGAGTGATTCAAGATTCTTGAGTGATTCAAGAATATTCTTGAATTTGGTTTCTACCCATTAGGTGGCAGATGCCCCTTTTGTTCCTTAGTTGGACTATCAGAGCATCTGAGAGGTGCTGGGTGAGGTGGGTTAAACATGCTAGCCTTTGGCATAATTGAAAAGTTTGCTTTTGCTTTTCTTCTTTTTCTTTCTTTCTTTTGTAAACCCCCTTTGTGGGTTGTCCACTATTGGATTGAGTTCACTGAATTGATGAGGAAAGAAATTCCATCTTGCCTTCTGTGGATTGACATTCTGATGGTCCCCCACATGCATAGTAAGAAGGAAGTTCTCCTCACTTTGGGAGTGTGGGATTCTAGGTGGTTACAAAAGTGAGCGAGGAAATAAAATGTGTGTTAGTAGAATGCAGAGAGATCCTTTCAGACCCAGCAGTCACCTTATCCAAAACACTAAACCATGACTGGGAAAGGAGTCTCCTTCTTCTTCTCCCCTGCAGACAGAGCCACAGCCTGCAGGGTTCCCACCCTGCCCCACACACTGTGTAGCTTTTACAGCTTCATAAATAAACCTTTTGGTATTGCCCCCACCCCAACTCACTAGTGGTACCAATTTGGCTTCTTCATTTTAAGATAGGATAACAGGAGGCATCACTGATGATGATGATGAGCAGCAGGAGGAGGAAGGTAATGGCAGTTAACACTTAGGCAGCACTTGCTAGATGTCTGGCAATTTTCTGGGTATATATCTATGTCTATGTCTATCACTTAATCCTCACAACAACCCTACCCAGTAGGTACTCTTATCCCATTTTGCAGACAAGGAAACTGAGGTATTGAAAGGTTAAGTAACTTGCTCAGGGCCACACAGATAATAAGTAGGTGAATAGGGACTTGAATTCTGGCCATTTGCTCCCAGAGTCCAAGCCCTTAGCCACAGACCTGTGCTGTTTCTCACCACTTCCAAACTAGAACATGAGTTCCGGGATAGTGTTTCTCAAAGTGCCAGTTGTGGCTCATTGGACTGTGAAATCAATGTATGGGTGCCACCCAACCTTAATTTTTTTTTTTGATGGAATAGACTAGGAAACAACAGGCAACAATGGAGATAGTATTTTGTAGAAGTTGTGTTTCAGTTTTATATTTATGTATGTGTGTTCTAGGTCACAGCATAGTATGTATTTCTTTCTGGGGGTTGCAATCAAAGCTCGTTGAAAGTCACTGCTCTCCAGTGAATGTGGAGACCAGACTTATAGCCCCAGGGGCTTTAGAAGCTGCTGTGCTTGAGAAAGTGGGAGGCTTGGGGCCATGCCATCTAGAACTGTCTGCCTCTGAGTAAAAGGGGACAAGAATGGCTTCAAGGGTCTATTCCCACCAATCTACCCCAATCAGCATCTCCATCCGCCCATGGGGAAACCCAAGGCTGGGAGGAAGCTTCCTTCCCAGTATTCTCTTTCAGCAAACTCTTGCACTCACCTTTCATTCCCTGATAAACCCTATTAATCCACCCCTCCTTCCTTTGCAAAGGCAGTTCTCTTGCTTGGGGTGCTCTTCCCTGCCTGGCTGAATATTAATTCTTACTCATTCTTTTAAACTCAACTCAGATATTAAGTTCCCTGACTCCACCAATATTTCTGTACCTTTTACATGCTTTGATTACTATGTAATTATTTGTTTACCTATCTCTGTCATCTATTAGACTTGAAGTTCCTTGAAAACAGGAACCAGTTTTATTATTCTTTGTGTCTCAGACAGTGGCTGCTCCAGAATTTCTTCATAGGATAGGAATATGGGCAGCAATCTAGTTAAAAAGAAAAGCCAGGCCACTTGTCCTGAAGCTTCACTGATATAGCATTTTACTGAAGCACTGTATATAAGACCCAGAAAACACAATCATTTGTACATATCAAAGAATATGGCTGATCCAGATTATGCAGAAAACTAAAATCTGTCAACAAGACACCCCCTGGGTCCCACTAATCTTCAATGCCTGACACTGAAAACTGAAAACTCCAATTATGTGCTCAGCATGGAGCTAGCTTCCAAACATTAAAAAGGATTCCTACATTGAAAGGTTTACACACCACTTGGGATATGGATGAAATGGCCAAAGCAACAGATCTTAAATTTGCAGTTTATATCAAAATCCCTCTGAACGCTTGTTAAAATGTACATTACAAGGTACATTACAAACACTGGGTGTTTGTAAATGAAAATAATTGACCAGGCTTTTTGAAATATTATCTTTTTGAGGATGTTGCCTTGGAACCTACGTTTTAAAAAGCCATTTCCCAGCTTTTTAGGTGCCAATCATGACTACAGTTTGAGCAATTCTGTACAATTAAGGACTAAGGCTTAGGCAGTATTTCCGAAGGCAAGAGGAAGGGAGATTCCTTCATGGAGTGGGCAGCACTTGAGCTGAGCCTTTAAGGATGCGCAGACTTTGAACAGAGAGGAAGAGGCAGACATAGGAAGGGAGAGTTGGAAATGTGAGTTGGGAACCATGAGCATTGGGAAGTAGTTGCTGCCACGGAAGTGAATGAATTCTTCGTCCAGGAAGACTATACAAAGAAAAGGGCTCTTGAGATTCCCCTAATGTTGTGGCAAGATCAGGACCTGGGGCCAAGGAAGAGCAGAGTAAGAGAGGCATATTTTAAAATCTGAGATTCCAACCAGTGGTTTTCAATGGAGACAGTAATGCCCCCTAGAGGGCATTTTGGAAATGTGCAGCAGCAGTTTTGGTAAACAAAAGGAGCAGGCTCAGCGCTTCCTTTTTAGTGGGTGGAGACCAAGGATGCACCAAGAGAATGTCCCACATCACATTCGACTTCTGAATGTAAATGAGAAACCTGTTTATGATCATCTAAGCCCAGAACCTAGCTCAGTTTTATAAATAAACACAAGTCCCCCCCGCCATGCCAATATAAATATTTGCTGACTTTTGCAGTAATACAACTTCTCAGGTCCGCTTGTCTCTGGTCTTTGTCCCCTGATCTATCTCATTCCTCTTGCTCTTTTCTGTCTCCTGAGTCCTATTCCTGTTCATTTACTCTGTCCTTGGGCTTGATTCTTCTCTTCCACTCAGCACCTTCTCAAAGAGAAAAGCTAATCTGAACCCACTCTGAGAACACTAAAAAGCAAGCCTTGATGGGTGTCTGGGTGGCCCAGTTGGTTGAGTGTCAGACTCTGGATTTCGGCTCAGGTCATGATTTCAGGGTCATGAGATGGAGGCTCCTGTCAGAGCACAGAGTCTGCTTGAGATTCTTCCTCTCCCTTTGCCCGCCCCCGCAATAAATAAATAAATAAATAAATAAAATAAAATAAAATAAAATCTTAAAAAAAAAAGCAAGCCTTGAAAGAATCATACTGCTTTCAAGTAAATTAAAGGCATGCCAGAACAAAGTCCCAGTTGATTTAAAGGAATCCAACAAAACCCAGGACCAATAATGTAGAATTCAAAATGTTTAGCATTCAAAAAAACTTCATCAGGCATACAAAGAAGTAAGATAGTATAACATTTAGGTAAGAGGAAAATCTATAGATGCAAATATAGAAATGACAACTATGATGGAATTAACCAAGATTTTAAGATTTCTAGAAATATGCTCCATATGTTCAAGAAACTAGTGGAAAGCAAAGAAGAAATGGAAGATGTAAAAAAGACCCAAATGCAACTTCTAGAATGAAAAATACAATTGGAAAAAAATACACTGGGTGGTATTAATGGCTGGTTAGTTACAGTAAAGGAAAACTTGAAGGTAAAGACAAAACAATAAAGACTATCAAAAACTAAGCACAGAGTGAAACAGGACTAAAGAAATGAAGAGGACAGCAATGACCTGTGGAACAAGATAAAATGCTTTATCGTATGTAAAATTTGAGTCTCAGAAGGAGAGGAGAATGTTGGGGGTGGTGAGGGAACAGAAAAATATATGAAGATATAAGGGCTGGCATATATGAGTTTTCATACAAAGTATAAGCATCAGATTTAAAAATCCCAACAAACCTCAAGAAAGATAGATAAACATAGAAAAACCATATCAAGACACATCCCAACCAAATTGTTAAAAAAGAAAAAGTGATAAAGAGAGGGGTGCCTGAGTGGCAGAGTTGGTTAAGTGTCTGACTCTTGGTTTCAGTTCAGGTCATGATCTTAAGGTCGTGGGATAGAGCCCTCCCTCAGGCTCTGTGCTCAGTGCAGAGTCTGTTTGGAGTTTCTCTTTCCCTTTCCCTTTACCCCTCGGTGTGCCCATTCTCTCTCTCAAATGAATAAATAAATCTTTTAAAAAATGATAAAGAGAAAAATCTTAAACACAGCTAGGGGAAAAAAGACATTACATACAGAGAATCAGGGCTAAGAGTGATAGCACACTCTTGTCAGAAAATAATTGTTATGGACTGAACATACACTCCCCAAATTCCTATGTTGAAGTCCTAACCCCCAGCACCTCAGAATGTGATTGCATTTGGAGATGGGTCTTTAAAGAGGTAATCAAATGAGATTGTATGGTGGGCCTAATCCAATATGACTGGTATCTTTATAAGAAGAGGAGGTAAGGACACAAATGTACAGAGGAGGAGACCATGTGAAGACAGAGCAAGAAGGTGGCCATCTGGGAGCCAAGGAGAGAAGCCTCAGAAGAAACCAACCTAGCTGACACCTGGCTCAGTGGGGAGTCTGCTTCTCCCTCTGCCGCTCTCTCTGCTTGTGCTCTCTCTCCCAAATAAATAAATAAATAAAAATCTTTAAAAAATCATAAATATGTGTGTAGATATAAAACACATTTTTTCTCATTTAAAAATGTTTAAATCAAAATTAATAACAATGTATTGAGGACTTTATAACACATAAAGGTGAAAGGTATTACTAGAATACGCAAAAGATTGGAGGTGGGAAATGAAAGCATACTGCTGTAAGGTTTTTCTACTGTAGGTGAAGGGGTATGATGTTGTTTGACAAGAGACTGAAGCAAGTTGAGGATGTCTATCCTAAGTCTTAGAGTAACAGTGAAAACAGCAATGCCAACAACAAGAAAGACGAGAACCAGAAAAACAGAGAGGCACAGCTCATAAACCAAGACTGGATATAAAATGGAATAGTAAAAAAAAAATCTGACCCAAAACAAGAGAAAAGAAGCAAAGACCAGATGCGGCAAATGTAAAGCAAATAGCAAGATGGTATATTTACATCTAACCACATGAATAATTTTTTCATTTATTTTCTTCATTTTTATCGAGATATAATTGACATATAGCATGGTAAAAGTTTAAAGTGTACAGCATAGTGCTTTACATATATTGAGAAATGATTACAATAAATTTAGGTAGCATCCATCATCTCCTATAGACACATACAAAAAAAGGGAAAATAAAGGCTTTTTCCTTGTGATGAGAACTCAGAATTTACTCTCTTAACAGCTTTCAAATATACCATATTGATAATTCACATTGATTTTAAAAGTTCTAAACTTTTAAATTTCAATTAAGATGCATAGACTGTCACATTGGACAAAAAAGCAAGATGCAGCTATTTGCCAGATGCAGGTAACCCACTTTAAATATAAATACAAAGACAGGTTAAAAGGAAAAGGATGAATAAAGATATATCATGCAAGTACCAATCAAAAGACAGCTGGAGTGGCCACATTCATATCAGACAAAGTAGATTTCAGAACAAGGATGATTGCCAGGCACGAAGGGAGAAAATACATAATAACAAAAGGAGTCAATTTATCAAGAGAAAATGATAATTCTAAATATATGTGCATCTAATAACTAGAGCTTTGAAATACACAAAACCTGATAGAACTGAAAGGAAAAACAATTGGCCAACTTGACCAACTAAATTAAAACATTATATCCAGCAACAGCAGAGTGTACATTCTTTTTTGAGTACACATGGAATTCATCAAGAAGGACTATATTCAGGGCGTAAAACAAGTGTCAAAACACTTATGATGATGGAAATGACACAAAATAAGTTCTTTGACCATGATAGAATTAAAGTAGAAAACAGCAACAGAGATATGGGGAAATCCCCAAATATCTAGGAATTAGACAGCACACTCCAAATAACCCATGGATGAAAGCATAAATCACAAGGAAAATTAGAAATATTTTGAACTGAATGAAAACAAAAATATATAAAAATTATAGGATGCAGCTATTGAAATGCTTAGACAGAAATTTCTATCTTCAAATGCCTATGTTAGAAAAAGATCTAAATCCCACTTTAAGAATTTAGAACGGGAAGAACAAATTAAACCCAAAGTAGCCAAAAGGAAAGCATAAAGATAAGAACAGAAATCAATGGAATTAAAAACAGAAAGACGATAGCCAATTGTTTCTCTGGATGAAGATACAGAAATGACAGTACCCCATGGATAATGTTGAGTTTGGTTTCCTTGGAAGTGTGATGCAGAGCAATGCTTCTCAAACTGAGCACATGACATGCAAGGATATGCAAAGCTACAGATAAAATTGCACATCTTCCTAGAGGATCATTTTTATCAGGAAGTTGGGTGGGAACATCCTGTTATGGTAAATATGAAAATCAAATACAATACAAAAATGTACCTAGATTTTTAAATTGCAGTGAAAACACACAATGTAAAATTTACCATTTTAACCATTTTAAGTGTACAGTTTACCAGTGTTAAGTATATTCACATTGCTGTGAAACAGATTTACAGAAACTTTTCATCTTGCAAAACTGAAACTCCATACCCATTAAACAGCTCCCCTTCCCCATCCCCTTGGCCCCTGGTAGCTACCACTCTACTTTCTGTTGCTATGAGTTTGACTACTCTAAATACCGCATATGAGTGGAATTCGACGATATTTATCTCTTTGTTATTGGCTTATTTCAGTTAGCATAGTGTCTTTAAGTTTCAGCCATATTGTAACATGTGACAGGATTTCCATTCTTGTAAAGAATTGTATGAATTCCATTGTACAAATACACCATCTGTTTATCCATTTACCCATCGGTGGACATCTGGGTAACTTCGTGCCTTTGGCCAATGAGAATGATGATAGGAACATAGGGACATGATAGAGAGTTAGCTCGGTCCACTCATTTCCATGTATCCCAAGGATCAGCTTTCACTCTTCTCTACCATTAGCCTTACTTTGGTAGAAAAGTTTGGGAAATCCTGGTGTAGTAGTGAAAAACACGGTCTTTAGGATCAGTACAACCTGGATTTATGAATACTAGATCTGCTATGAATTACCTCTGCGACTCTTGGTAAGTAACTAAACCTTTGGAAGTCTTACTTACCTATCCGTAAGATGAAGAGTCAGTAACTACCGTAGCTACAATGCTTAGCACTTTGCCTGGCACACAGCTAATGCTCAATAAATAGTAGCTAGTGCTAGTCTATTGTTGTTTTCTGTAAATGACACCAAAGTCTGTTCCTCTTCCTCATGCTAACATTATCATAATACTGTCTTCATGATTTGGAAATATCGTGTCCACCCTTACTTCTCTTCAGAGTAGTATCCTCTTTGAAGAATTTTCCTCTCCTATCTTCACCCTTACTTCATACCTGGCTCTCATGTATCTTCAATAATTACTTGCATGTGATGTTAACAAATTCCTGAAATTTGTTTCCTTCTGCTATAGGTGATTTCTAGTTGGCTTCTAGCTCTTCAAATGTGATGCTCACTTACATGTCCCGCTTTTGAGAATCCACATGGGTCTGGCCATTTTAGCAAGCCATTTGGCAATATGTAACATGGCCCTTAAAAATGTCCATACCCCCCAAAGTCCATACCCATTGATTTAGTTATATTCTTTCTAAAAATCTAATCTAAAGAAATATTCTGAAATACAAAGCTTTATGAACCTTAATGTTCATCAAAGTGTTAAATATAAAAATGCAAATAATGTAAGTGTCTAGCAAGAGGGAAATACTTTAAAAAGTAGGGAACAGTTATATAGTAGGTGTTTATTAAAATTTTAATGTTTATAGGGAGATTGATTCAGCAGTCCCTATGAAATAAAAAAAATTATTATATAGTCTTAAGTGGAAAAAACAAGATAATTCTCAACCACACAAAATTATGCAGGCATAAACACAGCAACATGCTAGTTTATGTTTTAGTCTTTCATTCTACTGAGATCCTATTATGGGTTAGGTCTCATGCAAGGTTCTGAGGACACAGATGCAAACAGTTAAAATTCTTATTCTGAATGCAGTCTAGCTGAGATGAAGTTTTAAAATACTGTGATAAGTCAAGTATATGTTTCATGGGAATGGAGCCGAGAGGGCAGGCTTCACTCTTTGGTGGAGTGCGAGCAGGGTGACAGGCAGATGTTACACAGAGGAATGAGGTCTGAGCTGACTTTTGGAGGATAACTAGGAAAGGTCAGGACAGCAGAGAATGGGAAGAAAAGGATGGGGGAAAGGAGTAGAGAGCCTTGCAGACCAAGGGAAGAGCATGTGCAAAGGTAGGAGTGTCACATGGCATTCTGGAAGTGACAAGCAGCTCCCTTACGCGGGGATTTATAGTAATAAGGGGAAGTTCCAACAGCGAAGGATTGGCAGGATTCTTCATGTGACCCAGGAGGGTGGGAGTTAACCAGTATGGGCTTGGTCCTGTGAGTGGTAAGGAGGATTTAAGACAAGAGAACAGCACACTTGTAATTTGGAAGGTCATTTTGACAGCGGTGGGGAAGGGGCTGTGGCTAGAAGCAAGAGTCTGGTGGGGAAAGTACAGGAGAAGCCCAGGTGGGGTGAGAGCCTGCACTAAGAATGTGATAGTGAGGGAGTAGAGGGAGGGATGGAAACAGGAGGAATCAACAGAACTTGGTGACTGTGTAGAGAGATTTCCATGTTTCTGGCTTGAGCAGGTGGGCAGATGGTGGTGCCATCATTAAGATAAGAGCATGAGAGGAGGGGAAGGATTTGGTTTGGGCTATGGTGACTTTAAGATGTGATTTCTTAAAGTAATATCACTAAGCTGATTTCTAGATTACAGTTAAGTTGCCTACCTTGCTTGTGAGCCATTTTTCATTAACACCATCAAGGAGTAATGGGGTGCCCTGTTTAACAACCGAAGGTGGGGGAACAATTCTGCCATAATTACACATAGGCAATCTCAGAAGCACTGAGTGCAGTAATATCCCAATACATGGTTAAGTTTAAGTCCTAGCTATAAATACATGTGAAAATATATGCATGAATGTAGAGTAATTAATGCTAAATGTGTTGCACATTTTAACTTGCCTTGAGCATAACTTCAAATTATCATAAGTCATTGTGGTTGCAGGGATTCTGTTTCATAAGTACGTGTTTAGTTTGCATAATGAAACTTTAGATAACTACACTCTACACTTCCCAAACTCCCTTATTGCTAGGTGTCAGTTTACTAATTTCTGACCAGGAAATGGAAATGGCAATACGATTTTTTTTATGTTGTTTTTTTTTTTTTATACTGTGTGGTGACTAACATAACATAATAAAATTAAAAAAATAAAATTTTATTTATTTATTTGTGTGTGAGAGAGAGAGTACGCATGCACACGTGTGCAAGTGTTGAGGAAGGGGCAGAGAGAGAAGGAGAGAGAGAATCTCAAGCAGACTCCACACTGAGCATGGAGCTGGAGACTCAGAGCTTGAACTCACGACCCTGAGATCATGACCTGAGCCGAAATCAAGAGTCAGACAATTAACCAACTGAGCCACCCAGGCGCCCCTCCAGGAAGTGTTTTTAATTGGAGAAGTGTGCCCTTTTTCTTCCCTTTCTTATCTCCTGCTGGATTGAGTGTGGGTGGGATGACTGGAGCTGGGGCAACCATCTTGGATCCTGAGGTGAAAATGGGAAAAGAGGTACACATGGGGGCATAACAAGGTGGCAGAAGCCTGAATCCCTAACACCATGGGCACCAAACATACTTCAGACATATAAAAGAGAAATAACACCCCCCCCTTTTTTTGAGTTTTTTTCTGTCAGTAACAATTGGATCTAATCATACTGAATTTAATTTCTGTTTTCAGATGTGCCTGGCTGGCTCAGTTGGCAGAGTGCACAACTCTTGATCTCAGAGTCATGAGTTCAAGCCCCATGTTGGGCATGGAGCCTATGTAAAAAAATGTTAAAAAATAAAAATAAAATAATTTCTGTTTTCATTAGTATAATTTACATAAAATTTTTGTCCTCCCTATGGCCTGAGATTGTAATGATGCGTTGAAAGCATTGGAATGATGGATATGAATAAAAGGACTATAAAACTTGTGTTCTATTGGGGAAGAATCACACACCACCAGCTACAACCACAGGTGATAGGTCCCATTTTTGTTTGCTGGAGACACAGAAGAGGGAGTCTTTAGCTAGCTCAGGTAGAGTGAGAATGAATGACATTTAAGCTGAAGCCTCCATGTGAGGAGGCAGGTATGGAAGCAGTGTGGGGAGAGGGTATTTCAAGGATCATACAGCATGGGTAAAGGCAATGGGTATGTGCAACTAACAGGAGTATTCTCTGGAAGGCTAGTGTGTTTAGGGAACAGTGTTATCCAGAATGACCAGAATGCCATATGCAATGGGACTGGCATAAGATGAACCTGGAAAGGACCCTGAATGTCAAACTAAGTAATTTGTACCTAATGTATAAGTAATTAAGAGCCATCTAATAATCTGCAAAGATAAGAATTCTAGTCACAGCTTGCCATGGCAATGATCACACAGTTCCATTTTCAGATCATCTATCTGTGGGCAGCAAAATAGTGAAGGGACTTGCTATAGAAATACAATATAATTACAAATTTTTTCACGGACTCAAATAACTTTTTGGGCAAGAAGTGGGAGTTGGGGGAAGGAAAGGGGGAGAGGGACACACACACACACACACACACAGAATGTGTACGTGTGTATGTTTAATAGAAGCTCCAGATGGTAGATAAGAGAGAGAAGAAAGCCTGAAGATTTGAATCAGAAAAGATTTCAAAGGAATGGAAGGAAGAATGATGAATTTTGAAAAGTTTAATTAAGATCATGGGACATTTTTGCTTTAGGGAAGGAGAAAACTGTCTCCAAATTTATTTGTAATGAGATCTTCACACTTTCTTCCTAGGTCTATTTTTGTGGCTTCTTTGCAGGTTAATGGTAATAGATGTTAAATGCCTTTTTGATTCAGTTTCTAGAAATGTTACATGCAATATTTATTTAATTCCAGGTTTATGTTTTTATAAATACCCAAGGGAAATTTTATAATTTTAAAATTAAGTTTTGCACTGGAAACAGGAGAAGACAATGGACATGGCATGCATCCCATGTGCCTAGACTATGGCTGGTGCTTAGTCTACCTCACCTCATTTGGTTTACCCATCACTGTAACCCTAGGAGGTAGACATGATTGCACCCATTTTATAGAAGGAGTTGACAGTCTTAGAGACTGAGAATAATGCCCAGGTTCTTTCTAAATGGCAGAACCAGGATTTGAATTCTAATCAGCTTGACTGTAGAGTCTATGTTCTTTTGAAACCCGAAGAACATCATGGCTCTGCCTTTCACCAGCTGAGAGAACTAGAGCTTTGTTGTATAGCCATAATGAGGTGAACTAAGTTATGCTCTGAATTCCCAAAGGCGATGCTTCTGGGAACCCTGAAATGAGGCACACTAGTGATTCCAGGTTAAGTTTCTCATGGGAAAGAAATAGAGCTCTCATACATTATTTTTTGTGGGCAGTTTTACTTGGGTCCCTTGAATCTATGCAGAAAAGTCTTTTAAAGCCACTTGGAATGCTCTGGCCTCAGTGAGACAGGAGGGATAGCTGAACAATTCTAAACCACCTTAAGTCACTGCATCTCTTCACATATAAACCATATGCTTCACTGAAAGGTGAGGAATATAAGGCTCTTGAACCATATGGGAAGCTTTAAGAACATGGGAATGCCTTGTCACATGCTATTTTTAGCTAGCTATTTTTAATATTTTAGTGTTTCATAAGCCTTGAATATCTCAAATCACACAGGATATTATTCTGTGAACCCTCATGGTAATGTGCATTTAGTTTTCTTACTTCCTTTCCTCCATGGTGATTTCATGGAATTGTCATGCCTGTGAAGGTAGAAATATAGTATTATGAGTCTAAAGTTCTGTCATCAGACTGTGGGACCCCAATGTAGAGACAGGAAATGGTTGGAAAATGAAACACCTTGTATTGCCCTAAAAACCAGAAGTCAAGGGTTCACACATTCTGGCGTTTATCTTTCCAGTCCTAACTTTTTATATTTCTTTTTTGCAAAGCCCCTTTGCCTATCAGCATGATGTTCATCATGAAATATGTATTTCCAACTCTGTGCCTTCCCTCCTGCTTGGAATGCACTTCTCTTTCATCTATTTGCCTCTGTCCTGCTCTTCTTTCATGGAACAGTGCAAATCTCAACTTTACCAGGACGCTTTTGTGGTTCTTACAATCTGCCCTTCCCTTGGAACTTAAAACTCTGCTGTTTCTTGTTGTTTTTAATCCCTTACCTTAATTTATTTGCCTCTGATTGAATTATCTGAGAACATCGCCAGTATTTAGTGGGTGCTTAGGAAATGCTGACTGAGGATTGACAGGTCCTGGGGCATGCCCCTTGGAAAGCACACCCTTTCAGCTGCATGGCAGGTAAAAAGGAGTGCAGCATGACTCTCAAAATCTCCACTTCCTTAGGGACCTCCCGGTGACCCAGCTCTGTTCTCAATCTTCTCATTTCTGGTGTTCCCTCCTCTACTTCCTGCAGTCTCCTGTTGACTCGCACATTGCCAACCATTGTCTTCTGATGCTCATCTTTCAGATCCTCATGATTCTTGAGGCTGGCTTTCTACTGTTGCCTTGCCTATGGAGTTGGAATGCCCTGCATGGGTCTCAGACATACCAGGACACGCAGCTTCTCTGAAGGACTGACAATTAACCCAATGTCTATACCTCATCTGTGAGAGGGAGGTAATAATACTTCATATAGTCATAAGAAATTACCGATACAGCTTCTGAAGTTTTATGATGGTACAAGAAATATAATAAACACTTAACAAAACATGAGATCTTATTAGCTTCCTCTCTCTTCCTATGCTTTCTCACACCTGGGATTACTTGTTCTACACCTCACAGTTCATGTCTAGGTTCATTTTTCTATTCTGTCTGCATCTAAGGAAGGAAATATTTCAGTTCTTTAAAAATCTCTAGCATCATCTTCCCACTTACATATTTTCTGATGAGAAGTCTGCTTTTATTCTTATCTTTGTTTCTCTGTATGTGTCTTTCTTCTCTAGCTGCCTTCAGGATTTTTTTCTTTATCTGCTTCAGGTTCTCTGAGCTTCTTGGATCTGTGGTTTGATTTTCTTTATTATTTTTGGAAAAGTTTCAATTTATTATTTCTTAATCCTGTATGCTGCCTACAAGCAAGACACTTGAAATATAAAGACATAAAGAGTTTGAAGTAAAAAAAAAAATAAAAACAGACATATGCTAACGTGAATCCAAACAAAGCTGGACAGGCCTTCTCATAGGTAGTACATAAGTGAGTCCTGTTTTTCTAATCAATCTGACTATTTCCACCTTTTAACTGGGCTGTTTAGATGATTTTATATTTCTAAATAACAGCTTTTCTGTATATATGGAATGTGTCTTTTTTCCTTCTGATTAAAAAAAATTTAACCTTTAATTGTGGTAAAAACATGTAACCTATCATCATAGCCATTTTTAACTATACAGGTCAGTAGTGTTAAGTACTCTCCCCGTGTTGAGCAACCGATCTCCAGAACTTCTTTATTTGGCAAAATGGAATCCGCACACCCACTGAACAAAAAGCGCCCATTTCCGCCTTTTCCCAGCCCCTGGTAACCACCATTCTACTTTCTATTTCTATACATCTGACAACTTTACATAACTTATATAAGTGGAATTGGACAGTATTTGTCCTTTTGTGAGTGACTAATTTGATTTAGCTTAATTTTCTCAAGGTTCATTGATGTTCTAGCACATGACAGAATTTCCTTTCTTTTTAATGTTGTTTCATGATATGTATACACCATGTTTTGTTTTCCATTCATCTGTCAGTGGGCCGTTGGAGAACTACCCCCTCTTGGCTGTTGTGAATAATGTGACTATGAACATTGGTGTGAAACTACCTCTTCAAGACCCTGCTTTCAATTCTTTTGGATAAAACCCAGAAGTGTAATTGCCAGAACATATGGTAATTCTGTTTTTATTCTTTTGAAGAACTGCCATACTGTTTCTTACAGTGGTTGCCCCACTTTACAATTTCACCAACACTGTACAAGGATTCTAATTTCTTCACATCCTTGCCAACACTTGTTATTATTATTTTTTACATGAGCCATCCTAATGGTTGTGAGGTGATTATCTCATTGTGTTTTTGACTTTCATTTTGCTAATGATTAGTGATGTTAGGCATCTCTTCATAAGCTTGTTGGCTATTTATATATCATCTTTGGAGAAACGTACTCATATCCTTTACCCATTTTTAAATCAGGTTATTTGGTTTTGTTGTTGTTTTTGTTGAGTTGTATGAGTTCTTATATATTCTGTATATTATCAGATATAACTTGCAAATATTTTCTCCCATTCTGTAGATTGTCTTTTAACTTTGTTTTCTTTGCTATGCAGAGCTTTTTAGTTTGCTGCAATCCCATTTATCTATCTTTGCTTTTGTTGCCTGTGTTTTTGGTGTCATATTGAAAACATCATTGCCTAGACGAGGATCAGGAAACTTCCCCCCTGTGTTTTCTTCTAGTAGCTTTATGGTTTCAGTAGTATATGGTTTCTGGTCTTAGTTAAGTCTTTAATTTATTTTGAGTTGATTTTTGTATATGGTATGAAATAAGGATCCAATTTAATTCTTCTGTGTATGGATATCCAGTTTTCCCAACACTACATATTGAAGAGATTGTCCTTTCCACATTTTGTATTTTTGGCAACCTTATCAAAGATCAGTTGACTGTATGTGCATGGTTTTATTTCTGGGCTCTATTCTGTTCTATTGGTCTACATTTCTGTTTTTATGCCAGTACCCGGCTATTTTGATTACTGGAACATTTTAATACAGAAAGTTTGATGCCTCCAGCTGTGTTGTTCTTTCTCAAGATTTCTTTGACTATTTAGGATCTTTTATGGTTCCATACAAATTTTAGGGTTGTTTTATTCCATTTCTGTAAAGAATGCCATTGAAATTTTGATAGGGATTACATTGTCTCTACAGATCACTTTGCATAGTATGGACATTTTAACAACATAGATTCTTCCACTTCATGAACAAAATGTGTTCATTTATTATACTAACTTCAATCACTGGAGCTAACCTTAGGCTCTGGACCTCTGTTTTAAGAAGGATTCTGAAGCCCCATCTAGACTGAGACCAAGAGCTCTATGATAGATTGGAGATGTCTGACATGGGTGCAGGAGAAGGAAGTAATGAAAAGCTTACCATGTGTTGGACTTTCCTGGTTTAGGCAAAAACGTATCACTGAAACAGTATTGTTGAAAAACGATAAGCTTTGTCTTTGCATTAAAATCTTAGCTCTAAAATTAAGTAGCTGTATGATATTGTGCAAAGTAATATTTCTAACCTCTACTCATCTGTAAAGTAGAAATACCATCTCAAGGAATTTTGCTACATCTAGTGCTGATATGACCAGACTGAAGACAGGACTGAAGCTCCTTTACTAAGAAATTAGCAGAACTCCGGGAAGAGAGCAGAGGAGATCCTAGAAGAAACCCACGAACACACCATGTATTCATTTTCTATTGCTGTGGGAACTTATCAGCTTAAAATAATGTCCAGTTATTAGCTCATAGTTCTGTGGGCCAGAAGTCCAGCATGGGCTCTGCTGGGTTCTCTGTTCAAGGTCTCACACTGCTGAAACCAAGGTGTTGGACTCTCAACTAAAGGCTGGACTCTTAACTAAAGATTATGGAAAATAATTTTATGCTTATTCAAGTTGTCAAAATCCAGTTCCTCCTGACTGTAGGTATGAAGTCCCCATTTCCTTGCTAGTTGCAGATCTGAGATCCATCTTGCTAGTTGCAGCGGGGGTCTGTTCAAGAGGCTACCCACATTCTTCTCATGTGTGCCTTCCATCTTCAAGCTGGTGAGGACACATAAAATCCTTCATATGCTTGACACCCTTCTGACTTCCCTTTTGTTTTAAAGGGTTCATATTGAGACTTCTGGGGAAGACGGTAGAGTAAGAGGATCCAAAGCTCACCTCCCCCCACAGATACAACTAGATAACACCCACACCAGTATAAATAACTCAGAAAATGACCCAAAGACTGGCAGAACAGACTCTCCACAGCTAAATGTAGAGAAGAGGCCATATTGAAGAGAGTAGGAAGGGTGGATATGTGGTTGGGAGTTAAATGGACCCACAAGACTGTTTTTGGGAGGAAGGGACAGTGATGGAAGGGAGAGGGGGAAAAAGACAGACCCTCACACCAGTCACCCCAGGTATGGGGAACCTGCATTAGAAAGACAAATCCTGGGGAGCCTGGGTGGCTCAGTTGTTTAAGTGTCTGACTCTTGGTTTAGGCTCAGGTCATGTTTTCACAGTTGTGGGATTGAGTCTTGCATCAGACTCCACACTCAGTGCGCGGTCTGCATCAGATTCTTTCTCCCTCCCCTTCTGCCCCTCCTTACTCACTCTCTCTCTCTCTCTCAAATAAATAAGTAAAATCTTAAAAGAAAGAAAGAAAGAAAGAAAGACAAATCCCTGTAATATTTTCTATCTCTTTATTAAGGGTCTCACTAAGGTCCTCCACCCAATTTCTTGAGTTCTTACAGTGGGGCTTAACACCTGGAACATTGAGAATCAGTGGGCTTGGCTCTGGCAGAGCCCAGAGGATGACAGAAAACTGAGTCCCTGCCCTTAGAGAGATAGTACAACAAACAGCCCCAATGAGACAACATAGAAACAGCAGCTTGAAAAACTCCTAGGGAATATAGGAGAGACAATTATTTTTATTAGTCACAGAACCTGCATTAGAAGGGCAGGGATCATTGGGAGACTTCACCAAGAACAAAGGAGCTGGTGGGCACCACTTCCTTCTCCACCCCCAGCCTAGCCACCCAGACACATGTGGGAACCAACAGGGCACCAACACTTGCTATTTAACTTGGTAACAGCACAGCCTGCCCCTGTGTTCTCCTGTGGACATGCCCTCTTCAGCTATGTCTCAAGTCCAGGTCCCCTCCCATAACAGATCTGAGGAAATCTTGCTAAGATTGTGTGCCCTGCCCCCGCATTCTCCAGGGGACCTGCCCCCTCCAATTCACCCTTAGCTGGAGCCCATCCAAAGTGGTGCCACAAACCTGGCAGTGTGTAAGGTCTCTGGCAGGGGCAAGCACCACTCCAAAGTGATGCCTGCCCCAGGGAGAATGGAAAATAACCACATATACCAATCTGACTGTGGCCCCAGCTGTGGGCTGGGGACAGACATCTGGTCTGACTGCAGGCCCAATCCACCAATGGAAGCTTCTCAGGGGACAATCACAGGGAAAGCACCCTGAAGTTCAGTGCTACTGCATCTCTGGCAAATACCTGGCAAACTCAAGCCCAGAGTGGCTCTAAACAGGCCCACTAACAGCTCAGGGACCAAACCCTGCCCACAACAGACAAAGAGAGCCATTGCAGATGACTGAACTAAGGCAGAAGTGGCTCAGCCACAATAGCAGGGTGCACACAGTACATATAGGAGACCTCCCTGATGTGCCAGGTTCTGGTGAACAGGGGACATTGCACTGCAGGGTGCACACAGTACATATAGGAGACCTCCCTGATGTGCCAGGTTCTGGTGAACAGGGGACATTGCACTGCAGGGCACTCCAGGACCACTTCTTCATAAGGCCACTACTTTCAAGAGCAGGAGATATAGCTGACATTCCTAACAGACACCATGAGTTAGACAAAATGAAAAGACAGAGGAATATGTCCTAAATGAAAGAACAGAACAAAATCATGGCAAGAGACCTAAGTGAAATGGATATAAGTAATATGTCTGATAGGGAATTTAAGGTAATGAACATAAAGATACTCACCGGACTTGAGAAAAGAGTGGAAGATCTTAGTGAGACCCTTAATAAAGAGATAGAAAACAAAAAAGAACCAATCAGAGATGAAGAACTCGATAACTGAAATTAAAATACACTAGATGGAATAAATAGTAGACTAGAAAGAGCAGAAGAATGGATCAGTTACCTGGAGGACAGTAATGGGAAGCAATCAAACTGAACAGGAGAGAGAAAAAAAAAATCGACTTAAGGAAAGTCAGTGACACCATCAAGCATAATAACATTCACATTATAGGGATCCCAGAAGAAGAGGAGTGAGAAAAGGGACAGCAAATTTATTTGGAAAAATAATAGCTGAAAACTTCCTGAATCTGGGAAAGGAAACAGAAATCCAGATGTAGGAGGTACAGAGTGTCCCCAGCAAAATCAACCCAAGGAGACCCACACCAAGACACGTAGTAATTAAAATGGCAAAAAGTAGTGATAAAGAGAGAATCTTAAAAGCAGCAAGAAAAAAAGAGACCAGCATTGAATTGAACCAGTAATCAAAAAACTCCCAACAAACCAAAGTACAGGACCAGACAGATTCACAGGTGAATTCTACCAAACATTTAAAGAGTTAATACTTATTTTTTTCAAACTATTCTAAAAAATAGAAGAGGAAGGAAATTCACTCTATGAGGCCATTATTACTCTGATACCAAAACCAAATGAAGACACTACATAAAAAAGAGAACTATAGGCTAATATCTCTGATGAACAGGATGCAAAAATCTTCAACAAATTATTAGCAAAGTGAATCCAACAATATATTTAAAAAATCACTCACCATGATCAAGTGGGATGTATTCCTGGGATGAAAGGAATAAATGGACCAATATTTGCAATTGGTTCAATATTTGCAAATCAACCAATATGATACATCCCATCAGCAAGAGAAAGGATAAAAACCAAATGATCATTTCAATAGATGCAAAAAATGCATTTGACAAAGTACAGCAACGATTCATGATAAAAACCCTCAACAAAGTAGGTTTAGAGGGAACATATGGCAACATGATTAAGGCCATATATGAAAAACCTACAGCTAACATCATAATAGTGAAAAACTGAGAGCTTTCCCCCTAAGGTCAGGAACAAGACAAGGATATCCACTCTCACCACTTTCATTCAACGTAGTACTAGAAGTCCTAGCCACAGCAATCAGACAACAAAAAGGAATAAAAGGCATCCAAACTGGTAAAGAAGTAAAACTTCTACTATCTGCAGATGATATTTGATACTCTAACTAGAAAGCCCTAAAGACTCCACCAAAAAACTACTAGAACTGATAACTGAACTTAGTAAAATAGCAAGATACAAAATCAACATACAGAAATCTGTTGCATTTCTATACACTAATAATGAAGCAGCAGAAAGTAAAATTAAGAAAATAATCTTATTTACAGTGGCACCAAAAATAATAAAATATCTAAGAATAAACTTAAGCAAGGAGATGAAAGACCTGTACTCTGAGAACTATAAAACACTGACAAAAGAAATAATAATGAAGTAGCAGAAAGTAAAATTAAGAAAATAATCCTATTTACAGTTGCACCAAAAATAATAAAATATCTAAGAATAAACTTAACCAAGGAGATGAAAGACCTGTAGTCCGCGAACTATAAAACACTGACAAAAGAAATTCAAGATGACACAAAGAAATGGAAAGACATCCCATGTTCATGGGTTGGAGGAACAAAGATTTACTGTTAAGATGTCTATACTATTCAAAGCAATCTACAGATTTAATGCAATCCCTGTCAAACACCACCAGCATATTTCACAGAACTACAACAAACTGTCCTAAAATCTGTGTGAAACTACAAAAGACCTCAAATAGCCAAAGCAATATTGAAAAACAAAACCAAAACTGGAGGTGTCATAATTCTAGATTTCATGCTATATTACAAAGTGGTAGTAAATAAAACAGTATGGTACTGGTATAAAAATAGACACATAGATCAATGGAATAGAACAGAAAACCCAGAAATAAACCCACAATTAATGGTCAATTAATCTTTAACAAAGGAGGAATGAGTACACAGTGGGAAAAAGACAGTCTCTTCACAAATGGTGTTGGGAAAACTGGACTGTTACATACAAAAAAAAATGAAACGGGGCCACTTTCTTTAACCATACACACAAATAAACTCAAAATGGATTGAAGATCTAAATGTGAGACCTGAAACCATAAAAATCCTAGAACAGAGCACAGACAGTAATATCTCTGGCATTGGATGCAACAACATTTTTCTAGACATGTCTCTTGAGGCAAGGGAAATAAAAGCAAAAATGAGCTACTGGGACTACATCAAAATAAAAAGTTTCTGTACAGTGAAGGAAACAACCAACAAAACCAAAAGACAACCTACTGAACAGGAGACGATATTTGTAAATGACATATCTGATAAAGGGTTAGTATCCAAAATATATAAAGAACTGATACAACTCAATACCCCAAAACAAATAATCCAACTAATAAATGGGCAGAAGACATGAACAGACATTTCTCCAAAGAATGCATCCAGAGGACCAACTGACAAAAGATGCTCAACATCACTCATCATCAGGGAAATGCAAATCAAAACTACATGAACTATAACCTCCCTCCTTTTTTTTTAACTTTTTAAAAATTTAAATTCAATTAGCCAATATATAATACATGATTAGTTTCAGATGTAGTGTTTAATAATTTATCAGTTGTGTATAACACCCAGTGCTCATCACATCACGTGCCCTCCTTAATGCCCATCACCCAGTTACCGCATCCCCCCACCCACCTCACCTCCAGCAACCCTCAGTTTGTTTCCTAGAGTTAAGAGTCTCTCATGGTTTTTCTCCCTGTCTGATGACTTCCCATTAAGTTTTCCCTCCCTTCCCCTATGATCCTCTGTGCTATTTCTTATATTCCACATATGAGTGAAACCATATAATTGTCTTTCTCTCATTGACTTATTTTGCTCAGCACAATACCCTCCAGTTCCATCCACCTCAATGTAAATGATGAGTATTCATCCTTTCTGAGGGCGGAGTAATATTCCATTGTATATATGAACCACATCTTCTTTATCCATTCATCTGTTGAAGGGCATCTCAGCTCCTTCCACAGTTTGGCTATTGGATCACCTCACTCCTGTCAGAATGGCTAAAATCAAAAACACAAGAAACAACAAGTGTCGGTGAGGAAGAAGAAAAAGGAACCCTTGAGCACTGTTGGTGGGAATGCAAACTGGTACAGTCCCACTGTGGAAAACAGTATGAAGTTTCCTCAAAAAATTGAAAATAGAACAAGCCTATGATCTAGTATTTATACTACTGGATATTTAGACAAAGAATACAAAAATACTAATTTGAAAATATATATGAAGCCCTATGTTTATTGTAGCATTATTTACACTAGCCAAATTATGTAAGCAGCCTAAGCGTCCATCGACGGTGAACGGATAAAGGAGATGTGGTGTATATACATATAGTGGAATAGTATTCAGCCACAAAAAAGAATGCGATCTTGCCATTTGCAACAATGTGGATGGAACTGGAGGGTATTATGCCAAGCGAAATAAGTCAGTCAGAGAAAGACAAGTACCATGTGATTTCACTCATATGTGGAATTTAAGGAACAAAACAAGTGAATAAAGAAAAAATAGGCAAACCAAAAAACAGACTCCTAATTACAGGGAACAAACAGATGGCTACCAGAGGGGAGGCGGATGGGAGACAAGGACAAGTGAAGGGGATTAAGAGTATACTTAGCTTGATGAGCACCATGGAAGTGGTGAATCACTGCATAGTACACCTGAAATTAATATACATACAGTATATGTATGTATACATTAATATACATACAGTTAACACTGTATGTTAACTATACAGGAATTAAAAATTAAATAAATAAATAAGTAAAATAAGAAAAAATAAAGTGTTCATGTTGTTAGGCTAAGCATATCTGGATAGTCTTTCTATCTTAAGATCAACCGATTTGGGACTTTAACATCTACCAAATGCCTTTGCAGCAGCACCTACATTAGTGTTTGACTGAAGAAGCCCATTTCTAGGATATGGAAACCTTGGGTGTCCATCTGAATGGACCAGATTTCTGCCTACAACACACCCTAATTGGAAGGGTCAAAGGATACGGGTGATGGCGGCTGAGGAACACCAGGGGCCACATGCCTCTGGGGATTGCTCCTGCCCTCGAAGGGCAGCACAGTCAGAGAGCAGTGGAGGAACTGGGAGGCCAGGGTCCCTGCAGTGCTCTGTCAGGGCAGAAAGCCAAAGGGGCCTCAGGGCTTTCCAGACCCAGACACAGCTGTTGCGGGGTGAGAGCCAACAACAGCCACCTGGGAACTGTGGCGTGAGATCACACCAAAGATACGATTTGATGGAGAAAGCACGTCTTTCACTCTGCACTTTCACCAAAACAAGTAGAAGAAACCGCACCTGGGTAATTTGGCCTCCTGAGGCTCCCCGAGGTTTTTTTCTCTTGTCACCTTAGACTGCTGTATCACCGAGTGCTCACGTAGATTATTGTCAACCGGTCCTCCAGCTTATGATCTGTGATAAGGCATTTCCATAGATGAGACACACACGGAAAAGGCCCTGGGAGAATTGATCAGTTCCAGGGCCAGATAGAACTGTCCCTGCTCAGGGATGTGTAAACAGGGAAAAACCAATCTGAGGCTGTGAAAAGACACAAAAGTACAAAATAAAGCTTTCATAGCATTCATCATATATGAATGCTTGGGATTGTTTTGAGAAATATTTATTATCATAGAAAAGAGAAATGAATTTTATATAGCATTTGCTTTGTCTTTCAATAAAATTCAAGAAGATATGGACCAAAGCAAAGACAAAAGATTAATGAGAGAAGGACCAAGAAGAGAAAGAAAGAAATATGGAGATACATATGATACTGAGAAGCCTTGAAGAAAAATATAAATGCATACCACAATTGAGTTATGTATTCACTTCAATAAAACAAACAAATAAATAACCCACCATGAAAGGAATATTTAAGTTAAGTGTAATACACACGTGCAAATTTCTCCCAGAATGCAGGGGAAAAGAGAAATACAATTTTTAAAGTGAACAAACAATAAATAGAATGTAGTATGTGTTAATACGCATTTTTGGGGGTACAGGTAGAAATTCATTTCAAACAAATTTAAGCATCAAAGGGAATTTATGGGCTTCCATGACTGGGAAGGCTCAGAGTGCTTTTGGCTTTGAGCGTGTCTCAAGACCGCTGTTCCATAATTGTGAACCCTAAAATGTTTCCCATTTCACTGGCTTTCTTTCTTACTACATTGAGCTAAACCATTGTAAAGGAGGTCTTTATCTACTTATTTACTCATTGACAGTACCGAATGCACTTAAAGTCGATCTCAGAAAGGAGTCTATGGGGAGATTCATTTTCCTGAAATTAACATAAATCCCAAATGTTTTATTTCCACATGCTAGTTCCTACTTTCCTGTCTTGGCTTCCTGTTATGTTTTAAGAATTTGCCACTGGGCTTGGGACTTTTATTTCCATTGAGATAAGAATGGAAGCTTATTACTGTGCAAGTTCTGTCCGATCACGATGCATTTCTTTCTGGAAATCAGGAGGATACTTGAAGTGAGCGGATCTTGATCCTGACTGCCTGGCATTGCACCGCAGAGCTGGGCTGGAGCGCGCAGGAGAGAGTGCTGGCCACCAGGTGGCGCTCCGGGATCTTGCTGTTTTCGTTCTAGGTGCTCGAGCAATAGTTCTGCAAAAACGTAGACTTGCACAAAAGAGATTGTTATACCAGAGCTCACATAATTGGTAATTAGGGATAGGGTTGCTATGGTGATGAGGGGGATGTCTTGGGATGTTTATGGCTTCGTAAGAGCCAATGCTTTATAAGCTATCAGACCGCTTCCTTTGATGATAATGGATGGCATAGCAAGGTCATGAAAATTCCCTAAGATTGTGCAACCTGCAGTGGTCACTCTTCTTTCTATGTTCTTCTGTGTTTTGAGGGCTATAACCAGGGTGTTGAGAGTGACAAAATGTACTCCTTTTAACATGTTTATCTTATTTTACATTGGATTTTTTATTTTTCCCATATTTGTTTTCTCTCCATCACCAACATTTCTCAATGTATTTTTCATAAAACTACTCCATTGTCTAACAGGTTTGGGAAAGATGTTTTGATGCTAATGCTCTTGAAGATTCACAGTATATGCCGGCATGTTAAAATCTATGCAAAGCCCCATTTCATTTCCAAAAAGTCAAATGACAATTGAATTCATCTTAGTGGAATATTCATGAACACTTAGGGAATCTACCCTCATTTTTTTGCTAAGATATTAATGAATATTCTGTTAAAAATGGGTTCAATTGCAATTGATCATGTTTATGTAGGTTTCCCCAATGAGGTGTTGGGTTCTTTTCTGTGGCACAGGCCCAGCAAAGGCTCAGTGTCTCTTCGTGTGGAATGGAGGTTCAATAAATGTTAATTGTTGTTTTTGGGCTCCTAAGAGATGTTTTTGAATTGATATCTGCCCATGGATACTATTGATTGCAATTATTCTTCATAAACGATCTTTAGCCCCCAGTTTTAGTGGGAAAATGAATTCAACACTGAGACATAGTAAACAGTGTTGATGATAAGTCCTCTGTACCCTAGCATCAAATTATTACCACATTCTCATGAAAGGGCAAAGGATCGAAGCCCTTTTGCTGCTACTCACCATTTATTTTCTGTTTTATTGCATTTTCTCAATGTTTTAAGATCAATATGTTGTTAGCAATTTTTCAGAGAGACACCATTCCCCCGTGAAGAAGCATTTGTGATTGATCATAAAACATAGCTCCAAAAAACACACAAACATGCAAAAACACTGAGTATTTGCTCATGCCTGCTTTATCTCCCCAGGGAGTCATCCTCACTAATATTTTATTGTGTGTATATCCCCGTGCCTCTTGCCTTTTTTGGAAGCACCTTGCATGTGTGAACTGACTCTCTATAGCAGAAAAAGGACAATAGCCATGGCCTACAAGGAGGGATGTTCTTTGTTGAAACCTGCATCAGGACACCAGGCAGACGGTCCCCTCACTCCTTTCCTCTGGTTGACTCTATGCTGGCTTCCACGGAGGGGGTTTCTTTTCTAAATAATGTAGCCTCTGCTAGACTTTGGATTTGAACAGATCCAGGCTCCAAAATATTTTTCTACTCCTTGTAAGTTGTGCAAGGTTGGGGGTGTGTATAACCTCTGAGCTTTCATTTTGTCTGTGAAATGGGGGTAATGAAACCCACCAAGTGGGTTACTTTGAGGAGCAAATGTGATAAGGTATGTAATGAAGCAGAAAGGTGTTTGTCATACAGGTAGGCACTCAATAAATGTTACCTCTCCCTTTACCTTCTTACTTTTCCCATTGTTTTCTTTCTTTTTTTAAGATTAATTAATTTATTTTAGAAAGAAAGAGGGAGAGCGCGTAAGTGTATGCATGGTGGGGGGGGTGCAGAGAGGGAGGGACACAGAGAATCTCAAGCAGACTCTGTGCTGAGCCCTGAGCCCAAAGCTGGCCACGGGGCTCCATCCCAGGACCCTGAGATCATGACCTGAGCCGAAACCAAGAGTTGGATGCTTACCTGACGAAGCCACCCATTGTTTTCTTTCTTCCAACATTGATGGCGATAAAAACTGATGAAATCTAAGGGTGTGGAGTGGGGATGATATTGGAAGACACTGCTATGGTCTAAATGTTTGTGTCCCCCACATTTTGTATGTTGAAAATCTAATGCACGAGGCAATAGTATTACAAGGTCAGACTTTCATGAGGTGATTAGATCATGAGGCAGAGCCCTCATAAATGGGATTAGTGCTTTTAGAAATGAGGATCCAGAGGGCCAGCTCATTCCTTGCACCATGTGAGGACACATCGAGAAGCTGGGAGTCTGGAATCCAGAAGCAGGCTCTCACTGGAAGCCCACCATGCTTGAGCCCTGATCTGGGACTTCCAGACTCCACAACAAAAATAAATTCCTATTGTTTAGAAGCCACTCAGTCTGTGGTATTTTGTTTTAGCAGCCTGGATGGACTAAGACAGAAAATTGGTGCCAAGAGGGGGGTGCTGCTCTAACAGATACCTAACAATGTGGGGGTGGTCTGGAACTGGGTAGTGGAGAGAGACTGCAAAGGGGCATGCAAGAGGTGAGTGCTAGAAAAGCCTGCATTCCCATGAACTGACTGTTAAGGTGGCTCTCTTGAGGGCTCAGGGAGGAGGTGAGCTGTAGAGAGAGCCTCAATCCTCTGAGGAAATATTGAAGTGGTGGTGAGCAGAATGTTGGTAGAAACGTGCTCTCTAGTGAGGTGTCAGACAGAAATGGGGAACGTGTTGTTGGAAATTGAAGAAAGGTGATCCTTGTTACAAAGTTCAGAGTCTGGCTAAATTGTGTTTTGTGTCTTAGTGTTCTGTGGAAGGTAGAGCTTGCAGGCAATGGAACTGGATATTTGGTTGAGCAAATTTCCAAGCAAAGTGTCCACGAAGCAGCCCATTTTCCTTTTGAATGCTTCAAATGCAAGAAAGGAGAAATGACTTAAAGATGGAATTGTTCATCAAAAGGGAAGCAGAACTGAAAAACTTAGGAAATTCTCTACCTATCCATATTGAACAAAAAATCAAAAAATGTGTTTGGAAGAAAACATGGGTGTGGCCAAACCGGGGTTTGATGAGATTAGTCAGCCATCTCAATGGCAGCTGGAACATGTTGTCGAAGACCATGGAAGAGTAACCCCAAAGGCATTTTGGAGATCACGGGAGGGTCTGAAGGGCTGCCTCTTCCATCACAGGCCCAGACTGAAGGGCCTGGGTAGTGCAATGGTTTCAAGGAGAGGCCCCCACTTCTCAGGCTCTGCTCCCCAAATTTCAGTATGCCATGCTCCTTGCGCAGCTCTGGTGGGCCTGGTGCCTCATGTGCTACATTTTGGCTCCCTCCATTTAGAGTCCCAGGTGATGACCCAAGGAGAGAGACACCCCAGGGGCAGAGTTATTGTAGAAAGTCACCCCTAGGGCAATGGCTGGCAGAGCCATGGGGACAAGCCATCCCTGTGACCCCAGACCAGTACAGCCACTGGTGGTGAGTAATCCCATCCTGTGTGAGCCGGGACGTGGGCTGCACCCAGCAAAGCCACGGGGCTGGGTCCGGGGGAGTCTCTGGGGCCCAAGCCTCACTCCAGCGAGCCCTAGGTTTGAACTTGCTTAGGACCTATTCCTTCTTTTTTCTTTTCTATTTCTCCCTTTTGGAATGGGAATGTCCACCCTGTGCCTGTCCCACCACTGTATTTTGGAAGCCCATAACTTGTATGATTTCCCAGGTTCACAACTAGAATCTCAGCCCTATCTGATTTGGATGATATTTAGATGAGATTGTGGATTTAGACTTTGGAGTTGATGATATGTAAGAAGGACATGAGTTTTGGGGGACTTGGTGGGGGGAACGCTATGGTTTGAATGTCTGCGTCTCTTCCAAAATCATCTGTTGAAATAAACCAGTCAGAAAAAGACAAATACCATATGATTTCACTCATATGTGGAATTTAAGAGACAAAACAGATGAACGGGGGTGGGGGTGGCAGGGGGGGAGAAGAGAGACAGACCATAAGAGACTCTTAACTATAGAGAACAAACTGAGTATTGCTGGAGGGGAGGTGGGTGAGGGGATGGGCTAAATGGGTGCTGGGGATTAAGGAGGGCACTGACTGCGATGAGCACTGGGTATTGTCTGTAAGTGATGGATCACTAAATTCTACACCTGCAACTCATATTACACTATGTGTTAACTAACTGGAATTTAAATAAAAACTTGGATGAAACTAAAAAAAAAAAAAAAAAGAACAAAAGAAAACCGATGGAAGTAGTTCTCTTATAAAAGGTGCCCCCAAGAACTAGCTTGTCCCTTCCACCATGTGAGGGCACAGTGAGAAATCCACAGTCTATAACCCGGAAGAGAGCCTTCGTCAGAGCCTGAACACACGGGCGCCCTGATCTTGGACTTCCAGACTCCAGAGCTGTGAGAAATACATTTCTGATCTGTATAAGCCACCAGTCTCCGGTATTTTGTTATAGCAGCGCCAACAGAGTAAGACAGACATCCACATCTGGAGCTAGACCTAAATACTTCACTTTTCAGTCTCCACTCTTTCAAACTCCATTTGATAAATCTTTAGACTTGACAAGTCCTGCCACCTCCTTCAACCTGCTTTATGTCCTTTATTTCCAGCACCCACAAGTGTTGGTATCTCAGGCTCATAAAACTATCTCAAGGTAGCAGGGGGAGTGAGCTGGCAATGCTCGCTAGGGGTATAGGTGGGGGCTTATTTCATCACAAAATAGAAACTTTCTCACTTTTAACTTGCAACTCATGCTCACTAGCCAATTTTTGCTGGATGATTAATGTCCACATTCACTTGTCTTCCGTGCTAGCTTTGGTCTCCAATTCCTTTGCATCCATTCACTGAATTACTATTTTGCCTTGCTGGCTTTTTGTCAGGTAGCTTTTGACTGGCACTTATCTATCAGTAGTTTTGTTTTGTTTTTAAAGGTTTGTTCTAGATTTACAGATTTGGGATGCCTGGGTGGCTCAGTCGGTTAAGGTTATGATCCCAGGGTCCTGGGATCGAGTCCCACATCAAGCTCCTTGCTCAGCGGGGAGCCTGCTTCTCCCTCTGCCTGCTGCTCCCCCTGCTTGTGCTCTCTCTCTCTCTCAAACTGAGAAATAAATAAATAAAATCTTTAAAAAAATAAATTTACAGATTTGTTTAGATCAAACCTCCAAGTTTTCTTTTATCTGAAGGTTGACAACTGTCTTCTATTTAGGATGTTTTAATTACACATGAATGTTTTTCTGAGATTTCACTGATGATCAACACAACACTCTTTTTTATACCTAGTGGATGATCTTAATGGCTTTAATTACCAGCTTAAATACGAATCAGTGACCCACACATTAAGCTATTCTAGCAGTTTATTTGATTATAGGGAGAATTAATTGTATAATGGGTGTTTTTTTTCCAAAGTCATTAATGTTTAGTTTTATAATATATAATCCTTTAGATGTGTATTTTGAATTTTATACAAATAATCCCCCTCAAAAGTCAGAGAGAAACATATCTGAGATCAAATTCTGTTAGCGGTTTCAACTTTAGAAACAAATTTACTGCAGTTGGAAAGAATTTGGGGATAAATACCATAAAGAAATTTGATTTATACAGATTCATGTGATTCAGTTCAGACTTGCCTTAAATCTTTAGTAGGGTGAATTTTAGGCCCTTCATTTCGTTTCCCAATTAGATAGGTTACTCCCGGAGCTCATTTTATATCACGATACCCAGCCCATGTTGTTACACCCGCATGTAACAGGTGAAATATTAATGGGGTGAATCAATCCATTCATCTGTTACATTCAGGTAACCATTTGTTACAAGTTCCTAGTCTCAGTCTGAGGCTGGAGATGTGGTTCTGTTGGTCCCTAGGAAAGGAAAGGTCTCTCTAGACTTACTTTGTTCCTCTGACCCAATCTGTCACTCAGTAGTACTCTGCATCCGCCTACCGACTCAGAGCCCATCTCTGGCCCCTGCACACATAGTGTCCATGCAGCTACTATAGTTGCAGTTTCTCTCCACTCCTCCTCTCTTAAGTTTGCCCCACATTCCTCCAACTTTTCCAGGTCTTCTGCGTTTTTCCTCTCAGGGTCTACCATCTAACCCCTGGTCCCGAATGGCCAGATGCCTTTTCAGGGGGTCACTTATCCGTACACCACCCTTTGGCTATTACCTTTCGAAAAAATGAAGTAGGCATCAACAAAATCATTATTTTCTTTGTCTAGGACACAATTCCCTTCTCTATGACGTGGAAATGATAAAGGATTTTTTTTTGCAAGATGACAGTGAGCACTAATCACATAATGTAGGCAAAGCTCCTAGTGCATTCTGGGAGACACTATTGGTGTTCCTGGAACATTAGTTTTCTTCCAACCTTCTATCCTGCTTCGCTTCGTCCTTCCATTTCTGTTCTTCCTCCCCCTTCTCTTTCTATGTCCTTCCCCTCCCTTCCTTTCTTTCTTCTTTCTTCCTTCTTTTCTTCCCTTCCACTATAAATGAGTCTCTTGAATATTTCTGAAAACTATGCCTTACTTGTCCCTCCCCCACGTCTTAGAAGAAAAGGAGCGAGAGAAGGGAATAAGTCACAGAAAGATTTTCTAAGTACTGGAAAGAGTCTCATAAAATTATTGCCCTTAGTAGCCTTAGGGGGAGCTCAAGGCTTTCTCCTCTGTCCCACGTCCCCTCTCTCTCTTTAATTTTTTTTTTTTTAAATTTCAGTATAGTTGATATGCAATGTTACATTAGTTTCGGGTGTACAACATAGTGATTTGACTTCTTCATACATTATGCTGTGCTCATTACCGTGGGGCTGCCATCTGTCACCGTACAATGCTATTACAATATCATTGACTATATTCCCATTCTGTGCCTTTTATTCCTGTGAGTTAAATTCATTCCATAACCGGAAGCCTGTATCTCTCACTTGCTTTCACCCATTTTGCCCATCCCTCCACCCCTCCCTTCTGGCAACCATTAGTTCTCTGTATTTATAAGTCTGATTCTGCTTTTTGTTTGTTAATTCATTTGTTGTTTTTTTAGATTCCACGTATGAGTGAGACCATATGGTATTTGTCTTTCTCAGTCTGACTTATTTCACTTGGCACAACACCCTCTAGGTTCATCCATGTTGCTGCATGTGGCAAGACCTCATCCCTTTTTGCTGCATAATATTCCTGTGTGTGTGTGTGTGTGTGTGTGTGTGTGTGTGTGTGTGTATACCACATCTTTTCCATACCCATTCATCTATACTTATGGTTGCTTCTAAATCTTGGCTATCTACCTTCTTCTCTTTCTGAAAGCTAGAAGCCTCATCAGGAGCATAGGTACACATTTGAGCCTTTGAGTTAGGACTTGATTCTTTCAGAGGGGGAAAATCAAGGAGTCAAAAATTCTTCTCCTGTTTGGGATTGCTCTCTTATTTTTCTTGAGTCCATTTCCCTTCTTTGAATTGTTTTTCTTTGTAATTATTCTTAATTTGGCTAATGTAAGATGGTTTGGTACCTCTTCCCACTTTCAAGAAACAATACCCGATGGCTCCTTCTATCTCTCGGAAGGCAAAGTAGCAACCAAGGTGGTGCCCAGAGGAAGGGAGTCTTGAGGCAGACTATTTAGGTCTATTAGTTAGGTAAAAAATAATCTTCCCTAATGTGGTCCAAATTAACTCAGTAAGATCTAGAAATATAAAAAGTGGTTTAGCTAAAGTCCCAACATGGATTACAGTGTTCCTTTTTTCAAATATCCTCACAGATATAAATATACATGTTTTACTGTTCTAGTAGGTGTAGGTAGCTATGAAGAATGCTAATTCAGAACTGGGTTCATGGTTCTCTTTTGCCTCATACAAGAACCATTATTTGAGGAAAGAATTTAGCAGACTGAGGGGAGGCTATCAAAGCAGTATGGGACTGAGAATTGGGAAGAAGAATCATATAGGTAACTGAAACTTTGACAATAACTGTAAATCATATGCAGTTTCAAATGAGCAATCATGATTTATGCATTAAGGGATGCTCTCAAACTGTTATTAGTAAAATGATACATTTTTATTCTCTCACTCAGATGGTCTCCAGTTGTAGGTATGGTATCACGGAATTGGGAATTAGGGGATTTCCTAGGACTTTGCGACAGGTTATAGGGTTAATAATACTTATAATGATAGGGATATAGAAGTGGATGAAAAGAAAAGTAAATAAAAATCAGATATGTATAAGACTAATGATGTACGGTGACTAACATAACATAATAAAATAAAATAAAATTTTAAAAAATCAGATATGTCACATAAAGAAATTAGATTATTGATGTAACAAAGTATTTTAATAAAACATGTTTAGGGGTGCCTGCGTGGCTTAGTCAGTTAAGTGTTCAACTCTTGATTTCAGCTCAGGTTATGATCTCAGGGTTATGAGATTGAGCCCTGTGTCGGGCTCCGTGCTGGGCATGGAGCCTGCTGAAGAGTCTCTCTCTTCCTCTCCCTCTACTCCTCTCTCCCTAAAAAACTCCCATATTTAAAAAAAAAAAAGATTTTATTTATTTACTTGCGAGAGAGAGCACAGAGGGAGAGGGAGAAGCAGGCTCCCTGCTGAGCAGAGAGCCCCACGTGGGGCTCTATCTCAGGACCCTGAGATCAGGACCTGAGCCAAAGGCAGACATTTAACCAACTGAGCCACCCAGGTGCCCCCAAGTCCCACATGTTTAAGAGTTAGTTTGATAGTATAGGGAAAAGTGAGACTATGCAAAAATCGGAGGTTGGAGTTTAAGAGGTTAAATGTGATTGCCATTTTCATAGATGCCAAGGGCTAAGAGCTATCAGAGAGCGAAACCATGGGACTGATAAAATTCTTGACTATAGAATTTAGAAAGAAATAAATAGATAAAAGCAGGTTTAGGAAAATTAATGTGTTTAGGCCATGGCAGAAACCAGGAAGTTACACTTAATAAGAAGAACAAGGGGAGATTAGTATCATGATGAGTGAAACAGGGGACTTTAAAGCCAGGGTGAATCTTCCCACTGGAAACAATTAGATTAGTTCCATAAAAAAATATCCATAAAGACACTGGAGAGCTAATGAAATAGTGAAGACTTCCACTTTGGTCAAGATGGAGTACTACAGATCAGATTTATCCTTCTGCCTTAAAATAACTAAAAAATTGGACAAAATATATAAAACAGTGGTTTTCAGACATTGGAAACAAGGCAGCACAAGACAGTGGTCCCTGAGATGGTAGGGGGAAAGATAGATGAGCCTGACAATTTCCCTGGACAGAGGAAAGTTTCCAGGCTGCAGTGCAGAGAGGAAGAACTCAGTCAGAGCCCAGAGGTCTCTCTAGGTTAATGAAAGAGTTAGAGAGATGAATACGCCTACTCAGCTAGGTTTGCATTGCAGAGTACTAGAAGGGAGAGATATGTATAGGGAGAGCTTCAGTAGGTCCCTCTCAGATGTTAAGTCGACTATTGATCTGCATATGCATGTGAGGACACTACCCAACACTGGGAAAATATCCAATCCAAAGGAATACAAGAATATTCTCTGGACCTCCTAAAGGGCTGAGAACAGTTCATGTTCTCACCAGCCAGAGTGGAAACCCTTGTAATTCATTGGGTATCCTGTCAAATACCCGGGAAAATATTGCCTCAATAGTGAGACAAAATGAGCCCCAGACAAGAGACTGCTCTGATCCCACATAACAAAGCTTAATATCAAGTCTTGAAAGAATCAAACTATTTCCAAGTAATCTGACTATACACCAAAATAAAGGCAAAGAATATTTACCGGAATCCAAAAACATCCAGCATGCAACAAGATAAAATTCACAATCATTAACATCTAATAAAAAATTACTAGGTATGTAAAATTGTGAAAGGAGAAAAGGCAATCCATAGAAAAAGACTGAGGAATGACAGAGATGATAAAATTAGTAGATAAGGAAAATAAAAGTTATTAAACTATATTCCATATGTTCAAAAATGTAGAGAAAAACTGATTACATTAAGTAGAGATATGAAAAATATAGAAAAGGACAAATCAAACACATGGAAATGAAAATACAATGTCTGAGATGAAAGATAAAATTTCCATAATGAAAAATCCATTGGAGGAATTAAACACTGCAAAAGAAAAGATTAGAGAACTAAAAGTCATAGCAATAGCACTATCCGAAATTAAACACACAAAAGACAAAAAACTCAAAAGGAAAAGAACAGATTACTAGTTAATTGTGCAACAACTTCAAGCAGCCTAATATACAGATATGTTTAGGCTTCCTTCTTCATGGATTAACATTTCAGATATGTTGAATGTATACATTCCCCACTCAAAGTTGATAGAACAAGCAGACAGATAGTCAGTAATGATATAAAAGACAGGAACAACACTATTATGAGAGCAGTGAGAAACAATAAAGCTAAAATCTGGGAAAAGAAGAAAATCTACAGAGGTGAACATCTGTGTATTTTCTTCTTTTATTGGAATCTGTGAATTTCAGAAGAGGTGGCTTTGGGTCTGAGAAGCTGAACAGAGCTTTTCATAGCCTCCAGTACCTAGGGAGATAAAAATTAAAGTTTATTATGTATTAAATGCAGGGGTCCCAGGAAACATTGTTTGGATTGAGACTTCAAGCAGCTACATCTTAGAAATATTGACAAATCAGAAGTAAGTTTGCACTCACTGGGCTAAAATCCAGCTTCAGCTTCAAATAATTCCATCTGTGGAATTGTCTTCAAATGATCCAGAATTGCTGGTGTCCCTAGCTGCTTGCAAGGAGCAATGGTAAATAAGATACTGAGGAATATACTGACATCCAGAAGTTCAAATGTCTGGTATACGATAAAAGAATAGCTAGGCTTATCAAGACACAAGGCAATATGATAAGAAGCCAAGATTAGGAAACAGACAACAGAAACAGACCATATGGCTCCAGATAATAAAGTTACCAGACACAGAAAGTTAAGTAACCATCTTGATTATATTCAAGGAGTTTTATGAAAAAAGGCTTTGAATCTTCTGAGAACTGAAAACTATGCAAAAGGAATAGAAAAATGTATAAATTTAAAAAAAACGATTAATAACACAATGGATGGTTTAACATCACATTATATACAGATAAAGAGAGAATTAGTAAACTGGAAGTTAAGTTGGAAAAAAACAGCCAGGCAAACAGAAAAAAAAAGGATGGAAAGTAGGTAAGATGGTATAAGAGACATAGGGCTGCAGCAGAAGATCTAACATGCGTCTTTTGGAATCTTAGAAGACAGATGTAGAAAAAATTAGGTGGAAACAATATTGGAAGAGCGCAAGGCTGAACAATCCTCCCAAGTGGAAATAAATGTAAGCAGGGTAGACACAAAGAAAACCATAAGAAGGCACATCATAGGAAATCGGATGAAAACTTCCCAACAGGAATGAGGGATGTTGAAAGATAATAAAATAACACTTCAATGCTGAAAACGCAGTAGCAACGTAGATTTCCACACAGTGACACTGTTCTCCAGAAAATGAAGATGCATGAAGACATTTTCCGGAAAACGAAAACCACCTGATGAGAACAACCTTTGAGGAAAGAATGATGGCGTGATATGCAACTGATGAATAACTGAACTCTACACCTGAAACTAATGATGAACTATATGTTGGCTAATTGAATTTAAATTAAAAAAAAGAATGAAGGCAGAGAGGGCTGTCTGGAAATCATGTGGGGCTGGGAATCCTTCACGCTCCTTTGAGAAAGAGAGGATAAACTCTGTTAAATACACAGAATGTTAAGTAGAGCCTAGAGGGGTCACAGGTCACCTTGGCTTTTTATCTGCTCTTGAATGTATGTCACACACACCTCAAATTTAACCCATTACTGATAAAACCCTGCATTCTCTCCACATCTTCCTAACTTTGCAGCCTTCCTCAGGCTCCCTCAACTCAGTGTATAAAAAGAAACAACCAGGGCGCCTGGGTGGCTCAGATGGTTAAGCGTCTGCCTTCGGCTCAGGTCATGATCCCAGGGTCCTGGGATCGAGTCCCGCATCGGGCTCCCTGCTCCTTGGGAGCCTGCTTCTCCCTCTGCCCCTCTCTCTCTCTGTCTCTCATGAATAAATAAATAAAATCTTTAAAAAATAAAATAAAATAAAAAGAAACATCCTCCATGACTGCCTCAAGCCGGAAATGTGGATGAAAAACGGATTCCTCTCATGCCCTCAGCACATATAACACCAAGTTCTATGGTCTGTATCCCAGATGTCCATGTGCACTACCTTCAGTTTTCTTCACCTCTACTGCCAACCTCCTCTCTTCTGCATATCCCAGCTAAACTATTAGACACACTGCAATCAATTGATGGTTTTCTGGCCTACCTCCAATTCATTCTTCATATAATAGCCACAGACACCTTGAACAAACCTTAAATCATATTGTGCCATCTTCTTGAGTTTAAACTCTTTAGTAGCTTCCTATTGAACATGGAAGAAAATTTTATTCTTTGCCATGGTCTTGCCTCTGCAAATTTTCTTACCTCAGCTTTATCACCCCACTCATTCAATATCCATCCTAATGGCTACTTTTCAATTTCTCAAACATGTTGACTAGTTTTCTGCTGTAGAATTTTTGCTCATGCCAGAGCGTAATGAGTATTGTCTGCAGTTCTGTCTGACATCCATGCTTATGTCCAGAAATGATATTAAAACATTTTTTGCATTTAATAGGGCAGACACCCTCCAATCTGGCATATACTGTAGACAATCAGAATGGACGTCACATGACCATGTGTGCACTGGTCAGCATCAGCCTAGCTCCTGGTCACAGAATATTCTTCTCCATATTTCAGGCCTTGGCTCAAAAGCTACCTCTTCAGAGAAGCATCCTCTATTTCTCTATCTAAATAGATTCTTTTTTCTACTTTGTTTTATTATCCCATTAGCTATACTAGCATTATAGATAAAACAATTTTGAGAATTTATCATATCTCCTTTAATCGACTAGCATTCTGCAAAACAGAGACCTCCTCTACTTTTTATTATTTATTATTTTTAGCAGTGTATAGCCAATGCCTAGCATATAGCACATAGCCACAGGGAGTGCTCAATAAATATTTATTGAATGAATAAGTAAAAATGAGACCAAAAACAGGCTCACTCTAAAACCTCAAGATGCAAACATAATTGTGAGTCTGAATTGACCATCCTAGGATGTAGGACTCAGTACTGGCTAATCCTCTAACTTCTATTGTGGGGTCACCTCCAAACATACAGAATTTTGATATGAAGTGTTTTGGTTTGATGGTGTTGGT
The DNA here is from genome assembly GCF_009762305.2 of Zalophus californianus. NCBI lineage: Eukaryota > Metazoa > Chordata > Mammalia > Carnivora > Otariidae > Zalophus > Zalophus californianus. The sequence continues at coordinate 154,010,615 of NC_045596.1, forward strand.
CCTTTATCCAAACTGTCCTGTGGTTTTAAAGGACTGACGTGATACTCTAGGGAAAATCAAGGTATGTACAGCTGCAGCTGGATAAAAGGCATCCTACATGGATGTGGGTCCTGCAGTAACAGGAGAGAAGGCTTTCAAAGCTCTGAAGAATGCAGGAAGGCTCCAGCGAGGGACAAGTGGCACAGGAAACACTTCTCAGGAGTCTCAGAAGCATTAATAATAGCTTCATGGACAGAGAGAGCCTTGGGGTGGAGAACTGCAGAAAATGAGCTTTAGAGTATGGGTGTAGGGTGGGGATGCACGGTGTTTCATTTCCTTGGAAAGTTACGATTTACAAGCATGGATGTCAGACAGAATTGTGGACAATACTCATTATGCTTGGAACACAGGGACCCAAAGATAAAACTGATGAAAAATCAAGCGTTTAAAAATATGGGAGGAGTTGGGGCGATGAGGGTTACACAAAAGACCTGGAGACTGGACATCCCATTTTTGAAAATGTCTGTTTTCCCAAGAGACAAAAGGGTTGTAAATTCCATATTCAAAGAGAAATCAATTTGGACAAGCAGTAGATTTTGTCCTTTTTCATCCTGCTGTGAGACTATTCTTGTCACAGAGAGTATCTTTAGAAAAAAAGGATTTTTCAATTGAATAAAAACTTTTAAAGTAAATTTTCTGGACTTTTGTTACTTTGAAAAGTAACATATTTATTCCATGAAATTTGGCAAGTAAAAATAACCAAAAGTAACTAAAAATAATCTGCCACTCAGATTAAAACTATTAACATTTTTTGCATGTCTTGGCAATCTTTGTTCTACGCATGCATACTTATCTTTGGATATATATTTCTAAAAGTGGATCACTCGGCATATGCTACTGTGTAATTTGCTTCTTCTATTTGAAAATGTATCATTAAAATCTTTCCATGTCATCAAATTTTCTTCTACAACAAAAAATTTTCATGACTGTATTAATACTATGTTTTATGCATCCATTGTAACTAATTTAACTATTTTCAATTAATCTTTGATTGTTTTATTTTTAACATTTTGGTGGTTTGATTAACAACATTTTGGTTGTTTTATTTTTTTTAAACATGTATGTACATTTAAAACACCTAGCTCAGTGCCTATCACCTACTAGTCTTTCAATGAATATTGTTAAATAATAAAAAAAGTATAGATTTATTAATTTATATCTGATACAAAAACACCGATGGTGTAAAAATTAATAAAGGAAAACCTTTGTATATTTATTTTGTAATTGAGCATGAACTCTCACTAATTCTTAAATATGTTTAGTTAATTTGGTGAGAGAGGAAAGTGTTTCCAGTTAGGCAATCACATCACTTACAATAATGATGGTTTGTTCCCTGTTTCAATATATATATACATCATACCCTTTTTTTCTTGTACATTGCACTAGCTAGAACCTCCAGAAAAAATACTAACCAAAAGCAATTATAATGGGCATCCTGATCCAGACTTTAATAGAAATGCCTCTAATGTTTCAACATTAAGTGTAATTATCAATCATATGATTGAGAAATACATAAATATGTCTATCATATTTAAGGAAATATCCACATTCCAGATCAGTGGAAGTTTAATAGAATCAAGAATAAGTGTTCAATTTTGTCAAATTGTCTATGAGAATCCATGGCAACCAGATCCACTGCTGGGTGGGGGGAAGGGGAGGTAATTGGCCAGTGGACCAGCTGCTGTGCTCTGAATCCACTTGTGTCACTCTAACAGCCAGTGACCGAGGCAGAAGGGATACGAAAATGATCTGGTTCCTGAGATAAATGGGGTTCCTCTGATGGGTGCCCTTCTTTCCCTTGATGCCTCCCTATTAGGATTGCTCAGACTTTTCTTAGAACTTACTGCATCAGAGAGGGAGACAAAGCATCAGAGACTCTTAATCATAGGAAACAAACAGAGGGTTGCTGGAGAGGAGGGGAGGTGAGTGGGGGGATGGGGTAACTGGGTGATAGACATTAAGGAGGGCACGTGATGTAATGAGCACTGGGTGTTATATAAGACTGATGAATCACTGAAATCTACCTCTGAAACTAATAATACACTCTATGTTAATTAATTGAATTAAAAAAAAAAAAAAGAACCCACTGCAGTCTAAGACTCATTCTACCCAGACTTCTTTCCTTCCTTTGCTCTCTGTTCAGCTCTACCTCCTGACCCTACCACTTTCCGAGCCTTTTACAACTCATGCCTCATTTTTCTCCACAGGTGTTTTCCACTAGTGTATCTCTTGCCTCTCCAATCCCATCTGCAATGCCATTGGGCCACTGAGAGAACTGAGTGAGGTAAAGAATCAAAGTGTCTGGCAATAGAAAGCCTCAGTAATCATTAACAAACAAAAGCATTGAGTATTATATTTTATTGCAGTGTTTAATTCTCCTCTATGGATACATCGACTTTCTGCTTCCTAGGTTTTATATTTGCGGATCTTTTTTGTTTTTAATTTTTATCTTGAATGGACTTGCCAAAAACTTGTCTATATTGTTTTCTTTTTCAAAGAATCAGCTCTTGATTTATTTATATACATTTATTCTAACTCATTAATTTAATAATTCTCATTTTTATATTTATCAACTTCATCTTGCCTTGCTTTTTAAGTTTTTATTCAAATTCCAGTTAGTTAACACATAGCGTTATATTAGTTTCAGGTGGACAATATAGTGATTCAGCACTTCCATATAACACCCAGTGCCCATCATGACAAGGGCACTCCTTAATCCCCATCACCTATTTCACCCATCCCCCCCACCTCCCTTCTGATACCATCAGTTTGTTCTCTGTAGTTAAGAGTATTTTTTCTTAGTTTGCCTCTCTTTTATTTTTTCCCTTTGCTTGTTTGTATTGTTTCTTAAATTCCACATAAGAGTGAAATTATATGGTATTTGTCTTTCTCTGAGTTATTTCGCTTAGCATAATACTCTCTAGCTCTATCCATGTCATTGCAAATGGCAAGATTTCATTCTTTTTTTATGACTGAATAACATTCTATTGTATGTATGTGCCACATCTTCTTTATCCATTCATCAGTCAACGGACATTTGGGCTGTTTCCATAATTTGGCTATTGTTCATAACGCCGCTATAAACATGAGTGTGCATGTATTCTTTTGAATCAGTATTTTTGTATTCTGTGGGTAAATACCTAGTACTGTAATTGTTAGGTTCTAGAGTAGTTCTATTTTTAACTTTTTGTGGAACCTCCATACTGTTTTCAGAATGGCAGCACCAGTTTGCCTTCCCATCAACAGTGCACAAGGGTTCCTTTTTCTCCACATCCTCGTCAACACCTGTTGTTTCTTGTGTTGTTGATTTTAGCCATTCTGACAGGTGTGAGGTGATATCTCATTAGTTTTAATAATCCAATTAAAAGTGGGCAGAAGACATGAATAGACATTTTTCCAAAGAAGACATACAGATGGCCAACAGACACCCAAAATTTGCTCAACATCACTGATCATCAGGCAAATACAAATTTACCTTGCCTTATTGAAGTTTGTTTTGTGTTCCATTTTCTAACTTGCTGAATTGAATTTCCAGTTGTTTTTTTTGTTGTTGTTGTTTTATTTTGTTTAGTAATGAAAATATTGCTATTTCCTAGCAGCATGTCTTTAGTGGAAACTCATTAGTTTTGATATGACATGTTCTCTTGCTGTGTTTTGTAAATAATTGGTAATTATAGTTTTGATGTATTCTTTGATACAGTAATTATTTGTTTTTTTAAAGATTTTATTTATTTATTTGACAGAGAGAGAAAGAGGGAAAGAAAGCCCAAGCAGGGGGAGCAGGAGAGGGAGAAGCAGCTTCCCCACTGAGCAGGTAGCCCAATGTGGGGCTTGATCCCAGGACCCTGGGATCATGACCTGAGCCAAAGGCAGACACTTAACCGACTGAGCCACCCAGGTACCCCTGATCCAGTAATTATTTGTGAAAGGATATTTTTATTTATATTTTTTTTAAAATAAAATCTTTATTGAGATGTAATTCACATAACATGAAGTGTAGCCTTTTACAGTGTACAGTTGATACAACTGGTATATTCACAAATTTGTGCATCCATCACTACTAATTCTAGAATATTTTTATTACCCCAAGTGAAATCCTATACCCATTATCAGTGATTTCCCATTTCTCTCTCCTCCCAGCCCAGGCACTAATCTACAATCTCAATGAATTTTCCTATTCTGGGCTTTTCATATAAATGGAATTATATAATATATATTGGTTTTTAATTTCTATTTTTATTACAATACTTTTACAACTACATCTTGTGAAAAGTCCTCTTTTTTGAATTTATTGAAATTATTCTGTGGCTCAGTATATGACCAGTTAATATGTTTCATGGTTGCTTGAAAACAAAGGAGAGTTTCTATTACATAATTTAAGTTTGCTACTCAGCACAGACTGTCCCAGACTTATGATGTTTCGGTTTATGATTTTTTGACTTTATGACGGTACAAAAATGATTCACATTCAGTACAAACTGTACTTCAAAGTTTGAATTTTGATCTTTTCCTGGGCCAGTGGTATGTAGTATGATACTCTCTCCTGATACTGGGCCGCAGCTTCCAGTCAGCCAGGCGATCATGAGGGTAAACAACAGTGCACTTACCACATTCTGTACCCATGCAGACATTTTGTTTTTCACTTTCAGTACGGTGTTCAATAAATTATATGAGATATTCAATACCTTGTTATAAAATAGACTTTGTGTTAGATGATTTTGCTCAACTGTAAGCTACTAGAAGTGTTCTGAGCATGTTTAAAATAGGCTAGGCTAACCTATGATGTTTGGTAGGTTAGGTGTATTAAATGCATTTTGACTTTTGGTATTTTCAGGTTACAAATGGGCTTATCAGGATGTAACCCCATTGTAAGTCAAGGAATATCTGTGTAGCAATTAAATCAGCCTTATCAATTTTAATAGTCTCTGTTATATTTTTCAGTTTCTTTTTGTTATGTTAAATTTCTCCTTACTACTGTTTTCTATAAATTTCTCTTTGCATTTCTAATGTTACGTAATTTACCAAGTCATTCATTCATCCCTTCATCCATTCTTTATTGAGTTATCTACTAGGTGAGGAACTCTACTAGTAACAACATAGATAAGAATCCCTGCTGTCTTGGGCCTTGTATTCTAGTAGAAGGAGACAGACAATAAGCAAGTTAAATAAGTAAAACAAATGGCCAACTAGATAGATAAGAATTTTAAGGAAAATTAAAGCAGGGAAGAAAGACAAGTTGTAGTCTGGGGGGAGGTTGCAATTTTGAATAGGGTGGCCAGTGGAGGCCTTACTACCTAGTGATAGCTGAGCAAAAATCTGAAGGAGGTGAAGGAGCCCACCTTGCAGCTATCTGAGGAAAAAGCATTCCACACAGAAGGAATAGCAAGTGCCAGGGCCCTGAGGTAAGAGCATGCCTGGTGTGTTCAAAAGAGGTCAGGAATGTGCTTGGAGCAGAGGGAGCTAAGGAGAGAGTAGTAGTAGATGAAGTGTTCAGCAAATAATACTCATGACATGTTCACTGCGAATTATACCTTTTACCAATTTCAAGGGGCATTCTTGTTTCATTCAATGCTGTTTACATCAAATTCAACTCTGATATTAATAATGCAATCTTTGTTTTCTTTTAGCTTATCTTGCACAATATGACCTTTGCCAGACCCTTAACTTTTACACTTTTCACGCCATCATGTTTCACATGTGCCTCTTAAATAAATTTATATTTGGATTTTATTTTTGATAGAATTTACCTATTTTTAATTTTCCAAATGTCTTGTTAATTGTCAGAGTTGAGTAAAATAGTATTGTTGAGCACCCCATGTCTTCAAAGCCAAGAAGTTCATTTACATTTTAGGTGATACTGTGTATATTATATCTATATCTTATGATTATGATTGTTAGTTCAGAAATGACTTTCACTTTTACTGATCCTGGACCCTTGCATCTTGATGGTGCTTGTAACCATTTTCAGTTCGGCCTAGATTCAATGACATATACAACACACTCTTATCCTCTCCTTGTTTCATTCTCTGGGGCATTCCTGCAATGCTACTCCTCTCATTTACTCTAATACTCACAGGGTGATCACAGAGTCTATTACCTTAGTTTGCCCTATCCTTTTTATGCGTTCTCAAAATCAGTATGGTTTTCCAGAGGCTCTGTCTCATTTGAATTGTGTGATCTAGTTTGAACTGTCAACTCCCCTCTTGGGATATGTGATTAATCCAATGTTTTGAAACTCATTCTCTGTAACAGAGTAATGCTGATCAGCCAGCTCTTCTGTAGTCTTACTACAATTCTTAATTCCCCAGAATTGTCTTGTTTACCTACCATTCTACGCATGCACCATTTCCTAGTAATATAGACAGTGGGAGATATATATATATGTGTATATATATATATATGTATATATCTTAATAAAAGAACAGATGTTAATATCCATCTATAGGAAAGTATATGTTTATGGTTTACACAGAGTTTAAACTTAATAGATGGAACTAAACAACTGCATATAAAATACCACCTCACATAGTGCATAATATAGTTGGGAAAACAGACATAAAATATTTTAAAAAGTTAAAAACAATGAAACTATCAAATGGAGTTTAAAACAATAATAAAGCAGATGATACAAGGCCAGGCCTAGTAACAAAGAGTATAGGATTTGGCATAAAATGGAAGTGCAATTGAGTCCTGGCTCTGTTCTTTATTAACTGTGTAATCTTAGATATGTTACTTAATATTTCTAAAATTTAATTTCCTAAACTTATTATGGAGGTAATTGTAATATTCCCTTCACAGAGATGCTATGAGGGTAATATTTAATAGAGTGGGCATTTTATACTGCTGACATTGTAGTTTTGACTGCAATGGTGTAATTTTTACAAGCTTATCTTTTGTTCTTTGTTGGACAACATAGTGACAAACCTTGAGAATAGAAATAGCTTGTAGATGGATTTCTTGGTCCAGGGTATAGTACAATTTGGGGGTTAATGGAAGCAAAATAGTAGTTAGAATATTTTAAAAGAGCTTCTGGGAAATGAGCAAAAGACATAAGCAGACAATTTATAGAAGAATAAATGAAAATGGTGTTTTAACATATGAAAAAATATGTTCAACTTTACTGCTATATAAAGCAAGAATATACAAACTAAAACTACAATGAGAAGCCACTTATCAATAAGATCTAAAGATTCCAAAGTTTTACAACATGATCTATTGGCAAGCTATGGGGAAATGGGCAGTCTATCACAATGCTGTTGGGAATGCAAAATGGTACAATTCCTATGGAGGAGCACCCAGCAAATTAACAGACATTGATCTTTTGACCCTGCAATTCCACAGGGAATCTATCCCAAAGATACACAGGGAAAAGCCATAAAATAACCAATGCACACAGTTGCACAGTGAAGTAGTATTTAATACCAAAAGAATGAAGCAGAGAAGCCTAGTTCAATAAAAAAAAAAATGGCACAACAACAGGATGGCAGAATAAGACATCCCTTGCTCATATCCCCCCTCCAGCGCCCCCCCCAAACAACAGCAATTTGGCATCCATCCATGGACAAAAGTGCTTTTCTGGGAGCTGTGGGATCCAGGTAGGAGATGCAAAACCCTGGTGCAGTCCAAGAATGAGGAGAACCATTTTGAGAACACATGTCTGCACCAAGGTGATGGATTTGCTGACCCAGGTCCTAGCTCTAGACCTGAAAACTGCACCATATCCCTGAGGACTCAGCTACAGCCCTGTTTGGCTTTAGTTCTGTCACCTGCACCATATGCCACAGGACCTAGGAGGAGCCTTGCCCACCCACGTGTCAAGCAATAGGCATACAGACCTTGGTCCCGGCTGTGGACCTTGAATGGCTCATGTAGGGTCTACCGCTCCTCTCAGCAGCAGTCCAGGAGCTCATGGAGAACACTGCTTTAAACGATCACCCATGGAAAGGAAAAAAAGCTAAAATCAACCTAAACACATAGTTTAAGGAAAAACACAAAACAATTTTTAAGTGATTTTAAAGGTTAGTATTTTGACTCTATGTTCTTAAGAGTATGTACAATAAGGAGACATAAAGAAGCTATAATATATTGAATTTCATTACATAGTTTGTTAGTGGTAATATTGGAATAATTATTTTTAATCTCATGCATGTTGAAAGAGAATGAAAATAGATAATTATGTTCAGAATGTTTGATAGTACCATTCAGTGTAAGATAAAGGAGGTACAGGCAGAGCAAGATGGCAGAGGAGTAGGAGACCTGGATTTCCTCTGGTCTCAGGAATTCAGCTGAATAGGGATCAAACCATTCTGAACACCTACGAACTCAACAGGAGATCGAAGAAAAGAGTAGCAACACTCTGAACAGAGAAGCGACCACCTACTGGAAGGTAGGATGTGCGGAGAAGTGAATCCGAGGCTATATTCGGGAGGATAGACGGCAGGGGAGGGGGCCTCCTTCGGCCGCTTCTGGCAAGTGCTAGAGCCGCGGAGCACAAAATCGGAACTTTTAGAAGTCGGCTCCGCTGAGGGACGTCGCTCCAGTGGCTAAGCAGGGGGTGGAATCCTCACGGGACAGTGTGGTCTCAGGACCCTCGGGGGTCACAGAAAGACTGGGGGTGCCTGAGTGCGGCAGAGCTCCCAGGTATCGGAGCGGGGAAGCCGGCTGCAGAGACGGAGCCGAGGCGCGGGCTCTCAGCTCGGGGTTGCCATAAACTGTGATCTACGGCCCACTTGGGCCACTGCTCCTCCAGCAGGGACCCAACAAGCGGCAGAGCCGGGGAGACTCCCCTTCCTCCCCCGGGAGGAGCGGCGCAGGAGCGCACTGCAGGGATCTGCTGGGTTTGGAGACTCCACACGGGGTCGGGTGCCAGAGATACAAACGCTCTGACACAGGCCGGGTGAGCACGGAGTGTGGCCGGAGACCAGGGACAAGGGAGTGACTGCTTTTCTCTGGGGGTGCACTGAGGAGCAGGGCCCTGAGTTCTCAGCTCCTCCGGGTGGAGATTGGGAGGCCACCATTTTCACCCTGGTCCTCCAAGGCTGTACGGAGAGCTTGCAGGGAACAAAAGCTCCTGAGATCAAACCCGAGCACCTTGCTTAGCCCGGACCGACAAGGGCGGGGCAATTCCGCCTCCGGCAAAGACATTTGGGAACCACGGCAACAGGCCCCTCCCCCAGAAGATCTGCATGAACAGCCAGCAAGCCAAGACCAAGTTTACCGATCAAGGAGAACGGGAGAACTCCAGCGCTAGGGGAATACTGCACATAGAATTCATGGCTTTTTTTTACCATGATTCATTAGTTTTTCAAAGTTAATTTTTTTAACTGTTTTTTTTTTTAATTTTTCTTTTTCCCTTTTTCAACCAACATCTTATCAATCCCTTTTTTTAAAAAAACATTTTTTATTTTTCATTTTGAGTCATATTTTATCCCTTCATAGTAGTTACCCTTATTTTTGGTATATATATATATATATATATATATATATATATATAAGTTGTTCTCTCTTTAAAATTTTGAGATACAGTTTCTTCTAACAGATCAAAATATACCCTAAATCACTAGTGTATGGCTTTGTTCTAGTCTCCTGCCTGATCACATTCTCTCCCTTTTTTCTTTTTTTTTAAATCTTCTTCTTTCTTTTTTCAAACAACTTCTTATCTTATCAATTCCTTTCATAAAATCTTTTATAATTTTCATCTTTACAGTCATCCTCCATCCCTTCATTGTGTCAACCCTTATTATGTACATATATATCTTTCTTCCTTTAAAATTTTAGGAGGCACTTTTTTCTAACAGACCAAAATACGCCCAAAATCTAGTGTGTGGCACTGATCTATGCACTAGCCTGATCATATTTGATCATATTCTGTTTTTTTTGTATCGTTCTGTTTTTGTTTTTATCTTTTTTTTTTTTTTCTCTTTCTTTTTTCTTTCTTTTCCCCTGGTTTCAGGTCTTTTCTGATTTGTATACAGTATATTTGCTGGGGACGTTGTTAACCTGTTAGCATTTTGTTCTCTCATTCATCTATTCTCCTCTGGACAAAATGACAAGATGAAAGAAATCACCTCAGCAAAAAGAACAAGAGGTAGTACCGTCAACCATTTTGTTCTCTCATTCATCTATTCTCCTCTGGACAAAATGACAAGATGAAAGAAATCACCTCAGCAAAAAGAACAAGAGGTAGTACTGTCAGCCAGGGAACTACTCAATACGGACATTAGTATGATGTCGGAGCTAGAGTTCAGAACCATGACTTTAAAGATACTAGCTGGTCTTGAAAAAAGCGTGGAAGTTATTAGAGAAACACTTTCTGGAGAAATAAAGGAACTAAACTCTAACCCAGTTGAAATCAAAAAGGCTATTAATGAGGTGCAATCAAAAATGGGGGCACTAACTGCTAGGATAAATGAGGCAGAAAAGAGAATCAGCGATATAGAAGACTAAATGATGGAAAATAAAGAGGTTGAGAAAAAGAGAGATAAACAACTACAGGATCACGAGGGCAGAATTCGAGAGATAAGTGATACAATAAGACGAAACAACATTAGAATAATTGGGATCCCAGAAGAAGAAGAAAGAGAGAGAGGGGCAGAAGGTATACTGGAGCAAATTATAGCAGAGAACTTCCCTAATGAGGGGAAGGAAACAAGCATCAAAATCCAGGAGGCACAGAGAACCCCTCTCAAAATCAATAAAAATAGGTCAACACCCTGACATCTAATAGTAAAACTTATGAGTCTCAGAGAGAAAGAGAAAATTCTGAAAGCAGCTCGGGAGAAAAGATATGTAACCTAAAATGGTAGAAACATTTAATTGGCAACAGACCTATCCACAGAGACCTGGCAGGCCAGAAAGGACTGGCATGATATCTTCAGAGCACTAAATGAGAAAAATATGCAGCCAAGAATACTATATCCAGCTAGGCTGTCATTGAAAATTAAAGGAGAGATAAAAAGCTTCCAGGACAAACAAAAACTAAAGGAATTTGCAAACACGAAACCAGCCCTCCAAGAAATAATGAAAGGGGTCCTCTAAGCAAAGAGAGAGCCTAAAAGCAGCATAGATCAGAATGGAACACAGACAATATACAGTAACAGTCACCTTACAGGCAATACAATGGCACTAAATTCATATCTTTCAATAGTTACCCTGAATGTAAATGGGCTAAATGCCCCAATCAAAAGGCACAGGCAATCAGATTGGATTAAAAAACAAGACCCATCCATATGCTGTCTGCAAGAGACTCATTTTAGAACCAAAGACACCCCCAGATTGAAAGTGAGGGGGTGGAAAACCATTTACCATGCTAATGGACACCAAGAGAATGCTGGAGTGGCAATCCTTATATCAGACAGATTAGATTTTAAAACAAAGACTGTAATAAGAGATGAAGAAGGACACTATATCCTACTTAAAGGGTCCATCCAACAAGAATATCTAACAATTGTAAATATCTATGCCCCGAACATGGGAGCAGCCAATTATATAAGGCAATTAATAACAAAAGCAAAGAAACACATTGACAACAATACAATAATAGTGGGGGACTTTAACACCCCCCTGACTGAAATGGACAGATCATCTAAGCAAAAGATCAACAAGGAAATAAAGACTTTAAATGACACACTGGACCAAATGGACCTCACAGGCATATTCAGAACATTCCATCCCAAAGCAACGGAATACACATTCTTCTCTAGTGCCCATGGAACATTCTCCAGAATTGATCACATCCTAGGTCACAAATCAGGTCTCAACCAGTACCAAAAGATTGGGATTATTCCATTCATATTTTCAGACCACAATGCTTTGAAACTAGAACTCAATCACAAGAGGAAAGTCGGAAAGAACTCAAAGACATGGAGGCTAAAGAGCATCCTACCAAAGAATGAATGGGTCAACCAGGAAATTAAAGAAGAATTAAAAAAATTCATGGAAACCAATGAAAATGAAAACACAACTGTTCAAAATCTTTGGGATACAGCAAAGGCAGTCCTGAGAGGAAAGTATATAGCAATACAAGCCTTTCTCAAGAAACAAGAAAGGTCTCAAATACACAACCTAACCCTACACCTAAAGGAGCTAGAGAAAGGACAGCAAATAAAGCCTAAACCCAGCAGGAGAAGAGAAATAATAAAGATCAGAGCAGAAATCAATGAACTAGAAGCCAAAAGAACAGCAGAACAGATCAACGAAACTAGGAGCTGATTCTTTGAAAGAATTAACAAGATTGATAAACCCCTGGCCAGACTTATCAAAGAGAAAAGAGAAATGACCCAAATCAATAAAATCATGAATGAAAGAGGAGAGATCACAACCAACACCAAAGAAATACAAACAGTTATAAGAACATATTATGAGCAACTCTATGCCAGCAAATTAGATAACCTGGAAGAAATGGGTGCATTCCTAGAGATGTATCAACTACCAAAATTGAACCAGGAAGAAATAGAAAACCTGAACAGACCTATAACCACTAAGGAAATTGAAGCAGTCATCAAAAATCTCCCCACAAACAAAAGCCCAGGGCCAGATGGCTTCCCAGGGGAATTCTATCCGACATTTCAAGAAGAATTAATACCTATTCTCCTGAAACTGTTCCAAAAAATAGAAATGGAAGGAAAACTTCCAAACTCATTTTTATGAGGCCAGCATTACCTTGATCCCCAAACCAGACAAAGACCCCATCAAAAAGGAGATTTACAGACCAATATCCTTGATGAATATGGATGCAAAAATTCTCACCAAAATACTAGCCAATAGGATCCAACAGTACATTAAAAGGATTATTCACCACGACTAAGTGGGATTTATCCCTGGGCTGCAAGGTTGGTTCAACATCCGCAAATCAATCAACGTGATACAATACATTAACAAAAGAAAGAACAAGAATCATATGATCCTCTCAATAGATGCAGAAAAAGCATTTGACAAAGTACAGCATCCTTTCTTGATCAAAACTCTTCAGAGTATAGGGATAGAGGGTACATACCTCAATATCATAAAAGCCATCTATGAAAAACGTACAACAAATATCATTCCCAATGGGGAAAAGCTTTTCCTCTAAGCTCAGGAATGCGGCAGGGATGTCCACTCTCACCACTGCTATTCAACATAGTATTAGAAGTCCTAGCCACAGCAATCAGACAACAAAAAGAAATCAAAGGCATCCAAATCGGCAAAGAGGAAGTCAAACTCTCACTCTTTGCAGGTGATATGCTACTGTATGTGGAAAACCCAAAAGACTCCACCCCAAAACTGCTAGAACTCATACAGGAATTCAGTAAAGTAGCAGGATATAAAATCAATGCACAGAAATCAGTGGCATTCCTATACACCAACAACAAGACAGAAGAGAGAGAAATTAAGGAGTCGATCCCATTTACAATTGCACCCAAAACCATGAGATACCTAGGAATAAATCTAACCAAAGAGGCAAAGGATCTGTACTCAGAAAACTATAAAATACTCATAAAGAAATTGAGGAAGACACAAAGAAATGGAAAAACGTTCCATGCTCATGGAGTGGAAGAACAAACATGGTGAAGATGTCAATGCTACCTAGAGCAATCTACACATTCAATGCAATCCCCATCAAAATACCATCCACTTTTTTCAAAGAAATGGAACAAATAATCTGAGACCCCGTGTAGCTTGAGGAATGTTGAAAAAGAAAAGCAAAGCTGGTGGCATCACAGTTCCAGACTTCCAGCTCTATTACAAAGCTGTCATCATCAAGACAGTATGGTACTGGCACCAAAACAGACACACAGATCAATGGAACAGAATCGAGAGCCCAGAAATGGACCCTCAACTCTATGGTCAACTAATCTTTGACAAAGCAGGAAAGAATGTCCAATGGCAAAAAGACAGTCTCTTCAACAAATGGTATTGGGAAAATTGGACCGCCACATGCAGAAGAATGAAACTGGACCATTTCCTTACACCACACACAAAAATAGACTCCAAATGGTTGAAAGACCTAAACGTGAGACAGGAGTCCATCAAAATCCTAAAGGAGAACACATGCAGCAACCTCTTCTACCTCAGCTGCAGCAACTTCTTCCTAGAAACATCGCCAAAGGCAAGGGAAGCCAGGGCAAAAATGAACTATTGGGATATCATCAAGATCAAAAGCTTTTGCACAGCAAAAGAAACAGTCCACAAAACCAAAAGACAACCGACAGAATGGGAGAAAATATTTGCAAACGACATATGAGATAAAGGGCTAGTATCCAAAATCTAGAAAGAACTTATCAAACTCAACACCCAAAGAACAAATAATCCAATCAAGAAATGGGCAGAAGACATGAACAGACATTTTTCCAAAGAAGACATCCAAATGGCCAACAGACACATGAAAAAGTGCTCAACATCGTTCGGCATCAGGGAAATCCAAATCCTCAATGAGATACCACATCACACCAGTCAGAATGGCTAAAATTAACAAGTCAGGAAACGACAGATGTTGGCGGGGATGCAGAGAAAGGGGAACCCTCCTACACTGTTGGTGGGAATGCAAGCTGGTGCAACCACTCTGGAAAACAGTATGGAGGTTCCTCCAACAGTTGAAAATAGAGCTACCATAAAATCTAGCAATTGCACTACTAGGTATTTACCACAAAGATACAAATGTAGGGACCCGAAGGGGTACGTGCACCCCAATGTTTATAGCAGCAATGTCCGCAATAGCCAAACTGTGGAAAGAGCCAAGATGTCCATCGACAGATGAATGGATAAAGAAGAAGTGGTATATATACACAATGGCATATTATGCAGCCATCAAAAGGAATGAGATCTTGCCATTTGCAACGACGTGGATAGAACTGGAGGGTGTTATGCTTAGTGAAATAAGTCAATCAGAGAAAGACATGTATCATATGACCTCACTGATATGAGGAATTCTTAATCTCAGGAAACAAATTGAGTGTTGCTGGAGTGGTGGGGGGTGGGAGGGATGGGGTGGCTGGGTGATAGACATTGGGTAGGGTATGTGCTATGGTGAGCGCTGGGAATTGTGCAAGAGTGTTGAATCACAGATCTGTACTTCTGAAACAAATAATGCAACATATGTTAAGAAAAAAGAAAAAGAAGAAGATAGCAGGAGGGGAAGAATGAAGGGGAGTAAGTTGGACGGGGAGATGAACCATGAGAGACGATGGACTCTATAAAACAAACTGAGGGTTCTAGAGGGGAGGAGGGTGGGGGGATGGGTTAGCCTGGTGATGGGTATTAAAGAGGGCACATTCTGCATGGAGCACTGGGTGTTATGCACAAACAATGAATCATGGAACACTATATCAAAAACTAATGATGTAATGTATGGTGATTAACATAACAAAAAAAATAAAAAAGATAAAGGAGGTACAGTTATAATAAAAGAGTATATGAAAAAAATGTGTAATATCTGAATAGGAAATATTAGGATGAACTTTTGAATTTTTTAATTTCAAAATTACATCTTTTATAGATTTGCCCACTGTAAAGTTTTAAGAGAAATGACACCACATCGACTGAGGTTGTGACCTCCTAACACCATCCCTATGGAAAAGAAACAGTGGTCCTGGAGTAATCATTGTATCCAGGTATGGGGAAGGAAATGTATTCCACAACCCTGGAACATTGCATTATGATAGAAAGTAAGGAAGTCACAGAGGAATAAAAACGATGCCTGTCCAAAAGACACAGGGGCTTCCAGAAGGGGTTCCCATTGGCCAAAGATGGAACCATTTGAATATTTGAAAAGATAATGAATGTAATTGGTTGAAAACATTGACTATAAAACCCCCAGAGTTTCAAAGTGACACTTATAAAACAGAAGGACAATTCAGTGAACACCACTGGAAGTAACTGGAGCAAAAACAATTTACTACAAACGCTGAAAATTAAAAAGGACAGAATGAGACATTTAGGCTGTCTTTCCTTATGAGCTATATTTCGGTGTTATCAGAAAGCCTTGGATGATGAGAAAAAGAATTCTTCCAAAGAAAAATACCAGCTAAAAATGTGGAAGAAATAATGAAATCATAAAATTACCATTTTGCAATTGTTACTAATTATAATTAGAAAAGGGACTAGGTGAAAAGTTGGTGGGGAACTCTGTAATGGGGAGTGGGGGAGGACTGGACTGCCACCTGCTGAATCCATTCATCAATCACTCATCATCAACTATGGGAAGTCCAAACATGAGCTCACAGCACCACCAATGAATTTTCTTGCAAAAAATAAAATAAAGTTGAAAATAAATCTAATCAAACTTATAGCATTAATTCCCATTTATGGGAAACATTAAGTATAGAGAAACAAGTTAAGACCCCAAGGTGGCAAATTTGGAATGTAGGACATTTTCTAAATGGATGACTTGGTCTCTGCAACATGTCCATGCCTGGCATGAAGAAGAGGAAGGAAGGAAAACTCTAGATTGAAAGAGGTTTAAGACATAACAACCAAAGGTAATGACTGGACTTTATTTGGATTCTGATTTGAACCATTCAAATGTAGAAAAAAGGCTTTTGAGATAATTGGGAAAAATTTTTTATGGGCTTGTATTACATGAAACAGAAAGATGATCGTTAATTTAATTAGTTGTGATAATGGCATCACGGTTACATAGTCATATTTTTACAGATGTCTTTTGAATTATGTATGGGAAAATGACATGATGTCTGAAATTTGCTTTAAAATACGTTAGCAAAGGGGCGCCTGGGTGGCTCAGTCGTTAAGCGTCTGCCTTTGGCGCAGGTCATGATCCCAGGGTCCTGGGATTGAGCCCCCCATCAGGCTCCCTGCTCCTCAGGAGGCCTGCTTCTCCCTCTCCCACTCCCCTTGCTTGTATTCCCTCTCTCATTGTGTCTTTCTCTGTCAAATAAATAAAATCTTAAAAAAATAAAAAAAATACTTTAGCAAAGAAAAGAAAGAAAAAGAAAAAGCGATGGATGGATGAAGCAAATATGAAAAAGCTTTAATCCTTGTGGATCTAGGTGAAATATATAGGGAGGTTCTTCACACTATTTTCTTAATTGCTAAGTATGTTTGAAAAATACATAATAAATTTTAAAACAAAAGATTACTTTGGGAAATAATATATTAAAACAGCTTCTGGGGAAAGCATTAAAGAGACATTTGAAAGTTGTCTTGAGATACTCAGAACAAAGTTGAGAGTTCTTGAGTTCTTAGGACAAAGAGAAAAGATCGGAAACATCCGTTTTTAGGGGCAGAGTTTTTCTGAAATGTTGATGATTACTCACTGAACAGAATTGCACCCTTGGTTGACCTTGCATCTTGGTCTTTAAGAAGAAACGCAGTGGGTGTAATTTACATGCTATAGCTTCTGGGAAGGGGGCTCAAGATTTCTCTCCCCCCTCACTCCACTCCCAGGAAGGATTTGGTTGTATCAGTAAAGGGTCCAGGAACATCATGTTTGAGGGTGGGCTTTCATAAGAGGAGCCAAGAGGTTAAATGTTCTTTCTTCCATATGGCTTGTTTTTTCTTGGCTTTTGGAATTTCTTTGCTCATTTGAATTGCTAGTATTTTTTTTTAATTCATTTCATATGGCTAGGTAATAGGATAGTCTGGGACGTTTTTCTTTATGGGACAAAATACTTCACTTTGTGTATTTTAGCCACATAATAACAAAGGTGGGACACAGAGGAGGAGGGGCAGGGGGCAGCCCTTATAACTGCCTTTGATGTAGGTCGGTGGTTTTCAAAGTGTGGTCTACAGAACCTTGGCCATCCATGAAACCCTTGCAGGGGAATCTGTGAAGTCAAAACTATTTTCATTATAATGCCAAGACATTATTTATCTCTTCCACTGTGTTGGCATATTTGCTGTAACGGTACAGAAACAGTGGTGGGTCAATTCTGTGCTTTAATGCCAGCCAAGACAGTGGCACCAAATTATATTCACAGTCATTGATTCTTCATTCTCAGGAAAAAGCAAAGCCAGTTTTAATCAAGAATGTCTTTGGTGAGGGACGCCTGGGTGGCGCAGTTGGTTGAACATCTGACTCCTGGTTTCCTCTCAGGTCATGACTGAGGTCAGGTCAGGTTGTGCGGTAGAGCCCTGTGCGGAATCCATGCTCAGCTCAGAGTCTGCTTGGGTTTCTCTCGCTCCCTCTTCCTCTGCCACCTGCCCCCAACTCTCTCTCTCAAATAAATAAATAAATCTTTTTTAAAAAAGAATGTTTTTGGTGAAAAAGTAAAAATGTTAATTTTATTAAATCTTGACACTTGAATACATGTCTTTTTAATTTCTTGTGTGATGAAATGCAAAATACATATGAAGCCCTTCTGCTGAAGATGATTGTACTGAAGAAAAGCACTTCTTTGAATAATTAGCTTTGAATAATGAGCTGAAATAACCACTTTATTTCGTGGGACACGAATTTTACTTGAAGCATGGCTGACAGAGAAACTATGGTTACTCAGACTTGGGTATTTTCAGGCATTTTCTTGCAAGTAAATGTCACCATGGTCACTTCAAGGAAGATGACTGACTGGATTTGTTGCCAGTGATAAAATTCAGCCCCTCAAGAGAATATTAGATACTAGAAAATTAGAGTTGTGAAAAACTTGCATCCATCACTGTTAGCTTGACAGTCTCCCAAATTTAAAGGCATTTCTAATGAGAACAGTGGTGATATTAACAAATATAATTGTTTTGATAATATAATATTGAAATTTGCCAACATTTGGAAGATGTGTATAAATTAGTGAACCGATATTTTTTGAATGACCACTGCATGATATTACAAAAACATGTGTGAGTGAATTGGAAATGTGAGAGACACTAATGGATTTTAAAACATATAAATAAACAAGTTCATTGACAGAATTTCAGATCTCAACTTGGCTTTGAGAAACGCTTGTTGAAGAATTAAAAAGAATATCCACAATTATCTGAAAAGACTATTAAAATACTCCTTTCATTTCCAACTAAATATTTGTTTGAGGTAAGAATATTTGTCATATAGTTTAACTAAAACAACATATTGCAACAGATTGAGAACAGAAGCAAATATGAAAATTCAGCTGTCTTCCAGCCAGACTTAAACAGATTTGTAAACTTGTAGAACAGTGCCACTGTTCTCACTAATGGTATTTGTTGTAGAAACTGTAATCATATTTCATAAAAATGTAATATATATGTGATCAGTTTATTGTTCTTTTTAAATGAATTAATGAATATTTTAAAATTTTCTCAGTCTTGATTCCTAGTAAGGTAAATATAGCTCATATAAACAAAAAGTTTTGGAGCCGTGAATCAACTTTAAGAATATGAAGAGGCTCTGAGACCAAAAAGTTTGAGAACCAATTGGTCTATTGTGTAACCAATTGCGTAAATTGGATGAATCTGGTTCACCACGGTTGGGAGATGATCCAAGAGTTTTGATTCAAAGTTCTAACTAGTAATAGGTATTTCTTTGCTTGTAACTTTCTTAAATGTGTAAGCTTGTATCTATAGATGCCAATTTGGGGGCACCAAAGTATATCATGACCTTTCAGGATCTTGATTCAAGAGACATGGGTCTTAAATACAGAAGCATGTGTTGGTTACCGGGTAAATCAGACCCTGCTACAACTGTGTAGTAATTTAGCTGGTGCTCAATCATTTGCTCTTTTCATAACCAGGGTTTTTGTTAATTCCCTCATGGGCTTCTGAACCAAAGGACCTGAAATGAAATACATTTGCAGGCTGAAGATGGTTCCTTCTGATGAGAGCTGGAATCAGAGCTGAATTTGATATGTAAAATTAGATTGAAACATTTAATCCCTGTCTCTAATTGTTTTAACAGAAGGGAAACCCTTGTTGCTATGCAAGTGCTTTTAAAAAGTCAGATGGCAAGTTCTGAATTTAGACCTGACCCCCTATCTTGGCTTGACGATCTGTCAAGTTTTCATGAAATCTACTCACTCAAAATCCAGAGGCATTAAGAAACTTCCAAAGCACAACATCCCCAGGCACCTACTGATGTGCTGATGTAAAGTTTCATTTGTGAAATGGAGTTTGCAAAGAAGTATTTTCAGATTGTTCTGTCACTTAATAGCCCCCAAAGGGAAGCATAATGTACCTTCAGAGGGCTGGAAAAAACCAGTCATCCTTGCCCTGCTAGCAGCGGTAGCCAAGGCGACTGATGGAATGTAGGAGGGTGGATTCCTCACTGCAAACAGCAAATAAAAGGACATCTGACTATGGAGCTCTCAGGGGCTCCCTAAGGGCGGTGCTGTTTTGATTTTAAATCTCCTGCTTGCTGCATAGTTTCCCTTTCTTAATTGCATTAGTGCTATTCTTGGAGTTCCTGGAGCTTTCCTGAAAATGTGGGTGATGGGGTTCACTGGACTTACCCTGAGTCTAGAGAGGGACCTATGTTCCCAAACTCACATCTCTGGCAGAGGTGGGCTATGGAATCCTACTGAGTTTTTCAGGTTCCCAAGTGACAGATGGGCCATTCCTGGAGGTTTTGAGCTGATGAGTAGGGAACAAGGCTGGGGGCAGGGTGTGTGTGTGTGTGTGTGTGTGTGTGTGTGTGTGTGTGTGTGTGTGTGAATTGCCCAGGCTATTCTCTCAGATTGTACATTCTGAGAGACTGTACATCCCCCAGCTTTGTGCCACAATGCCTCTGTGTTGTAGGTTGAATCATCCAGATCTAGCCCTAGATCATGATGTGTTAGAGAAAGTATTAAAGTAGTAGTCAGGTTCTACTCCCATTTTAGCCCTATTAGCTGTGTCTTTGGGCAGCTCATACAACCTCCCTGAGTACATTGTCCTCATCTATAAATGAGTGAATTGGCTTATATTACTAAAATCTTTTCTGGATTGGGCATTCACAAGACCATCTCCCATTCACAATCAGGAATGGTTCTCAAGAGAACAAATAAGCACAAGCAATCACTTTCATGCTTTCCTCCAATGACCTTAGTACTAGTATGTTTTCCTATGAGGAAGGAAAAGCAATCACTCCCATAAGCTCTGACACTGGCTTCTAAGTGGACAAGGTGTTGGAGTAAATGTGGAGAGCTGCTGGTAACATATCTGCCTGGGTAGAATAATAGTAGTTTGTTGAGGGTTTCCTGTGAGCCACAAATTTTTCTAAGTGCTTTAGGTGACTAACTCACTTAAGTCTTTGAGGTAGATACTATCTATCATCCTCATTTTACAGCTAGGAAAAAGGAGGCACAGAGAGGTTAAGTAATTTGTCTAAGATCACACAGTGAGCAAGAAACAGAGCTAGGATCAAAACCAAGCAATCTAACTTCAGAATCTGACCCTTAACCACTACCACCCCAATCTCTTGTTTCTTATCTATCTTCCCAAGTCACTATTGCTTTGGTTTCATTTTCAGAATCTCTTTCTAGGCCTTGCCCTTGTACATGAGTGCTCTGTTTGAATATCTGCCCAAGATTATTTCTCTGCCCTCCCCACACCACAGACCATAGGTGATGAGTATTGCTCGGCTCACATATGCAACTGACACCTCATGTAGTGCTCAGACCTTTTGCCATTTGGGATGGAGAAAAAGCCACTGAAGTAGGGAAGTAGAAGAGAAGATCTTTGAGATTATCCACACAGAAGAGAACAAGGAGTAAAGAATAGAAAAGAGCAAGGAAAGCCTATGTGAACTATGGGATTCCATCAGAAGAAACAAACATAATTATTGGAATCCCAGAAGAGAGGGAGAAGGGAGTAGAAGCTTATTTAAAGAAATAATGGCTGCGAACTTCCCAAGACTGGGAAAAGATTTGGACAGTCAAGTTCATGAAGCTTATAGTCCTCAAACAAATTTTCTCAAAGAAATCTTCTCCAAGATACATAATACTAAAACTGTCTAAATAAAGACAAGGAGAAGATTTTAAAAGCACCAAGAGAAAAGAAGCTTGTCACTTACAACTCCACTACCACACCAATTGCAGCATTCAATTTTGGATAGAATGATGTTATCTATGATATAAAGTGATTTTTTTTTTTGTATTTTTCATTTTATTTTGTTTTCTGGTGATGAAAAAATGTAACTTCAAAGCCTAACAAAGGAGTTAACCATCATTCTAAGAGGCTAATAAATTAATACTTTCACACTCAGGTAGCTGCTGGCTCTTACTATCTCATTAAATAATTCATTGGTTTAACTTTTTTTATTCAACATGCCTTTTTAAAAATGTTAATTCGAGTATAGTTAACATGTGGTGTTATATTAGTTTCAGGTGTACACTATAATCATTCAACACTTCCATACAACACCCGGTGTTCCTCACAAGTGCCCTCCTTAATCCCATTACGTATTTCACCCATCCTTCACCCACTTCCCCTCTGGTAACCATCACTTTGTTCTCTAGAGTTAAGAGTCTGTTTCTTGATGTGCCTCTTTCTCTCTCTGCCCGCCCCCCACCTTGCTCATTTGTTTTGTTTCTTAAATTCCACATATGAGTAAAATCATATGGTATTTGTCTTTCTCTGGCTGACTTATTTCACTTAGCATTATTCTCTGTAACTCAAACCATGTCATTGCAAATGGTAAAATTTCATTCTTTTTTATGGCTGAATAATATGCATCTACACACACACATACACACAAACACACACACATCTTTATCTATTCATCAGTCGATGGACAATTAGGCTGCTTCCATAATTTGGCTATTGTAAATCATGCTGCTATAAACATAAGGGGTGAACATATCCCTTTGAATTAGTGTTTTTGTATTTTTTGGATAAATGGCCAGTAGTGTGCTTACTGGATTATATGGTAGTTCTATTTTTAACTTTTTGAGGACCCTCCATATAGTTTTCCACAATGGCTGCACCAGTTTGCATTCCCACCAATAGTGCATGATTGTTCCCCTTTCTCCGCATCCTCGCCAACACTTGTTTCTTGTGTTGTTGATTTTAGCCATTGTGAAGTGTGAGATGACAGCTCATTGTAGTTTTGATTTACATTTCCCTGATGATGAGTGATGTTGAGCATCTTTTCATGTGTTTGTTGGCCACCTGGTTGTCTTCTTTTTTTTTTTTTAAGGTTTTATTTATTTATTTGAGAGAGAAAGAGAGAGAGCTCACATGAGAGAGTGCATGAGCAGGGTGAGGGGCAGAGGGAGAAGAAGACTCTCCGCTGGGCAGGGAGCCTGATGCAGGGCTCGATCCAAAGACTCTGGGATCATGACCTGAGCGGAAGGCAGATGCTTAATTGACTGAGCCACCCAGGTGTCCCTGGATGTCTTCTTCGGAGAAATATCTGTGCATGTCTTCCACCCATTTTTTAGATTAGATTATTTGTTTTTTCGGTGTTGAGTTGTATCAGTTATTCTTCCTTTTTTTTTTTTTTTACCTTTTTTTTTAAGTATGCTCCATGCCAATTGTGGGGCTTGAACTCATAACCCAGAGATCAAGAGTCACATGCTCTACTGACTGAGTCAGCCAGATGCCCCAAGTTGTATCAGTTCTTGATATATTTTGGATGCTAACTCATTAGCAGATATGTCATCTGCAAATATCTTGTATTCAGCAGGTTGCCTTTTAGTTTTGTTGATTGTTTCTTTTGCTGTGCAGAAGCTTTTTATTTTGACATAATCCCAGTAGTTTATTTTTGCTTTTATTTCCCTTGCCTCAGAAGACATGTCCAGAAAAATGTTGCTCCAGCCCATGTCAGAGACCTTACTGTCTGTGCTCTCTTCAAGGATCTTTATGGTTTCAGGTTCCACATTTAGATCTTAATCTGTTTTGAGTTTATTTTTGTGTATGGTGTGAGGAAGTGGTCCAGTTTCTTTTCTTTTCTTTTCTTTTTTGGATGTAGCCAACCAGTTTTCCCAACACCATTTGTTGAAGAGACTGTCTTTTTCCCATTGGATATTCTTTCCTGCTTTGTCAAAGATTAATTAACCATTAATTGTGGGTTTATTTCTGGGTTTTCTATTCTGTTCCATTGAATTATATGTCTATTTTTGTTCCAGTACCATGTTCTTTAGATTACTACAGCTTTGTAATATAACTTGAAGTCTGGAATTGTGATACGTCCAGTTTTGTTTTTGTTTTTCAAAATTGCTTTGGCTATTTGAGGTCTTTTGTGGTTCCATACAAATTTTAGGATAGTTTGTTCTAGTTCTGTGAAAAATGTTGTTGGAATGTTGATTGGAATTTCATTAAATGTGTAGATTGCTTTGGGTAGTACAGACATTCTAACAATATTTGTTCTTTCCACCCATGAGCATGGAATGTCTTTCCATTTCTTTGTGTTATCTTTAATTTTTTTCATCAGTGTTTTTTAGTTTTCAGAGTAGAGTTCTTTCACCTCTTTGGTTAGGTTTATTCTTAGATATCTTATTATTTTGGGTGCAATTGTAAATGGAATTGTTTTCTTAATTTCTCTTTGCTGCTTCATCATTAGTGTATAGAAATGCAATGGATTCCTTCACACTGATTTGTCTCCTGAGACTTTGCTGAATTCATTTATCAGTTGTAGTAGTTTTTTTAGTGGAGTCTTTTGGGTTTTCTATATATAGTATCATGTCACCTGAAAATAGTGAAAATTTTACTTCCTTCTCACCAGTTTAGATGGCTTTCAACATGACTCATTTTTAATTACATAAATACTGATGGTGTTGAGCTGAAATCATTCCTTCTGATCTTACATGATCACTTTTGCCTCCAGGCTTAGAGTTGTCAGTCCATCTTCTCTTAGTTAGACTAGTTTTTATTGAAGAACTGTGCAAGTGCTATATCACAGACACTCTTATAAGCTGTCAAAAATAATTTCCTATCTAGATTATGTGTTTGAAAACACCTCATTTCAAAGATTAAAATAATCGGCTATTTGTAAATGAAAGTAGCTTTAGCAAAATTATGTTTGAGATTGTTTGCAATGACACAATGCCAATGCAATTTGAGAGAAACATTTAGGATGATTTATGGTTCCATAGGAAAGAAAAGTTTCTTTTTTTTAAGATTTACTTATTTTAGAGAGAGAGAGAATGAGGGAGAAGGAGAGAGAGAATTTCCAGCAGACTTCCCGCTGAGTGAGGAGCCCGACACGGAGCTCAATCCCAGGACCCTGATATCATGACCTGAGCTGAAATCAAGAGTTGGACACTTAACCGAAAGAGCCACTCAGCCGCCCCAAGAAGTTTCTTTTATTTTCCTGATTTTCAACTCTTGTAGATTAGAGAAAAGACAGCAGAGAGGACTCAGGTTGTTTGAGAATTAGGTTGCATGAGGACCTGTGGGCAAGAACATTGGAAATCTCCAACATATTTGTTCATACACATCCTTCCGCATCATTCTTTTCCAATTGCTCTCAATGGGGTGGGAGAGGCAGTATGTTTCTTTCTCCTCATGAGGGGGGAATTTAGATATTTCTCTGGGTTTTGCAGTTTGTCACATTGACAGAAGATGTGCTACCAGCTTTTAGAGCTGTGGTAGGTTGTTGTGGAGCCAGGTCAGTATGCCCCAGGAAATCTTTTTTTTTTTTTTTAAGATTTATTGTGATAGAATCCACAAACCATACAATTTACCTATTTAAAGTATACAAATTCAGCAATGTGGCAGGATACAAAATCAATGCACAGAAATCAGTTGCATTTCTATACACTAAAAATGTGACTGAAGAAAGAGAAATTAAGGAATTAATCCCATTTACAATTGCACCAAAAACCTTAAGATACCTAGGAATAAACCTAACCAAAGAGGTAAAAAAAATATGTACTCTAAAAACTACAGAAAACTGGTGAAAGAAACTGAGGAAGACACAAAGAGATGGAAAAACATTCCATGCTCATGGATTGGAAGAATAAACATTGTTAAAATGTCTATGCTACCCATAGCAATCTACACATTCAAAGCAATCCCTATCAAAATACCATCGACATTTTTCACAGAGCTGGAATAAACAACCCTAAAATTTGTATGGAACCAGAAAAGACCCTAAATCACCAGGGGAATGTTGAAAAGGAAAAGCAAAGCTGGGGGCATTACAGTGCCTGACTTCAAGCTCTATTACAAAGCTGTGATCACCAGGACAGCATGGTACTGGCATAAAAACAGACATGTAGATCAAAGGAACAGAATAGAGAGCCCAGAAATGGACCTTCAACTGTCTGGGTCAACTAATCTTTGACAAAGCAGGAAAGAATATCCAATGGAAAAAAGACAGTCTCTTCAACAAATGATGCTGGGAAAATTGGACAGCTATATACAGAAGAATGAAACTCGACCATTCTCTAACACCATACACAAAGATAAACTCAAAGTGGATGAAAGACCTAAATGTGAGACAGGAATCCATCAATATCCTAGAGGAGAACACAGGCAGTAACCTCTTCGACCTCAGCTACAGAACCTCTTGCAAGACACGTCTCTAAATCAAGGGAAACAAAAGCAAAATGAACTATTGGGACTTCATCAAGATAAAAAGCTTCTGCACAGCAAAGGAAACAGTCAACAAAACTGAAAGGCAAACTAGAGTTAGAATGGCTAAAATTAACAAGACAGGAAACAATAGATGTTGGTGAGGATGTGGAGAAAGGGCAACCCTCTTACATTGTTGGTGGGAATGCAAGCTGGTACAGTGACTCGGGAAAACAGTATGGAGGTTCCTCAAGAAGTTAAAAATAGAACTACCTTATGACCCAGCAGTTGCACTACTGGGTACTTATCCCAAAGACACAGATGTAGTGAAAAGAAGGGGCACCCGCACCCCAATGTTCATAGCAACAATGTCTATAATAGCCAAACTGTGGAAGGAGCTGAGATGTCCTTCAACAGATGAATGGATAAAGAAGATGTGGTCCATATATACAATGGAATATTACTCAGCCATCAGAAAGGATGAATATCCACCATTTACATCAATGTGGATGGAACTGGAGGGGATTATGCTAAGTGAAATAAGTCAATCAGAGAAAGACAATTATCATATGGTTTCACTCATATGTGGAATATAAGAAATAGCACAGAGGATCATAGAGGAAGGGAGGGAAAATGGAATGGGAGGAAATTAGAGAGAGAGAAAAACAATGAGAGACTCTTGACTCTGGGAAACAAACTGAGGGTTGCAGAAGGGGAAGTGTGTGGGGGGATGAGGTAACTGGGTGATGGGCATTAAGGAGGGCGTGTGATGTGATGAGACTGGGTGTTATATGCAACTGATGAATCATTGAACACTACATCTGAAACTAATGATGTAGTATATATTGGATAATTGAATTTAAATTAAAAAATTAAAAAAATAAAATATACAAATTCACAGAACTGTGTGACCATTACCACAATCAATTTTAGAACATTTTTATCACCACCGAAAGAATCCCTGTACTCATTATTGGTCAATTCCCACCCTACTCCCAGCTCTAGGAAACCACAGATCTACTTTCTGTCTCTACAGATTTGCTTTTTATATATATTTCATATAAATAGAGTCCTACAATATGTGGTCCTTTATGATTGGTTTCTTTCCCTTAGCATTATATGTTTAAAATTCATCCATGTTGTAGCATTCTCAGAATTTCATTTCTTTTTATTACAGGATAATATTTCATTCCAGTACACACCACATTTTTGTATGCATTCTTCAGTTAATGGACTTTGGTGTAGTTTCTACTTTTCAGCTATCATGAGATTACGTCTGCTCTGAACATTTGTTCAACATGTGTACAAGTGTTTGTGTGGACACGTAGTTTTTTTCTCTAGGGTAAATATCTAGGAGTAGAATTGCTGGGTCATATTGTAATTCTTATTTGATCTTTTGGGGAACTGCCCAACTGTTTTCTAAAGTGGGTCGACCATTTTACATGCTTTCTAGCAGTGCATGAGGGTTCCAATTTCTCCACACACTAGTCAGTGCTTGCTATCATCTATCTTTTTAATTATAGCCATACTAGAAGGCATAAAGTTGTATCTCACTGTGGTTTTGATTTGCATCAAATCAAATGATGATGGCTAATGATGTTGAGCACCTTTTCATTTGCTTTTTAGCCATTTGTGTGTATTCTTTGGAGGAAGGTCTATTTAGATCCATTGCTCATTTTTATTTTTTATTATTTTTTAAAAGATTTTGTTTATTTATTTGACAGACAGAGAGAGAGTGTGTACAAACAGGGGGAGTGGGAGAGGGAGAAGCAGACTCCCTGCTGAACAGGGAGCCTGACACAGGACTCCATCCCAGGACCCTGGGATCATGACCTGAGCTGAAGGTAGACGCTTAACCAACTGAGCCACTGAGGTGCCCCCCATTGTTCATTTTTAATTGGCTTATTTGTCTTTTAATTGTTGAATTGTAAGATCCCTTTATATATTCAAGATACATGCCCCTTATCAGATATATGACTTACAAAATCTTTCTTCCATTCTGTGGGTTGTTTTTTCACTTTCTAGATGGTGTCTTTTAAAGCACAAATGTTTTCAATTTTGGTGATGTGAAGGCAGTCCTTGCGCAATAAATTCCCCCACCAGCATGCCAATAGCATAAGCACTGACAAAGGTTGCACTAAAAAGCATTTGGTTTATATTGATCCCAAAACAACAGTCTTGATGCTTACTGGAATCTTTAAATCCACAAAAGCCTAGTTTGCTCTTTCCTCTTCCAAAATCTCACTAGTACCCTGTATAAGATTTTTCTACTTAAAGATTTTTATATTCCTCAGCAGTGAATAGGTTTAAGTGAACTTCTTTTCCTCTTGTCATATTTCATTTCTTACTAAACCTCAGACTTGGGATTGATCAGATTGATGTTTAGTTGGTAAGTCCCACATTGTGATCATATTTTAACATTTTCAGAACATGTGGTATGCTTCGCTAAAAACCCAACAAAACATGGTATTTTGTGGGAATAATAAGATTTGCAACATTGCTATGCATTGCCCATGTGACTACCTGGGGTAGGTAATAAAACTGAGGTCTGAGCAGGGGAGGAGGAAAGACAGTGAGAGGAGAAAATAGAAAGTAAAAGAGAAAATGTGGATGAAGGTGGAGAAGAAAAGAAAAGAGATGGGAGGAAGAAGAAATGGTAGAACTGGAAGAAACAGAGATAGAAGCAAGAGAGAAAGATCTCTCAGGCATGGTTCCCTCTTCAGTTTCTGCCCACTCCCTCCCTTCCCACGACTGGGGAAAGATCAGCAGTATCCCGTGTAACTCTTTCCCAGCACTTACCATCCAGGATGATAGAGCGAGGAGACCCATCTTCTCCTTTCAATGGTTATCAGAAGACATAGAGCATTGGGTTTCACATTGTCTGCAGTCCTAATACGTCCAGTGTTTGAGTACAGAAGGCTTGAGCTAGTCGGTGACTCCAAGCATGACTTGGAGCTGTGCTGAGGTAGGAATCTGAATCCTGTGCGAGGTGAAGCTGGCCTGTGAGTGAGCTAACCTGACCCCTGGAACCCATCCACATCCCAGTGTGCATTTGTTTTTTCCCTGTGATGTATGCACTTAAAGTGGGAAGGATTACAGTGGACTTTTAAAAAGTTGAAAGTAAAACATCTCTGTTTATGTATATGTGTTTAAAGGGAAAGTAGGAGATATGAAGGTGGGTGAAATAGATTACCATTCACAATTTTCTTGAATGTAATGCAATCACAGTATGATAGAGTGCTGTAAGTCAATACAATATACAAAAGAAAATTTAAAAAGGAAGGAATGAGAGGAGCATGTTGCTCCTTAACACCTTAACCTGTGTCATGAGCTCTAAATTCACTAGTTTAACAATCATGTGTTAAATTTGACATTGAGTGAGTACCACTAACCCAGTCCCCTTGACACTGCTGCCAGGTTTGTAATTATCCCATGAGGCTTTCAAACGTCTTTCTTTAGATACTTCTTATTGTGACATGATGATGTCAAAATAGAGTCAGCAACCATAATCCCCCAGGAACAGATTCCTGGGAAAGATGCTGACGTCTCCATTTAAAAGAAGTAAGAATGTGGGAAGTCCATCCATGGAAATGTTCCCACAAGAGATTAGTCACTGGATATACATTTCTTATTCTGTTATTTGTCCTATTATTTCCCATCAATAAGAAAATGTAACTGCTTCTGATTCTCATTGCTGCTTTCACCTCTCCTTTGCTAAAATGGAATCCAACTTAGATGAAGCTGGGCAAGGCATAAACGCATATGTCCAAGCAGGCCAGCCTGGAAGACTAGTGAAGTGACAGTCTGGATGACTTCCAGTAGAGCTTAATTACTTCCTTTTATGCATTCACTGCGTAAACAGCACAGTCACCTTTAGATATGAACTTGTCAACAATGATGTGTCTAAATTCTCTTCCATTTAGGCAGTGAGAAGCAGCTATTATCCCTTGCGGGATGCTCTTTTCCTGGTGGCTTATGTCCTTGCTTCATTGCTCTATTGATTGTAAGACTGTTGATCAGTGTTCAGAATCACAGCTCCATTCGACAGAGCTGCTTGGAAATCAATCAAGAGCCTTTTCCCAATTTAATTACACCTGCCCTTGTTGGGAGTATAATAAGGGTTACTTTCTGATTTCCTTAAGTAAAAGACTTCACGAAAGTGATGCCTGCCTGTATCACGGTTTGATCCACATCTGTATAAATCTTTACAGCCAGCAGGTAATACTTTCATTGTTATTGCAGTTATTTATTTGGTTTACTTAAGCCCAAGTGGAGGGTGAAGTGCAATAGCAGCTCATAATAATCAGGATCCTTAAATTTAAGTCATTTTGTAGTTTTCCAGCATGTGGGAAATGTGGGCTTTGGAGCTTGGGTAGCTTTAGATTAAGAGAATGGGTCCACACTGATGGGCAGGGCTCTCTCTTCCTCTATTTCCTCATTAGTAAAAACCTTCGAATTGTTAAAAGAATATAGTGTGATCATATATTCAAGATATGTCATACTAATAGATGCACAAAATACACTACTTCTCTTTCATCTTTTTGTAGGATTATTATTTGAAACTCTAAGTTTTCCTCCCATTTCTTGAGCAAACAATGGCAAAGCTAGTAATTTCTGTGCCCTGGCTAGCTTAATTTGTAGTCCATAATCTGTAGCTTTCATCTTAACCTCACGTCTTTTCCTCCCCTCTTATAATCTGTTACAGTAAAATCACATCATACGCACATTTAGCTCATGAGAACTTAATTGTACACATGTGGGGTGAGGGAATGCTACTAAATGCTGCTAACTGCCATAGTATTGTCCCTCTAGGAACTAATTATCCCAGCAATATAAAATGGGAGATGTAATCTATTCTTCCTTAGTAGATCTCAGTTTGTATTTGCTTCTTTTAATATCAATGTGATTTTAGTACTTAAGTATACATTTTAAAATATGATATGACCTCTAAATAAAAACAAAATACTTCAGTGGGGTCAACTGAAGAAATAGTTCTAATGTTTCAGGAAAAATTGACTTTTTTTGTACCTATGGAGAATTGGAATGTCAGCTTCCTGTGTGGCTTGAAATATGAGTATGCTTACTCTACTTCACAGGTTACTTAAGATCCAGGGATATTTTTTACAACTGACCAACCTACATGTCATCTTTTGTCTTGGACTTCAGAACCTAATCCTCTTTGAAGGTACAGTTGTACCAAGCTCCTCTCATTCTCTACATTCAATTATGTTCATAACTTTATCAGATAACAAATGTTTACAGAATTTTAAGTCTTTTGGAGAAACATGATTCTGTTGGCTGATGCTAACTTTTTAAAAAAGATTATTTATTTTAGAGAGACAGTGTGTGTGGGGAGGGGCAGAGGGAAAGGGAGAGAGAATCTTCAAGCAGACTCCCCACTGAACATGGAGCCCATTGCAGGGTTCAGTCTCACAATCCATGAGATCGTGACCTGAGCTGAAACCAAGAGTCAGATGCTTAACTGACTGAGCCCCTGCTGATGCTTTTTAATGCTCTTTCTAATCTTATTCATCACAACAAAGCTAGTCCTTTGGTACGTACCAAAGTTGTGTACCCAAAATCAGGAAGCTATAAAATGCCTGAGCCAGAGGAAACTTAGCCCTCTTTTCAATCCCATAGTATAGTGATCTGCCCAGCATCCCACAGCAAAGTAGAGGCAGAGCCATAGCTCTTTGTTATTAGAAGATCAAAGATCTCTAGTAAAATAAAGATATCTTGAAAGTAAAACACATTCAGCCTTTGAAACATTAGTTTTTCAAATTAAACTAACTTAACTACCCAAGAGAGAGCGTCTCATGAAGGATGCACTGGGACAAAAAAACTCTGACGAGGGCAGAAAAATACAGAAAACAAAATGATCAGAGGGACAGGCCCAGGTAATAGGCCACACTAAGGGGTCTGGGCATTTGTGGGGGAGGCAGGGAGCCAGGAATCTCCTCCAAAGAGCAAAGACACTGAATTTTCAGGGCCTCCCTAGGTTGTGTTATGCCCTGGAAGAAGGGGCAATATGGGAATAGATCAGCCCTCAAAAAAACTGAAAACAGCCTTGAATCATCTCTAATTCCTGATTGGAGTAAGGTGATCTTCTCTTACCCTACCTGCCTGCCAGAAGGAAAGTAAATCCTCCCTGAGGTAAGATACTATCATCCATAGCCTCTACAGTTTTTTGTACATAATGTCCAGCACTCAAAAAAAAAAAAAAATTCCAAGCATGCCAAAACACAGAAGAAGAAAGACAACAGATGTAAGCCCACAGATAACCTGGATATTGGAATGATCAGATATTGATCATGATTGATATATCCAAAGAAAAGATGGACAAAATGGAAAATTTCACCAGAGAAATGGAACCTATAAAAGAGTTTAAGATTGAATAATACTATAACTGGGGTTGCCTGGGTGGCACAGTCGGTTAAGCATCAGACTCTTTGATTTCAGTTCAGGTCATGATCTCTGGGTTGTGAGGTCAAGCTCCTGAGGGTCTCCAAGCTCAGCATGGAGCCTGCTTGAGATTCTCTCCCTCCCTGTCCCTCTGCTCTTCCTGCTTGTACTCTCTCTCTTTCTTTCTCCCAAATAAATAAATAAATCTTAAAAAAAGAAAAGAAAAATACTATAACTAGAAATAGAAAGTCAGTAGTGGGTTTAAAAGCAGTTTAGACACATCTAAAAAGAGACCTAGAGAGATGAAAGCTATGTCAGTAGAAAATACACAGACTGAAACCTTGAGAGAAGCAAAAGGATGGCAAAGTAGATGAAGGGGATAAAGAGGTACAAACTTCCAGGTGTAAATTAAATCAGTCACAAAGATGAAAAGCACAGCACAGGGAATACAGTCAATAATATTGTAGGAACAGAGTATGGTGATAGATGGTGGCCACATTTACCATGGTGAGCACCAAGTAATGAATAGAATTGTTGAATCACTATGTCGTACACCTGAAACTAGTATAATATTGTATGTTAATTATACTTCAATTAAAAAAGGGACAAAAAATAGGTGGGACAGAGAGGGTATAAGAGACTTACGGGACATGGAGAAAAGGTAAAGATGTAATTGGATAACCAGATGGAGAGGAGAGAGAGAATTAGGGCAGAAGCAATATGTGATGTTATATTAGCTGAGATGTTCCCACAATTGATGAAGACTCAAATCACAGATTTGACGAGCGCAACAAAGACTCAAAGAGGTGTGAACAAAAGAAATCCACACCTAGTTTCAAATAGTAAAACTGAAGTCCAAAGACAGAGAAAAGTCTTAAAAGGTGTCAGAGAGAAATGATATGTAAACTTCAAAGGAGCTGTACTTTTCAACACAAACAATTCAGGTCAGAAGACAATGAAAAAATATCTAAAAGTGCTGAAAGAGAACACTGACCATGTGGAATTACATATGCAGTAAAAATACTCTTCAAAAATGAAGGGAAAATAGAGAAGACATTCCAGATGAGCAAACTCTAAAATAATTTGTCCTTAGCAGAACTGCACGGATAGAAAACTAAAGGTTGTCTTCATGTTTCGCAGGTAGGAAGCATGGAAATTTAAAAAGAAATAAAACATATGAGTATATATGTGAGCACATATACATGAATATTTACTGTGTAGGACAATGAAAATAATGCCTTAGGGATTTAAATATATGCAAAGTGAAAACATAACATCCATAGCACAAAAGTTGAGATGATAGTAGAGTGTATTAGTCAAGGTTGTCCAAAGAAACAGAAGGGCCACAGGAGGCCAAGATACAGAAAATTAACCATCATATGGAGTCAAAGAGTTCTAAGATCCTTTAATTCAGAGAAGTGATAAGAGTATTAATTATAAGAGTTTCTACTAAGCATATATATTATAACTTCTTGTATAAACATGAAAAGAATACACAATAAGTTAATGGAGGGAAAAATAGAACTATAAAAGTAATTAATTAATGCAAAAAGAGGTAACAAAGAAAAAAGAACAAAGAAAATATAGGAACTAAGTAACATGGTGGATTTTACTTCAAATATTTATTAAGTTTAACAGACAAAACCTCTCATAATAGATCAAAGATTGTCAGACTGGGTTTTAAAAAAAGAAAGACAAAAAAAAAAAAATGCTGCTTATAAGAAACTCTCCTTAAATACAAGGACATGGAAAGCAAGGAAAGTCAAGGTATTAATAAGAGTGATTCAATGGGTCATGGACTCTAAGCAGAACAGAGAAGAGATGAACAGGAAAAGGCCTACAAATAGGGAGGCAATAGATCAGTTATCTTCAACCTTGGCTACATGTTAAAATCACCTGGGGAATTTTTTTTTAATTAAACTTTTTCTTTTTAGATAATTATAGATTCACATGTAGTTGTAAAGAGTAATACAGACAGGTCCAGCTTGCAAAACTCTAGTTAATATCACAGTTAGGATATAGACATCGATGTGGCAAAATACAGAACATTTTCATCACCTTGAGGACCCCTCAAGTTGCTCTTTTTAGTTGCACTCACTTCCTTTCCGCCTCCACACCCTCCTTAACCCTTGGCAACCATTACTCTGTTCTCCATTTCTATAATATTGTCATTTCAATAATCCTGCATAAATAGAATCATATGCTCTGCAATCTTTTGTTATTGTCTTTCATTCAGCATAATTCCTGGAAAGTCATGTCGTTCGTTGCTTATATCAATAGTTCGCTCCTCTTCATTGCTAAGGGATAGTCTATATTGATGCACCATAGTTTATTCATCCATTGAAGGACTTCTGGGTTGTTTCCAGTTTTGGACTATTATGACTGAACCAGCCATAGACATTCAAACCTAAGTTTTCCTTTCTCCCGGGAAAATGTCCAGGAGTGCGATCACTTGGTCATATTGTCATGGCATGCTTGATATTTAAAGACACAGTCGAACTGTGTGCAGAGTTGCTATACAATTTTAAATTCCCATGAGTAATGTTTCTTAACAGATTCTTCACATCCTTGGAACAAATTATTATGGTGAAGTGGATCAGTGCTTTGACTGGCCAGTTCTAGGGGGAAGTCTGGCTCCATCCCAGCCACATGGCCTGTGAGAAGCTCCCCAAAGGGTGTCAGGAGGCCATTATAAAAATAACAGCCAGGAAGGCCAATAGTTGATTACCTATTATGTTGTAGGCAGTGTTCTAAGCTTTTATATGTAACAGCTCATTTAACTCTTTCAAAAATACAGGTGCCGTTACTCCATTTCACAGATGAAACCCCTGAGACTCCCAGCTTAAATAACTTGCCTAAAGTCATATAGCTAGTAAGGGGACAGCCAAAATTCCAACTCAGACTGCCCGGCTTCAGAGGCTGTGTTCTTCTCACTCCAGTGTGCTTCTCCCAAAGGCAGGGAAGGTGTGTGGGCAGGCAAAACGAAAAGATTCTGTGAGATTGCTCTTTCCTGGCTGGGGATTTTCATTCTCCCCCAGGGTCAGCTACTTGCCCTCTTCCCACCAAGCCTCTTCCTTTCAAGCATTTCTCCAATTCACGCTCCTGCCAAGATTTCACATAATCTCCCTCCATGATTTTAGGAACACTGTTGCCCTTGGTCAGACTCCCTGGGCTGGGATGGGAAAGAAAATGCTGACAGAAGATAGGTTTTTCCTCTCACTAACTCACTGTTAGAGACTAAGAGGAGACAAAGAACAGAAACAACACACATCCCAGAGTAGTAGACCAGCTGTCCAGTCTCTAGGTTAATATAGCTTCTGGGGTCTCAATGAGGACGGATTTTCTCTTCCAGGGGGGAAGCACCTGTCTTGCAGTTGACCACTTCTCACTTCCAGGGTGTGAGGGCTCAGGACAGGAAGGAATGTTGCTGTTTTTTGCTTGACTTTCAGATGACCTAGGCAAAGCACACTGTGAACAACTCAGGAAAACCTGGTGCAAGTTTTCGCTCTCACCCCACCAACTTTGCTTAGCATGGCAACCAGCATAATGCAATTCCAAAAATAGTATTGAGCTTTTGTCAAGCATTGTCTGGGATCAACTGTTTAAATTTCCCAGAAAGCAGTAAGGATATTCCTCTTCACATAAGCTTAACAAATTTTCCTTCCAGAAAATTTTATTTATCCTATAATTGGGATAGGGAGGAGAGGGGGAAAGGGTCCAGAATGACCTTTTAGCCTTCTCAGAGCTCCCTTGCTAAGGGACGGAGGTAGGAGGAGGCCATATGGGGAGGAAGATGATGAACAGACAAGGGGGAGAACAGAGGGAATGGTAAAGGGGAGCATTCAAGATACACTGAACCCCAGCTAATTCTGATTTTTCTGTTCTCTCTTTTCTCTGCCATAAGCTCATCATTGCCATGTTTTCCGAGCTGAAGATTTGGCTGTAAAGTCCAACCCGTAGTCTAACAATGAAACAGAACCATTTTGCTTGGGGCTCTTTGGGAAATAGGGGGCATATGGTTTCATGCTTCTGACCCTCCTGTTCATGCTTTCTCCACTCTCTTTTGGTGAGGGAGGAAGTACGTGTAAATTATTTATATTTTTCACTACAAATATGGATGTGGCATCAGCTAAAATATGCCCACTGGAAAGAAAGAGGCTTTTCACACCTCAAAGTATAGGCTGAAATAAGCATTTCATTATTCCATCACAGATCCATCTAGGTGTTCTATACATCTAAAACATTATTTCACCAACTGAAATGTATGCTCATGGACTCCAGTCCTATCTTAAATGATTTTAGCCCACATTCACCCAATAATTCCCTTTTATATTCTTGGCAGCATTTTCTTTTTAAGGGGAAAAAAAAAAAAACCCTCAAAGAAGCATTTGACTCTGCAAAAAGGCAATGGGAGGGCACATTGATTTTTACCCCCTGCAATCAAGGTAAATGTATCCCTGTCCTGAATATAAGCCATTTAAAACAGGTGACACATCTGGGCTGAAAGTTAGAAATGCCTGATGTAAACAAACAGTAATCTTTCAAAAACATATATATATATATATATATATATATTTAATCAAAGTTATACATGTACATATTTTCAAGTCAAAGGATTATAATATTTATAATGACAAGTAGCTACCCCCTAATGGTTCCCTTTCTACTTCCCAGATTTCTACTTCTTAGAGGCAATCACTAGGTAAATTTTTGTATCCTGCAATTTACTTTGATTATTCTAAACAGATACTGAAATTGCTACTTCTTGACTTTCCAGCTTCATATCTTATCAATATTTCCGGGTGACTTCTTACCATGGAAGTCGATCATTGAGCATTCTTACTTCAGGTTTCACACACATACCCTCCCAGAATTTAAATCCTTTTTTGATTAGATCCCCAATGAGTATATGCAGTATTGTAACTAGGTAAATAAATATTGTTTCCTGATGAGCCAAGCAGTTTTTCATGTTTGCTTCTCTGTGTCATCTTTTTATTTCCCAAAGTAAATTTCCTTGGATATTTCTTTTCCTTGGCTTCCTTAGGATTTCTGGCTGTTTGCACATTTTCCACTAACAAAGCAAAATAACCTTTAATCCAATTTGCCTTCTACCCTACCCCTGCCTTGTTCTCCCTTCTTCCCTGACGACATCCCTCCCGGAGTCCTCTGCACCTACTTCTAACCTAGGAATTCCCATCATCCCTCCCTGCAACGGATCCCTTATTTTCTGTGCCCTTTGGTTTATCAGTTAAGGTGAGGCCAGCCTACTATAACCAACATACTTGAAGTTATTAGCTTGATGTGAAAGAGGTTTA
Source organism: Zalophus californianus (assembly GCF_009762305.2). Lineage (NCBI taxonomy): Eukaryota > Metazoa > Chordata > Mammalia > Carnivora > Otariidae > Zalophus > Zalophus californianus. Next base: position 154,048,705 of record NC_045596.1, read on the forward strand.
TTTCATCTAACAGCCAAATGCGGGTGTTTAGCAGGTTTTCAGCTAAAGAGGGACACACTTTCCTGCATCTTTTGGTTTTGCTGTCCTTGTCATTCCATGTGGTTTGCTTCTGGTCTGTAGGCAGAGAAAAGAAGGTCGTCTGCGGGAGGTTTAATTCCAGTGGCCAGAACCCAGGCCCATGCCCAGCTCCTGATGGCCTGCGAGGCTAAGAAATGCAGTCTCTGTGCTCACGGGAGAGAGGGGGTAGTGAAGAAGCAGTAAAATTTGAAGAGATACGGGCTGAGGATTTTCTGGAATTGAAGAAAGAGATGAATCTTCAAATGGCAAGTGTTCTGAATTTTGAATCCTACACGAATGAAAAGGAACCCACACCTAGACTCATTACAGTGAAAACAAAGGGATCTTTACTAATTTTGTTACTCACAACTTCCCTTTTCTTTTTCCATACTTCCTACTCAATTTTGGTCATGACTCAGATGGCTGTAATGTATCTTTAGGCATTTTTTATTTTCTTTTAAGAGGGATATAGATTATACGACTTGAGGTCTGAAAATGGAGGCTGCTTTCAAGTAGAAATGGCAGCTTGGTTGACTGTATCTTTTTTGTTCTCAAATCTGTAGACCAGCAGTTCTCTACAGGGGATGAGTGCCCTTCCTCCACCCCGGGGACATTTGAGAATGTTTAGGGACATTTTGGATTGTCACGCTGGGGACGATGTTACTGACATCTCATAGGTGGAGACCAGGGATGCAGCTAAACATCCTACAATGCACAGGACAGCCCCCCATTTGTCCCAAATGTCAATAGTGCTGAGGTTGAGAAGCCCTGCCAACCGGACTGCTGTCCTTGTCTTATGACAGTGAAGCAGTGTGGAGATGTCTGAGGTCAATCTGATATATATATTTTTTAATTTGTGGGGGGTTGATAGGAGTTCCCGAGAATTTTTTAAAAATGTATACTTTAAATGTAACAGATTTTCATTAGATGAAGTCTAAGTGTAGTTTTTTCACTTCACAGATTTAAGTTTTTCTTTGGCACAGAGGAGTGTTTGGTGATTACTTCCCACCATCGATGAAGAGTATTCCTGATGAGAACCTATAAACTGGTCTGACCCCCTATCATTTGCTTACAGCCCACTTTCATCCCTGTTGCTCTCACACTGCATCGGACGCCCCACCCTCCTTGCCTCCAGAGATCCGAACTTCAGCTCTTGTAACAAATATTTAGCAAGGGCCTACTCTGAGGCAGGTACTGTTCTAGACTCTGGGGATGCAGCAATGGGTGAAAGGGGAAAACCAGAATTCCTTGCTTTCATGGAGCTTCTGTTCTTCAGTTGTTGGAAAATGTGCCTGGATTGTGTGACTGCCCTTTTCTGAGCCAACCTCAGAAAGGTCCAGAAGCTGGACCATTTCCCACAGCTCTTGCTATGTTTGATTCAGACTTTTTTCATCTCTTTGCTAGTCCTGAGTGGCTGAGGTCTCTGCCTGCCCTGCCAAAGTAAATAATAAGTCAAAACTAACTCAGATAGAAAGAGAGGCATTATCAGAAATTATATTTCTAAAGCTGGGCTGTGGCTGAGCGAATGAGGACCGTGGTTAGGACCGAATAGTGTAGACAAGTCTACACCATCTCTCCAATAGGAGTAGGCTTGTTGGCTTCTTGTTCACTGTCTTGTAGGGTGATGCTAAGCTCCCTAGAGTGTTGTAATTCCACAGTTTAGGACACAGAATGTGGTTTCCGGTTTCAGTCTACTTAGCTCAGGACACATAGTCAGGCAGCATGGAGGGCCTGGCACAGTTCCTCATTCTCTGTCCTAGGGGGTCAGCAGCATCATGTTCCAGGCACTCTGTCCTCTTCCCCCCATGTATCCACAGCCACACACTTCTAGGAAATAGGCAATAGCAGTTCTAATAAGCGTAGGAGGACATATCTAAACATGTTTATTCTACTAGAATGCATATATAGCAAAATGCAACATATTTATATTTGGATGACTGACTCTCAGAGTTTTCACGGTCTGAGCTTATCTCCCACTTGAGTTTCTCCTCTGCGTCCACCAACTTGATAAAGTTACCAGTGAATACTCCATCTATCTCAGCTGGGCTTCACTTCTCCCCATTCCTCAGCCACCCTTCTATGGGAGGAAAATGATCTTTATAAAATAAATTACTATCTCTTAAGAAGTCACATGGCAAAGCAAAAGCACTTTGAACAGTGCTTGGCCAAGGCCTTGTGATTTGTAGAAATCCCCAAACCTACCTTTGCTTTATAGATCACCTATTGACTCTTTATGAAGTACAAGGCCAAAACTTTGAATTGGGCACAATGAACTGAAACTCCCTGCTTTCAGAGGAAAAATTCAGAGCTAAGAAGAGCAAACCTATACCTTGGTGATGTCATTTGTCCATAAGGCTCCAAAAGATTCATTTTAAGGTTAATGTGAGGATCTTTTGTGATAAGAACAGTCCCCGTTATTAGCAAAACAAGGGAAATTAGGAACAAACTAGGGTTAAAGGCCCAAGACTTTATCACACTTTCCTTATTTCCAGTGCTGAGACCGGATCTTATGGGTTCTCCCCCACCCCTCTCTTACCACCCTGCCCCCACAACCTGGTAGGAGCCTTTCCAGGGAAGAATCCTAGGGTGGTAGGGTACAATACAAGAAGGGAAAAAAGTAAGTATTTTATTTACCTTTTTTGTAACTATAAATATAAGTGAGATTGGTGTATAATTTGTTTTTTTGGGGGGGTCCAGTTTTGGCATAGAATTACATTGTAAATTAGTTCATAAAATTAGTTGGGTAGACGTTCATTTTTTCTTGTGTCTGAAATAGTTTAATAAGAGGTGGATTATTTATCTGTTCCTTGAAGGTTTGAAAAAAATAATTTATAAACGTGCATGTGGGCCTGATGTCTTGTGGGTGGACGGGTGTGGGGAAAGACTTGAACACCGATTGAATTTCACATGGTTGCTGATTTACTCGTGTTTTCTATCCATTGTCTGAGTCAATTTAAAAATTTTGTATTTCAAAATAATCCATTCCATCTAAACTTTAAAATTTCCTGATACAAATTTATTCTCAGTATCTGTAACTGATTCCTTTTTCATTCTTGACACATTTTCTGTATCTTTTCTTTGTTTTTCTTAACTCGTTTGTTTATTTATTTTATTTTTTTACTGACTTTCTGTTCAGGTGAATGTGCTGCAAAGTTAATCCCCTGTAGATTTCTGTCAGACCAATGGGTCCTTATCTGGGTCTCTACCTGTCAACACCAGGGTGTGAGATGAATTTCACAGCATTGCTAGAAGACAGGGATTCAGGAATAGGCTTCACTGAGAAAGCTTACAGAGGTCAAGGTTAAGCAGCAGGAAGAAAGGCAGGGGTCCCCCTTACCCCCCCATCCTTCTGTCGCCCACAGAGAGGCCCATGGGTGAACTGTTGGCATGCAGTAAGGGTCTTCCTCTTCAGTACAGGAACCTCTCCAACTCTGGCCACTCTTTTCACCGGGTGAGAGGGGTGAAGCAGCTTGTCAGTGGGTAACAAACAAGATGCTGGATGCCAGGCTCTCTAGATTTGGGGGCAGATCTGTCGGCAATATTAGTGAGCTGCCTGGTGCTTGAAAACCTTGTTATCAACCCGTCTTCTGGTGGGCCACTGAAAAGTCATTAGTTGCCAAGGAAATTGAGTGCAGGTGCATCTCTCCACCTAGAAGGAAACAAGGAAAGACCCCATCTGGTTTCAGCTAGCTGATACTCAGGCAGTTCAGAGTGAGCACTTAGGTCATGCCATCTGCCTGATCTCTGTTTCTGCTAGAGATGCATTACAATCACCCACTTGGATTTGGATTATGTCAATGTTGCCTTGCAACTGGGTCAGATCCGCCATGTGTATTTCAAGGTGATGTACGTGATCACAAAAATTCGTGATTATCTCTTTGACGGTTTGCCCCTCTTATTACTATGGAGTGCCCCTCTTTATCACTTTTAGTAGTTTTGAGGGAATTTGAAAAAAATCACCCTTTTATTTTTCAACAGTGTTAGGTTTATGGAAAAATTGGGAAAAAAGTAAAGAATTCCCATACATATACCCTACACCCAGCTTTTCCTACTAATAACAGTTTACATTAGTATGGTACATTTGTTATAATTACAAATATTGATAAATTAATTTTAACTAAAGTCCATACTTTATTCAGATTTCCCTAGTTTTTACCTAATGTCCTTTTTTTTTTTTTTTTTCCTGTTCCAGGATCCCCTCCAGGAAACCACATATCCCATTAAGCTTCTCTTGGCTGTGGCAGGTTCTCTGACTTTACTTGTTTTGAAGACCTTGACAATTTCGAGGACTACTAGTCAGTCTGTAGAAGATCCCTCAATTGGGACTTATCTGATGATTTTTCTCATTATAAGACCGGATTTTATTATATATATTATAAATTATGGGTTTTAGGGAGGAAGACCATAGAGGTAAAGTGTCATTCTCATTACTCACATCATCTCATTCTCATATCAAGGGTACATAGAATGAACATGACTTACCATGTTGATGTTAAGCTTGATCACCTGGTTGAAGTAGTGTTTGTCAGATTTCTCCATTATAAAATTACTCTTTTCTCCCCCTTTCCCAACTCTGCTTTTTGAAAGGGGTCATCGTGAGTAGCCCACATCTTCAGAATTATGCTGTATCTCCTTGAGGGTGGAGTAGCTACATAAATTATTTGCAATTCTGCCTAGGAGGTCTATTTTCTCCCATTTATGTATTTATTCAACTATTTGGTTTATTTATATTACTATGGGCTCATGGATATTTATTTCATACTTTGGTTTATTAAGCAATACTACTCTATGTTGCTCAAATTGTTCCACCTTTGATGATTGCAAGCCCTTTCAGTGCACTGTGTCTCTTTGAAATACCCCTGTCAATGTAGTTTTTGTTTGTTTGTTTTTTTAGTACTTCCTTACATTCTGCCACTACAAGATGCTCCAGGATTATCATGTATATTTTTTTCCCTCAGTCATTTCTCCAGAGAGCTCTGGTTCTTTTTATCAGAGAATGTTAGAACCCCAAATCTCGGCACTATACTGGGTGTCATTCCTTCTGGGCCATATCAGCTCTCAGAGCAAGGAAATATATGTGGGTACATTGGCCATGCACATACACACACAAATATTTCCGTATGTAACTTTCTGCATATACATTAAGTTAAACATGAGTTCATACTGATGTCACCAACTTTACTTCCTTATCACACAGATCATTCCAGCACTCTCTCCTATCTGATCTGTAACCTTCCATTCCAACAGTGAGTAAGCTGGCTTTCACTATCTGTCATCCATTGATTTAATCGTTCAATTCCAGTGTGTGTATATATATATATATATATATATATATATATATATAGAGAGAGAGAGAGAGAGAGAGAGAGAGAGAGAGAGAGCAGTGTCATAAGTATTAACCCATACCTCTGTGGGAAACAACTTTATCAGCTTCACTAGTGCTTATGTGCAGTTTCTTTTGCTTTTAGTCTCATGGACTCCACTCATTTTCAAAGTTACTTAGATCAGTACTTTTTCCCTCACCCCTTTCAGTGAGATTGTTTCATATATTTGTAATATAGTTATTGTTTTGCCACATTCTGCATTCCTTCCTTCCTATTAATGTTTTAAAAGTCCACTTCACTGAGCTGTAATTTATGTACAATAGACTACATCAATTTAAATGGATGGAACTGGAGGGGATTCTGCTAAGTGAAGTCAGTCAAGCAGAGAAAGACAATTATCATATGGTTTCACTCATATGTGGAACATAAACAATAGCATGGAGGACCATAAGGGAAGGGAGGGAAATCTGAAGGGGGAGAAATCAGAGAGAGAGAGATGAACCATGAGAGGCTATGGACCCCGGGAAACAAACTGAGGGTTTCAGAGGGGAGGGGGTAACTGGGTGATGGGTGTTAAGGAGGGCACGTGTTGTGATGAGCACTGGGTGTTATATGTAACTAATGAATCATTGAACACTACATCAAAAACTAATGACGTACTGTACAGTGGCTAACTGAGCATAAATAAATAAATAAATTAATTAATTAATTCAGTGGGCACTGACAAATGCACATACCCAAGAAACTCCTGCCAGAATCAAGACAGAATATTCCTATCACCCTCAAAACTTCCCCAGACCCCATTGTCGTCTAGCCTCTCTCTACTCCTGTCCCCAATCAACTACTGATATACGTTTGATACTAAATGTCAGATTACATTTTTTGAATGATTTTGAGATGCATTCATGGTTTTGTGTATATCAATAGTATGTTCCTTTTTAAATTAAAAAAAAGTGACTAGTATTCCACTGTGTAGATACCCCACAATTTATTTAATCTTTCACCTGTTGAGGAATATTTGGTTTGTTTCAAGGTTTCAGCTATTGTGAATGAATAGAGCTGCCATAAACACTGTGTATAAGCATTTTTGTGACTATAATATTTCTTTTTTTTGGAGGTAAGTAATTTGAAGTAGAGTGTCTGGGTCATACAGTTGGTGTAGGTTTAACTTTAAGAGAGCAACAAACACTTTTCTGAATTGACTGTATTTTCATTCCCACCAGTAGTGTCCGAGTGTTATTACATTTTCTTCTCTCACTCTGACTTGCATTCCTCTTACAAGGATCCTTGTGATTACACTGGACCTACCAGGACAATCCTGGATCGTCTACCCATCTCAAGATATTAACTTAATCACATCTTCTATGGCAAAAGAGATAACATTCAGGGGTGCCATTGATTAGGATGTGGACGTCTTCCAGGGGCCATTTTTCAGCCTACCAGAGACCCCTGCTTCTCAATCAGAGCAGTCTAAAGGAATTTGTGGCCATGTCTCATTAACCACATCAGCATTTTAAAAGCAATTTCTAATTTCACAGGGACTGATATAGCTAGGACACAGTGTGCAAACATGTAGCATAGCAGGAGACCAGATCTGAGAGGTTAATTGGCTGATCCCACCATCTAGAACATTTATGGCCAATGGGAGACGCTTGGCTTTTACTTAAAGTAAGACAGGGAGAAATTAAAGGACTCCCTGGCTATTGTGCCAAGAGTAGACTAAAGGAGGACAAGGTTGGAAGTGGGAGATGAGTTAAGAAGTGTTTGCAATAATCCAGGCACGTATGAAAGTGGATTAGATCAAGGCGGAAGCTGTGGCAGTGGTCTGTAGTTGTCAGTTTCTGGTTTTAATTTAAAGGTAGAGTCAAAGGTTTGCTGGTGGGTGGAATTTGGGTTTGAGAGAAAGAGAGAAAGTAAGGGTAACTTTTATTTTTATCAGAGCCATTATATGGATGGAGTTAAAATTTATGAGATGGGATTATAACCTGCTGGTAGGTTAAAGGGGGCAGATTAGACTTAGTTTTGCACATGTTAAGTTGAGATGCCTATTAGATAATTTATGGAAAGGTTGAGAAAGCAGTTGGATACACACAGAAGTTTAGAGAAGTCTGGGCTGAAGGAGTTGTCAGCATATAGGTGGTACTTAAGTCATAAGAGTGTATAAAATAATCAAAATAGTGAGTATACAGAGATGATGACCAAGGACTGTTCCTAGAATTCTCCAGCATTGAGAGATCAGGGGCATGAGAAGTCCCCAGAAACACAAACTGAACATTCACAATTCCTGAGGTAGGAGGAACACCAGAAGAGTGTGTTGCCTTGGAAGCCAAGTGAAGAAAGTGTTTCAAAGGGTTAGAAGTGATGAACTCTGTCAAGTAAGGTGCAGATTGAGACCTGATCACTGAATGTAGCAAGGTCATCTGTGAACTTGATAACAGCAATTTTGATAGAGTTGGGTAAAGTGCAAAAATATGATTAGAAAAGTCTCAAGAATGGAAAGAGAAGTATTGGAGATAGTAACCACTTTCAAGGTGTTAAGCTCCAAGGGAAAGAGATAAATAGGGTGGTACCAAAAGGGTGAAGGGAGGGAGGCCTGGGTGGCTCAGCTGGTTAGGCGGCTGCCTTCGGCTCAGGTCATGATCCCAGGGTCCTGGGATTGAGTCACACATCGGGCTCCCTGCTCGGCGGGGAGCCTGCTTCTCCCTGTGCCTGCCACTCCCCCTGCTTGTGCACTCTCTCACTCTTTGTCAAATAAATAAATAAAATCTTAAAAAAAGGAGAAAGGAGGTCAAAATAGGGTAGTTTTTAAGATAGGAGAAGAAACAATGTTTGCAGTAGATCTAGGGAAGGATTCAATATAGAGGGGGATATGATGGAGAAGAGAGAACAACTGCTCGAGAGAGGTCCTTAAGTAGACCAAAGGAATGGTCCTCAGCTGATCCTAGCTAGGAGTTAGGTCCTAGGTCCACAGGGTTTGGTTCTAGCTAGGAGCAGATAGTACATTAACATTTAACAGTTTTTTTCTTTATTTAAGTATAATTAAAATACAGTATTATATTAGTTTCAGGTGTACAATATAGTGATTCAAGGAGTCTATATGTTTCTCAGTGCTCATCAAGATAAGTGTACCCTTAATCCCCTTTTCTATTTCTCCCATCCCCCCATCCACCTCCTCTCTGGCAGTCAGAGAAAGACAAATACCATATGATTTCACTCATACATGGAATTTAAGAAACAAAACAAATGAACAAACAAAGGGGGAAAACAAGAGACAAATGACACAACAGACTTTTAAATATGGAGAACAAGCTGGTGGTTGCCAGAGGGGAGGTGAGAACATGAACATTTTGATCCCATCTGTTCGGAAAAGCCAGTAACAGATTAAGAAAAGCCATAACATTAAGGCAGCAATCCTATGCTCACAGGAAGTCCAACCCCTTACTTTAGAAAAAGAAAAATTTCCTAGAACCTAGTTTAGATTTAACCCATGATTTTTTTATGGATCCATATTCTCCATGATTTTATTTTAAAATTTTTAATGGCTTCTACAAAAGAGTTTATAGAAGAACTGATTTGAGAAACATTAATTGGCATGATTAGAAGACTGGTTTCTTACCCCCAGGAACTTTACTAGAAAGATGAATGAAGAAAGCTCCATATTGTCCCCAATCTGCCACTGAGAGAATGCAATTTCTCCCCCTAAAACTTGGGAACTGCATTTCACTGAGAAAGAGTCTCTTTTCTGTAAAACTCCCTAGAAAAAAATAATCAAATGAATCCTAGAAAGAAAGCTATAAAGATGGTTTTACTATACATGCCCAAGCACAACCAAATTTCTCTAAAGAACTAAACATTCTCAGGGATTGCTTGGGTTCAGCTAGGAAGAGCATGCAATATCACTTTTTATCCCCCATGAGATAATCTCTTATTGGAACTAAATGCAGTGATAGGACAGACATTTCTTGGAATTAAGTAGGAACTTTCAGGGGATCATCATTTCCTTCTGGCTATGCACTTGAAACTTTACTGAGATCTCAGGGTTTTCTCTCTCCTCTTGATTCCATTTCTAAAAATGTTGAGTCTTATAAAAGGTCAAGAAAACTCTGAGAACCTAGGTTCACCAAATCAGGATGCCATAGGAGAGGCTTATCCAATTAGTAGGTAGAGTAAGAGGACTATAGATAGATGTACATGGAAAAGACTTGCCTTCATTCCTGAAAGATGACTTCTTTTTCCTCACTCAGTCTTCATCTCTCTACTCCTGCTGGTTCACTTAGGTAGTAAGAGGCCCTGGAGTCTCTTTCTGGTAGCCCTTGATGCTTTTGGGAGACCAACCCAGCACCTGGTACAGCCCAGGGGACAGGTAACATTGAGTCAGGCACTTGTTCTGGTTCTGCGGAAGGCTTGTTGGAGTTGGAATGTCTTTCTCCAAGTCTTCCTTCACTAATTGAGTGGGTCTTGTAGGTGTACGGACCCAGGAGAAGAAGAAACCTATTGCAGGCTTGAATGAAAGACATAAAAGAAGTTTCTAAATCACAAACATGGTCCAACTCAGTTCATAAGGTAAGGAGACCTGTAATTTTTAGGACCTTATAGTGAACACTCTTGTTTAGTCTACCAAGCTCCTACTTTCTTCTAGGAACAATGCTCCTATTCTTTTGGGAGCTGTATCTCCTTTCTCCTCCATCCCCTGCTTCTCCCTTCCCCAAGTCATCCAGTGGGCCGGCCTCATTTTTACATGACTCCACCACGCGCCACTATTGATTAGGCCAAAGATGAGCAACTGACTCATGCTGGCTCAATCATATTTCTTCCCCAGAATTTTGTCCTGTGACAACATCTGTTCCTCTCCAGTTCTGACAACAGAAATCCCAGGAGCCATCCTCATTTCCGTCCTTTCCCTCACCCTACACCCAATCCATCAGCAAGGTCTAGCAGGCCTGTCTCTAAAAGCTATTGTTTTTTCCACCTCAAGGCATCACCTTGGTCAAGCTACCATCATCTCTCACCTGCATGATGGTGCTTTGACCCCTCCTAACTGGCTTCCCTACCTTTACTCTTGCTCTACTGAAAATAGCTTTTCTGCCCAGTAGCCAGAGTGATACTCTAATGATGGACATACGATTGTGCCATTTTCTGCTTAAACCTGTTCATAGTAGCGCTGTGCACAATATCTAGAAGGTGGAAACAACTTACATGTCATTCAAGAATGGATACACCAAATGTGATAATGTCCATACAATTATTATTCAGCCATAAAAATGAATGAAGGACTAATATGTGTTATAACTTAGGTGAACTTTGAAAGCATTATGCCAAGTAAAAGAAGCCAGACACAAAAGGCTTGTATCGTATCATTCCATTTATATGAAATATCCAGAATAGGTAAAGCCATAAAGACAGGAAGCAAACTGGTGGCTGCCAGGGGCTGGAGGTAGGTGAGAATAGGGAGTGATTGATTAGCGGGTGTGGAGTTTTCTTCTGGGCTGATCCAAATGTTTTGGTACTAGATAGAAATGGTGGTTGCATTGAGAATGTATTGTAGACTTTAAAATAATGACTTTATGTTATGTGAATTTTACCTCAATTAAGAAAATTTAATATGGAAAAAAACCCTCAGTGGCTCCCCAATGCATTTAGAATAACAAACAAATTCCTGGGAGCCCATAGTGGGGCACGTGCCTATATATCTCTCTGCTCACATGTTCCAGGCATGCCAGACACCTTGCTGTCCCTATTTTCTGCCTTAGGCCTTTTGCTCTTGCTCATACTTTTCTAGGCATCTGTCCTTCAAGCCTCAGCTGACATGGGACCCGATCAAAGACGCCCTCTCTGATCTTTCTGTAATAGGTACTTTCCCCCTCAGTTTCTCTCTGTCACAGGATCTTATTTATTTATTTCATGGCATTTATCACATCCTATAGTTATCTGTCTCCTTGTTTGTTGAAAATTTGTCTCTCGACGAGGGTGTATGATCTTAAAGGCAGAGCTTTCTCTACCTCATTCAGCCAATCTTCTATTCCTGATGCACAGCGCTTGGCCTAGAGTAGGTTTTCAGTGTGATTTGCTACAGTTCTGTGGTAGGCTGTGAGAAAGGTTTAAAACCATGTGCCAGACAAAGCAGAGACAAGAAACAGAACACCAGCACCGCAGTTCCCACTGAAGCTGAGGCCTTATACTCTTGTCTTTCCTGGGGTGGGACTGGTAGCTTCTTCTTGGATTCTGTGAGCCAATGTGCTCCCATTTTGCATAGGCCACTGCCAAAGATAAATAAAGCCAGATGCTAGTTAAAGCCACTAAAAACTGATCTCATTCTATAACTGCCACAGTAGGGGAGAAGCTGAGTCCACTCTGATTTGTACAGAGGTGACTGGGCCTTTTCGGGAGGGGAAGTGAGTTGTGGGGATGGCTTGAGCAGTCAGGAGAGTGAAGAGTCGCAAAAGCTGGGTGAGAGAGTTGGTCAGTTGTGAATGTGATCAGGCCATGTGCTCTGCTAATGCACTGATGGAAGTTAGGTTTCTAACTTCCCATAGACACTGGAAGGCAAGAGGCCCTATCTGTTCTGATTATTACACATCAAGGGAATGGCTTTCAGTTCCTTGGAAAAGACATTCCTAGACTATAGGGGATACATATACATCTCAAAAGGGTGGAAGAAGCACCGGATATGAGGAATTCTTAATCTCAGGAAACAAACTGAGGGTTGCTGGAGTGGTGGGGGGTAGGAGGGACGGGGTGGCTGCGTGATGGACATTGGGGAGGGTATGTGCTATGGTGAGCGCTGTGAATTGTGCAAGACTGTTGAATCACAGATCTGTACTTCTGAAACAAATAATGCAAGATATGTTAAGAAAAAAGAAAAAGAAGAAGAAGATAGCAGGAGGGGAAGACTGAAGGGGAGTAGGTCAGACGGGGAGACGAACCATGAGAGACGATGGACTCTGAAAAACAAACTGAGGGTTCTAGAGGGGAGGGGGGTAGGGGGATGGGTTAGCCTGGTGATGGGTATTAAAGAGGGCACATTCTGCGTGGAGCAGTGGGTGTTATGCACAAACAATGAATCATGGAACACTACATCAAAAACTAACGATGTAATGTATGGTGATTAACATAACAGTAAAAAATTAAAAAAAAAAAAAGAAAAGAAAGTAAGGAAGTTTTTGCCCTAGAAGCTATCAGGGAATCTCTTCTTAACTTTCATGGGTTTCAAATGGCTTAGGGCTGATTGTCCCTAAACCAGTCATTAGCAAGAGGGATGATGGGGTTATCATGACTGGGTCAGCTTAATAAGGGCCACTTTTGGAGAGGGGTGAGGAAGAGATTCCTGAACAAAACCACAATTTTGTTAGGAAGGAAGAAAGACATGGAGATGGAGTCTGTGTATTTTTCTTTCCCCATAAACCTTTTCAGCTACCATACCTTTTCTAGCCCTTACTTACAGCAAACTCTACAAAAAAGTTGCCTATACTCACTGGCTACAATTTCCCAATAGGGCCCTCTTGATCTGAGGTTTTCACTCACCACTACTCCACCAAATTGCTCTTGTCACTGTCACCAGTGGCTTCATTTTGCTAAATCCAATGGTCAGTCCTCAGTCTTCATCCTACTGTATACCCTCTAGCAGTTTTTGACCCAGTTGACCTCATTCTTCTCCTTGACATCAATCTTCTCTTGGCTCCCAGCAACACTCTCCTGGTTTTCTCTCTACCTCAATGAGGCTGCTGGAGTTAGCCAGTCTTATGTAAATAATCACCCAAAAACTTTAGTGGCATGAAAAGAAACCAGTTATCTTCCTCATGCATCTGCAATCTGCGGGGACAGCTGATCTCCGCTTTATTGAGCATCATCCAAGGAAATTTGAAGACTGGCGGTTGGAGCTGAAAGCTGGTTCACTCTCATGTCTGGAGCCTGCCCTGGGTTCATTCAAAGAGCCAGGGCTCCTGGACCTCTCTCTCTATCTCTGTGTGGTATCGGTACGGGGTCTTTTCAATTTGGCAACTTCTGGGTGGCTGGACTGATTTTGCACCTTGGTTCAGGACTCCCAGAGTGAGTTCCTAGAGAATAGCCAGGCAGAAGCTTTATCACCTTTTTTAAGGTGGCTTCAGAAGTCACATGTGGTCACTGCTAAGGAGGACTGCCTCCTTGGTGAAATTTTAGCCAGACTCTTTTGAGCCCTCTTCTTGACTAGGCCTTGACCTTGGCTTTCCATGTCCTTGGTCTGCTGAGTCCAGTTTAAGCAAAGAATCCTGCTGAATTAGTTTAGCAAGAATCCCTCCACCCTCAATAACTGATTAAACTCCCCTATTCTCTACCCTTGATATAAAAGTCTTTGGCCTGCCTTTAGCAAGAATCCTGTTAAGCCAGTTAATTTTTTGTTTTGTTTTTCTCCTGTGAAGCCAGTTTAGCATGGATCTCCCTCTCCTCAATACCTAATCAAGATCCTCCTATTAATATTCCATCCACTGACTCCTTCACTCTTTTCTTTAGCTATAAATCCCCAACTGGCTTTGCTGTATTTGGAGCTGAGATCATTTTCTCTCTCTCTCTCTCTCTCTCTCTTTTATTACAATAGTGTTCAAGAAAGTTTTCCTTGCCATTTTAAACAGATGTCTTGTGCAAAACTTTTCTTTTACACTGCCATCACATTTTGATCATTAGAAAGGAGCCATGAAAGCTAGGCTAGTACACTTTTTAGGGAGGGAGTGTTAATGAATTTGCGACATGTTTTAAAACTATTACAGAGGTTACTTTCCAGAAACTTCGCTGGTTTCCCCAATCTCCATGCTCACTAAATCTTAAAATGTCCCGGTTCCGGGGGCTTCTTTTTTCTATCTATTCTTATTTCTGTAATAATTTCATCCAGTCTCCTGTCTTACACATTATTTTTAAAAATTGATATACAATTTACACACCATAAAATTTATGCCTTTTACATTTTTAAACATTGTATTGATTTAATCTTATTTCATTTTTTTCATCATGATAAGTGTGCTCTTTAATCCCCATCACCTATTTCAGCCATAACTCCACCCCTCTGGTAACCATCAGTTTGTTTTCTATAGTTAAGAGTTTGTTTCTTGGTTTCTCTCTCTCTCTCTCTCTTTTTTCCTTTGCTTGTTTTGTTTCTTAAATTCCACACATGAGTGAGATCATATGGTATTTGTCTTTCTTTGGCTGACTTATTTTGCTTAGCATTGTACTCTCTAGCTCCATCATGTTGTTGAAAATGGCAAGATTTCATTATTTTTTATAGCTGACTAATATTTCATTGTGTATATATAACTTTTTCTTTATCCATTCATCTATTGGACACTTGGGCTGCTTCTATAGTTTGGCTGTTGTAAGTAATACTGCAATAAATATTGACGTGCATGTATCCCTTTGAATTAGTGTCTTTGTATTGTGTGTGTAGGTGTCTTTGTATTTTTTAGGTGTATACCCAGTAGTGTGATTACTGGATCATAGGGTAGTTCTATTTGTTTGTTTGTTTTTGGTAAAATTTTCTTTTTAAAATGCACAATTTACCCCTTTAAAGTAATATTTCAGCATATTCACAAAGTTGTGCACCATCACCGTAATCTATTTCTAGAACATTTTCATCACCTCAAAAGGAAAGCCCATATCCACTAGCAGTCATTCTCCATTCTTCCCCCTTCCCCCAGCAACCATGAATCTACTTTATGTCTCTGCGGATTTGCTTACTCTGGACATTTCATATAAACAGAATCATACAATATAGACCTTTTGTGTCTGACTCCTTTCACTTGACATAATGTTTTTGAGGTTCATCCTTCAGTACTTCATTCTTTTCTGGGACTGAATAATATTTCTTCGTACACATATATATCACATTTTGTTTCTCCATCCTTTAATTAATGGCCATTTGGGTGTCCACATTTTGACTATTGTAAATAACACTGCTGTGAACATTCGTGTACAGGTTTTTATGTGGACATGATTTCAATTATCTTGGATAATTGATTTTGTATCCTACAACTTTACGGGATTTGTTGCTAGTTCTAACAGTTTTTTGGTAATATCGTTAGGATTTTCTTTACATAAGATCATATCATCTGCAAACAGAGACATTTTCACTTCTTTTCCTATTTGGATGCCTTTATTTCTTTTTCTTGCCTAATTACTCACGTGAAGACTTCCAGTATTATGTTGAGGTGGTGGGCACTCTTGTCTCATTTCTGGATTTAAAGGAAAGGCTTTCAACCTTTCACCACTGAGTATGATGTTAGCTGTGGGCTTGTCGTATATGACCCTTATTATGTTGAGGTATGTTCCTTCTACCCAATTTGTTGAGAGTTTTTATAATGAAAGAATGTTGAATTTGTCAAATATTTTTTCTGCATCAACAGTTGAGATGATCATATGATTTGTATCTTTCATCCTATTAATATAGTATATCACAATTATTGATCTGTGTATGGTGAACCATTCTTGCATCCCAGGGAGAAGTCCCACTTGATTATGGCATGATACATGCTTTTACTTTTAATGTGCTGTTGAACTCAGTTTGCTAGTATTTTTGCATTTAAATTCACCATATTGGCCTGTGGTTTTCTTGTTGTGTCCTTATCTGGCTTTGGTGTTCGGGAAATACTGTCCTCATAACATAAGTTTGGGAGTGTTCCCTCTTCTTTGGTATTTTGGAAGAGTTTGAGAAGGACTAGTATTAATTCTTTATAAATGTTTGGTAGAATTCATCAGTTATGCTATCTGGTCATGGGCTTTCCTTTGTTGGGAGATTTTTGATTATTGATTCAATCTCCTTACTAGTAATTGGTTTGTTCAGGTTTTCTATTTCCTTATGATTCAGTCTTGGTAGGTTTTATGGTTTTAGGAATTTATCCATTTCTTCTAGGTTGTCCAGTTTGTTGGTATATAATTGTTCATGGCAGCCCCTTATAATCATTTGTATTTCTGTGGTATCGGTTATGATGTTCTCTCATGTCTGATTTTATTTATTTGAATCTTCTCTTTTTTCTACATTAATCTAGTTAAAGGTGTGTCAATTTTGTTTGTCTTTTCAAAGAACCAGCTTTTAGTTTTATTCTAAACTTTTTAATTTTTTGATCATTTCTGTTTTCTGATCTCTATTTTATTATTCCTGCTCTGATCTTTGTTTTTTTCTTCCCTTTGTTAACTTTGGGTTTAGTTTGTTCCTTAAAGCATAAAGTTGGATGATTTATTTGAGACCTTTCTTTTTTTGTAATGTAAGTATTTATTGCTATAAACTTCCCTCTTAGAACTGTTTTTCCTGCATCCTGTTATTTTGGAGTTTAGTGTGTTCTTCTTTTTAGTTCCTCAAGGTGTAAAGTTGGGTTGTTTATTTGAGACCTTTCTCTTTTTGTAATGCAAGCACTTATTGCTATAAACTTTCCTCTTAGAACTGTTTTTGCTGCATCCTATTAGTTTGGTATGTTGTGTTTCCTATTTTGTTTCAAGATTTTTAAAATGTCCCTTTTCATTCATTCTTTGGCCATCAGTTGTTCAAGAGTGTGTTGTTTAATTTCCACGTATTGGTGAATTTTCCAGTTTCCTCCTGTTACTGATTTCTGGTTTCATACCATTGTGCTCAGAAAAGATACTTGATATAATTTCAGTCTTCTTAAATTTTCTAAATATTCTGTGACCTAGCATATAATCTACTGTGAAGAATGTTCCAGGCACACTTAAAAAGAATGCATATTCTGTTGCTGTTGGATGGAATGTTCTGTATATATCTGTTAGGTCTATTTGGTCTGAAGAATAGTGCATGTCTAATATGTCTTATTAATTTTCTGTCTGGATGATCTATCCATTGTTGAAAGTAAGGTGTTAAGGTCCCCATTATTCTTATGTTATTAACGATTTTTCCTTTTAGATCTGTTAGTATTTGCTTAATATATTTAGGTGCTTCAATGATGGGTATACACATATTTATAATTGTTATATCTTCATGATGAATTGACACCTTTTCATTATATGATGACCTTCTTTGTCCCTTCTTCTGGTTTTCACTTGAAGTCTTTTTTCTGATATAAGTATAGGTACGCCTGCTATCTTTTGGGTTCTGCTGGCATGGGATATCTTTTTTGCATCCCTTCATTTTGAGCCTCTGTGTCTCCTTAAAGTAAGTCTCTTGTAGACAGCATATAATTGGGACTTGTTTTTTATTCATTTGGCCAACTGATGTTTTTTGATTAAAGAATTAATCCACTTACATTTAAAGTAATTATTGATAGTTAAGGACTTTCTAATGCCCTCTTATTACCGTTTCCTGCCTCTTTTATAGTTCCATGGTTCTGTCCTTCCTCTCTCGATGTCTTCTTTTGGGAATTGATAGGTATGCTCTGATTCCCTTTTTTTCTTTTTTGTATGTACTGTAGGTTTTTGCTTTGTGATTACCAGGAGGCTTAAATAAAATATCTTATAGATATAACAGTTCTATTTTAAGCGGATAACAATTTAACTTTGATTGTATACAAAATCTCTACCTTTTTACTCTCTTCACATTTTATGTTTTTGATGTCACAATTTACCACTTTTTATATTGTTTACCCATTAACAAATTATTATAGCTTTAGTTTTTTAAAATACTTTTGTTCTTTATCCTTTATATTAGAGTTAGGTGATTAACATAACACCATATTACAGTATTAGTATATTCTGAATTTGACTACATACTTATCTTTATCAGAGTGTTATATATATTCATATATTTTCATGTGACTAACTACTGTCATTTCATTTTAGCTTTAAGAACTTCTTTTGAATTTGTTGTAAGGTAAGTGTAGTGGTGATGAACATCTTCAGCTTTTGTTTGGGAAAAACTATGTTTTCATCATTTCTGAAGGAAAACTTTCCTGGGTAAAGTATTCTTCGTGGATGTTTTTTTCTTTCAGAATTTGAATGTATCTTCCCGCTCTCTTCTGGCCTGCAAGATTCCTGCTGAGAAACCTGCTTATAACTTTAGGGAGCTTCGTTGTATGTGAGGATTTTTTTTCTTGCTGCTTTTTAAAATTATTTGTCTTTAATTTTTTACAGTTTTATTATAATTTTTCTTGGAAAAGATTAACTTGAGTTGAAATTTTGGGGAGGAATCTATGAACTCCATGAACTTGGGTTTGGGAAGTTCTCAGCCATTATTATTTCTTTATTTTTTTTTTAAGATTTTATTTATTTATTTATTTGAGAGAGAGAGAGAATGAGAGATAGAGAGCACGAGAGGGAAGAGGGTCAGAGGGAGAAGCAGACTCCCTGCTGAGCAGGGACCCCGACGTGGGACTCAATCCCAGGACTCCAGGATCATGACCTGAGGCGAAGGCAGTTGCTTAACCAACTGAGCCACTCAGGCGCCCTTTTTATTATTTCTTTAAATAAGCTTACTATCCCTTCTTCCCTCTCTTTTCCTTCTGTGACCTCGATAATGTGTATATTGGGCAAGATGGCAGAGGAGTAGGAGAGCTAGATTTCGTCGTGTCTCAGGAATTCAGCTGAATAGGGATCAAACCATTCTGAACACCTACGAACTCAACAGGAGATCGAAGAGGAGAGTAGCAACAACTCTCTGAACAGAGAAGCGACCACTTACTGGAAGGTAGGACGTGCTGAGAAGTGAATCCGAGGCGATATTCGGGAGGATAGACGGCGGGGGAGGGGGCCTCCGTCGGCCGCTTCTGGCAAGTGCTAGAGCCGCGGAGCACAAAATCGGACCTTTTAGAAGTCGGCTCCGCTGAGGGACGTCGCTGTAGTGGCTAAGCGGGGGGTGGAACCCTCCCGGAACAGTGTGGTCTCAGGACCCTCAGTGTCACAGAAAGACTGGGGGTGCCTGAGTGCGGCAGAGCTCCCAGGTATCAGAGCGGGGAAGCCGGCTGCAGAGACGGAGCCGAGGCGTGGGCTCTCAGCTCGGGGTTGCCATAAACTGTGATCCGCGGCCCAGTTGGGCCACTGTTCCTCCAGCAGGGACCCAACAAGCGGCAGAGCTGGGGAGACTCCCCTTCCTCCCCCGGGAGGAGCGGCGCAGGAACGCACCACAGGAATCTGCTGGGTTTGGAGACTCCACACGGGGTCGGGTGCCAGAGATAGAAACGCTCAGTCACAGGCCGGGTGAGCACAGAGTGCGGCCGGAGACCAGGGACAAGGGAGTGACTGCTTTTCTCTGGGGGCACACTGAGGAGTGGGGCCCCGAGTTCTCAGCTCCTTCGGGTGGATATTGGGAGGCCACCATTTTCGCCCTGGGCCTCCAAAGCTGTACCGAGAGCTTGCAGGGAACAAAAGCTCCTGAGAGCAAACCCGAGCAGCTTGCTTAGCCCGGACCGACAAGGGCGGGGCAATTCCGCCTCCGGCAAAGATATTTGGAAACCACGGCAACAGGCCCCTCCCCCAGAAGATCTGCACGAACAGCCAGCAAGCCAAGAGCAAGTTTACCAATCAAGGAGAATGGGAGAACTCCAGCGCTAGCGGAATACTGCACATAGAATTCATGGCTTTTTTTTACCATGATTCATTAGTTCATCAAAGTTAATTTTTTTAACTGTTTTTTTTTAATTTTTCTTTTTCCCTTTTTCAACCAACATCTTATCAATCCCTTTTTGAAAAAAACATTTTTTATTTTTCATTTTTAGAGTCATATTTTATCCCTTCATAGTAGTTACCCTTATTTTTGGCATATATATATAAGTTGTTCTCTCGTTGAAATTTTGAGATACAGTTTCTTCTAACAGATCAAAATATACCCTAAATCACTAGTGTATGGCTTTGTTCTACTCTCCTGCTTGATCACATTCTCTCCCTTTTTTCTTTTTCTTTTTTTAAAAGAAAGAACAAGAATCATATGATCCTCTCAATAGATGCAGAAAAAGCATTTGACAAAGTACAGCATCTTTCTTGATCAAAACTCTTCAGAGTATAGGGATAGAGGGTACATACCTCAATATCATAAAAGCCATCTATGAAAAACCTTCAGCGAATATCATTCTCAATGGGGAAAAGCTGAGAGCTTTTCCCCTAAGGTCAGGAACGCGGCAGGTATGTCCACTCTCACCACTGCTATTCAACATAGTATTAGAAGTCCTAGCCACAGCAATCAGACAACAAAAAGAAATCAAAGGCATCCAAATCGGCAAGGAGGAAGTCAAACTCTCACTCTTTGCAGATGATATGATACTGTATGTGGAAAACCCAAAAGACTCCATCCCAAAACTGCTAGAACTCATACAGGAATTCAGTAAAGTAGCAGGATATAAAATCAATGCACAGAAATCAGTGGCATTCCTATACACCAACAACAAGACAGAAGAGAGACAAATCAAGGAGTCAATCCCATTTACAATTGCACCCCAAACCATAAGATACCTAGGAATAAATTTAACCAAAGAGGCAAAGGATCTGTACTCAGAAAACTATAAAATATTCATGAAAGAAATTGAAGAAGACACAAAGAAATGGAAAAATGTTCCATGCTCATGGATTGGGAGAACCAACCTTGTGAAGATGTCAATGCTACCTAGAGCAATCTACACATTCAATGCAATCGTCATCAAAATACCATCCACTTTTTTCAAAGAAATGGAACAAATAATCCTAAAATTTGTATGGAACCAGAAGAGACCCCGAATAGCCAGAGGAATCTTCAAAAAGAAAAGCAAAGCTGGCGCCATCACAATTCCGGACTTCCAGTTCTATTACAAAGCTGTCATCATCAAGACAGTATGGTACTGGCACAAAAACAGACACATAGATCAATGGAACAGAATCGAGAGCCCAGAAATGGAACCTCAACTCCATGGTCAACTTATCTTTGACAAAGCAGGAAAGAATCTCCAATGGCAAAAGACAATCTCTTCAACAAATGGTGTTGGGAAAATTGGACAGCCACATGCAGAAGAATGAAACTGGACCATTTCCTTACACCACACACAAAAATAGACTCCAAATGGTTGAAAGACCTAAACGTGAGACAGGAGTCCATCAACATCCTAAAGGAGAACACAGGCAGCAACCTCTTCGACCTCAGCCACAGCAACTTCTTCCTAGAAACTTTGCCAAAGGCAAGGGAAGCCAGGGCAAAAATGAACTATTGGGATTTCATCAAGATCAAAAGCTTTTGCACAGCAAAAGAAACAGTCCACAAAACCAAAAGACAACTGACAGAATGGGAGAAAATATTTGCAAATGACATATGAGATAAAGGGCTAGTATCCAAAATCTATAAAGAACTTATCAAACTCAACACACAAAGAACAAATAATCCAATCAAGAAATGGGCAGACGACATGAACAGACATTTTTCCAAAGAAGACATCCAAATGGCCAACAGAGACATGAAAAAGTGCTCAACATCGCTCGGCATCAGGGAAATCCAAATCCCACCTCAATGAGATACCACCTCACACCAGTCAGAATGGCTAAAATTAACAAGTCAGGAAACGACAGATGTTGGCAGGGATGTGGAGAAAGGGGAACCCTCCTCCACTGTTGGTGGGAATGCAAGCTGGTGTAGCCACTCTGGAAAACAATATGGAGGTTCCTCAAACAGTTGAAAATAGAGCTACCATACGATCCAGCAATTGCACTACTGGGTATTTACCACAAAGATACAAATATAGGGATCCAAAGGGGTATGTGCACCCCAATGTTTATAGCAGCAATGTCCACAATAGCCAAGCTGTGGAAAGAGCCAAGATGTTCATCGACAGATGAATGGATAAAGAAGAAGTGGTATATATACACAATGGAATATTATGCAGCCATCAAAAGGAATGAGATCTTGCCATTTGCAATGACGTGGATGGAACTGGAGGGTGTTATGCTGAGTGAAATAAGTCAATCAGAGAAAGACATATATCATATGACCTCACTGATATGAGGAATTCTTAATCTCAGGAAACAAACTGAGTGTTGCTGGAGTGGTGGGGGGTGGGAGGGATGGGGTGGCTGGGTGATAGACATTGGGTAGGGTATGTGCTATGGTGAGTGCTGTTAATTGTGCAAGACTGTTGAATCACAGATCTGTACTTCTGAAACAATAATGCAACATATGTTAAGAAAAAAGAAAAAGAAGAAGATAGCAGGAGGGGAAGAATGAAGGGGAGTAAGTCGGACGGGGAGACGAACCATGAGAGATGATGGACTCTGAAAAACAAACTGAGGGTTCTAGAGGGGAGGAGGGTGGGGGGATGTTAGCCTGGTGTTGGGTATTAAAGAAGGCACATTCTGCATGGAGCACTGGGTGTTATGCACAAACAATGAATCATGGAACACTACATCAAAAACTAATGATGTAGGGCGCCTGGGTCGTTCAGTCATTAAGCTTCTGCCTTCGGCTCAGGTCATGATGCCAGGGTCCTGGGATCGAGTCCCACTTCGGGCTCCCTGCTCAGCGGGAAGCTGCTTCTCCCTCTCCCATTCCCCCTGCTTGTGTTCCTGCTCTCACTGTCTCTCTCTTTCAAATAAATAAATAAAATCTTAAAAAAAAAAAACTTCAGTTAAAACAATAAAAAAAAATAATGTCTATATTGTTTCTCTTAATGACATCCTGTGATTCACATAGCCTTTTTCATTCTTTTTTTTTTCCTTTATTCTTCTCTGACTGTATGTTTCTACTTACCAGGTTTTTATCTTCGGCTTGATCCGATATGTTATTGATGTTCTCTATTGCATTTTTCATTCCATGCATTGTATTCTTCAGCTCCAGAGTTTATATTTGGTTCTTGTTTGTTTGTTTTTTTGTTTGTTTTTACAATTTCTAGCTCTCTGTTAAACTTCTTATTTTTCACATGTTGTTTTCCTGATTTCATGGAATTATCCTTCTGAGTTTTCTTTTAGCTCAGTGAGCTTCCTTGAAAACAGCTATTTTGAATTTTATAATGTGTAAATGCCAAGTCTCCATTTCTTTGAGTTTGGTTACTGGAAAATTACTGTGTTCCTTTGGTGGTGTCATGTTTCCTTGATTTATTATGTTTTTTTAAGACTTATGTTACTTTTTAGCATTTGAATAAGCATTTACCTCCTCCAGAGTTTATTAACTTGCTTTGGGAGAAAAATGTCTTTGTTAGCCCTGTTAGGGATTATGAGGCTTCTGAGACTTTTCCATTGATACACCTGCTTCACACTCCTTGTTCCCTCTTGATGGGGAAGTTCTTAAAATTTTTGCATGGAAAATCAGACTAAGAGCTGACAATATGTCCTTTACTTTCACTAGGGTGCTGCCGAATTGTCAGGTTTGTGTACTTTCTTCTGAACCTGCAGATCCAGGCCGGCTTGCTATCTGTTCTCACTAGTTGTCTATAAGAACTTACTCATCACTGTTGAAGAATGCACAGGGAGCCTGCCACAAGGTGTGTGTGTGTGTGTGTGTGTGTGTGTGTGTGTGTGTGTGTGTGTGATATACCTGGAACATTAGGTTTTTTGTGGGTCATATGGGGGAACCACAGGTGACACCTCCCTAGCAGGTCATGGACAAGGTTTCTGATAGAATCCATGAAGTGGTTAGTCAGATCTGTGTCCATTGGCTATATTCCATTCCAAGCTCTGGCTACTGTTCTCCCTGCCTCTCATCACTCCCCCATGGAGCAGTTTACAACTTGGTATTCTGGATGGAATGATAATGAAGTGGGCCTCTTTGTCAGCAGCCTACACATGTGGAGAACCCAGGCACTCATCACATGCTCTCACTTTTTCCCATGGGAAAAATCAGTGGGCCAGAGGTCTCTCTAAAACTGGACTGTGCTATCTTGGGCAAGGGGTGATGTAGGTGAAGTGAAACTGTTCTTCTTACCCTCTTCAGTGCATCCAGTCTTGGATTTTTTTTTCTCCATTGGTGTGCTGGAACTTCTCTGCTGGACTCCTGGACTTCCACAAAGGCTCTCTTGTCCATGGGTGATTGTCAAATATGTGTTCTTTGGGGGGAAGATTTTTGAAAACTCCTATACCACCATTTTGATGACATCACTCCTCAACTGATTTTTCTCAGAATTGGAAAACACATTTCCCAAGAAATGCTGGGGAGGAATTCCTGCATAGACGTGCTGGTCTTTTCATGTTTATATGCACTAATTTCTCTTGAATATGTACTCAGGAGTGGAATGGCTGTAGAACCCCCAATGATATTTGAAGTGGTTGAATTAATTTAGACTCCCATTAAACATACAAAGGAATTCCATTATTCTCCATCCTCAAAAAACACTTAGTATTGTCTGTCTTTTAAATTTTACCTATTCTGGTAAATATATTCTGGTATCTCATAGTTGTAGACTTATTTATAGTAGTGAAACTTAGAGACAATGTAAATGACTAAAATGTATAAATAACCATTTTTGCTTTCCATAGAGAAACACTCAACAATTATTTTGCCCTTAAAAATCTAGATAAGGTTAGCTCAAATCTCCATTCCACCCCGTATCTTATTGAACTGTGATGCCTTTCCCAACATTTCTGTGGATGGTTACCTTGGGCTCTGAGTGGTTGCTTCTTCTAAATGTTTATTCTCTGCTCTCTGTTTTGGTGCAATTTCTCGTTAGCTTTACCATTGATCCCACGTGGAACTTAGCCCTTTTCCTTGCTGTCCACACAAAATCATTCAAACAAGCCCTTGTGATCCAATATGGGGAGCTAGAAAGAGCTGCATCACAAAACACAAATTAGTTAAAATTGGAGATTTAACATTCCTGCTCTTAAAAAGTCTTTTGGCCACTCTACCATGTAATTTGGTCCTCTTTTCTCTCTCTCTCTCTTTTAAATCTTTCTTTTTTGCCTTTTTTTCCCCCTTGGGACCAAGGAAACAAATTTCCTTTCATTTTTTTTTTTTGTGTGTATGAAGTCAACCCTCCTTAGTCTTTTCCCATGAGCTCATTTCTAAATTTCCCTTTGCAAATCCAAAAGCTTTGGCTAAAGCTTAGAATTGCCACTTGTAAGAACCTGATTAGGCTCCAAGACAAACCACCATTCTCTTTTGCAGGCTCTTGTCTCAAAGCAGATAATGGCTCTATTCTTTTAGTTCAATAGACATTAAAATAGAAAACTGGAAAAGTATTAACAAAATGTTAATAGCATTTATTTCTGAATGATGATTAGAGTTTTCATTTTTTTTCCAATTTTACCTTCTGTACTTTTCAAATTTTCTAAGTAAACATGTCATATCATAATCTCTTACAGATCAGTTATTTTCAGGAAACTTGGTCCTGAAGAAATATATCAGTATAACATAGGTAGCATACAGGTTAAAACCTTGGCAATCAGAACTAGATTTAAATCCTGCCTCCATTCCTTACAAATTTGGACTTCTTAGGCATCTTTCCTCACTTAAATGGAGGATATTGCCAGTATTAAATCAGATAATATATATTAAGTGCTTAACATAGTGCCTGCTATATATTGGGATAAGTCTTGGGACTTGAAATGAGTAATTATGGTGGTGTTGAAGTGGTGATGTGCTGGCATGTTCCGTTCAATAGTGCAGTGTATGAAATGATTTATTTCCAGTTACAAGAAAAGTGTTAAGGCTTACAAATGTTTTAGTTAAGTATACATTTAAATTCAGTTAATTTATTTAAAATATATATAAAGCGGCTCTAAGGTAATCCTTATAGTCACATCAAATTTTCCACATTTTATTTCAGGATAATTTCATAAGTGGAAGAAAATAAAGTGGAGTTATGCTAAAAATTCCAGATGAGTACATTGTCTGTGTTGCAGTTCACCTAACTTTTACTTGTACACTACTATTGGTTGAAATGATTATGAGTGATTAAATTGTGATGACGTGTGATTGTATAATTATTTCATTTTTTCTTGATTTTTTTACTCCCTTGAGTAACTCTCAGTAAGAAAGAAAAGAGGTCAGACACACATCTGATTGCATTTATTATTCTGTTAAGGGAGAAAGAAGGCTGATGAGTTTATGCTTCTATATTGGCTAAACTAAATTAAAGATAAGTCTCTTCTTTCCCATACTAGTTAGTAATTTCTCATAGAATGATCCACTATGTTTTGTTAAAGATAGAAGACCAGATTTTGACACTTGCTCTGCCTCCTGCCCGTTGCATGACTGTGACTGAGTTAAATTTTAGGACTTCATTCTTTTAATCTTTTTAATGGGGAGATTGGTTCCCTCATTCTTTCGTTCAATAAACATGAATTGAATCTTGACTATATTTCATAGTACTGCATGTTAGTTTTAAAACTTTTCACCATATGAGATTCTTCCTTAATATATATTTTTTGGATCTTATTATTTTGAAATATTTGATCTACCAAATGGACTGTGCACACATTGTGTTTTAAATAATATGTTTTTTTCTATTTAAAAATATATGTTTTTTTCTATAAAAGTATTTAAAAGGAGACATTTAGAAGTGGGAATCACAGCTTTTGATTAGCTGGAGATGATTCCAGCCAAAACAAGAAAACCTTACTGTTAGAGTTAGCTTTTAGTCATACTGCCAATAACTGTGCTGTTTCCATTAGGTTTTTTTTTTTTTGGAAGTATAGTTTACATATAATATATTAATTTCAGGTGTACAACATAGTAATTCAACAACTATATGCATTGTGAAATGCTCACCATGACACATATAGTTATCATCTGTCACCATACGAACTTATTACATTATTATTGACCATATTTCATGTGATGTATTTTTCATCCCTGTGACTTATTTATTTTATGATTGGAGGTTTGTACCTTTTTTTTCTTTAAATTTTTTATTGTTATGTTAATCACCATACATCATTAGTTTTTGATGTAGTGTTCCATGATTCATTGTTGTGCATAATACCCAGTGCTCCACGCAGAACGTGCCCTCTTTAATACCCATCACCAGGCTAACCCATCCCCCCACCCCCCTCCTCTCTAGAACCCTCAGTTTGTTTTTCAGAGTCCATCACCTCTCATGGTTTGTTTCCCCCTCCAATTTATTCCCCTTCATTCTTCCCTTCCTGCTATCTTCTTCTTCTTTTTATCTTAACATATATTGCATTATTTGTTTCAGAGGTACAGATCTGTGATTCAACAGTCTTGCACAATTAACAGCACTCACCATAGCACATACCCTACCCAATGTCTATCACCCAGCCACCCCATCCCTCCCACCCCCCACCACTCCAGCAACACTCAGTTTGTTTCCTGAGATTAAGAATTCCTCATATCAGTGAGGTCATATGATATATGTCTTTCTCTGATTGACTTATTTCACTCAGCATAACACCCTCCAGTTCCATCCACGTCATTGCAAATGGCAAGATCTCATTCCTTTTGATGGCTGCATAATATTCCATTGTGTATATATACCACTTCTTCTTTATCCATTCATCTGTCGATGGACATCTTGGCTCTTTCCACAGCTTGGCTATTGTGGACATTGCTGCTATAAACATTGGGGTGCACGTACCCCTTCGGATCCCTATATTTGTATCTTTGTGGTAAATACCCAGTAGTGCAATTGCTGGATCGTATGGTAGCTCTATTTTCAACTATTTGAGGAACCTTCATACTGTTTTCCAGAGTGGTTGCACCAGCTTGCATTCCCACCAACAGTGGAGGAGGGTTCCCCTTTCTCCACATCCCCGTCAACATCTGTCGTTCCCTGACTTGTTAATTTTAGCCATTCTGACTGGTGTGAGGTGGTATCTCATTGAGGTTTGGATTTGGATTTCCCTGATGCGAGCGATGTTGAGCACTTTTTCACGTATCGGTTGGCCATTTGGATGTCTTTGGAAAAATGTCTGTTCATGTCTTCTGCCCATTTCTTGATTGGATTATTTGTTCTTTGGGTGTTGAGTTTGATAAGTTCTTTATAGATTTTGGATACTAGCCCTTTATCTCATATGTCATTTGCAAATATTTTCTCCCATTCTGTCGGTTGTCTTTTGGTTTTGTGGACTGTTTCTTTTGCTGTGCAAAAGCTTTTGATCTTGATGAAATCCCAGTAGTTCATTTTTGCCCTGGCTTCCCTTGCCTTTAGCGATGTTTCTCGGAAGAAGTTGCTGCAGCTGAGGTAGAAGAGGTTGCTGCCTGTGTTCTCCTTTAGGATGTTGATGGACTCCTGTCTCACGTTTAGGTCTTTCAACCATTTGGAGTCTATTTTTGTGTGTGGTGTAAGGAAATGGTCCGGTTTCATTCTTCTGCACGTGGCTGTCCAATTTTCCCAACACCATTTGTTGAAGAGACTGTCTTTTTTCCATTGGACATTCTTTCCTGCTTTGTCAAATATTAGTTGACCATAGAGTTGAGGGTCCATTTCTGGGCTCTCGATTCTGTTCCATTGATCTATGTGTCTGTTTTGGTGCCAGTACCATACTGTCTTGATGATGACAGATTTGTAATAGAGCTGGAAGTCTGGAATTGTGATGCCGCCAGCTTTGCTTTTCTTTTTCAAGATTCCTCTGGCTACTCGGGGTCTCGGATTATTTGTTCCATTTCTTTGAAAAAAGTGGATGGTTTTTTGATGGGGATTGCATTGAATGTGTAGATTGCTCTAGGTAGCATTGACATCTTCACCATGTTTGTTCTTCCACTCCATGAGCATGGAACGTTTTTCCATTTCTTTGTGTCTTCCTCAATTTCTTTATGAGTATTTTATAGTTTTCTGAGTACAGATCCTTTGCCTCTTTGGTTAGATTTATTCCTAGGTATCTCATGGTTTTGGGTGCAATTGTAAATGGGATTGACTCCTTAATTTCTCTCTCTTCTGTCTTGTTATTGGTATATAGGAATGCCACTGATTTCTGTGCATTGATTTTATATCCTGCTACTTTACTGAATTCCTGTATGAGTTCTAGCAGTTTTGGGATGGAGTCTTTTGGGTTTTCCACATATAGTAGCATATCATCTGCAAAGAGTGAGAGTTTGACTTCCTCCTTGCCGATTTGGATGCCTTTGATTTCTTTTTGTTGTCTGATTGCTGTGGCTAGGACTTCTAATACTATGTTGAATAGCAGTGGTGAGAGTGGACATCCCTGCCGCGTTCCTGACCTTAGGGGAAAAGCTCTCAGCTTTTCCCCATTGAGAATGATATTCACTGTAGGTTTTTCATAGATGGCTTTTATGATATTGAGGTATGTACCCTCTATCCCTATACTCTGAAGAGTTTTGATCAAGGAAGGATGCTGTACTTTGTCAAATGCTTTTTCTGCATCTATTGAGAGGATCATATGATTCTTGTTCTTTCTTTTGTTAATATATTGTATCACGTTGATTGATTTGCGGATGTTGAACCAATCTTGAAGCCCAGGGATAAATCCCACTTAGTCGTGGTGAATAATCCTTTTAATGTACTGTTGGATCCTATTGGCTAGTATTTTGGTGAGAATTTTTGCATCCATGTTCATCAAGGATATTGGCCTGTAATTCTCCTTTTGGATGGGGTCTTTGTCTGATTTGGGGATCAAGGTAATGGTGGCCTCACAAAATGACTTTGGAAGTTTTCCTTCCATTTCTATTTTTTGGAACAGTTTCAGGAGAATAGGTATTAATTCTTCTTTAAATTTTTGGTAGAAATCCCCTGGGAAGCCATCTGGCCCTGGGCTTTTGTTTGTTGGGAGATTTTTGACAACTGCTTCAATTTCCTTAGTGGTTATAGGTCTGTTCAGGTTTTCTATTTCTTCCTGGTTCAATTTTGGTAGTTGATACACCTCTAGGAATGCATCCATTTCTTCCAGGTTATGTAATTTGCTGCCGTAGAGTTGGTCATAATATGTTCTTATAATTGTTTGTATTTCTTCAGTGTTGGTTGTGACCTCTCCTCTTTCATTCATGATTTTATTGATTTGGGTCATTTCTCTTTTCTTCTTGATAAGTCTGGCCAGGGGTTTATCAATCTTGTTAATTCTTTCAAAGAACCAGCTCCCCTAGTTTCGTTGATCTGTTCTACTGTTCTTTTGGTTTCTAGTTCATTGATTTCTGCTCTGATCTTCATTATTTCTCTTCTCCTGCCAGGTTTCGGCTTTATTTGCTGTTCTCTCTCTAGCTCCTTTAGGTGAAGGGTTAGGTTGTGTATTTGAGACCTTTCTTGTTTCTTGAGAAAGGCTTGTATTGCTATGTACTTTCCTCTTAGGACTGCCTTTGCTGTATCCCAAAGATTTTGAACAGTTGTGTTTTCATTTTCATTGGTTGCCATGAATTTTTTTAATTCTTCTTTAATTTCCTGGTTGACCCATTCATTCTTTAGTAGGATGCTCTTTAGCCTCCATGTCTTTGAGTTCTTTCCGACTTTCCTCTTGTGATTGAGTCCCAGTTTCAAAGCATTGTGGTCTGAAAGTATGCAGGGAATAATCCCAATCTTTTGGTACCAGTTGAGACCTGATTTGTGAGCTAGGGTGTGACCTATTCTGGAGAATGTTCCATGGGAACTAGAGAAGAATGTGTATTCTGTTGCTTTGGGATGGAATGTTCTGAATATGCCTGTGAAGTCCATTTGGTCCAGTGTGTCATTTAAAGTCTTTATTTCCTTGTTGATCTTTTGCTTAGATGATCTGTCCATTTCAGTCAGGGAGGTGTTAAATCCCCCACTATTATTGTATTGCTGTCAATGTGTTTCTTTGCTTTTGTTATTAATTGCCTTATATAATTGGCTTCTCCCATGTTAGGGGCATAGATATTTACAATTGTTAGATCTTCTTGTTGGATAGACCCTTTAAGTAGGATATAGTGTCCTTCCTCATCTCTTATTACAGTCTTTGTTTTAAAATCTAATTTGTCTGATATAAGGATTGCCACCCCAGCTTTCTTTTGGTGTCCATTAGCATGGTAAATGGTTTTCCACCCCCTCACTTTCAATCTGGGGGTGTTTTTGGGTCTAAAATGAGTCTCTTGCAGACAGCATATTGATGGGTCTTGTTTTTGAATCCAATCTTATAGCCTATGTCTTTCAATTGGGGCATTTAGCCCATTTACATTCAGGGTAACTATTGAAAGATATGAATTTAGTGCCATTGTATTGCCTGTAAAGTGACTGTTACTGTATATTGTCTGTGTTCCTTTCTGGTCTATGCTGCTTTTAGGCTCTCTCTTTCCTTAGAGGACCCCCTTCAATATTTTTTGCAGGGCTGGTTTCATGTTTGCAAATTCCTTTAGTATTTGTTTGTCCTGGAAGCTTTTTATCTCTCCTTCAATTTTCAATGAGAGCCTAGCTGGATATAGTATTCTTGGCTGCATATTTTTCTCGTTTAGTGCTCTGAAGATATCTTGCCAGTCCTTTCTGGCCTGCCAGGTCTCTGTGGATAGGTCTGTTGCCAATCTAATATTTCTACCATTGTAGGTTACAGATCTCCTCTCCTGTGCTGCTTTCAAGATTTTCTCTTTGTCTCTGAGACTCGTAAGTTTTACTATTAGATGTCGAGGTGTTGACATACTTCTATCGATTTTGAGAGGCGTTCTCTGGGCCTCCTGGATTTTGATGCCTATTTCCTTCCCCACATTAGGGAAGTTCTCTGCTATAATTTGCTCCAGTATACCTTCTGCCCCTCTCTCTCTTTCTTCTTCTTCTGGGATCCCAATTATTCTAATGTTGTTTCGTCTTATCATATCACTTATCTCTCGAATTCTGCCCTCGTGATCCTGTAGTTGTTTCTCTCTCTTTTTCTCAGCCTCTTTATTTTCCATCATTTGGTCTTCTATATCGCTGATTCTCTCTTCTGCCTCATTTATCCTAGCAGTTAGTGCCCCCATTTTTGATTGCACCTCCTCAATAGCCTTTTTGATTTCGACTTGCTTAGATTTTAGTTCTTTTACTTCTCCAGAAAGGGTTTCTCTAATTACTTCCATGCTTTTCTCAAGCCCAGCTAGTATCTTTAAAATCATGATTCTCAACTGTAGGTCTGACATCGTACTAATGTCCATATTGAGTAGGTCCCTGCCAGACGGTACTACCTCTTGTTCTTTTCATTGAGGTGATTTTTTTTTTCTTGTCATTTTGTCCGGACAATAGATGAATGAGAGAAAAAATGCTAACAGGTTAACCACGTCCCCAGAAAATATACTCTAAACAAATCAGAA
Source organism: Zalophus californianus (assembly GCF_009762305.2). Classification (NCBI taxonomy): domain Eukaryota; kingdom Metazoa; phylum Chordata; class Mammalia; order Carnivora; family Otariidae; genus Zalophus; species Zalophus californianus. The sequence continues at coordinate 154,081,072 of NC_045596.1, forward strand.
AAGACCTGAAACCAGGGGAAAAGAAAGGGAAAGAAAGAGAAGAAAAAAGAAAAAGAAAAAGATATAAACAAAGAAAAAGAGAACAAAACAAAACAAAAAAAAACAGAATATGATCAAATATGATTGGGCTAGTGCATAGATCAGTGCCACACAGTATATTTTGGATGTATTTTGGTCTGTTAGAAGAAAGTGCCTCCTAAAATTTTAAAGAAAGACATATATGTACAAAATAAGGGTTGATACAATAAAGGGATGGAATATGAGTGTAAAGATGAAAATTATAAAAAATTTTAAAAAAGGAATTGATAAGGTGCTTGAAGAAAGATAGAAGAGGAAAAAAAGGAAAGAAAGAAAGAAAGAAAGAAAGAAAGAAAGAAAGAAAGAAAGAAAGAAAGAAAGAAAAAGAAAGAAAGAGAAAGAAAAAGGGGAGAGAATGTGATCAGGCAGGTGACTAGAACAAAGCCATGCATTAGAGATTTAGGGTATATTTTGATATGTTAGAAGAAACTGTATCTCAAAATTTTAAAGAGAGAACAACTTATATATATATGACAAAAATAAGGGTAACTACTATGAAGGGATAGAATATGACTCTAAAAATAAAAAATAAAAATGTTTTTTTAAAAAAAGGATTGATAAGATCTTGGTTGAAGAAGGGAAAAAGAAAAATTAAAAAAAAAACAGTTAAAAAATTAACTTTGAAAGACTAATGAATCATGGTAAAAAAGCCATGAATTCTATGTGCAGTATCCCCCTAGCGCTGGAATTCTGCTGTTCTCGTTGATCGGGAAACTTGGTCTTGGCTTGCTGGCTGTTCTTGCTGAATGTCTGGGGGAGGGGCCTGTTGCCGTGGTTCCCAAACGTCTTTGCCAGAGGCGGAATTGCCCCGCCCTTGTTGGTCCGGGCTAAGCAATCTGCTCCGGTTTGCTCTTGGGAGCTTTTGTTCCCTGCAAGCTCTTGGTACAGTTTTAGAGGTCGAGAGTGAAAATGGTGGCCTCCCAATCTCCGCCCCAGAGGAGCCGAGAACTCGGGGCCCCACTCCTCAGTGCGCTCCCAGAGAAAAGCAGTCAGTCACTTCCGTCTCCCCGGTCTCCGGGCACACTACGTGCTCACCCAGGCTGTGACCCAGTTTTCTATCTCTGGCACCCGACCCCGTGTGGAGTCTCCAAACCCAGCAGATCCCTGTGGTGCGCTCCCGTGCTGCTCCTCCTGGGGGAGGAAGGGGAGTCTCCCCGGATCTGCTGCTTGTTGGGTCCCTGCTGGAGGAGCAGTGGCCCGACTGTCACCGATCACAAGTTATGGCAACCCTGAGCTGAGAGCCCGCGCCTCAGCTCCGTCTCTGCAGCCGGCTTCCCCGCTCTGATACCTGGGAGCTTCACCACACTCAGGCACCCCCGGTCTTTCTGTGACCCCGAGGGTCCTGAGACCACACTGTCCCGCGAGCGTTCCACCCCCCGCTTAGCCACTGGAGCGATGTCCCTCAGCGGAGCCAACTTCTAAAAGTTCTGTTTTTGTGCTCAGCGGCTCTATCACTTGATACAAGCAGCCGAAGGGGCCCTCTCCCCCGCCGTCTATCCTCCCGAATATCGCCTCGGATTCGCTTCTCGGCACGTCCTACCTTCCAGAAAGTGGTCGCTTCTCTGTTCAGAGAGTTGTTGCTATTCTTTTCTTCGATCTCCTGTTGAGTTGGTAGGTGTTCAGAATGGTTTGATCCCTATTCAGCTGAATTCCTGAGACCAGATGAAATCCAGGTCTCCTACTCCTCCGCCATCTTGCTCCGCCCCCCCAGGTTTGTACCTTTTAATCCCCTTCACCTATTTTGTTTTTGTTTTTAAATTTAATTTAATGTAATTTTAAATTCCAGTATAGTTAATATACAGTGTTATATTAGTTTCAGGTGTACAATATAGTGATTCAACAGTTCCATACAACACCTAGTGCCCATCATGACAAGTGTACTCCTTAATCCCCATCACCTATTTTACCCATCTCCCACCCACCTCCCCTCTGGTAACCATCATTTTGTTCTCTAGAGTTCAGAGTTGGTTTCTTGGTTTCTCTCTCTCTCTCTCTCTTTTTTTCTTTGCTCCTTAGATTTGTTTCTTAAATTCCATACAGGATTACAATCATATGGTATTTGTCTTTCTCTGGCTGACTTATTTTGCTGAACGTAATACTCTCTCTCTCTCTAGATCTATCTATATCTATATCATCTATATATCTATATACCACCTCTTCTTTATTCATTCATCAATTGATGGACACTTGGGCTGCTTCCATAATTTGGCTATTGTAAATAATGCTCCTCTAGACATATGGGAGCATGTATCCCTTTGAATTAGTATTTTTATATTTTTTGGCTAAATACTCAGTAGTATGATTACTGGATCATAGGGTAGTTTTATTTTTAATTTTTTGAGGAACCTCCATACTGTTTCCCACAGTGGCTGCACAAGTTTGCATTCCTACCAACAGTGCACAAAGATTCCTTTTTCTCCACGTCCTCACTAACACTTATTGTTTCTTGTGTTTTTGATTTTAGCCATTCTGACAAGTGTGAGGTGATAGTACATTGTAGTTTAATTTGGATTTCCCTGATGATGAGCATATTTTCATGTGGCTGTTGGCCATCTGGATGTCTTCTTTGGAGAAATGTCTGTTCATGTCTTCTCATTTTTAATTAGATTATTTGATTTTTGGGTGTTGAGTTATATCAGTTGTTTATATACTTTGGATACTAACCCTTTATCAGATATGTCATTTGCAAATATTTTCTCCCATTCAGTAGGTTGCCTTTTGGTTTTGTTCATTGTTTCCTTCACTGTGTAGAAACTTTTTATTCTGATGTAGTCCAAGCAGCTGATTTTTGCTTTTATTTCCCTTGCCTCAGGAGACAAATCTAGAAAAATGTTGTTGCAGCCAATGTCAGAGACATTACTGCCTGTGTTCTGTCCTAGGATTTTTATGTTTTCATGTCTCACATTTAGGTCTTTTTTTTTTTTTTTGAAGATTTTATTTATTTGACAGAGAAAGACACAGTGAGAGAGGGAACACAAGCAGGAGGAGTGGGAGAGGAAGAAGCAGGTTTCCTGCCGAACAGAGAGCCCGATGTGGGGCTTGATTCCAGGACCCTGGGACCATGACCTAAGCCCAAGGCAGACACTTAATGACTGAGTCACCCAGGCGCCCCTCACATTTAGGTCTTTAATCCATTTTGAGTTTCTTTGTGTGTATGGTGAAAGAAATTGGCCCAGTTTCATTTTTTTGTATGTGGCTGTCCAGTTTTCCCAACACCATTTGTTGAGGAGACTGTCTTTTTCCCATTGTATATTCATTCCTCCTTTGTCAAAGGTTAATTGACCATTAACTGTGGGTTTATTTCTGGGTTTTCTGTTCTATTCCATTGATCTATGTGTCTATTTTTAGTACCATACTGTTTTATTTACTACCACTTTGTAATGTAGCTTGAAATCTGGAAATGTGATACCTCCAGTTTTGGTTTTGTTTTTCAAGATTGCTTTGGCTATTTGAGGTCTTTTGTGGTTCCATACAGATTTTAAGATAGTTTGTTGTAGTTCTGTAAAATATTGGTGGTGTTTGACAGGGATTGCATTAAATCTGTAGATTGCTTTGAATAGTATAGACATATTAACAGTATTTGTTCTTCCAACCCATGAGCATGGGATGTCTTTCCATTTCTTTGTGTCATCTTGAATTTCTTTTGTCAGTGTTTTATAGTTCTCAGAGTAAAGATCTTTCACCTCTTTGGTTAAATTTATTCTTAGATATTTTGTTTTGAGTGCAATTGTAAATGGGATTATTTTCTTAATTTCACTTTATGCTGCTTCATTATTAGTGTATAAGAATGCAGTAGATTTCCATACATTGCTTTTGTATCCTGCAACTTTACTGAATTCATTTATCAGTTCTAATAGTTTTTTGGTAGGGTCTTTAGGGTTTTCTATATATAGTATCATGTCATCTGCAAATAGTGAGTTTTATTTCTTCCTTACCAATTTAGATGCCTTTATTTCTTTGTTTCCATTAGATTAAAAAATATTTAAATAATTCCAAGCTTTTAATCAGTTTGTTAATAAGTGTTATCTACATATGAGCACCTTGTCATATCTCTTCTTCTATTTTTAATTCATAGTTCCTGAGCTCTCAAAAACCAGTTCTGACATGAAGAAAGTGACAGAGGTAGCTTTAACTGTAATATCAGTGCAATTAACATTTTCAGGTAATTCCATTGTCATGGGTCTTATCCATTATGTTTTTAAAAAATATTAAAAATGGTTCAAAGTTACATACTACTACCTTTGAAGGTTGCTTAGGAATCCAGGAACTCCAAGGTCAGATGGGAGAGATGGTCTTTTTTCTAAATTTCTATGACCTAATAATTCAAAGGACAGATAAACAAAATAATACCATCAAGCACTGTGCTTTCGGTTTTGAGTTTGTTAGTAGATGCTTGGCAAAGCAGGAGATCATTTCACATCCATATGTTAGATGCTTGTGGAAAATGATTTATCTATCCAGGAAATAAAATACCCTTAAAGTTTTCTCAGTGAGCTGTGCCCTTATTAGATCATGGTCCAAATAGTTTGAGCGATCACTAGTTAAGTCACTAGGCTGAGACGGGAAAACTTGCAGTTAAAAACAATATAGGTCAAGAAAAATAATGTTCTCAAAACATGCTTGAACTTCTGGATTCCACTTAATTGAGTTCTTTGTCCTTCACCTCTGACCCCACTCTTTCCCTGAGCCTCCAAAGATGAAAGTTTCTGTTCATGTCTATTTGATGACCTCTGGGAATAAGTAACATCTGGCTGACAATTTGAAAATATTCATAACAGGCATGATGTGAGTGAGAAATAATCAAGGAACCAAAAAGATGACCTCTAGATATTTCTTTATTTAGTGTTTAATTGAATTTAAAAGCATTTTAAAAATATCTTTTATAGCCCAGGATTTATGTGATATAATAATTTATCTTGTTTCCCTATTGCCCTTAAGAAGCTTCCAGTGAGATGGAAAATTTATAATATACAGACATAGAATCAACAGTCATGAAATTATTACAGATAAAAAAAAGAGGTAGGATGGTAGACCAACATTTTCTACTGAAGATTATTGCTGCTCAGCTTCTGACATAGATATTGAAGCCAACCATTTTTAAGAGGGGAGGAATTGATATTGATGGTGTTACTTAAGAGGCTTCCTAAGAGTGACATGTAGGTCAGGCCTGCAAACAAGATAGAATTAGGTGATAAAGGCTCAAGAGCATGTAGGCAAAAGAAGTAGCAAAAGAAAATGACCCAATAACCTATCATAAAATATCCTTTGCAGAGTTAATTTTTCTGGTTGGAACAGCCAGATCTCTTTCCCAAACACCTTGACCTTCATCGTTGAAATCTAGCTGTTAAAAAAGGAATCAATAAAGCCCACTGCATTTTCTTCGTAGTACAGTTTAATTGTGCATTTAAAGAAAATGAATCGTGAAGGCTTTATTTTTAGCACAGGGCAATTTCAAAAGCTTTAAAGAATCTATTATTGTTGGAAATGCTTGTCACATTTCATTTTATTAGAATGAATTGCTAAAACAGCACTGTGTGAAAATCACAATGAACTTTGAGGAAGGGTATAGTTTATAGTAATAGAAACCAGTATTTAATAATAGAAAGTAATATTTATCAATCAGATATTTGCCAGGCATTATGCCAAAAGTTTTACGCACCTAACACCGTTAATCTCACAAGGCCCTATCAAATGGTACTGGTTTCATAATTTTACACAAGATAAATTAATGTTAAGAGAAAATAAGTGATTTGCCCAAGGCCACACCATTAGTGAATAGCAATGCCAGAACTAGCACTTATCAATACTCTTAAGCACATTTCTATGCATATACAGTTACTTGATATTGTTATTATCAAGCTGTAAGGTGAGAGCCGTATATACAAGGCAATCTTCAGAATGTTAACTGTGCAATCTGAGGAAGTTTATTTTCCTCCTCTCACAATAAATCCCCAATTACCTCATGAACTCACTTGGAAAATGGCAAATTTAAGTTTCTAGCTAACCCAGGATTACAAAGAAAGCTTTCCTTTTAAACTTCACAACGAACAAGACCAACTCAAGCTTCTGATTACTGATGAGCTGGCAGTATCTCAATTCAATAGAGTAAATATTAATCAAGCACTAATTGATATGCCAAGCTGCTTCAGGCATTCTGAAAATCAGAGTTGACTATACTCCTTGCAAAGTGACAAGTGTAGGACTGAGATGTCCAACAAGCCAATCAAGGAATTTGAGTTTTGATGGGACCAGATCCTAGAACAGCCCTTTCTGTCATTTTTGCAATGGGATCCATCCCCTCAGGATTCTCCTTTCTCCTTCCACTAGGACACCATCTCTCCTCTTTTTAGGAGATCACAGAAATTAAAATAAGATCTTGCTAACAAAATATTGAAGGCTTGGTATTATTTTAGCCCAAGAGCACCTGAAGACACAGATCATCTTCTATCATTATTTTCCTTCAAGAGCTTTGATAGCTCCTCATTCCCTAGACTAGAAAAGTAAGCCCAAATCCTTAGCATGACAGCCAAGGCCCTTCAGATGTGGCCTCAAGCTGCATTTTTAATCTCCTTGGTGATTGATTCAGCCTCTAGTAAAGGTCAGGGGTGGGATTGAAAGTTCTAACCCTCTAATCACATGGTTGGTTCCCTTGGCAACCAGCCCGCAACCTTAGGGATTTACAAAAGTCACCTTATTAACATATACTCAGTTGCGGTTGAAAGGGGCTTCTATGCCTAATAAGACACTCATTTCAGGAACTGAGGACAAAAGACCAAATATTATAACAAAAGATGCTCCCCTTGCTCTTATCACCAGGAAATTACAAGAGTTTGGGAGCTGTGAGCCAGGAACCATGGCAGAAGCCCAAAATATACGATTATAAATCACCACATCACAGGCTACCTTGCAAATACCATTTTCTTTGTTTATCCGACCTAAAAAAGTTGGCAAGCATCTACTTAAATATCACTTGTAAATCTAATAAGTTAAATTTATGAGAATACTTCTCTTAAATATTGCAATGCCTCTTAAAGCCTTAGTAAAATACTCAGACTTTCCAGTTAAATTAATCACTGTTAAAAAGAAAACCACAGGCCCAAGGTGGAATCACTTGCCCTCAGGAGAGCAAACCAGTACCTACTTGCAAGTTCAACCTCAGTGGAATTTTAGGCCAATCAATGGAGAATTTTCTGACCAGTAACTCTCTGTCACATGGGTCTTCTTCATCCCCTATTCTCCCCAATCCCTGTCTCCAAGGAAGATGAGATAATTTGCAGGTAAGACTCTCTGCTCTTTCTCCTAAGGGAAGGTGACCTTGCCTGAAACAATTCTTTCTTTTCTTTTGCTAATAACTTTTTGCGGCATCTTCTTTCTTATAAAAACCTTCCATTTTGTACAACTCCATCCTAGATGGAATGCTGCCTGATTCATGAATCTCTTAATAAAGCAAATTAGATCTTCACATTATCTAGGTTGAATATTTTTTTTATTAACATATATTATTTGTTTCAGGGGTACAGGTCTGTGATTCAACAGTCTTACACAATACATAATGCTCACCACAACACATACCCTCTCCAATGTCCGTGGGTTGAATATGTTTTTTTCACATTACTCAGGGTGGTAGGCAGGATAATGGTCTCCCACAGATGTCCCCTGTCCTAATCCCTTAAACCGTGAATACATGGATGTGATTGAGATTATGGACCCGAAATGTGAAAGCTCTCTTGCTGGGTGGACCCAATCTAATCACTTGATTCCCTGAAACAGAAATCTCCAGCTGGAATCAGGGATGCAGCAGAAGAGAAAGCGGGAGAGGTGAAGCTGAAGTCAGAGAGATTAGTAGCTAGAGGACTCCACCCACCACTGCTGGCTTGAAGGAGGAAGGGAACCAAACCCGGCAAATGTAGGCAGCCTCTTGAAGTTGAGACAGCCCACACCCAGCAAGGAAATAGTGCACTAGCCTCACAACAGCATGCAACTGAATTCTGGTGACAGCCTGAAAGAGCCTGATGCATATTGTTCCACAGAGTCTCCAGCAAGGAACACAGAAACACAGATCTGCTGACATTTTGGTTTCAGCATCAGTCTTCTAACTTATATTTAAGCCATCAAATTTGTTGTAATTTGTGGACACAGCATTAGAAAACTAACAGACTCAAGACACTTTTAAAATTAAATCCAAAGGTTAATATGCCAAATTCATGTCTATACTATATTATAAATTACTCTAAAATCAAACACACTAATTCTAAGGATTTGATTTATTTCATCATCTCAGTAGTTGATTCTAAATCTTCCTGAGTCAAGGATGCTTGCACACTAAGCACTAAGGACACTTTGCTAATCAGAGCTACTTGGGACCACCTTCCCAAGTAAATTTGGAGTAACCTTCCCAACCGGATGAGGTTGCATATCAGAGATTTTGATCCATTCATGAGGTATAAAGTTACAGGCCTTTAGAACATTTTCCCCATGGCCCAGGTGTCTAGTCTGAACTCCTTTTATTCTTCTGAGTTCATCCCTTGTAAATAAGATTGGTTTCACAACTGGTGTCCTCAAAATTCAAGATAAGCTCTGCTTAATGAACCTTTATCTCTAGATCAGAGCAGATGAAATTCCAAACAGCCAGCCAGTTACTTCATTACTAGATTTCATTCAACCAATCTATATCCTGCTTCTTTCTGAGTTCTTTATAGATTCTTCCTCTTTTATAGGACCACAGCACTTGCATTTAAATGACACCCAGGGGCATCTGGGTGGCTCAGTCAGTTAAGTGTTTGACTCTTGATTTCAGCACAGGTCATGGTCTTGGGGTCCTGGGGTCCTGGGATTGAGCCCCATGTTGGGTTTTGGTGCTCAGCGCAGAGTCTGTTTGAGGATTCTTTCTCTCCCTCTCCCTCAGCCCCTACCCCTGCTCATGTTCTCTCTTTCTCTAAAATAAATAAATAAATCTTTAAAAATAATAAATGACATCTGATTGAATTTTGGGTGTCTATCACGGCTGTGGTACCCTTGCAGGAGTAGAGTCAGACTGGTAGTGGCACTGATTTCTAGCCTTCAACAATCATTACAGTGTGTGGCTTTAAAAAATAATCATGCACACTGATGCCCAGAAGAAAAGTTGGTATTTCACAAGGAGATTTAAATAGCAAAAGAGTAAATCGGTCTTATTTTCTTAGTGGAAGATGCATTTTACATTTTGAAACATACACATAAATATCAACTCCTCTGGAGCATTCGAGTTTTCATTTCAAAAGAAAGTAAACTTGGGGTCTTTCCAGAAAAGATAATACTTGCATTCAGCAAGAATTAACCAGGCCCTTGTTGAAACAGTACTGCCCAGTGCTGTAGCAAATACAATAGAAATAAAAGAAAAGGTCACAGCACACAAATAATTAAAAGACTAGGAAATTATATAAGAGAAACATGCCCAAAACAACCAGAGCCTATGTGAAAATTTTAGAAATGATTGTAGAACCTACATCTAGATGTGAAAGGAGGGCCAATGAAGTGAGAATCTGTGCCAAAGATGATTCATTAAGGAAAAGTGTGATGTCTTAGAGATTTATAAAGGACTTAATGCAGATGAAATGACATAGAGAGGAAGGGCATTCTAGAGTTTTCTAGAAAAAAATGTACATTTAGTAATGATATTTTGTATTTCAGAATCTACTATTATTTTTATCAACCAGATGTCTTGAAAAAATGTAGTGCTGTTCAGAATAGTTATGATCCATCCAGCTCACATCTTTAATCTTGTTGTCAAAATGTCAATACTCATAAACAGGATAAATTATGAGTATATGCTAATTTGGTTAATAAATACATGAAGTACACAGGTGCACACAGTGGAAAACACAAACGGGTCTGCAAGAACAAGACAAGAAGAATAAAAAAGGATGAATTTGATAGATATTACATGAAATTCCTGTTTTGCTAGGAATTTACTGCCAGGAGCCTAACATTTGGAAGAAAGAACCTTTAGGGAAGCAGGAAAAAAGTCCTTAAAACCACAGAATATAGAATGGGATACCCAGAACAGCAATAAGCAATCCCATCTTTCAAAAAGTTGGATAAAAATTGTTAGAAATCCAGGATCAATTCTGATATGCTTTTCTTTTTTAAATTATTTATTTTTAGAGAGAAAGAGGGAGCATGGGCAGGGGCAGAGGGAGAATCTCAAGCCAACTGCTTGCTGACATGGAGCATCCCAGGACCCTGAGATCATGACCTGAGCTGAAATCAAGAATCGGACGCTTCACCAACTAAGCCACCCAGGCACTCCTCTAATGTGCTTTTTAAAATGGTTTAAATTACTAAATTTGAATAAAAAATTGTAAACAAATTGGCCATTAGTCAAATTGATCATTAGGCATGTTAGGTTTAATGGGATGTGCTACCACTCCAGACAAGGACATGAGATGTGTGAACCTCAGAAGAGGAGCAATGGGGACAGAAAAGTAACCAGCCGTGCTGTAAACTAACACATCTGACTCTGGGATTCCAAGATAGGGGAAGGAAGTGTACGTGTGTGTGTGTGTGTGTGTGTGTGTGTGTGTGTGTGTGTGTGTGTGTGTGTGTTTTAGGATCAGTTGATACAGGACTTGACCCAAAAGGATGACAATAACAACAGAATTGCGTTGATCTTTCTCAACTCAAGTCACAATAGGTTTGTGGGAAGTCTCCCTTACAACTTCAAGGGTGTGGTTTGGAAGACCCTGTTGGGAGGATGTTTAGGTTACCCTGAACTGGAGGAGGCTGTGTCCATGCAGGAGACTGCACTACTATACTGTACTCACTGGCACAAGCTCATCAGTTTTCAAAATGAGCCCTGTGACCTTCATCTCTATCACCATCAATGAGATAAGTTCAAAATCAAACAAGCACTCTTTTTGTTGACACTTAAAATCTATTTTTTAAAAAATGTGTAAGCAATACATGCTAAATAATGAAATTTTAAAAAATTGGACAGGCTTGAAGAACAAAATAAAAATCATCAGGGATTGCACTCCCAGAGGCTCCTGTTTTAGTTTTCAGCTGTCCAGGCTTTCCTTTTGTATATATTTAACCCGTATATACAGGGGGATCTCATCCCAGTAGCTGTATAATAGGAAGCAGGTCAATGAGTTCAGGTAGAGTCTGTCAAAACTCTTTCTTGTCCTTTACTACCACGTTTGTCAGATTCCAGAAATTTGTCATGAAAGCTGATTATTCAAAGTCCTGTCTGAGATGACATGTTAACCTCAAATTTGCTTGAGAACACTTCTTGTCTCTCATTACGGGTCAAACATATGGCTGGAGGGACATGGTGCTCTTTGCCCTTTCCAAAATCTCTCCTTCTGTAGTCTGGCGGGGAGTGGGGTTGGATATAGGCTGATCCTGCCTGGTTGTAGCAAGTACTGTGAAACATGTCTAGCTCCACTTGGAGGGGTTCTTTCTAGAATATTAGGGAGTTAGCATCCCTTTGCCTTTAGTATTGTCCTCAGCAATAATTCTGGGCAACTGAAGTCCTGCTCAAGGTGGCCAGTGGCTTCCATGAGGGACAGAGCAGACCTAAATGTTACCATTCTCAGAATTCTTTCTCTAGGATCACAGAAAAAAATCTTTTATGCAAATTAGGAAGAGCAGTGCATACTTAGTTTCTACTTCCCAAACCTGCCAAGTGAAAATAGTATCTCACTTTTTTAGTTTCCATTTCTTTGGTTGTAAGTGAAAGCAGACATCTTATCCTGTTGATCTTTTGTATTTAATCTCTTTAATGCCTGTTTATATCATTTGCTTATTTTTTCTCCTGGGGCATTCTTCTTTTTGATTTGTAAGAGCTCTTTATATATTAAATTTTATTGCACTTTTGCCAAAGTGAGGTTTTAGATTTTTTTGTATTTAAATCTTCTAATTTTTTTCTTTACAAGTCTTGCCTTTGATCAGCTTTCTCACCTCAAGATTATAAAAATCTTTACTTCAATGTTTTGAATAGTTCTTTTATGTCTGCTTAATTTTTCATAATTGACTCTTCAGTTCCTTGGAATTCATTGTAGTGAGCTATAAAACAAGGATCCATATTTTGAAACAAGAGTTAATTAATGATCAAGGTTTATTTATCCTTACACTACTGATTTGAAGTCCACCATTATCACGCACTAAATGCTTCTATATGTTTGGATCCGTTTCCAGCCTTTCTTTTCTGTTTCTTTGATTTATGGTGCCAGAGCCCATTTTTTAAAATTATCATAGTTTTGAAATATGTTTTTTTCATTATTCTTTTTTCTCCCTGATTTTTTTTTGATTATTCTTCCCCATTTATATTTCTAAATTAACTTTAAAATCCTTTTGAGAATTTAGTTAGAGTTTGTAAGTTAATTTAGAAAGAATTTTTGTATTTTAAATACTGAATTTTCTAATGCAGGGATATTCTCTCTCTCTCTCACTTTCTCTCCCTCATTTTCTTCATATGGATACAGTGTATTTCTTGTTCAATCTGCTTTTGGTTAATTCATATTCATTATTGTCATTGTGAATGATTTCTTTTCCTTTTTGTATTTTCTAACTGGTAGGTATTATATTGGAAAAAAATTTTTGGTACCTTTATTTTGAATTGCAAACTATTACATTTTAATTTTGTTTTTCATAGCTTTTCAGCCGATTCTTCTGGAAGTCCTGGGCTAACAGTATTGTCAATTGCAGCTAATGATAATTGCCTTCTCCTATCTGCCTATATATATTTGCTTCCTCATTGTAATCAGTAGACTTTCTGCAACAATGGTAAATAATGGAGGTTGTGATGCTCTTGTTGCTTAATAGTTTTAATGGTTTGTTTTATTGAGAATGTTTTTAGGGCAGCATTTGAGCCAGGGTGTTGGGTTGCTGTCTCCCTCCCACCCCCAAGCCCCCATCATCTCCCACCTCTCCATTGTGTTATATGGGTGGAACAGTTAACCTAGACTCTACTTCTTTTTACCAAAGAACAGCTTGTTTCTCTCTTTATACTTCAGAGGGTTCCTCATTTCCGCTTATTGACAGAGCCTGTCTCATCAAAGAGATTGACAGATACTTTTCTAAGGGACAGCCCAACCTCAGTACACCTCCATTTGTAGGTTGCAACACACCAACTTTATCTGGGGTCTGCAGAAATGCCCTTGCCCCCAGAAAGCTCCTGTACAAGAGCATCCCCTGTCAGCCCATACCTAATAAAGAGAGATGAAATGAAGAACAGGGCCCTTGTCCATTGGTTCCTGGCCATCAGGATGACTGCCCTATTCTGCCTTGTACTGTGTTGTTTTTAAAAGATATGTTTCTTGATTTTGTCTGTTTTGATTAGAAACATCATACATGCTAAATAAGTTTTATAATAATTTAATATCTCTAATTTAATGGTCAAATTTTTTTGATTACTACTCTTTAATATTTCTTTGTACATTTATTAGTTTGAATTTCTGTTGTGAATGACCTCTTAGATTCTTTGTCCATTTGTTTCATTTTTTCTCCCATGTAATAACTCCTTTTCTCCTTTGTAATAACTCTTTGAAATCCTTGGTTTATGTCTGCAAATATTATCCTCAGTTTTCTATTTGCCTTTACATTTATGTATATGTATATTTTTAATTAAAGTATAAGTAATAAGTAAACAGTTTTATATTAGTTCAGGTGTACAACATATTGACTCAACAATTCTGTGCATTACTCAGTACTCCCTGTAAGTGTAGTCACTATACAAAGTTATTACAGTGTTACTGACTCTATTCCCTATGCTGTATTTTCCCCCCTGACTTCTTTATTTTATAACTGAAAGTTTGTAGCTCTTAACCCTTTTTATCTGTTTCACCCTTTCTCCCACCAATTTCCCTCTGCCAACCACCAGTTTAATTCTCTGTATTTAAGAGCCTGTTTTTTTGTTTATTTATTTGTGTTGCTTTTTTAGATTCCAACTATAAGTGAAACCATGTGGCATTTGTCTTTCTCTGACTGACTTATTTCATTTAGTATAATACCCTCTAGTTCTGTTCATGCTGTCAAAAATGGCAAGATCTCATTCTTTTTCATGACTGAGTGAGATTCCATTGTGTGTGTGTGTGTGTGTGTGTGTGTGTGTGTATACATATATATGTGTATATATATATATATATATATATATATATATATATATATATATATATACCACATCTTCTTTATCCATTCATTTATTGATGGACACTTGAGTTGTTTCCATATCTTGGCTACTGTAAATAATGCAATAAGTATAGGGGTACAGCTATGTTTCAAATTAGTGTTTTTGTTTTCTTTGGGTAAATCCCTGGACTCATGGGAGATGGTCCAGAAACTGATATAAGAACTGATACTCACACAGAAAGTAGGTGAATCAGAGCAAGGCATTGCACTAAACAAAGACATATGCATAACTGGAATAGAGTTTAGTGGTTAAAAGTTATATTTTGAAGAATATTTGATAATGAGGAAAATACCATGTTGTATTAGAAGAAAATACTAGTTATATCAAATGTTCTTTGCAATAGGACCCATGGGGTTCTTGGAGGGTGGGTAAAGGTAATGGTTGTTTTAAATTTTTTTTTATACTTCTCTAAATTTTCTTTAATATATATTTAATATGTCTTACAACCTCATAAAAATACAGTTATTAAGTTTGTAAAGAAATGAATAAAAAAGATAGGTTTATTGAGTTATAATTTACCTACAGTAAAATTCACCCATTTTACTGTAGAATTCTACACGTTTTTTTAAAATTTTTTATTGTTATGTTAATCACCATATATTACATCATCTGTTTTGGTGTAGTGTTCCATGATTCATTGTTTGTTCATAACACCCAGTGCTCCATGCAGAATGTGCCTTCTTTAATACCCATCACCAGGCTAACACATCCCCCTACCCTCCTCCCCTCTAGAACCCTCAGTTTGTTTTTCAGAGTCCATCATCTCTCTTGGTTCGTCTCCCCCTCTGACTTACTCCCCGTCATTCTTCCTCCCCTGCTATCTTCTTCTTTTTCTTTTTTCTTAAAATATGTTGTGTTATTTTTTCAGAAGTACAGATCTGTGATTCAACAGTCTTGCACAATTCACAGCGCTACCGTAGCACATACCCTCCCCAATGTCTATCACCCAGCCACCCCATCCCTCCCACCCCCGACCACTCCAGCAACCCTCAGTTTGTTCCTGAGATTAAGAATTCCTCATATCAGTGAGGTCATATGATACATGTCTTTCTCTGATTGACTTATTTCACTCAGCATAACACCCTCCAGTTCCATCCACGTCGTTGCAAATGGCAAGATCTCATTCCTTTTGATGGCTGCATAATATTCCATTGTGTATATATACCACTTCTTCTTTATCCATTCATCTGTCGATGGACATCTTGGCTCTTTCCACAGTTTGGCTATTGTGAACATTGCTGCTATAAACATTGGGGGGCACGTACCCCTTCGGGTCCCTACATTTGTATCTTTGGGGTAAATACCCAGTAGTGCAATTGCTGGATTGTAGGGTAGCTCTAATTTCAACTGTTTGAGGAACCTCCATACTGTTTTCCAGAGGGGTTGCACCAGCTTGCATTCCCACCAACAGTGGAGGAGGGTTCCCCTTTCTCCACATCCCTGCCAACATCTGTCGTTTCCTGACTTGTTAATTTTAGCCATTCTGACTGGTGTGAGGTGGTATCTCATTGAGGTTTGGATTTGGATTTCCCTGATGCCAAAAGATGTTGAGCACTTTTTCATGTGCCTGTTGGCCATTTGGATGTCTTCTTTGGAAAAATGTCTGTTCATGTTTCCTGCCCATTTCTTGATTGGATTATTTGTACTTTCGGTGTTGAGTTTGATAAGTTCTTTATAGATTTTGGATACTAGCCCTTTATCTCATATGTCATTTGCAAATATTTTCTCCCATTCTGTCGGTTGTCTTTTGGTTTTGTGGACTGTTTCTTTTGCTGTGCAAAAGCTTTTTATCTTGACGAAATCCCAATAGTTCATTTTTGCCCTGGCTTCCCTTGCCTTTGGTGATGTTTCTAGGAAGAAGTTGCTGCGGCTGAGGTCGAAGAGGTTGCTACCTGTGTTCTCCTTTAGGATTTGATGGACTCCTGTCTCACGTTTAGGTCTTTCAACCATTTGGAGACTATTTTTGTGTGTGGTGTAAGGAAATGGTCCAGTTTCATTCTTCTGCATGTGGCTGTCCAATTTTCCCAACACCATTTGTTGAAGAGACTCTCTTTTTTCCATTGGACATTCTTTCTTGCTTTGTCAAAGATAAGTTGACCATAGAGTTGAGGTTCCATTTCTGGGCTCTCGATTCTGTTCCATTGATCGATGTGTCTGTTTTTGTGCCAGTACCATACTGTCTTGATGATGACAGCTTTGTAATAGAACTGGAAGTCCAGAATTGTGATGGCGCCAGCTTTGCTTTTCTTTTTGAAGATTCCTCTGGCTATTCGGGGTCTCTTCTGGTTCCATACAAATTTTAGGATTATTTGTTCCATTTCTTTGAAAAAAGTGGATGGTATTTTGATGGGGATTGCATTGAATGTGTAGATTGCTCTAGGTAGCATTGACATCTTCACAAGGTTGGTTCTCCCAATCCATGAGCATGGAACGTTTTTCCATTTCTTTGTGTCTTCTTCAATTTCTTTCATGAGTATTTTATAGTTTTCTGAGTACAGATCCTTTGCCTCTTTGGTTAAATTTATTCCTAGGTATCTTATGGTTTTGGGTGCAATTGTGAATGGGATTGACTCCTTGATTTGTCTCTCTTCTGTCTTGTTGTTGGTGTATAGGAATGCCACTGATTTCTGTGCATTGATTTTATATCCTGCTACTTTACTGAATTCCTGTATGAGTTCTAGCAGTTTTGGGGTGGAGTCCTTTGGGTTTTTCACATAAAGTATCATATCATCTGCAAAGAGTGAGAGTTTGACTTCCTCTTTGCCGATTTGGATGCCTTTGATTTCTTTTTGTTGTCTGATTGCTGTGGCTAGGACTTCTAATACTATGTTGAATAGCAGTGGTGAGAGTGGACATCCCTGCCGCGTTCCTGACTTTAGGGAAAAGCTCTCAGCTTTTCCCCATTGAGAATGATATTCGCTGTAGGTTTTTCATAGATGGCTTTTATGATATTGGGGTATGTACCCTCTATCCCTATACTCTGAAGAGTTTTGATCAAGAAAGGATGCTGTACTTTGTCAAATGCTTTTTCTGCATCTATTGAGAGGATCATATGATTCTTGTTCTTTCTTTTGTTAATGTATTGTATCACGTTGATTGATTTGCGGATGTTGAACCATCCTTGCAGCCCAGGGATAAATCCCACTTGGTCATGGTGAATAATCCTTTTAATGTACTGTTGGATCCTATTGGCTAGTATTTTGGTGAGAATTTTTGCATCCATGTTCATCAAGGATATTGGTCTGTAATTCTCCTTTTGGATGGGGTCTTTGTCTGGTTTTGGGATCAAGGTAATGGTGGCCTCATAAAATGAATTTGGAAGTTTTCCTTCCATTTCTATTTTTTGGAACAGTTTCAGGAGAATAGGTATTAATTCTTTTTTAAATGTCTGATAGAATTCCCCTGGGAAGCCATCTGGCCCTGGGCTTTTGTTTGTGGGGAGATTTTTGATGACTGCTTCAATTTCCTTAGTGGTTATAGGTCTGTTCAGGTTTTCTATTTCTTCCTGGTTCAATTTTGGTAGTTGATACATCTCTAGGAATGCACCCATTTCTTCCAGGTTATCTAATTTGCTGGCATAGAGTTGCTCATAATATGTTCTTAGAATTGTTTGTATTTCTTTGGTGTTGGTTGTGATCTCTCCTCTTTCATTCATGATTTTGTTGATTTGGGTCATTTCTCTTTTCTTTTTGATAAGTCTGGCCAGGGGTTTATCAATCTTGTTAATTCTTTCAAAGAACCAGCTCCTAGTTTCGTTGATCTGTTCTACTGTTCTTTTGGTTTCTAGTTCATTGATTTCTGCTCTGCTCTTTATTATTTCTCTTCTCCTGCTGGGTTTAGGCTTTATTTGCTGTTCTTTCTCCAGCTCCTTTAGGTGTAGGGTTAGTTTGTGTATTTGAGACCTTTCTTGTTTCTTGAGAAAGGCTTGTATTGCTATGTACTTTCCTCTCAGGACTGCCTTTGCTGTATCCCAAAGATTTTGGACAGTTGTGTTTTCATTTTCATTTGTTGCCACGAATTTTTTTAATTCTTCTTTAATTTCCTGGTTGACCCATTTATTCTTTAGTAGGATGCTCTTTAGCCTCCGTGTATTTGAGTTCTTTCCGACTTTCCTCTTGTGAATGAGTTCTAGTTTCAAAGCATTGTGGTCTGAAAATATGCAGGGAATGATCCCAATCTTTTGGTACCGCTTGAGACCTGATTTGTGACCTAGGATGTGATCAATTCTGGAGAATGTTCCATGGGCGCTAGAGAAGAATGTGTATTCCGTTGCTTTGGGATGGAATGTTCTGAATATGTCTGTGAAGTCCATTTGGTCCAGTGTGTCATTTAAAGTCTTTATTTCCTTGTTGACCTTTTGCTTAGATGATCTGTCCATTTCAGTCAGGAGGGTTTTAAAGTCCCCCACTATTATTGTATTGTTGTCAATGTGTTTCTTTGCCTTTGTTATTAATTGCCTTATATAATTGGCTGCTCCCATGTTCGGGGCATAGATATTTACAATTGTTAGATCTTCTTGTTGGATGGACCCTTTAAGTAGGATATAGTGTCCTTCCTCATCTCTTATTACAGTCTTTGTTTTAAAATCTAATTTGTCTGATATAAGGATTGCCACCCCAGCTCTCTTTTGGTGTCCATTAGCATGGTAAATGGTTTTCCACCCCCTCACTTTCAATCTGGGGGTGTTTTTGGGTCTAAAATGAGTCTCTTGCAGACAGCATATTGATGGGTCTTGTTTTTGAATCCAATCTGATAGCCTGTGTCTTTTGATTGGGGCATTTAGCCCATTTACATTCAGGGTAACTATTGAAAGGTATGAATTTAGTGCCATTGTATTGCCTGTAAGGTGACTGTTACTGTATGTTGTCTGTGTTCCTTTCTGATCTTTGCTGCTTTTAGGCTCTCTCTTTGCTTAGAGGACCCCTTTCAATATTTCTTGGAGGGCTGGTTTCATGTTTGCAAATTCCTTTAGTTTTTGTTTGTTCTGGAAGCTTTTTATCTCTCCTTCTATTTTCAATGACAGCCTAGCTGGATATAGTATTCTTGGCTGCATATTTTTCTCGTTTAGTGCTCTGAAGATATCTTGCCAGTCCTTTCTGGCCTGCCAGGTCTCTGTGGATAGGTCTGTTGCCAATCTAATATTTCTACCATTGTAGGTTACATATCTCTTCTCCCGAGCTGCTTTCAGGATTTTCTCTTTGTCTCTGAGACTCGTAAGTTTTACTATTAGATGTTGGGGTGTTGACCTATTATTATTGATTTTGAGAGGGGTTCTCTGTGCCTCCTGGATTTTGATGCCTGTTTCCTTCCTCACATTAGGGAAGTTCTCTGCTATTATTTGCTCCAATATACCTTCTGCCCCTCTCTCTCTTTCTTCTTCTTCTGGGATCCCAATTATTCTAATGTTGTTTCATCTTATCGTATCACTTATCTCTCGAATTCTGCCCTCGTGATCCTGTAGTTGTTTCTCCCTCTTTTTCTCAGCCTCTTTATTTTCCATCATTTGGTCTTCTATATCACTGATCCTCTCTTCTGCCTCATTTATACTAGCAGTTAGTGCCCCCATTTTTGATTGCACCTCATCAATAGCCTTTTTGATTTTGACTTGGTTAGATTTTAGTTCTTTTACTTCTCCATAAAGGGTTTCTCTAATAACTTCCACGCTTTTTTCAAGCCCAGCTAGTATCTTTAAAGTCATGATTCTGAACTCTAGGTCCGACATCGTAGTAAGGTCCCTATTGAGTAGGTCCCTGGCTGACGGTACTACCTCTTGTTCTTTTTGCTGAGGTGATTTTTTTCGTCTTGTCATTTTGTCCAGAGGAGAAGAGATGAATGAGAGAACAAAATGCTAACAGGTTTACAACGGCCCCAGCAAATATACTGTATACAAATCAGAAAAGACCTGAAACCAGGGGAAGAGAAAGGGAAAGAAAGAAAAAAGAAAGAGAGAGAGAAAAAAAAAGAAAAAAACAAAAGCAGAACAATACAAAAAAAGCAGAATGTGATCAAATATGATCAGGCTAGTGCATAGATCAGTGCCACACACTAGATTTTGGGCGTATTTTGGTCTGTTAGAAAAAAGTGCTTCCTAAAATTTTAAAGGAAGAAAGATATATATGTACAAAATAAGGGTTGATACACTGAAGGGATAGAAGATGACTGTAAAGATGTAAATTATAAAAGATTTTATAAAAGGACTTGATAAGATAAGAAGTTGTTTGAAAAAAGAAAGAAGATTTAAAAAAGAAAAAGAAAAAAGGGAGAGAATGTGATCAGGTAGGAGACTAGAACAGAGCCATACACTAGTGAATCAGGGTATATTTTGATCTGTTAGAAGAAGCTGTATCTCAAAATTTTAAAGAGAGAACAACTTATATATATATATGCCAAAAATAAGGGTAACTACTATGAAGGGATAAAATATGACTCTAAAAATGAAAAATAAAAAATGTTATTTTTTTTTAAAAAAAGAGATTGATAAGATGTTGGTTGAAAAAGGGAAAAAGAAAAAAAAACAGTTAACAAAAATTAACTTTGATGAACTAATGAATCATGGTAAAAAAAAGCCATGAATTCTATGTGCAGTGTTCCCCTCCCGCTGGAGTTCTCCCGTTCTCCTTGATCAGTAAACTTGGTCTTGGCTTGCTGGCTGTTCGTGCTGATCTTCTGGGGGAGGGGCCTGTTGCTGTGGTTTCTAAATGTCTTTGCCGGAGGCTGAATTGCCCCACCCTTGTCGGTCGGGGCTAAGCAAGCTGCTCGGGTTTGATCTCAGGAGCTTTTTTTCCCTGCAAGCTCTCCGTACAGCCTTGGAGGACAAGGGCAAAAATGGTGGCCTCCCAATCTCCACCCAGAGGAGCTGAGAACTCGGGGCCCCGCTCCTCAGTGCGCCCACAGAGAAAAGCAGTCACTCCCTTGTCCCCGGTCTCCGGCTGCTCTCCGTGCTCACCCAGCCTGTGACCGAGCGTTGCTATCTCTGGCACCCGACCCCCGTGTGGAGTCTCCAAACCCAGCAGATCCCTGCGGTGCATTCCTGCGCCGCTCCTCCCCGGGAAGGAAGGGGAGTCTCCCTGGATCTGCCGCCTGTTGGGTCCCTGCTGGTGGAGCAGTGGCCCGACTGGGCCGCGGATCACAGTTTATGGCAACCCCAAGCTGAGAGCCCGCGCCTCGGCTCCGTCTCTGCAGCCGGCTTCCCCGCTCCGATACCTGGGAGCTCTGCTGCACTCAGGCACCCCCGTTCTTTCTGTGACCCCGAGGGTCCTGAGACCACACTGTCCCGGGAGGATTCCACCCCCCGCTTAGCCACTGGAGCGACGTCCCTCCGCGGGGCCGACTTCTAAAAGGTCCGATTTTGTGCTCCGCGGCTCTATCACTTGCCAGAAGCAGCCGACGGAGGCCCCCTCCCC
Source organism: Zalophus californianus (assembly GCF_009762305.2). Taxonomy (NCBI): domain Eukaryota; kingdom Metazoa; phylum Chordata; class Mammalia; order Carnivora; family Otariidae; genus Zalophus; species Zalophus californianus. Next base: position 154,102,723 of record NC_045596.1, read on the forward strand.
CGCCGTCTATCCTCCCGAATATCGTCTTGGATTCACTTCTCCGCACGTCCTACCTTCCAGAAAGTGGTCGCTTCTCTGTTCAGAGAGTTGTTGCTACTCTCCTCTTTGATCTCCTGTTGAGTTCGTAGGTGTTCAGAATGGTTTGATCCCTATTCAGCTGAATTCCTGAGACCAGACGAAATCTAGGTCTCCTACTCCTCCGCCATCTTGCTCCGCCCCCAATTCTACACGTTTTGAAAACTGAAAATACTCATGTAATAACCACCACAACCAAGATACAAAGCACTGACATGCATTTTTAAAACAAGCATTTTGATTTTTTTCTGATTAACATAGTAATTGTCCCAGCACTTCACTTCATCTTCACAAAGAAAGTATCTTCAAGTTGAGAAATTTGAACCAATGTATTTCTTTCCCATCCAAATTCACATGTATACAGGATCCATTATAAAACACAGTAAAGGAACAAAGGCAGAGTTATCTGCCTTTCCACTTGGAAAGGCATGGCTAAGGCTATAAACAGAAATGGGTCAGCAAATACTTGCAAATTCAACAGAAAGATTTTGGAGGAGGAAATTGGAGCAAAGCACAAACACGCACATCAGGCATGTAGTCACGATGCCCATTCAAGGGTTTCTGACTTCAAGATAACTATCTTCTAAGTACAACAGTGCATGTCTGGCTTTCTGCTTTACTGTCCCTTACCTGTCTCCCTGTCAAATGGCTTTAGGTGACCAGATGGTCTCCCCTAATGTGGTGAACACATTATCCTTTCAGACGGAGGAATCTTTCTTATTAAAATACAACCTCTTTGCTTGGCACCTGTCACCAGATCTTTTGGAGCTCATTCTCCAAGTTCAATCTTCAATGTAAGGTGTAGTTCACTGAGAGCCAGTAGGCAGCATAGGGATAATTCATAGTCATGGAAGCCTAATGTATCATCTTCCTTTCCTGGCCTAGGTTTTTAGCTCTTATCACTTCAGACAGTTCTCTGATGACTCAAAACTGAGACTCATTATTAATTGAGAACATACCAGTAACTGCATTGTGCAGAAGTCAGCTCTGTCTGATATACCTGGGAAAGCAACGGCGTAATTCTCCCCCCCGCCCCCTGCAGGCTCTAGAATAGCAATGGTTAACAATGTAAGCTGGTAGTAATCTTGGGCAACCTGTTTAGCCTTTTTTTTTTTTACTTCAGTTTTCACATCTGGAACATACAATGATATAAATAGTACCTACATCATAGGCTTGTCGAAGAAAGAGAAAATATATGAGAAAGTGAAAAATGGCTCTGGCAGGTGTCAGCCAGGCTGTGATGTTCCCAGCAGAACATAAACTTGCTCCAAGAAGATAAGAATGCTCAGACAGAGCTGCTCTAGGACCACGGTCGAAACAAGCTGAGACAAGGGCATTTCGAACCACAAAATGCCTAAACATCCCCCTCTTCAAACTTATGCAGTGACTACTTGTTTCTATATTTATTTGTTTCTTTCATGAAAACTTCATTGGTATTTGAGCTGAAAGTGTACTAAAAAATTCTTATTTTTGCCTTGAGTCAGAGCTTCATAAAGTACCATGGGATGTGTGTTACTACTACTCTTTTGCCAATGACAACTTCCTCTAATCCTCTTGTCTTTAAGATAACAACGATTAAGATGCCCCACCACCAAATTGTCCCTATTTCTAGATAAAATCCATTCTAGAACTGACCCTTGTTGCCTTAAACCCTCCTGAGGATCACCCAGAATAGACCCAATTCTAGAAGCCCTACCCTCACTCTCTTCTTCTGAGATGTCTCACAGTTCTCTGGGGTATCTTTTCCTTTGTTGCTGCCAGCTAAACAAAATGAACTTCTGCCCAATGAGTAAAGTGTGCATTTGGTGCACTGCCTTTTGGCCACTCAGTGTCTGCTTTGTTTCTAGTAACACATTTAATTTGGCAGACTCCTATTGTAAGCCATCCAGACCTTCTATCTCATTGGGCTTTCACAATCCCCCAACAGAGCTATTTGGAGAATGTCCATAGTAAGCCAAAGAGACTTCTAGTTCTAAACGGTGCCTGGCTAACTGCCTCCATGCAGCCTTTCCCACTCCTCATTGAGAGCCCACAAAATCACAGAAAAGCCATCTACAAGCAGACTGGCAACCCAATTCCAAAATCTTGGAAGAAGTGACACTAATTATAAAGCATATGGATCAGGGCTGAGAATAACCCACTATGCTTTAACTCACAGCACACCCAGAACTGGCTCACAAATTAGACAACTGCAAAACCAGAGAAGACGGTGTGTACCTCCCCAAGAAATGTTCCCTGGCTCATAGATCCAGGTTCGGACCTGTCAGAAAATAGAGAAGGCATTCTTCTCTCTGCCATGTGTGCTTCTCTGAGAGTTAACCTAGAGTTTTGTTTCTCATCTCCACCGGTCCCCAACCTACCATCTTTCTATATCCAGGAAGAGACGAAAAATCCCAGAAAACATTGGAGAGGAATGGGGGAACAGACAAGGAGCTAGAGAGGGAGGCAAGAGAGACTGGGGATGATGTACCCACCACAGCATAAGTATGGAGTGAGAAAGAGTCTTTAGTGGCAGTACATTCTGCCAACTTGTGGTTTCCATGTATTACAGCCACAGTATACAAGAAAATCCACGGGAACACAGGCAGAAAATGCTAGACCTTCCATTTCTACTTAGTTTCTGTGTAAGAGTTTTAAAAGAAATGAAGCTAGTTAATAACATGTCTATATATTGGTCCATTAATTGTAACAAACGTACAATGTTAGTAATGGGGGAAACGAGGTGTGGAGTATATGAGAATTCACAGAATTCTTTACATTATCTATTCAATTTTTCTGTAAATCTAAAACTACCATAGGGATAAAATCTATTAAAATACTTGGAAATAGATTAAGATTTATTTATACTTAATGTACAATGACAGTTGTACACTAATTTATACTATATGTCAGATGGATAGTGTCACCTCCCATAAATAAGGGGAGAGTGGGGAACTCTACAGCATGGAAGGTTGATGGAGGTACTCTCACGAGGTCATTTATTTCCAACATTTGGCAACATACTGTGGTTTTTGCATGTTTAATTAAGTGGCTATGTGGATTATGACATCTGGATTTACATAAACCAAACATCCCAAAATATTTCCGCAAAGAGAATGTTGATTATATATAATATAGTAATGTTAGCATAAGGAAATAACAAAATGGCAGGACTGGTTCTCCTCTTCCTCCTGGTGGGACTCTGCCTTTTTTTTTTTTCTTTTCTTTTTTTAGTCACATTAGTAAAAACAGCGACTCTTAAGACTATTTGAAATATTATTAATGATAAACTTTGTTCATTATCATCTACACCATTTTAAATGATGAATTTTGCCCTATTTGTTATTTTGCCTTGAGTATTAACTAATTAATATGAAGCTATCATCATTACCAAGACATTTAAAAACTTTTTGTTAACCCCAGATACGAAAACAAACCTCTACAATTTTTTCAGAGATGTTTAAAGTCATGCAGCAGGGCTCCTGGGTGGCTCAGTTGGTTGAGCGACTGCCTTCGGCTCAGGTCATGATCCTGGAATCCCGAGATTGAGTCCCGCATCGGGCTCCCTGCTCAGTGGGGAGTCTGCTTCTCCCTTTGACTGCTCTGTCTCTCATTCTCTCTCTCTCAAATAAATAAATAAAAAATCTTTAAAAAAAATAAATAAAGTCATGCAGCATTCCAGGGCACATGGGTAGCTCAGTCAGTTAAGCTTCTGACTCTTGATTTCGGCTCAGGTCATGATCTGAGGGTCATGATCTCAGGGTTGTGAGATGGAGCCCTGAGTCAGGCTCATGCTCAGCGCACAGTCTGCTTAAGATTCTCACTCTCCCTCTCCTTCTGCCCCTGCCCATGCTCAGCGCACAGTCTGCTTAAGATTCTCTCTCTCTCCTTCTGCCCCCCCCCAAGGTCATGGGCACTCTCTAAATAAATAAATAAATAAATAAATAAATAAATAAATAAATAAATAAATAAATAAAATCATGCAGTATTCCATCTGGGGCATCACAGCACTTTATCAAACATGCTTCTAAGTATGCAGCACCCTCTTTTGACATTTATTGCAGTTAATAGATGAAGACAAAATTCAGATACCATTGTTTTTCCTGCAGTAGTAAGAATAGCTAAAATATTAATCAGAAAATAAGGGACAAGCTAAAAATGACTTTGTTTGACAGAAAACACTGGTTTAAAACACATGAAGGGATATTACCAAGGATATGACAACAGAAGTATTAATTTTGGGAGTTTGCCATGTTATGTTGTCATAAATTATGAACTTTTCTAGATTCTGTTTTAATAATGAAATGCATGAAGAAATATTTCTAGTGAGTCCCTGAGGAAGGATATTCTGAAGATGTATTTTCAGGACTAAATCACTTTTTAATAAATGTAATGTTTTATGGGGAAATTATACAAGTGTTACCATCGATGGAATGGCTCCCGGGAACGTGGTAAAGAAATAATTCTGGGGGATGTTTGCAAAGATGGCATCTCCCTTGTAAATTCACTCACTGTATCGCCGGCAGGCAAGCTCCTGAGGCAAAGAAGTTGATGCTAACAGAGCACAAAGGGCAGCAGCAGTTCTTCAATGTCCCTTCTTGAATACAGACAAAGGTAAAAAATATAAAAGAGAGAGCTTTTAAGGAGATGGGGTGCGGTGGCGAACACCTCCCGCACAGCAGTGCTATTGATCCGTCCTTAAGTACAAAGAAGAGTGTGTGCAAAAACAAGCCACTTGTTTTTCTGTTCCAAAACACTCGTGCTGATCCTTCCATTTTCCTATTTAGTAGATCTTTCTGGAGGAATGAATGACCTGTCCCACGAGCAAAGTCGATACTTGGAAAATATGGAGATAGAACTAGTTTCACTCTAACAGAAGCTAGTGATGTGGAGAGTACATTTTGAAAGCAGATATTAAATCATATATATCTGGGGGTGCCTGGGTGGCTCAGTCGGTTGAGCATGGGGACTCATGATTTCAGCTCAGGTCATGATCTCAGGATAATGAGATTGAGCCCGTAGTGGGGCTCAGTGCTGTGTGAAGTCTCTTTAAGATTCTCTCTCTCACTGGGGGCACCTGGGTGGCTCAGTCGTTAAGCATCTGCCTTCGGCTCAGGTCATGATCCCAGGGTTCTGGGATCGAGCCCTGCATCGGGCTCCCTGCTCGCTATATGTCTCTGTCAAATAAGTAAATATAATCTTTTAAAAATAATCTAAAAAAATTTTAAAAAAAAAGATTCTCTCTCTCTCTCTCCCTCTGCCTTTCCCCCCACCTGCTCACGCACACATGAGCTCTCTCTCTCTCTTAAAAAAATTGTTATCTCTGGGTGGTAGCATTTCTCTTCTCTTTTCTGCATTTTTTCCAGGCTTTTAAATGTTTTAAATTTTATTTAATAAGTATTTATTATATACTATCTAATATTAATATTTAATATATTATTCAAGAAAATCTTATTTACTTTATTTATCATATATTACCTTATAGAAGTGCAAAATCAGGTTAGTTTTTAAAATAAACCTGGCACATAGTTGGCACCCTCTACGTGGGAGGTCCTTCAAATGTAAAAAGAAAGAAAACCCAGAAAGGCAAACCAGAGTTCTCTTCTGACAGCTGGAATAAAATAAAACTGTAGGAAGAAATGTCCTACCGAGAATGTCCATTTTTCCTTGAGTTGGTTAGAAGTGAACTGGAATCTTCAAGTGGTTGTTATTTCCTTGGTAATCCTGGACTCCCTGTTTTTGAGAGGACAAATTTAAAATAATTCCTCAGCCACTGACTCAGAGGCTGGCTCTCCTTTTGCTCTTTCTGAGAGCTTCAATTGCTGAACAACCTGGGAAGAGCTAGAACCATATGGAGTAAATTTTCTCACAGGAGCACGTTGATTTCAAGGTCAGCTCAGGAGTTCCCAGCCAGAGAGAACTTGTGTTTTGCTGTCCCTAAAATGTTGAACTGTTTAGAAGTGTGTGGCAAACACAATGTACTGTCAGCTTCTTGAGTCCAGAGGAAGCCCTGGGGGAGAAGATGGCCTGTGTCAGTGCCCACCCGTTTGTGTGTTTGGAATCCTGAGGCAGCCTTGTCGTCTTGAGTCCAGAATCCTGACAGGATCTCAGTGTGATGCGGGACGTGTCCTACTAGTCACCCCCCACTCCTTTAAGTCAGTTCAGTTGAAGTGAAGAAAATATTGAATTTCTTGAGATGTCAGATTTCTCACTTTTCTATCGGAAAGGATTGATGAGCAATTTCTTCAGAAGAAAAGAGATTGAATCCCCGCTCTGTCACTTTTTAATGGATCTGAGCATCAACACACTCGTGTAAAATACGTAAAAAAAAAAAAAAAAAAAAAAACACTTCTAAAGCTGATGCAAAGAGAAATGAGAAAACGCATAAAGCTCAGAGCACAGTCTCTGGCCTATAGTAAGTACTTAATACAGATTGACTATTGTTGTTTTTATCAATATTTGTTATTATCATGACCTCTGGACTCTCCCCTTAGATGCCCCACTCTTGGCACTGGCCTTTCTCTCCTGGGAAGACATACATGATCTGAATCCCAGATCTATACTTGGGAATTGGAATTGTTCACTGTTAGTTCTAGTGGTGGTTAAAGCTGTTTGTGGTGGTTAATTTCATGTGTCACAAAAATATCTGGGCCGTGATGCTTGGTTAAAAATTATTTCTGGGTGTGTCCGTGGGGATGTTGCCAGAAGAGATCGGCATTGGAAACAGTAGACTGAGTTCAGCAGATTGCTGCCCTCCCCAAGGCAGGTTGGCCTCAGCCAATCCACTGAGGGCCTGAACAGAGCAAAAAGGCAGAGGAATGGAAAATTCGCTCTCTCTGCCTGACTGAGCTTGAACCTCAATCTTTTGCCCTTGGACCAGAACTTACAGCATTGGTTCTCCTGGTTCTCAGGCCTTCAGATTTGACCTGGGACCATGCCACCACAGCTTTCTTCGGTCCCCAGCTTGCAGAGGGCGGATCATGGGACTTCGCAGCTTCCATAATTGTGTGAGCCGAGGCCTTATAACAATTCATAACAAATATAAATTACTTACATATATCTATCTCTATCTATCTGTATATCTCCTATGGGTTCTGTTTCTCTGAAGAACCTTGACTAAAACACTGATGTGAAGGCTCAGAGGCACCACCTCAGTGATTAGGCCAACATAGGCTGGAGCAGGTATGAAGGATCATGGCACTCATGCAAGAATGCCATCCAGATGCTCCACCATTTTAGGTATGTATTTGGCAGTAAATAACAGAGACAGTAACAATGCCTAGGCGCAAGAGACATCTCTGAGAACCCACGACCACACAAGGCGTGTCCCGGGAGGGCAGAGAGATGTAAAGTTATGCTGAGTGCTGGCAGGCAGTGTATGGGCTGCGGGCTGGGCCTGGAATGGTGAGGGGCAGGGGCACTGCTATCCTTGACGTTTCTTTCCTGTGCTTTTCAACACAAAGTAAACCTTCCCTTACCTCGACCGTCCTTGATGCTAGGGCCCCACCTTGGCTGTGGGGAAGAGGAGTGATGGTTTTCCTTTTATTCTTTACCTTGTCTTCAAATGTGTGACTCCTTTTGTTCTTTTTTTTTTTGGTCCTTAATGATAGGACTATTGGGATGCCTGGCATCTTAAAAAATCATCAGAACTTATTACTTTTAGAAAAGAATAAATTGCTGTTTTTCAAATTAGATAAGATTTTAAATTGAATTAAAGTTAACTTAAAAAACTAGCAAAACAAATACTACTTAGTGATCTTTTTTTTTTAAGCAATCTTTTTTATTGATGTGGACCATTCCATCAGAAGTGACTTGGAATATAAAATACAAAGCTAGTCCTGTGTGCCTGGTCTTCCACAGTAACCAGATGCCCCTATGACAGGGCTATGATGTGATCATTTCATTCCAAAATGTATAGATACATATGATTATACTCTGGAATTGAGCCCTCTTATTTCTCATGTACCATGAAGATCTTTATCCCTTAGCTCTGATTGCAGAGATAAAAACCACTGACACAGCATCAGATAAGGTACCCTTTGAGGTATTTTCCATTGAGACTCTTGGGGGTTCTTTCTTTCAATCTTAGTGGGCAGCATCCTTGGAAACTGGGCTTGCCAACATGGGTGCTTTGGAAAAGGCATGCCAGTGGTGAGTCAGCCCTGCCCCTTTCTAGTTATTGGCCTTCAGCGAATCAGCAGCATTGAGCCTCACTTTTAACATACGCAGAGTGAAGGTCAGACCCCCAAATGTGGCCAACACCCATACCAGGGAGCTGCTGTGAGAATTTAATAAAATTATGGAGATGATTTGTTTCTAGCCCTCACTTTGCTCATAATTGGGAAGGACAGCTTGTGCCCTGGACTTGGACCATTTTCTGAGGCATGTTTGTGCCCTCCCTACAACTACCCTGAAGCAGAAAGGGGCCCCGTGAAGCTGAGAGGTGGCAGAGCAACGGCTGTGGCCTGGGTTCACTGATTAAGGCGGCCAGGGTTTGGGACTGCAGGAGGGATGACATGCTGGCATGTCTGCGGAAAGGGGAACGAGGCCCATGTGAACCCCAGAAGAGGTGCCACAGCCTCTTCCCAGAGCCCAGGTGAGGACAGGGCACAAGGGTGTGTCCCGGCTGTCCCTGGCGGGCAGCTTCCCTGGTCCTCAGGACTCCAGCTCTCAACCCAAGCTTATATCCCTCTCAGCTGAGTCTGTCCAATCAGGAATAACCTCTCTGAGGATAAGTTGTTTTGTTAGTTTAGTTTTAAAAATCATTTTAGTTAACATAGCATTATTTTTAAAGAGGTATCAGAAGTTTATTTGTTTTTTTTTTCATTTTTATTAAGTTTTTTGTTTTAATTCCAGTTAGTTAACATACAGTGTTATGTTAGTTTCAGGTGTGAAATATAGTGATCTAGTAATTCTATATATTGCACATTGCTCATCAGGATAAGTGTACTCTTAATCCCCTTCACCTATTTCACCCATCCCCCACCTGCCTCCCTTCTGGTGACCGTCAGTCTGTTCCCTATAGTTAAGAGTCTGTCTCTTGTTTCGTGTCTTTTCTCCCCCTTTGTTTGTTTTGTTTCTTAAATTCCAAATATGAATGAAACCATATGGTATTTGTTTTTCTCTGACTGGCTTATTTCACTTAGCATTATACTCTCTAGCTCCATTCATGTTGTTGCAAATGGAAAGATCTCATTCTTTTTTACGGCTGAATAATATTCCATTGCAGATACACACACACACACACACACACACACACACACACACACACACACACCACATCTTTTTTATCCAGTTATCAGTCAATGGACACTTGGGCTGCTTCCATAATTTGGCTATTGTAAATAATGCTGCAATAAACATAGGGGTGCATATATCTTTTCAAATTAGTGTTTTTGTATTCTTTGGGCAAATACCCAGTGGCATGATTACTAGATCATAGGGTATTTCTATTTTTAACTTTTTGAAGAACCTCCATACTGTTTTCCACAGTGGATGCCCCAGTTTGCCTTTCCACCTTGAGTCCACAAAAGTTCCTTTTTCTCTTCATCCTCACCAACACTTGTCATTTCTGTGTTGTTGATTTTAGCCATTCTGACAAGTGTGAGGTGATATCTCATTATAGTTTTGATTTGAATTTTCCTGATGATGAGTGATGTTGAGCATCTTTTCGTGTGTCTGTTAGCCATCTGGATGTGTTCTTTGGAGAAATATTTGTTCATGTGTTCTGCCCATTTCTTAACTGGGTATCTCTATTTTTTTTTTTTGAAATAATTTTTTTCCTCAGGACAAAATGCATGCTAATTGTAAAGCATTTGGAAAATAGAAATAGTTAAATAAGAAAACTAAAATCACCTATTGCTCCAGAATCCAGAGGAAAGCCTGGCTTGGTCTGCTGTTACTGCACTTTTCTTTTTTGTTACTGCACCTTTCAAAAGACTGTGTAAGTGTCCAGAAGCATGGTGTTCTTCTTCCTCTTTCAGCTAATCTTCTCTCTCCAAGCACCTTCCTGACTTCACCCTCCTGGTGCTTTCTGATGTGCTGCCTCTTGTCTCTTTCACAACATCATTGTCATGTAATCAGGTTTTGTAAAGGATATGGAGGTTTATATTATAAGGTTGACTTCAATGTACAGTGTTGAAGTCAGGAACTCAAGAATTTGGAAGTAAATAAAAATGTTTAGTTGCAAACAAAAGAAACTCATTTGTTCCTAGAAGCCCCAGTGCAACAAGATTCTCTTATAGGGCAGCATCCGGAACCAGTGCTGAAAGGACAAAGGGGCCTCGATGGGAGTTCTCCGACTCTCGTTCAGCCCATCATGGCTTGATTGTCCACTCGTCCCATGTACCATGGCGCTCTACTCTCTTACAAACTTGTTTGTCATCTTCTTCTCTTGGCTGTCCCCACCTGCGGGAAGGCTAGGCCATCCTCCAACCCAGCCCTCTCCTGCTCTCTGTCTCTTTGTCTCCTCTTTATTTGGCCCAGTGGGCTCAGGTATCTGTGACTGGAATGGAGACAAGGCTGTCACTTCCTCTAGGACCATGCATGAGATGGATTCTCTAGGTCACAAGTAAGAGCCTGCACATCCGCTGAATGATAGCCACTATCGGTGTGGAAGGGAGACTGGAGGAAGCAGGTAGAACATGCATTTCCAAGGGAACCAGATTCCTTCAAGACTCATATCAAACATCACCACTGCACTGCAGCTTCTTGGCCTCTCTCAGGACAGCTAATACCTGTTCCCACTTTCAACTTCTTTACTGCCCTAGCATGTAGCATGTGGCCTTTTAATTCTCCATTTACCACCTATACTTCCCTTGACAGATGGTGAACTCCCACAAGGGAGAAAATATTCTATTTGTCTTTGCATTGCCACTCATATTCTAGTGTCTAACACATGATAGGTTCTGAGTAAATATTTGTGGAATTAATGCTAAGAATGTGGGACCTGAAAAGGGAAATAAGAGAAGGAGTACACATTGTAAGAAATTTCTAAAAAGGGAAGCCTTCTCAAATAAACAGGAACCCCCATATTTACATGAATAATGCTTGGTGTTGTTGGAAGAACTAAATAGTTAGTCTCTGATTAAAAGAAAAAAAAAAAAACAGTTCTTTTGTTGCCTGGCTTTGCTATGACTCTTTCTGAGGGCTTTGAGCATGATACAGTCTGAGAGAATGTGAGGCTTTTGAGCCTTACATGCTGTTTTCCAAAAGGCATGACCCTGAACTTGAAGGGCATTGTGATGTCTCCAAGCCTGCCTGGGAATGTTGGTTGGGTTAAACATCTAATTAGAGTGGATGGTATTTTTTTATTTGTGGTTAGGTGCTGTGGATATTTGGCAGGCTGCAGAGCAAAGAAAACTAAAAAATGTCCCCAGTGAGTGAGAGGGAAAGCTTGAGAACTTAGTAGAATTTCCATCCCTGCAGGTTCTATAGATACTGGCTTTTACATTTTGACGTTATTTTCCCAAATGATCACCATGGCTTGGCAGAGAGTCATACATTCAAGAATGACAACTAGAGAAATGGGTCACATAAATGCTGGTGGCGGTTAAGGAGAGACCACATTAACTGTTACGGACAGTCTAGGGTTGGGGAAGAGCCCCAGAAATCAAGCTACCCCCCCCATCTGGACTCTGCCGGTCATGAGTTGTGGCTTTTTGTGTCAGTCACCCAAGTAAACATCACTACACTATAATATGAGGGGTAAAATGAGGGAAGAGAATGGCCTAAAAGATTTGTGTCATTCCTTCCTACTTGGTTTTAGAGTCTCATACTCTAAATTTGCAGAACTGACCATAGACAACGTTATTAGTACTTACCATTTATTTTTGAAACCCATCTATCGGTCTTAGTGTCACATATATCTTTCTAATTCTCTTAGGGTTTTCCTCCCCCCATCCCTACACTGTGGCTTGTTGCCTTACGTCCTAATCTGGTGGACTCACTACCATTATGAAAGTCACCTAGGTTAGCTCTCTTATAAGGTTTCTCGTACTTCAAAATTATCTCCTCTGCCCCATTTTACCCTCATGAAATGCTCTGCTCCCCCAGTTTACACAATCTTAGCTAAGTGCTAGGAGGTATCACGTGTGAATGAACCAATTCCTTGTAAGGCAGGCAGGACCAGTAGGCAGATGATCGTGTTCTCAGTTAGAATGTGATGTTTGTAATGAGAGCATGTGCGAACCTCAGTGAATCTCTAGTTGGCAGAAAAATCAGTGAAGATAGAGTGAGGATGCTCAAAACACTGTTTGAGGATTGGGGGAAAGGTCCCTTCCATGCCCCTTAAATGATAGCATGTAGACTGTCACCATTCTGCCTCCATGTATGTTTGGTTCAAACATAAAAGCTTCAAATTAATTTCAAATTAAACTGCCATTCTCCTTTGGTTTCCATGATTACCTCTGAGATGACTTGGGTCTCACTACTTCTTTGATAACTGGAGTTGGACAAATGAACCAGTGCACATTCAGAGCTCCAATCCCGCAGACATACTGTGCTGTCACGGTCTGTTTCTTAAATAAGCCTCAACCTGTCAAATAGTAACCTTCCTGCTAATTATCCAATTCATTTGTAGTTCTAAATACACTCTTAACCACTTTGTCCCATTCCCCTATATCTTAGTAGTTTATTGAAAAGGTTTTTGACTTGATTTTACCCTCTCCACATTTTGCCCATTGGCAAATTCTCTCAATAAGCTTCGTAGGCGCCAGAGATGAATTTATTTCCATATGACATGATAATCACCTCTCCATAATCTACATACGCTCTTTCCATTTCTTCACATACACTTTGAGTGAAAAAGCTCTCTAAGAATGGATTGGGTCAGGCGCCAAGGAGTCAAAAGTCGCTTTTTAATGCTTAAATCTTGCCAAACCTCTGTAATATGTGTGCCAAACCCCAGAGGCTAGAAAGTTTTATTCACTAGCTCTTCAGAATCCTGAAGCCCTAGAGAGGTTTTTTTTTTTTTTAAATAAACATACTCAACAAATTAGACAATTATTATTCAGTCCTGCATTTCCTGTCAAGGTACATAGCAAATGTTTTACAGCTGATGTTTTAATTGGGTTGATCCACGGTCTTGAAGTGGCATGCTATTCAGAGAACATTCTTTTGAGCTATTTATTTGCTAAAGATGTCATTGAATATGCTCACTCAGACATATTTTGAGGAGGCATTTCAGCTGTAAAGATTGCTAGTGTCCTTGAAGTTGGTGCTATCAGAGCTCCAGTGGGAGACACTGATGGGACCTAAATGACATTTTCTCATTATCGATTTGATGTGAACACCTGGCCCATGGCTACAAGATGTAGAAATAGGTTATAATTGGTTTCTGAAGTGCAGCATAAGTCTGGCAAATTATTGCATGCATTTAGGTTCATTAACTCTTTCCTTCTCTATGAATTAATTGTTATCATTAGCATTGCCCTGACATGGAATTTGCAACTGAACCCACATAGAGTTTAACACTCTGAGTAACAAAAACAGTTTCTTTGTTCTGTTCTCTTTTACTGCGATGTTGCTAGGTGACTATGTGTCTTCATAAATTCTCTGTTTATATGCAGGAACATGGTAGACACACATAACAACTTCCAGAAATCTTAGAAGAGGATACTTCTTAAATTATTTGGGGGTTCAGATAGAAATCAATCAAATGATTGTGGGCCTTCTGAAAAGATACCGCCAGTGACCCAGCTGATCTGTGCTGAGCTAGGCCCCGTGGCAAACACTCTATCTGCATTATTTCATTTCATGCCACAGGCTCATGAGGAAAGTGAGAGAGCGACCCTCCACTTTAGAGAGAGGACATTAAAACACAGAGAGGTTAAATGGTTTGCCAAAGAAACTGGCCGTGGAACCCGGGTCTGAGCAGAGAGTTTAGATTAACAACCTGGGCTCCTAATCATTTCGCTACCTGGTCTGTGTATGGGCAGTGTGCCTAATGAGCAGGGGTATAGAGTCATCAGAAAAGACATCAGCTGTGATGAAAGGAGAAAGGATGTCTTTAACAAGGCGACATGGTAAATAAACTGTGGCACATCCAGATAGCAGAAGATTTTTCAGAGCTAAAAAGAGCCATGGAATGACATAGAGGAAACTTACCCTCAAATAACTAAGTGAAAAAAACAATCTGCAAGGTCTCCCAGCTGTATGATTCCAAAGATCCAACATTCTGGAAAAGGCAAACGTTTAGGAAGTGAAAAGATCCATGGTTGTCAGGCATTGGGGGAAGGGAGGGATGAATACTTGGAGCATGGAGGATTGCAGGGCAGTGAAACTACTCTGTATGATACTATTATGGTAGACATGTGTCCTTAGACATTTTTCCAAATGAACAGAATGTATATCAAGAGTGAACCCCAATGTAAACTATAGACTTTGGTTGATAGAGACATTGGATGTGCCAATGTAGGTTCATCGATTTTTAACACACGTATCACTCTGGTGCGGATGTTGATGGTGGGGGAGGCTATGCATGTGTGAAGGTAGGGGGTACATGGAAACAATGAATTTCCTGATTCATTTTACTGTGAACTTAAAAACCTAAACATTAAAGGAGTTTAGTAGAGTGCCTGGTGGTTAACACTCCATATAAGGACTATATAAATGTTGTTAAATAAAATGAATTTCTGTATCTAACAGAAACAAAAGGCAACAGGATGAGAAAAAAAAAAGGTGCAAGGATGAGACGAACAAGAAGTGTAAAACTAGGAACAGCCAAGAGGAAGCTGACCCCGACAGCAACAAAATGAGCTAATGTGTCACAAGCAGTGGGCTGACCAACTGGTCCCTCAGCCTCCCTTCTCTCTTGGGCCTTTGGCCACTTTGACTATGGAGAACCCAGCTTCCACTGCTCCCACCGTAGCTTCAGACTCAGCATTTTCCACCTCATGTACCAGCGTGGGGTCCATCTTCCCCAGAGTGGGGCTGAGTGTCTGTCATGGCCTCCATCATTCCATCAGCTCAGGGATGAGCCTAACCTGACCAGACTGACAGGAACACTGGTTCCTTCCATCACTGCCAGGCACACATACCACAGGACCTGCATACTGGTGTCTCCAGTGGCTGCATAGGGGCCAGGGGGCATAATCTGGAAGTGCAGGGGAGTCAAGTTCCCGTATTACTTTCCTAGGGCTCCCATACAAAGTACCACAAACAAAAATATTCTATCACTGTTCTGGAGGCTGGAAGTCCAAAATGGTATCTGCAAGCGCATGCTCTCTCTGAAGGTCTTAGGGAAGAATCCTTCATTGCCTCTTCTTATTTCTGGCGGTTGTTGTCAGTCTTTCAAAGTTACATAGTTTGTGGACACATCACTCCAATCTCTGTCTTTTTTGCCACATGTTCTTCTCACTGTGTGCTTGTGTTTGTGTTTCTTCTTCTTACAAGGACACCAGGCACATTGGATTAGGACTCATCTTGATTGATTATGATCTTAACTTGATCATATCTGCAAAAATCCTATTTTCAAATATAGCCACATTCAACAGGTAGTAGGGGTCAGGACGTCAACATATTTTGAGGGAGGGAGGGACACAATTTAACCCACAACAGTCCCATAGGGTGAACCTTAATCTAAGATTCTTCTTACACCTCTTCCTGATTCTACAGTAGTCTGAGGAATAATGAGGAGAAAAGTAGGGGGCAAGTTCAATTATTTTTCTCTATATTTCACTGGTTTAGAAAGTCTTTGAGCTACAGTAAGAATTATTCCTCCAATAAACGCTTTCCTTTGTTTATTGTCATCATCTTCCTCCTGGAGGGTTGTGGCAGTGCAGAAGAATGCTTTCTGAATGAGTGTACCTCTTTGTTGGAGAGTCATGATTTTAACAAAGTATCTAGTCTTTTTATAGAATAGGGTTTTGTTCAGCAAGCATTTTCATCAAAAATTGCATAGTAGCAATTGTAACAAGAAGGCTCCTTAATGTGTCATTTCCTAAACACAGACATCACTGGGGCACCATACCAATCACCATGAGTAGTGATGTAGAAGGACGTGTGTTTGCTCCTTGAGATTTGCATGGACTTGCGCATGTCCAGACTCACAGAGAGCAAATTGTCTTGTCTTCTTACATAAGTTGAGAAATTGAGTCTTTGATCTTCATTCCAAGATACAAATAGTGTTAAATTTTAAAAATATCAAGATAATTGTATCACCAATACAAAAATATTTTTATTTATTGGTACTTAGAAATTACAGGGGAAATCATTGCAATAATGACAGAGACTATCATTTCAATCCCCAGCTATAGTATCTGTGATATGAGTTGGCAGTACTTTTTTCTCCCCCTCGCCCCCCATTCTTGCTGGTGGTAGATTATGCCATGAAGAAATTTTTATTTTTGTGAAGTCTAATTCTTCATTTTTCATATATGGCTTCTGGGTTTGAGTCCTTGCTTAGAAAGACTTTTTTCATTCTTAGTTCATATAAATATCCCCATGTTTTCTTCTAGTACTTTAGCGGTTTTGGCTTTTATGTTTTATTTTTTGATCCATTTGGAATTAAAGAATGAGATATTCAACATTATTTTTCTTCTCAGATGGATAACCATTTGTCTAAAAAAATTATTGAGCAATAATCTTTTCTCCAGTGATAGGCGGTGGCTTCTTTATCACACACTAGTTGTTCATATATATTTGTGCCTATTTTTGGATTTTTTTTTTTTTTTGAGAGACACAG
Organism: Zalophus californianus; assembly: GCF_009762305.2. Taxonomy (NCBI): domain Eukaryota; kingdom Metazoa; phylum Chordata; class Mammalia; order Carnivora; family Otariidae; genus Zalophus; species Zalophus californianus. The sequence continues at coordinate 154,119,461 of NC_045596.1, forward strand.
AGAGAGAGAGAGAGAGAGCGAGCACATGAGCAGGCAGAGGGGAAGAAGGAGAGAGCAAGAACACCAAACAAGTTCCATGCTCAGCATGGAGCCTGACTTGGGGCTCAATCTCAGGACCCCGAGATCATGACCTGGACCGAAATCAAGAGTCAGCGTCTTAACTGACTGAGCCACCCACATGCTCCTATTTTCGGATCTTTTTTAAAAAAGATTCATGGTCCTATGGCCAGTAGGCCAAATCCAGATAGCTACTTATTCTTGAATATAAAGTTTTATTGGAATAGAGCTATGCCCATTTGTTTATGTATTGTTCACGGCTGCCTTTGCACTACAATATTAGAGTTGACTAATTATGACAGAGATTGGCCCACAAAGTTGAAAATATTTGTCATGAAAATATTTACAGGAAAAGTTTGCTAACTCCTATTCTAATCCACCTATCCATCCTTACCACACTGTTTTAATCACTGCAGGTTTATGTTTAAATACCTAGTAGATTTAGTCTTTTTCTCATTCCTTTTCTTTCTCACAAATTTTCTGGGTATTCTTGCTTGTGTTTTCTCCATATGAATTTAGCATTAGGTAATCTAGTTTGTGTATACTCCTGTTGCTGTTATTTTTGGTGTGGGGGAGCCACCTTGATTGTGTAAGTTTATATAGGGAAACTTGATTTATTTATGATGTTAATTCTCTCAATTCAAGAACAGGATAGGGACACCTGCATGGCTCAGTCGGTTGAGCATCCTTCCAACTCTTGGTTTTGGCTCAGGTTATGATCTCAGGGTCGTGAGATGGAGCCCCATGTTGGGCTCCAGCTGGGTGTGGAGCCTGCTTAAGATTCTCTCTCTCTCCCTCTGTCCCTTCCCACCACCACCACCCTCCTCCACTCACACACACATGCGCACTCTCTCTCTAAAAAAAAAAAGGTATACTTTTCAATTTATTTACATTTGACTTTCTAAAATATTTAAAAATTTTTCTCACATAATTTTTTGTACCTTTCTTGTCACATTTATTTGTTATTTTTTTATCACTTTGGTAGATATTATAAATGGTATCTTTCCTTCCATTATATCTTCCATTTTTGTTTAATAAATAATAGGGATATTGATTATTAATTCTATTTTTTGGTTACAACCAGCTTACTGAATTTTCTTATTTTTTAAACCTTTTTTGGGGGGTTACTATCTTAGTTTTTCAGATACCTATACATATAATATAATATAATAATAAATATATAATATATAATTATATTCAAGATAAAAATTCTTGAATATAATATAATTAACATAAAAGAGTACCATTTTACTTTCTTATTTTTTAATATCTCATTCAGTGTGCATTTGTATTAGCCATAATATAAATAATATAAAAAATTTTGTTGATAGAGATTTTGTTACTGACAATAGAAATGTTTTCTCATTCTCCATCAATTCCTATTCTTTTAAGATTCTTTGAATCATAAGTGGATGCTGATACAACAAAAGCAGAAAAACTAACTTGCGCTATTAGAAATCAGAATAATGTTTCTCTTGTGGGGAATCATGGATAGAAATGCAGCAAAGGGGTTTTCTGGGGGTATTGATAATATTCTGTTTTTTCATCTGTCTGGTGTGTTCATTTCATAAATATTCACTGAGCTATACGTTTATGATATGCTTACTTCTCTGTATGTATGTGGCATCTCAATAAAGAGTTGGAGAAAATGTTTGCTAAATTTTGTCAGAGGCCTTTTTAACAAAGATAGCTCTAATGTTTGGATTTTCCTATTTGATATCTTGAATTATGATAATGAATATCCTAATCTTGAACCATTTTTGTATTCGTGGAGTAATATTCATGGTGCTGTAGTGCTGGGTTCTGTCTGTTTATATTTCATTTGGAGTTCTTACTTGGTCTTAGTTTTCTTTTATGAGCTATTCTTGGTGGGGTTTAAAATCCATGGTAAGCTGAATTCCTAGAAAAGTAGACAGTCTCCTTTCATGTTCAAGTATAATTTAATTGCATGCAAATTATTTGTTCTTTAAATGTGTGGATGGAATACTTTGAAAAATTGCCTAGAACTACTGTTCTTTGGGCAGTAGCTTTTAAAAAACTTTCTATTTTTCTATTTAACTGTCACACTTAGATATACAGTTTCATTAATTTAGATTTTTTTTCCCTAAAAAGCCAAGTTGTATTCACATTAGCAAATGTGTTTACCTGGAGGTGACAAAAGTTGTCTGATGATATTTTCATTGTCTTCAATATTTGTGGTTGTTGCATTGTCTTTTTTTGTTTATTTGGGTTTTTTCTATGTTGTTTCTTTATTAGGTGTGTTAATGATTTATACTTTATTTATTTATTTATTTTTAATTTTTATTTATTTGAGAGAGAGAGTGAGAGAGAGCATGAGCAGTGGGGAGAGGGAGAAGCAGACTCCCAGCTGAGCAGGGAACCTGATGCAGAGCTTGATCCCAGGACCCCAGGATCATGACCTGAGCGGAAGGCAGATGCTTAACCTACTGAGCCACCCAGGTGCCCTGATTTATACTTTATTCATTTTTATTTCTTAGAGGACTAGCTCTAGGGTTTATCTGTTGGATTCTATAGTTTTTATATTTTTCTAAAAGCATGAATTTCTTTAATTCTTTTCTTCATTATGTTTCCTTAGGTTTATCTTATTGTTCTTTTTATAAACCCTAAGTTAGGTGACTAATTTATTTTTAGTTAGTCTAATTTTCATCCAATCGATTGGGTAATTTAGATTGAAAAAATGTATTAAATTGTTGGCAGTCCTACAATCTTTATCATCAAGAAATCCTAATAATTAAGCAAAGATGAAAATGATACAAGCAGTAGCCATTATAGGATCTTCTATTTCATGAAGGGCCCACCTAACCTGCAAAGAATAAAAGACATAATGAGAGTTTGATCTGGATTAAGGGTATTGAGTAAGGAAGTGGGCAGCCAGAAAAAGGGAGGCTTCCTCAAGAAGACCCTAATGGAGAATTTTCTTGTTCAAGTCAAAAACAGTATGTTTAGCTTAACATCATGGAGTTGTTGTTATGGATGTAGGATGTAGGAGAGTCAAATGTAGCAAGTTCAGTGGCATCAAAGGTAGGTATTAAACTTAGGGTTACAGAGTTAAGAATTCAGAAATTGAGTTATCTAATACTAAACAAAGGAAAATAAGAGGTCTGGAGAGTAGAGGTTCTGAAGCAATGTTCTAAAATGCCAATTAGCATTTGAAACTATTCCATGGCTGTCCCTACCAATAAGAAAGCGCTGGCTCAGCCCCAAATGGCTTACCTATGTTAGGGAGTAGCCATATAGGGTCCCTCTTCTGTCCCATCCTTCTGGTCCTCACGAAATATTTCTAAAGCATCCCCTCTGCTCTGTATAGGAATTATGCCAGATGTGTTTCCTTCCCTTTATTCTCAAACCTCTCTCTCTCTCTGTTGGCAGCCAGTTTTATACTCTTCATCCTTTTTCTTGGATAGAAACTAACCCTGCAAGTTAACCACCTAGTTAAGGCTGCTTTCTTTTTCTCCCCCGCTGTCTGCATGTGCAGTTAGTTTGATATTTTTTCAGCCAAGATTTATTTAGTTAAATATGTTAGTCTTATATACAGAGTAAATTCAACCTTTGGTATTCAGAGATAAATGCTGAGTTCCAAGTATCTCCAGTTGTGGGACTTCTTAGTAAAACTCTTATTCGAATTCATGTTATGGGTGTTTTTCAATGGGAACAAATGAAATACTAGTCTCATAATACCTAGAAATTAAAGAAAAGGAAACAACTTACTTATGAAATTTACTATAAAATAAATTACATTCATAAAACATTGTCTTAAGAATCATAATTCTATCAAGTTTCTATCTGAGTATGATCATTTGACCCTAACAGTGAAACCACATGAAAGAAAATTCAAAATTACTTTAGAAGAGAAACAAAAAAATTGGCAGTGTTTCTGGATCAATAGAAGAGAGTTGTTAAGTATCAATGACAAATCCAGACTATCTAGAAATCAAATTAGAAGGATACAATTTAGTAGTAAGATTCACATTTATATAATGTACATTTATAAAAAACTATCCAAAGAATTATAATTCTTTCAGACTACCATTAGAGTTATTGTATAATCACTTTAAAAATAGCAATAAAACCAAAGGAGAAAAAGAAATCAAAATTACTGTACTAAATCCAAGTCCAAGAAGACAGACAAAAAAATTCTTTGGTGGTTCTGGATTATTCAAATGAATTTGTCAACAATAACAAAACCATTATAATTATACTACCTACAAATAGAATCAAACAAAAGCAACTGATAAAATTTACATTTAAATGATCTACAATTACAAAACATTATCCTTAAAATTGTAATCCTACCAAGCTTCCAGTGGGCCAAAAGACTGCCTTCATTTTTATTTGGCATTTCCTTAAACTGTGGATTCTGGGACAACTGTTAGTTAGCTTCACATACTATAGTTGTCTGCAAATTATGCCAAGTTGTTGGAAGCAGCTCAGAATGATATATGATATGGCAACCTTAGCCTGGCCTTTATCTGCTTCTCCTGAGGATAGGATTGACACAAATAGTCAGCAGTGGTGGAGGTTCATTACATGAAGATGGACATACATTTAGTTTGGGTGGGCAGATGAAAGAAGTGCATGCTCCTTGGATTACCCTCAAGGCAATGCAACAAAAAAACAAGGTAAAGAGGTTATTGTGATTATTTGCCGGTATAGTCCACAGTGGAGAAAAAGTCATGGTAAAACAGTCATTGCAAAAAAAGGGGGGGGGGATCCATATAAGGTCAATCTGAACTGAACAGCACTCCTAACTTTGGCTTTTTTCTCCAAGGAACTTTTCCAATAACTAGCCAATAATATTCTTTCCTTCCCCTGAACTTTAATTACACATTAGCTGGACCGCTCTCTGAATTTTTATCTTATACTACCTTGTGACATAATTTCTTGTTACTTAACTTTCAGCTGTTATTTAGCTTTCCTTAAGTACAAGGCTTCTTTACCCAAATCAAGTGAAACCGTTTCTTAGAACAGGTACTAATTCTTTCCTCCCATAGTAAGGAATAGGTTACATTGCCTGAAAAAGAAAGTCAACAAATTATAATTTATTTAATTCCATACTAATGTGTGTCATTTTAATTGTTCTAGAGTATCAGGACCCAAAAAACTTTTCATTAAACCAATGTAGCTAGAGAAGAGGCCAGGAGTCTGTCATGTAAACAATGGAAAGGACTCTGTGTTTTCTTCTAAATGTTATGGGAAGCCTTAAACAGGAGAGTGTAGCTCACAGATTTGATGTAAGCTATCTTGTTTGGCTACGTTGGGAATAGACAATAGAAGGTAAGAGTAGAAACAGTGATCACCTAGAAGGTCGTGTAGTCCAGGCTTGTGATGACGGTGACTTATATTATGATGTTAGCAGTGGGAGTGTAAAAATTCCAGAATCAAAAGTTCAGTCGGTTAAGCATCCAACTTTTGATTTTGGCTCAGGTCATCGTCTCAGGGTCGTGGGATCAAACCCTGCGTCAGACTCCATGCTCAACAGAGTCTGCTTGTCCCTCTCCCTCTACTTCTCCCCCTGCCCCTGCTCAGGCTCACTCTCTCTCTCTCTCTCTCAAAAGTAAGTAAATAAATAAATCTTTAAAAAAATCAACTCAAAGATAAAGCCAATGGGTTTTGCTGATAAATTGGCTGAGTGGACTGAAAGAAAGGAAAAAGGCAAGGATAAATGTGGAGAAACAGTGCTGCAAGAGATAAATACTCTGGGTGTTAAGCCAAAAAAAATTTAGGAATTGCTTTTCCATGTACCTGTAAGTGTTTCTTATGTTCATTTTCTTCAAAATGGAAAATGAAGCCTGGGTTTCTTGAAGTAGCTTTCCTCACCACCATAGAGGTAAATAAAACATTTTTGATACAGGCTTCAAATCCCATTTCCTAAGTATTTATTAAACTGGGTTAAGCAACCTCAGCTATTTGGTCAAAATGTAAACTTAATAATAAGTTATCGCTTCCATTTTCTAGTAGTATGGTAGATTAGAAAGCCCAAATATTTTCCCAGTATGAAATACCCAGAAATTGTACAGGATATAACAAAAACAGTTTTCACTGCAAATCTGCAAGAAGAATAAGAATTCCCAGCAGTTAAAATGAAGGATTGAAAACGAGGCTAGATAGTTTGAGCTACAAGTACAGAAGCTCTAGGGCTGTTTAGTAGCTTTGTAAGCAAGAAAGTAGCATTAAAATAGACAGGAAGGGATAGGAAACAATTGCTTGAGTCTTCATGAGGAAGTTATAAACTTTAACAGGTGTATTGAATAGATAAAACCCCTATAGACATAAAGACATCTTCCTTGGCATAAAGAAATAACAAGGATGTTTTTCTATATCTGTCTGGGCTCTAGATGGGGAAAGAGCTAAGACATTGAACTAGAGGTGTGTCCTGTCACAGGTTTGAGAGGAAGTCAATGTAAAATTCCTGCTTAGTTCAGGGAGCTCCAAGCTGGTAATGCTAAGATCCACCAGTTTTAGTATCCCTGGGGCTTCTAAGTAGCAGATACAAAGTTGAATAAGAGGAATGCAGTATTTTCCCAGTTCAAACAAGTTTGCAATAGAGAACTAGCTAAAGATGAGCTCATAATCCAAAATTAGAAAACACTGATAAATAACCCACCACGAACAAAAGCAGAGATAACAATCCCCTTTGGAGAACTGATCCCCAAAGAACTTGAAACAACAGAATTGTCAAAAAACATTTCTTAATAACTACAGAAAATAAGAAACCAAAAATATAAGTAAATGTCAAGATATTATGTAATGATGAGTGGAAGATTTGCAAAATAAACAAATTGAACTTCCACAAATGAAAATGAAATATACAGTATATGAATATAATATTCAATAATTGGGTTAAACATCAGGTTAGATACAGCTGATAAGAAGATTAATAAATATGTATACATTATCTAACAACAGCCTAGAAGGATAAAGATAAGGAAAAGAATAAAAGGAATAAATATAAATGAAAAAGTATTTCCTTGTATTCTGCTGTACATATGTAGCAATAATTTACCCAGATGATTTTGATAGAGATTCAGGTTGTTTCTTTTTTCTTTTTTTTTTTTTTTTTGCTATAACAAAAAATTTTTTTTGTATTTTTTGTATTTTTTTGTTATCCAAAAAATAACATCATATGTGTATCATTTTGCTTATTCACAAGTATATGATTTCATTCATGCAATGCATAATTCTTGTTATGTGCCAGGCACTGTTTTAGGACCTATCAATGTAACAACAAATAAAACAAATTTCTTATCCTTCCATGGAGTTCATAATCAAACTGGTAGAACAAATAACATATGAACAAGTAAATATATTGTATGTCAAATGTCAATAAGTTCTATTGAGGAAAAAAAGGCAAGGTAAGGGAGAGAGACTGAATTCTGGTAATGGCGGCAGCTACTTTATGTAGGTTATGAGGGAGCTTCCTGAAGAGATGAGCAAATGAGCCATGTAGATATCTTGGGGAGTACTTTCTAGACAGAATCCACCTCAAAAGCCCTAAGGTGGAGAGAAGCCAGGGAGGAAGGGAGTGATAGGAGAGGAGGTAAAGGACAGCAAGGAGGTTATCTCTCAGGGCAGGGTAAGCTTGTGCAAGGGTTTTAGTGTTTACTTTCAGTGTGGAAAGAAGCTACTGGAAAGTTTTGAACAATATAATGATGGCCAAAGATCATTCTTTTTGTTTTTGATATTATTTATTTATTTGTCAGAGAGAGAGAGCACAAGCAGGGGTAATGGCAGGCAGAGGGAGAAGCAGGCTCCCCACTGAGCAGGGAGCCCGATATGGGACTCGATTCCCAGGACCCTGGGATCATGACCTGAGCCACCCAGGCTCCCCTCAAAGATCATTCTAGTGAGTATTTCTGTAGGATAAATTTCTGGCTGTGAAATGGCTTGCTAAAAGTAATGAATTTGTAATTTTGAAAGATATTGCAAATCCATCTTCCATATTAATTTGTATAATTGACACCACCACTGGAAATTTGCAGCAGATTTATCAATAACAAAGAGAGAAGAAAACAGTGAAAAAATATTTTTAAAATACAAATAAAAAAATAACAGTCAAATTTGAATTCTATATGTAGTGGAAATGTCTCTAAAGAATATGGGTGGAATAAAAGATATTTTTAGACAAGCAAGTGTTGGGTATTTGCCATTAACAAACCATCATGGAAAAAAAGTCCACGTGCTTTATAAAAGAGATTGAATCGAGAAGGAGAGATGTAAGAAATGCTGAACAGGGAAAAAGTAAACACATGAGTAAATTGAAAGAAGCATAGGCTATAGGGCAATATTTTTTTTTAAAGATTTTATTTATTCATTTAATTGACAGAGAGAGAGAGAGACAGCGAGAGAGGGAACACAAGCAGGGGGAGTGGGAGAGGGAGAAGCCGGCTTCCCGCTGAGCAGGGATTCCCCATGTGGGACTCGATCCCAGGACCCTGGGATCATGACCTGAGCCGAAGGCAGTCGCTTAACCAACTGAGCCACCCAGGCGCCCCAGGACAATATTAATAGTGATAATTACAACAGTGGTAACAATGAATAATAAGGAGCTCTAAAGCCAAATATCAATGAAATATTTACAACCCTACTCTGTGGAATGTAGATGGGGAAAGAATGGGATGGAGATAGAACTAAAGTATCCTAAACTCTTCATGCTCTACGTGAAGGTAAAGATAATGATTAAAGTCAGATTTTGAAAAGTTAAGTAGACACGGAAAATAAATAAATAACCAGGAAAAGAATAGAAACAGAATGTCCTACTTCCAGACCTGGTGGGGGAAAAAAAGTGGATTATTCAATGAAAATTAAAAAAAGAAAAAGAGACAGCTCACAAAAATCATGGTTAATAGCCAAGATAAGATGACAGAAATAAATCTAAATACAGAGAAAATAACGTTAACCACATCAATGTTAACATTAACGTTGATGTTAACCACATCAACCTTTAGAAAAATTGCCTTTGACATTACTTAGGTACTTGGCTTTCATCTGCACTGGTGGCCCCCTGTGTCATCGTGAGACCACTGGCGTCTAATAATTCCACCTCAAACAACATGTGCAACACCATAGTCAGCAAGTTAACACGAACCAAGGACATCTTCGAGTAATCATTTATTTTCTTTGTTTCTTACAACCCCCCACACAACAGGGGGTCAGACTGCAATGCAATTTGGGTCATGTGATTTCAACTCAGTTACATTGACTCAGTGCCTGTTCCAATATCCACAGCTGCCTTTATTCTTTGATTCTCCCTCCAGTATTTTCTATTTTCTATTCCTGTCATCATAAATGTGCAACGTTTTTTATTCTAGATCAGGTTTTACCGTGGAAAAGACCTGTGGTAACTGGGAGGCTAGGGAGAATGGTAATCCTGACCAGTTTGTAAAGGGAGCATCACAGGCCCGGGATGACAATGGAGGTTTGAGTGACCTCAGAGGGCTCTGTGCCTGATATCAGATGTTTGGGGAGCTACCTCCTTGGACAGAAGAAGAAAATACACAGGAATATTTTACTTCTAGTATCTGCATAGTAATTTTTTTTTTTTTAAGAGCTGGCAGTTTTCTACCCAGTCCCAAACTCCCATCCTTATTTTTTCAAAATTACCGGGACAGGACATTCATTTGGTACAGAATTTGCCAGGATTCTGGCAGTCAGGCAACAACTAACTGTCCTGGGTTCATTCCTGACCATATCCATTAGAAGCATGAGCCTCAAAATATGGTTCATGGCTAGGGTAAGCATGTGTCTTGGTTTGTTCAGGAGAGTTCTAGTTCAGATGACATTTTAGGGTCACCCTGTTGATTGCCCATTGGTGGAGTATTCCCATAAAGGACTAAAATTGCTTTAAAATACAACTTCTTGACTTCATTTTTAAAGGCAAACAACTCTCAATTCTAATTCCAAATTGCCAGAGATTCTGTCTTCATTAACTTTGGGGTCATAATTAAAAAAACAAAATTTTAATTTTAATGTGTAGCCGTAATTGAGAATGACCATGGGAAGGAGTCTGGCTGCAAGCAACACTTAACAACATCGAGAAATTCTTCCTATGCTCATGTGCACAGAAACAGTTGAAATTCAGTTTTGGGTAAGGATTCCTTGCAAATAAATATATTGTTTGATATGGTCATGGCTTTTCCCTCCTGCTATCTTGCTTTTCATTTATAAATTATTGTTAGGTTAGCTCCAATATTAGTAAGTGAGTTTATCATCTTTACTTTGGTTAATCCTACAATGCCTCCATAATACAGACTTACAACTGTAATTTTGGCCTAAGATTTCCCAATAACCAGACTCTAAGACTGGCAGGCATTGAGATCAATATACTTTAAGGTAGACATGAAGGAGATTTTAGATTAAGTAACTTACTTACTTAAGCACATATTATGTTCCAGTCACTTTGCTAGGTATTAAGATAAAGAGGTGCACAAGACCTGGTTCCTACAGTTTAAGAGGGAAGAATGGATATGTGAACAAATCAGTGCAGTAAGATGCGGTAGCCTTTCCCAGAGACTTGTGTACATGGTACTGAGGGAATGGGCAGAGAGGAAAGAATTCTGGGCAGAGGAAGCATGTGAGCAAGGGCACTGAGGCCAGATATGAGGTGATTTGGGGGTATTACAGAATATTGAACATACTATTTATTCACCATTTTTGCTACAGGCTTAGCGAGTCATATAGCTCTTTCTATTAACTTATTTTATATATGTGCATAATGTTTGTTTCCTATCAGAAATGTCTGTTTTCCTTTTGTGTGCTTTTTAAACAGTTTAATTGTATTTGTTTCTTCTTTCAGGACTTAAGAACTATGTAAAAATGTGGAAAAAGTGCATCCAAAAAAAAAAAGAAAGAAAGAAAAAATTAAAAGTACCTACAATTTCCCCACGTAGAGATTGTAAGGGTTTTATTCTACAGCCTCACTGAAGTTTCTATGTGTTATCTGCACATACCATAGTGTGGTAATAAGCACATCCACATTTTTGTTTACAATAATGTATCTTGAATGTTTTTCTGGACTATTAAGATTCTTATACAGCCTTGGCTCTCTCTACTTTTTATTATACAAGCAAAGCATGTTCATTTTCAAAAAATGAGAAAACACAGGTAACTATAAATAAAGCAATAAAAATTGCCTTAGATTTTGTGTCCTAGAAATAATCAACATTTTTGGGGGTTCATTTTTCAGTATATTTTTAACTGCATATAGCTTTCTTATTAATTGCTTTAAAAATGTTTTATATGAACATTTTACTACAAGCCTACTGATTTTCTAGGAAGCTACTGTTTAATATCATTTTCCCATTAAGTAAAAAAATAGCCAATTGAGCATCTTTTATGTTTTTTTTTTATTAACTCTGTGACGTTTTTGCATTTGTTGTCATACTTTCTCCTCACAAAATCATGGGCTTTCTTCCGCAGATGTGGAAACTGAAACCCAGCAAAGGTCAGGGGTTTCTCCATCGTCTCACGGCCCCAAATAACCTGGTAGAATTCAAACCCAGGCCTTTGGTTAAAGGCCATGCTCTTTTCAAGGAGATGGCAAAGGTAAAAGCAGAGGAGTTGGGGACACACAGAGGACTCTCTCTCCCTAAGGGCTCCTTCTCTCCCTTCCCTACCAGACAGGAGAACCAATCAGGTCCTGGTTGTCCGTCCTTGTGGTTTCTCCGGAGTCTTCTAGTTCCTTTACAGCTATGCATATATGAGCTTTGGGCAACAGCATGCGGTTGATCTTCTTTGGAAGCATGCCTGCAGCTAAATCTGTTGTGAAAGGTTGCTGCAAGTAGAGTTTTGCTGCAGCAGTCAACAAAATAAATACAAATAGAGAAAAAGGACCTTGTCCTTTGTTTTTGGTCTTTCAGGGAAGGGTCTTTCCCGCACGCCTGAATGCATGCAACGCCCTCAAAAATGGCTGCCGCAGCAGGGCGGCTGTGCCGGGAAAGGGAAGCCCGGGTGCGCAGCCAGCCCAGAATGCTCAGGCAGGTCCCCTTGTGGAAACCCTGTACAAAAGGGCCTGCCAGAAACACTTCTTTTCACTCAGCTATTTGATTCGGAATCACCTCTCTCTCTGTAAGTCCCCTGAAGCTAACCCACTCTCACAGACTTCTTTTCCTTTCTTTGGTTTTCCTAGAAATGTGCTGTTCCCTTAGACTCCGTGCAGAGTTTAGAAACAAAGCAACATTTATTCTCATCTGAGAGTGTTCAGTGTCAGACTTGTCCGTGGAAATTATGCTGTGTAGAGAGCAAAGGAGAGGGAGAGAAAAGGAGCTAACATTTTTTAATCACAGAAAGATTTGGATACTTCCACATGCCTCATCTCATCTAATCTCCAAAACATCCCCAAAGGAGAGGGGTTGTTGGTCCCAATTTACAGACAAAGAAACTGAGATGCAGACCAATGAGCTTGTGGGAGAGCGCAAGCTGATAGGCAGGGCAGCGTGTTGCTCAGACCGCTAATGGTTCCAAAGCCTTTCAGCATACATTTATGTTGGAAACCATTCAAAGGACAGTCACTAATACTTAAGAAGCACATTTCTGTTAACCATTTATATGCTTAATGTGACACGAAGCAGAAAAGACAGACAGGAAGACAGCCAAGGGTTTATTGTTCCGTTGAGCAGCTCAGCAATGCATTTTAATGGTTTTTCTGGAATGTTCTTGCGGTGGCCACAGAGAGGTGCCCAAGAGCAGCAAGCCTGCTTTCCCAAGGAGTTCTAATCTCAGGCACTAAAAATAAATAAATAAATAAATAAATAAATAAATAAATAAATAAATAATAAAATCATTGAGTGGCTGTTTCCAGTTAGTATTTGGGATTTTCATGGACCAGCCTACCTCAGTTTCCTGGATGATCAGTGTAACACCAGGAGGCAAGGGCTGAGAGGTGGAGAATTTTAAGGAGATCCCTTACATGTAAAGAGCCCTGTTCAGTATCTGGGATGTAGCAGGAGCTCCATAAATGTGAGCTTTCCTTTTCTCCTTCTTTCTCTCTGTTCCTCCCCACCTCCCCCTCCACTGTCTCTCACTCTCTTGCCACCTATTGTCTGTTTTCAATGATTCAAGAAATTTCTTAGGAATCAAATTACAGCAATGTCAGAGCAAACAAAATCCACCCCCACCCCAAACTCAAGAATCAAAGGGCTGTGCCCCTGGGGCGAACGAAGCAGGACCCACGTGGGAGCCCAGATAAGGCTGTCCTGAGCTTGTGTTGTGCAGCCGAAGCAAAAGAACTGGATTTCCTGAGCTCTCAATTCAGATCCCTGCTCAAAGGGGAAGTAATCTGCTGTGTGACCAGAGGTAAGTTTGCAGACCCTCCCTGGGCCACCCTTTCCTCTTCTACAAGGGCCAGAGTAACACCTCGTTCACAGGATTGCTAAAAAGATGAAATGAGAAAACAAGGAAAAGTCTCACCAATAGTTCATATATTTTATACATGTGGATGAACTCTTTATTTAAAACACGATTTTAAGGCAAAAGCATAGACTTTGTGGGTGGGAAGCAAAAACTTGACCTGCTTAGTAATACTAAAATCAGGTGGTTCTGTGTTTCCCTGAGGGCTGGCACAGGATGCACGACCCTCTTCTGCTCATCTTTGGGGCCACAGACCAGCCACTGCCTCCCGGAAAAATCCACTTGTGAGAAAAACTCCTGGTTGGACTGATTGGATATAAAGGGTTTAACTTAGTATAAATATGTAGAGTAGGCATGTGTGCATGTGTCTGAGCAGGGAGTTTTGGGACCGCTTTGCCTCTCTACTATGTAAATTGTGGAGCACGAACAAATAATTTAAAAGAAATGTAGTCAGGATCCTCAAAGAAAATCATGCCTTTCTGAACCTGTGTGTGTGTGTGTGTGTGTGTGTGCGTGTGCAAAACACACATAGAATGAAGGAAGATCGTTATTCCAGTATTAAGGCTCCAGGAATAGAAAACATTGTAAAGGTTGTAGATGATCTGATGATCTTAGGGGGATTGGTAAGTTTGGTTTATGCCAATGCCTTTCAAAACGTAGCTGTGTGACAGCTTAACTAAGTGGATTTGGTCCCTCTTTTTTTTTTTTAATTTATTTTATTATGTTATGTTAGTCACCGTACATTACATCATTAGTTTTTTATGTAGTGTTCCATGATTCATTGTTTGTGTATAATACCAGTGATCCATTCAGTACATGCCCTCTTTAATACCCATCACCAGGCTAACCCATTCCCCTACCCCCCTCCCCTCTAGAACCCTCTGTTTGTTTCTCAGAGTCCATAGTCTCTCATGGTTCATCTCCCCCCTCCGATTCCCCGCCCTTCATTTTTCCTTTCCTACTGTCTTCCTTTTTTTTTTTTTAACATATAAAGTATTATTTGTTTCAGCGATACAGGTCTGTGATTCATCAGTCTTACACAATTCACAACACTCACCATAGTACATACCCTCCTCAATGTCTGTCACCCAGTCACAGTGTCTTTGGTGGAGCCAAGTTTCCTTGCAAGCATAGAGCTAGACCTGAGGGTCAACTCCGTGGGGCTATGGGGTTACTGTCTTAATCAGTGCAGGCTGCTCTAGCAGAACACCATGCACTGGGTGGCTTATACACAGCAGAAATTTTTTTCTCATTGTTCTATAGGATGAAAATCCAAGAACGAGGTGATAGCAGATTTGTCTGGTGAGGGCCTGTTTCCTGGTTCATAGATGGCCCATCATCTGGCTATGTCCTCACATGGTGGAAGGGGTGAGGAAGCTCTCTGGGGTCTCTTTTTTTTTATTGTTATGTTAACCACCATATATTACATCATTAGTTTTTGGTGTAGTGTTCCATGATTCATTGTTTGTGCATAACACCCAGTGCTCCATGCAGAACATGCCCCCTTGAATACCCATCACCAGGCTAACCCATGCCCCCACCCTTCTCCCCTCTAGAACCCTCAGTTTGTTTTTCAGAGTCCATCGTCTCTCATGGTTCGTCTCCCCCTCTAAATTACTCCCCCTCAATCTTCCCCTCCTGCTATTTTCTTCTTTTTCTTTTTTCTTAACATATGTTGCATTATTTGTTGCAGGAGTACAGATCTGTGATTCAACAGTCTTGCACAATTCACAGCGCTCACCATAGCACATGCCCTCCCCAATGTCTATCACCCAGCCACCCCATCCCTCCCACCCCCCACCACTCCAGCAACACTCAGTTTGTTTCCTGATTAAGAATTCCTCATATCAGTGAGGTCATATGATACATGTCTTTCTCTGATTGACTTATTTCACTCAGCATAACACCCTCCAGTTCCATCCACGTCATTGCAAATGGCAAGATCTCATTCCTTTTGATGGCTGCACAATATTCCATTGTGTATATATACCACTTCTTCTTTATCCATTCATCTGTCGTTGGACATCTTGGCTCTTTCCACAGTTTGGCTATTGTGGACATTGCTGCTATAAACATTGGGGTGCACGTACCCCTTCGGATCCCTACATTTGTATCTTTGTGGTAAATACCCAGTAGTGCAATTGCTGGATCATATGGTGGCTCTATTTTCAACTGTTTGAGGAACCTCCATACTGTTTTCCAGAGGGGTTGCACCAGCTTGCATTCCCACCAACAGTGGAGGAGGGTTCCCCTTTCTCCACATCCCTGCCAACATCTGTCCTTTCCTGACTTGTTAATTTTAGCCATTCTGACTGGTGTGAGGTGGTATCTCATTGAGGTTTGGATTTGGATTTCCCTGATGCCGAGCGATGTTGAACACTTTTTCATGTGTCTGTTGGCCGTTTGGATGTCTTCTTTGGAAAAATGTCTGTTCATGTCTTCTGCCCATTTCTGGATTGGATTATTTGTTCTTTGGGTGTTGAGTTTGATAAATTCTTTCTAGATTTTGGATACTAGCCCTTTATCTGATATGTCATTTGCAAATATTTTCTCCCATTCTGTCAGTTGTCTTTTGGTTTTGTGGACTGTTTCTTTTGCTGTGCAAAAGCTTTTGATCTTGATGAAATCCCGAAAGTTCATTTTTGCCCTGGCTTCCCGTGCCTTTGGTGATGTTTCTAGGAAGAAGTTGCTGCGGCTGAGGTCGAAGAGGTTGCTGCCTGTGTTCTCCTTTAGGATGTTGATGGACTCCTGTCTCACGTTTAGGTCTTTCAACCATTTGGAGTCTATTTTTGTGTGTGGTGTAAGGAAATGGTCCAGTTTCATTCTTCTGCATGTGGCAAATGGCAAAACCATTTGTTGAAGAGATTGTCTTTTTTCCACTGGACATTCTTTCCTGCTTTGTCAGAGATTAGTTGACCATAGAGTTGAGGGTCCATTTCTGGGCTCTTGATTCTGTTCCATTGATCTATGTGTCTGTTTTTGTGCCAGTACCATACTGTCTTGATGATCACAGGTTTGTAATAGAGCTGGAGGTCCGGAATTGTGATGGCACCAGCTTTGCTTTTCTTTTTGAAGATTCCTCTGGCTATTCGGGGTCTCTTCTGGTTCCATACAAATTTTAGGATTATTTGTTCCATTTCTTTGAAAAAAGTGGATGGTATTTTGATGGGGATTGCATTGAATGTGTAGATTGCTCTAGGTAGCATTGACATCTTCACAATGTTGGTTCCCCCAATCCATGAGCATGGAACATTTTTCCATTTGTGTCTTCTTCAATTTCTTTCATGAGTATTTTATAGTTTTCTGAGTATAGATCCTTTGCTTCTTTGGTTAAATTTATTCCTAGGTATCTCATGGTTTGGGGTGCAATTGTAAATGGGATCGACTCCTTGATTTTTCTCTCTTCTGTCTTGTTGTTGGTGAATAGGAATGCCATTGATTTCTGTGCATAGATTTTATATCCTGCTACTTTACTGAATTCCAGTATGAGTTCTAGAAGTTTTGGGGTGGAGTCTTTTGGGTTTTCCACGTACAGTATCATATCATTTGCAAAGAGTGAGAGTTTGACTTCCTCTTTGCCGATTTGGATGCCTTTGATTTCTTTTTGTTGTCTGATTGCTGTGGCTAGGACTTCTAATACTATGTTGAATAGCAGTGGTGATAGTGGACATCCCTGCTGCATTCCTGACCTTAGGGGAAAAGCTCTCAGCTTTTCCCCATTGAGAATGATATTCGCTGTAGGTTTTTCATAGATGGCTTTTATGATATTGAGGTATGGACCCTCTATCCCTATACTCTGAAGAGTTTTGATCAAGAAAGGATGCTGTACTTTGTCAAATGCTTTTTCTGCATCTATTGAGAGGATCATATGATTCTTGTTCTTTCTTTTGTTAATGTATTGTATCACGTTGATTGATTTGCAGATGTTGAACCATCCTTGCAGACCAGGGATAAATCCCACTTGGTCGTGGTGAATAATCTTTTTAATGTACTGTTGGATCCTATTGGCTAGTATTTTGGTGAGAATTTTTGCATCCATGTTCATCAAGGATATTGGTCTGTAATTCTCCTTTTTGATGGGGTCTTTGTCTGGTTTTGGGATCAAGGTAATGCTGGCCTCATAAAAATGAGTTTGGAAGTTTTCCTTCCATTTCTATTTTTTGGAACAGTTTCAGGAGAATAGGTATTAATTCTTCTTGAAATGTCTGATAGAACTCCCCTGGGAAGCCATCTGGCCCTGGGCTTTTGTTTGTGGGGAGATTTTTGATGACTGCTTCAATTTCCTTAGTGGTTATAGGTCTGTTCAGGTTTTCTATTTCTTCCTGGTTCAATTTTGGTAGTTGATACATCTCTAGGAATGCACCCATTTCTTCCAGGTTATCTAATTTGCTGGCATAGAGTTGCTCACAATATGTTCTTATAATTGTTTGTATTTCTTTGGTGTTGGTTGTGATCTCTCCTCTTTCATTCATGATTTTGTTGATTTGGGTCATTTCCCTTTTCTTTTTGATAAGTCTGGCCAGGGGTTTATCAATCTTGTTAATTCTTTCAAAGAACAAGCTCCTACTTTTGTTGATCTGTTCTACTGTTCTTTTGGTTTCTAGTTCATTGATTTCTGCTCTGATCTTTATTATTTCTCTTCTCCTGCCAGGTTTCGGCTTTATTTGCTGTTTTTTCTCTAGCTCTTTTAGGTATAGGGTTAGGCTGTGTATTTGAGACCGTTCTTGTTTCTTGAGAAAGGCTTGTATTGCTATATACTTTCCTCTCAGGACTGCCTTTGCTGTATCTCAAAGATTTTGAACAGTTGTGTTTTCATTTTCATTGGTTTCCATGAAATTTTTAATTCTTCTTTAATTTCCTGGTTGACCCATTCATTCTTTAGTAGGATGCTCTTTAGCCTCCATGTCTTTGAGTTCTTTCCGACTTTCCTCTTGTGATTGAGTTCTAGTTTCAAAGCATTGTGGTCTGAAAGTATGCAGGGAATGATCCCAATCTTTTGGTACCGGGTGAGACCTGATTTGTGACCTAGGATGTGATCAATTCTGAAGAATGTTCCATGGGCACTAGAGAAGAATGTGTATTCCATTGCTTTGGGATGGAATGTTCTGAATATGCCTGTGAAGTCCATTTGGTCCAGTGTGTCATTTAAAGTCTTTATTTCCTTGTTGATCTTTTGCTTAGATGATCTGTCCATTTCAGTAAGGGGGGTGTTAAAGTCCCCCACTATTACTGTTTGTTGTCAGTGTGTTTCTTTGCTTTTGTTATTAATTGCCTTATATAACTGGCTGCTCCCATGTTAGGGGCACAGATATTTACAATTGTTAGATCTTCTTGTTGAATAGATCCTTTAAGTAGGATATACTGTCCTTCTTCATCTCTTATTACAGTCTTTGTTTTAAAATCTAATTTGTCTAATATAAGGATTGCCACCCCAGCTTTCTTTTGGTGTCCATTAGCATGGTAAATGGTTTTCTACCCCCTCACTTTCAATCTGGGGGTGTCTTTGGGTCTAAAATGAGTCTCTTGCAGACAGCATATTGATGGGTCTTGTTTTTGAATCCAATCTGATAGCCTGTGTCTTTTGATTGGGGCATTTAGCCCATTTACATTCAGGGTAACTATTGAAAGGTACGAATTTAGTGCCATTGTATTGCCTGTAAGGTGATTGTTACTGTATATTGTCTGTGTTCCTTTCTGATCTATGCTGCTTTTAGGCTCTCTCTTTGCTTAGAGGACCCCTTTCAATATTTCTTGGAGGGCTGGTTTCGTGTTTGCAAATTCCTTTAGTTTTTGTTTGTCCTGAAAGCTTTTGATCTCTCCTTCTATTTTCAATGACAGCCTAGCTGGATATAGTATTCTTGGCTGCATATTTTTCTCGTTTAGTGCTCTGAAGATATCTTGCCAGTCCTTTCTGGCCTGCCAGGTCTCTGTGGATAGGTCTGTTGCCAATCTAATATTTCTACCATTGTAGGTTACATATCTCTTCTCCCGAGCTGCTTTCAGGATTTTCTCTTTGTCTCTGAGACTCGTAAGTTTTACTATTAGATGTTGGGGTGTTGACCTATTATTATTGATTTTGAGAGGGGTTCTCTGTGCCTCCTGGATTTTGATGCCTGTTTCCTTCCTCACATTAGGGAAGTTCTCTGCTATAATTTGCTCCAATATACCTTCTGCCCCTCTCTCTCTTTCTTCTTCTTCTGGGATCCCAATTTTTCTAATGTTGTTTCGTCTTATCGTATCGCTTATCTCTCGAATTCTGCCCTCGTGATCCTGTAGTTGTTTCTCTCTCTTTTTCTCAGCCTCTTTATTTTCCATCATTTGGTCTTCTATATCGCTGATTCTCTCTTCTGCCTCATTTATCCTAGCAGTTAGTGCCCCCATTTTTGATTGCACCTCATCAATAGCCTTTTTGATTTCGACTTGCTTAGATTTTAGTTCTTTTACTTCTCCAGAAAGGGTTTCTCTAATTACTTCCATGCTTTTTTCAAGCCCAGCTAGTATCTTTAAAGTCATGATTCTGAACTCTAGGTCCAACATCGTACTAATGTCTGTATTGAGTAGGTCCCTGGCTGACGGTAGTATCTCTTGTTCTTTTTGCTGAGGTGATTTTTTTCGTCTTGTCATTTTGTCCAGAGGAGAATATATGAATGAGAGAACAAAATGCTAGCAGGTTAACAACGTCCCCAGCAAATATACTGTGTACAAATCAGAAAAGACCTGTAACCAGGGGAAAAGAAAGGGAAAGAAAGAAAAAAGAAAGAGAAAAAAAAGAAAAAAAAGATAAAAACAAAAACAGAACAATACAAAAAAAGTAGAATATGATCAAATATGATCAGGGTGGTGCATAGATCAGTGCCACACACTAGATTTTGGGCGTATTTTGGTCTGTTAGAAAAAAGTGCCTCCTAAAATTTTAAAGGAAGAAAGACATATATGTACAAAATAAGGGTTGATACAATGAAGGGATGGAAGATGTCTGTAAAGATGAAAATTATAAAAGATTTTATAAAAGGAATTGATGATAAGTTGTTTGAAAAAAGAAAGAAGAAGATTTAAAAAAGAAGAAGAAGAAAAAAATAAAGGGAGAGAATGTGATCAGGCAGGGGACTAGAAAAAAGCCATACACTAGTGATTTAGGGTATATTTTGATCTGTTAGAAGAAACTGTATCTCAAAATTTTAAAGAGAGAACAACTTATATATATATGCCAAAAATAAGGGTAACTACTATGAAGGGATAAAATATGACTCTAAAAATGAAAAATAAAAAATGTTTTTTTTCAAAAAGGGATTGATAAGATGTTGGTTGAAAAAGGGAAAAAGAAACATTAAAAAAAAACAGTTAAAAAATTAACTTTGATGAACTAATGAATCATGGTAAAAAAAAGCCATGAGTTCTACATGCAGTATTCCCCTAGCGCTTGATTTCTCCCATTCTCCTTGATCGGTAAACTTGGTTTGGCTTGCTGGCTGTTCGTGCTGATCTTCTGGGGGAGGGGACTGTTGCCGTGGTTTCCAAATGTCTTTGCTGGAGGCTGAATTGCCCCGCTCTTGTCGGTCTGGCTAAGCAAGCTGCTCGGGTTTGCTCTCAGGAGCTTTTGTTCCCTGCAAGCTCTCCGTACAGCTTTGGAGGACCAGGGCAAAAATGGTGGCCTCCCAATCCCCCCCCAGAGGAGCTGAGAACTCAGGGCCCCGCTCCTCAGTGCACCCCCAGAGAAAAACAGTCACTCCCATGTCCCCAGTCTCCGGCTGCACTCCGTGTTCACCCGGCCTGTGACGGAGCGTTTGTATCTCTGGCACCCGACCCCGTGTGGAGTCTCCAAACCCAGCAGAACCCTGTGGTGCATTCCCGCACCGCTCCTCCCAGGGGAGAAAGGGGAGTCTCCCCGGATCTGCCGCTTGTTGGGTCCCTGCTGGAGGAGCAGTGGCCCGACTGGGCCGCGGATCACAGTTTATGGCAACCCCGAGCTGAGAGCCCACGCCTCGGCTCCGTCTCTGCAGCCGGCTTCCCCGCTCCGATACCTGGGAGCTCTGCCGCACTCAGGCACCCCCGGTCTTTCTGTGACCCCGAGGGTCCTGAGACCCCACTGTCCCGCGAGGATTCCACCCCCCGCTTAGCCACTACAGCGACGTCCCTCAGCGGAGCCAACTTCTCAAAGTTCTGATTTTGTGCTCTGCGGCTCTATCACTTGCCAGAAGTGGCTGACGGAGGCCCCCTCCCCCGCCGTCTATCCTCCCGAATATCGCCTCGGATTCACTTCTCCGCACATCCTACCTTCCAGGAAGTGGTCGCTTCTCTGTTCAGAGAATTGTTGGTACTCTCCTCTTTGATCTGCTGTTGAGTTCGTAGGTGTTCAGAATGGTTTGATCCCTATTCAGCTGAATTCCTGAGACCAGACGAAATCTAGGTCTCCTACGCCTCCGCCATCTTGCTCCGCCCTCTGGGGTCTCTTTTATAAGAGCACGGATCTCATTCATGAGGGCTCTATCCTCATGACCTGATCACCTCCTAAAGGCTCCACCTCCTAACACCATCACTTTGAGGGTTAGGATTTCCACATATGATTTGTGATACAAACATTTCGTCTGTGGCACTTACCTAGGAGGACCCTGCATGCTTGCAGAAGATGGTCTGTTCCTTGGCCAAGCCATGGGTGTTCCCACTTTGGGATCTCCTGCCAACGCCTCTGCCTGGAACAACCCTGGTTCAGGGGTTGACTCCTGTGGCTCATTCAGGTCTCAAATTAATGTCACCTTCTTAGATTGCCCTTCCCTGACCACCCATTCCAGAGTAGTCCTATGCAGGCTTTGGACTTTGGACATAAATTTATTTTCTTTAGAACACTGACCATTTCCTGACATATTTTTGTGTATTAGCTTCTTGCTTATCTCCCCTTCACTAGAATTTAAGCTCAAAGTGATCAGCAATTTTGTCCATCTTTCCATCTGTCTCATTAGCTCCTGGAATTGTGTCCTGCAAACAAATATTTGCAGTATGTTGAAGAAAGAGAGTTTGTAGTCTTGTACCATAAAGCCCAAAGCAGCTCTAGACTTAACTTTTAAAGAGGAAATGGCAGCCATTAAACAAAACAAAACAGCACCTGAAGAAAAGAGTATGCCTACAAATGATGGTTCGTGTTTTACATTTTTGCAAAGGAGACATAATTAAAGTGTTTCACTCTCCTCCTGGACCTCTAACAGCAAAATTAGCAGGAAGGAGAATAGTACACCAAAGAAAGTTTTAAAGGTTAGCATTAAAATGTTGTTTGTCTCATGCAAATTGTGCAATCCAGTTTTGATTCTTGGTGAAAACAACCTTTTTTCAGGAGCCTTAGAATTGATAGATGTCATTTTAACTGCTTCAGAAACACAAAGCTTTAACTTTGGGTATCAGACTTCGTTTATGCAATAGGTATTTACTGAACACTTCTAAAAGATGTCTGCTGCACTAGGCACTGGGTGACAATGACAAACAAGACTAAGTCCTCCCTCCCTGTCTAAAGGGTAGTGGAACTGAGCAAAAGGCCAATACAGCATAGTGTGATAAATGGTATAAATAGGACTGTCATAACGGCCCAGGGAGTGGTACCAGGGGCTTCATGAAAAATCTGGCTATGAAATGAAGTTGAGGAAAATATAATGGTCTTCGAAGATATGCCTAAACAGTAATAAAAGCTTACAGATAAATAAGAAACATGCAGAAATCAAATTTAACAGCAGCAGATGTGACAGGTCATCAGTCAAGCATTTACTGTTCCATGAAATCTGTCAGGTGCTGTGACTTAAGAAGCTCAACGTTGACCATCCTGCTGTCTGTGAAGCCATCCCACAGAAGCCTGATGTGCTTTCTGCCTTCAAGAATCCAAAAAAAAGAGCTTTGCAACTCACGGAAACAATCAGATTGCTTTATTTCACCCCACTAGCCTGCCAACATGGTGACCAGACTCTCCAAGGAGGTTGAAATGGGAAGGGTGAGTCTGTTAGATAACTCAAAAGGCCATCTCTAGGAACTGTCTCCAAATCCTTTGGGAAATGCCGTACCTTCAATCTTTCCTAGTGCAGGAGGTATCCTCCCTTTGCAAAAGCTCTTCATCTCTCTCTATTTTGTGGGCAACTCTTGGATAGGGCTCAAGTCCTACTGAGATGGTGAGATGACTGGTTTATGACAGCAGAGAAGTAGGCTTTCAGTTAGTTTTTGAGTAAAAACATTTTCTAACTCCAAAATAAATTGTGACAGGAAATGCAGTCCATGCCAAACACTCTGTGTCATGTCTAGTTAAAGCGTTGAATTTAAAGAGAATGTTAATAGCATTTCCTTGCAAAGAAATTTGCTACTTCCTTGCGTAGGAAGCCCTGATATTGAATTCTCCAAAATGTTGACCCTCTTCCTGGTTTCTTTGCTCAAATCTGGATTATTCCCAGATTTCTCCTTCCTGTCAGCATGGTTTTGGTCAAATAATTTCAGGGGGATTGATATAGTCAGAATTAGATGCTTCATTTGACATCCTGGCACGACCTTTCTAACTAGTATTTGAGACCAAGAAAGGGGTGGCCACTGCAGCTCTTTCTGGTGGAGGCTTAAGGGAGAGGGTGGTGGGAGCAAGGCCACCAGAGCCCCAGTAGGGATGGGGGAACCAAACTGCTTGGAAGATCCCAGGTGGCATGGACACCCATCAGCAGGGACACCCCTTCCCCATCTCAGTAGTTCTTGGAGACTTGTGATTGTAGTTCATCCATTTACCAACAGACAGAACTTCAAGTTCCTGAGTTAATAGTCCCAGAGTCAAAAACCAATGTTTCTTTCATATGTACTTACAGGCAGACAACATTAAGTAAGCCTTACCCTGACACGCAGAAAATATCAATGGATTCAGTGAGCGTTTAAATATAGTGCCTAACCTTATTAAGAAGAGTTTGGAGATATTTGGGCCATGTCGTCAAAGCTTTTAAATCAACATTATGGGAGGCAACTCCTACAAATCTTGCCAAAGACAGATATATGGGTTGGCATTTTGACATAAAGGGGCATTGGAGAATGCACTTATGTTTAAAGGGTCCCAGATTATTAAATTTTTTTTTTTTTAGTTAGAGTGAATTATTATACTTATTTAAATAGAAAGTTGAAGACTGCTGCAGTGGAAATAAATAGTAAAGAACCATCCCTTTTCCTTCCACATCCCTTCATTTCCACAACCACCATCACTACCGCAACCAAGGATAACCAACATTACTATGGATCAGGCATCAGGAAGTCTACTTTCAAGCAAAATCTCATTTAATCATTACAAAAACCAAACCAAAACGAAACAAAAAACTATGAAGAAAATACCATCACTTCCCTTAAAAGGATGATAAAAGTTAACATTTCAAAATGTTATATAACTGACCACGGTCCCACAGCTCATAAATCATAGAGTGAGCTCTAATAGGCTTTGTGATTTCAAACACCTTGCTCTATGACATTATACTTCCTCCCCTTAATGAAAAGTACCCGTGAGAAGTGGGATCTCCCATTTTCTTTTGGACCAGTGTTTCCCAGGCCTTGGTTTGACCTCTGGTAGGGATAGTGCGTTTCCGACTTTCTCCATTTCACAAAAGGACCCCTCTCACATGTGCCTTATGGCCTTTCTTAAGACGTAAACCCAGGCACAAAACAAATGCCACTAAAGAAATACCAGACCACAACAGAATCTTTAATGTTGCCCTTAAAAAATTTCTCTGGAAATGATAAATTACACAGCCTAGTGAAATGCAAAATTTCCTCTCCTTCAGTTATTCACTTATGTGATCCATTCTTCTCTATTCTGGTCCTCTCTGAAAAGCCTAATGAGATCTATTTGAAACCGAGCAGTTTTGCCACTTTCTTTTTATTTATTCCTTAGGAACATCTGGCAGCAATTTATTCCCTACCTGTGAGCTGTATGGACTATACTTCTCAGTGGCAGCCTCAGGAGCCAGGAGTCAGTCTTGATGTGGACTAGGCTTTTTTTTTTTTCCTTCTAATTTGTTCATGAACTCAGTTTTCTGCTGGCCTTTGTCTCTTTCTGCCAACATTAGCTGCATTGAGGTTTACCAGATGCTTCCACTGAGCTTTATTTATTTAGGTTAAGTCGTTAATGCTGTTGGCCCCTCTGCTTTTCCTACTAGACTGTGATTCTGTGGAAGAGACTAGTTCTTAGTCAGCCTTGTGGTTCTGGTAACTGGTATGGGCCTGACATGGTGGGTGTGGGTGTTCAATGGAACTTAGCGGGGGAGAGTGGAAGGGAGGAAGGAAGAGAGCAAGTCAGGGAGGAAGATGGGGTGTTATTATTATTCTTATTATTCCTATTATTAATAGAGTCTGTTTTCATACTGTATGATTTCTGGCAAAGGAAACTGAAACCGAGAGAGAACAGAGAGGAGGGAGATGAATTCCTCCACCTGACCTCTTGGACGTTTTGAAAGAAGTGATTCAGTAGGAAGTTTAGAGCTTTGACTCTTAAAGCAGACTATTGGGGTTCAAACCCCAGCTCTACTGCTCACTGCTTGATGAGCTTGGCCAAGTGTTTTAACCTCTCTGTTCCTCAGCTCTCACATCTATAAATTGGGGGAAAATGGAAGTGCACCTTTTTCATGAGGGTTTGATGGGAAGCAATGGGTTAACCTATGTAAAGTCCCAGGCAAATTGCCTGCACATGGGAAGCACCATTTTACTATTGTTGTTATGAGAGAGGGTGGAGCAGCCAAAATTTAGGGACTTTCCTGTAGGAAAAACATCTATGATTTTTTATCGATCATTTATCATATTTATTGGACACCTCATATATGCCAAGCATTGGGCTAGGTGTTAGAGAAGCTTAATCAAGACAGGAATGACATGAAGGCTTTATCATGAATTATACTTTGAATCATCAGAGGTACAAAGGAAAAAACAAAGTGCTGTAATAGTGAATGAGGTGGGGGTGGGACAAGGGAGGTGGTACCTGAGGCACAATTATCAGACTTCCCCAATGGCTGTTCCAAACAGTACAGCACAGAGCTTCTCCAAGGCATCTCCGTAAGCAGAGGACATGGGCCAGCGCACGTGCATAACAGGGCAAAGTTTGGTCACAGAAGAAGCTGATGGAATGAGCTGTGAGCATGAGTGAAGCATCCCCTGGGAAGTGCCAGGGGGATGAAGTCCTGCCTTCTTGGTGAAGGCTCAGAGCCAGTGTCATTTGCACATTCCTGTTAGCATGTCCTCATTTGTACGCAGAGACTGGTGATGTCCGAGGATTTAGGTCACCCAAATAAATGAGAGTTCAGCAATTCTTTCTGTTGCCTCTGGCCTTTTTCAGGAGAGCTTCAGTTTCTTCCCTGTAGGTTTAAGAACCACAGAATTAAATTATAAACTGGATTCCCAAATTCTTAATTTTTTTATTTGGGGTATGTAATATCTGGTAATTATCCTTTTTTTTTCTTTTAGGATATTATTAAGAATTGATCTCTATTTTCTTTTATTTTTAGCACATATTTTCTGTTTCTGTGCTAAAAGTGCTATATTATTGTGTATTGCTTGGGTGGGATTCATTTTTCAATCTTTTTACCCTCTGGCAATATTAAGACCCCTTTGGTATCTCTGAATCTTTATATGGACAAGATGTCAAATTCCTGATTCTAGTAAGTCATTTAAGGACTAGAGAAGCTTGTGTTTGTGAGTAATAATAAAGATCTGGTTTTCTTTAAAAAAAAATAATAAAGAGAGAAACAGCAATAAGAACCAGGAATTATTCATATACGCTTTTATACGAGAGTTCTCTTTTCTTCTATATTTGAAATTTACCAGATATTCTCTCCAAGAATGAGATCTATTTAAGAGAACTGGTCTGATGAACTTGAGAGCTAATACTACCTTATTTATAGAAGTTAG
Organism: Zalophus californianus; assembly: GCF_009762305.2. NCBI lineage: Eukaryota > Metazoa > Chordata > Mammalia > Carnivora > Otariidae > Zalophus > Zalophus californianus. The sequence continues at coordinate 154,146,770 of NC_045596.1, forward strand.
TTCTGTTTGCATCAAATTTTATTATGACAAGCATATATATATATATATCATATCATATTATAAGGTAATATATATGTATATTATTTTAGGAAAGAAACCCTCTCTTTTATTCTCTAAATGTATTATAATATGTAAAATATAGTAATATATATTATATGTCATAAATATCTTACTATGTAATCTTACTATGTATCTTACTATATATAGTATACATAAATTTACTACATATAGTATATATGTAAGTTATTTACTATAAATAATATAGTAAATATTATTAATATTATTAACATTATATACCATTTTTATCTAGTAAATATTGTACTGAATTAATCAATGATTTTCCACTTGATTTTCTTTTTTTTTTTTTAAAGATTTTATTTATTTATTTGACAGAGAGAGACACAGTGAGAGAGGGAACACAAGCAGCGGGAGTGGGAGAGGGAGAAGCAGACTTCCCGCTGAGCAGGGAGCCCAATGCGGGGCTCAATCCCAGGACCCTGGGATCATGATCTGAGCCGAAGGCAGACGCTTAACGACTGAGCCACCCAGGTGCCCCTCCACTTGCTTTTCAATACCTGAACAGTTGACATGTGTGCCCATGGGAAAATAACACAGTCATGGGCTAAGTCTAGGCAATTAATATGATTTTTGGAAAAGATGCATTTTAATTTATTTATTAAGATTTATTTATTTATTTGAGAGAGCAAGAGACAGGAGGGAGGGGCAGAGGGAGAGAGAATCTCAAGGAGACTCCCGGCTAAGCTCGGAGCCCAACGCAGGGCTGCATCCCACCATACTGAGATCATGATTTGAGCCGAAACCAAGAGTCAGACACTCAACTGACTGAACCACCCAGGCACCCTGGAAAAGATGCATTTTTAAAATACTATATGTTGGCTAACTGGATATATATATATATATAAAATATATATATAATATAATATATAAATAAATAAATAAATTAAATAAAAGTAGTGCTCCCAGAGCCAAAAAATTGCTACAGGTATAGCCAACATTAAGCCTCCTCCCTAAATATGACTTTACCCCAAGGAGACCACCCTCCTCCTCTGTGCCCTCAGAATTGCACCATTTTACAACTAGCTCTCCCAATAACCCTTTGGTCTCTCGAAAGTGTCCACCCCCGTCTGCCATTTGCTGCTTGATTCCTGCCTAAAAGCAGTCCTCTACGATGCCAATTTTTAAGAATGATCAGAAATGACCTGGCAGGATCATGGCTCAGATGTAGAACACTTAAGGTAGGTTTTGAGAGTGTCCGCTTTGTAAATACTCCCATTTCCTGCAGCGGGCAAGGAGAGTGTTCCCTCCTTCAAGCCCTGGGGGCAAGTCGCTTGTATTTTTCTTCTGGCATTGAGAATTGGTGAGTTCTTGAAGAGCTGAAAATTAACCACCTTTGGGCTATCCCTTCCTGTCCCCAGCCCCAGGTAATAAAGAAATGGTTTGGAATGAATGAATGAAACAGAATGGAACAAAGTGTCAAGTATGATCAAGTGTGAGTCCCCCTTTGATGAAAAAAAAATTCATCAAGATGAAAAGCTTTTGCACAGCAAAGTAAACAGTCGACAAAACAAAGAGGCAACCCACAGAATCGGAGAAGATATTTGCAAATGACACTACAGATAAAGGGCTGGTATCCAAGATCTATAAAGAACTCAAACTCAACACCCAAAAAACAAATAAAAGTCAAAAAATGGGCAGAAAACATGAACAGACACTTCTCCAAAGAAGACATTCAACTGGCTAACAGACACATGAAAAAACGTTCATCATTATTAGCCATCAGGGAAATTCAAATCAAAACCACATTGAGATACCACCTTACACCAGTTAAAATGGCAAAAATCGACAAGGCAAGAAACAACAAATGTCGGAGAGGTTGTGGAGAAAGGGGAACCCTTACACTGTTGGTGGGAATACAAGTTGGTACAGCCACTTTGGAAAACAGGGTGGAGTTTCCTCAAAAAATTAAAAATAGAGCTACTCTATGACCCAGCAATTGAACTACTGGGTATTTACCCCAAAGACACAGATGTAGTGAAAAGAAGGGCCATATGCACCCCAATGTTCATAGCAGCAATGTCCACAATAGCCAAACTGTGGAAAGAGCCAAGATGCCCTTCAACAGATGAATGGATAAAGAAGATGTGGTCCATACATACAATGGAATATTACTCAGCCACCAGAAAGGATGAATACCCAACTTTTACATCCACATGGATGGGACTGGAGGGGATTATGCTAAATGAAATAAGTCAAGCAGAGAAAGTCAATTATCATATGGTTTCACTTATTTGTGGAACATCAGGAACAGCATGGAGGACATTAGGAGAAGGAAGGGAAAAATGAGGGGGTGGAAATCAGAGGGGGAGACGAACCATGAGAGACTGTGGACTCTGGGAAACAAACTGAGGGTTCTAGAGGGGAGGGGGGGAGGATGGGTTAGCTTGGTGATGGGTATTAAGGAGGGTACGTACTGCATGGAGCACTGGGTGTTATACAAAAACAATGAATCATGGAACACTACATCAAAAACTAATGATGTACTGTATGGTGATGAACATAACGTAATAAAATTTAAAAAGAATTCTCTTCTGGGTTTTGTCAAGTGCACAACACACCTTGCAAGGAACTGGTTTTGTAATTTGATGCTTTTTTTTTTTCCTCTCTGGAAGCTATTGTTACAATCACTGAAGTTCACTCTCCTCTCTCTTCCCCTCCCTCTCCCGCTTCTCCACCACCTCCTCCTCTCCCTCTCTCCTCTCCTCTCTGCAGGATAGCTGGGCTAAACACTGGGCACTCAGTTAGGTTTTAAGGTTTCAGATGACAAATTTTTGATATAAGTTTTTACCACCTCTTGCATGAGATATACTAATACTAAAAATTGTTCATTTTTTAACTGAAATTAAATTTAACTAGGTGTCCTGGGTTTTTATTTGCTAAATCTGGCAAACCTACACATTTCAGCTTCTTTAACTATCTTTAAGAGAAGGGAAAGTGAAATTCTGTGAAAACCCTGCAGCCCCTGGACCTATTATGAAAGCTCCAAATCTACTATATTCTTAAAAGTTTCTGAGAAAAGAAAGCACACATTTTAAATAAAAGTGGGCAATAGAATCAGAGATCATCTATTCCTAACATTAAGAGCATTGTGTATTTGCTGATTATGCTTTTGTATTTGAAAAAAGGGGAAATGTGGTACAGCGGAGGAGAAGCAAGACATTAACCGTTCTAAGGAGAAGTATGTGCCACTCAGTTTAGAGAAAGGGTCAGTAAGAGAAATTCAACAGGGACACTTTTCCTTGCAGTTTGTCTTTTCTCAGGCACGCTGTGGATTGGTGTCCCTGAGAATTCAGCAGATTCAGAGCTACTGAACAAGGACCACCTTGAGGATGGTATTTAATTTTTTTCTGTCTTCTTTCCCATTGAAATAATGATCTCATCTTGATATGAGAAAAACAGAAAGTATCCACAGTACCAGGTTTTTATATTTTTCAGTTAGATTTTAAAAGGCATGCATTTCTAGAATGCTGTCTAACTTTGATCATATGGTGAATGGCACAGCAGTTTTTTATCAAGAACAGAAAGAACCCTTCACTGGAGCCAGGAGTCCAAGGTTCCTGCTCGGCACTGTGGCTCACTCGCTGTGTGATCTAGAACATTCCAGCCAGCATCTCTGATCCCTATCATGGAGGGAGCATGAGATCCCTAAGGCCATTTCCTGGTCGTAGTCCTCTGATTCCATAATGACCCAGGAACATTAGCAGCAAGTCTCCTTTGTGAAATTTTCCCTTCCAAAATGCTAGATTACTGGCTTTTTCCTATCTTATTCTGCATCTCTCCCCTTTGCTCCATATAGTCAACAGTAGGGAAAAGTTCTGTGAAAAGCCCTGAAATAGCAACAGCCAAAAAGCCGACATGGAATCCACTGGTCTCCGCTGGGGCCACATCCTGCCAAATACTTGTCATCAAGTCACCAGTAGGACATGGGAAGGAACCAATGCTCGGGTGGCAGTGGCTCAGACTTGTGACTTGTGTCATTAACCTCCCTAGAGAACCCAGGCCAATGAGGAAGTCACTGGAAGAGCCACTAGAATGCCAAAATACCAACTAGAGGAAAAATGCCCTCTGGGATGGCAGCCAGTTCACTGCCTGTGTCTTGGCAGGGCTGGGAACTGAAACGGTATCTGGCATCAGCCTCTCAATCCTGCCCCCCAAAACTCCTCAGTTACTACGGCAACTCAAGAGAGCTCTTTGAGGGGTGCCTGGGTGGCTCAGTTGTTAAGCGTCTGCCTTCAGCTCAGGTCATGATCCCAGGGTCCTGTGATCAAGCCCACTCCCGGCTCAGTGGGGAGTCTGCTTCTCCCTCTCCCACTCCCCCTGCTTGTGTTCCCTCTCTTGCTGTGTCTCTCTCTGTCAGATAAGTAAATAAAATCTTTAAAAAAAAAGAAAGAGAGAGAGCTCTTTGAAAGAACTCTGAGGCTGGGAAATTTTATTAATTGTGTGTCCTGGAATCAGTTCTGGGCATCACCCCAAATCTACAGGAAGTAGAATCCCAGACCTTGAAAAATGGCTTCTGGTACCCACAGGATCCAAACTTTCAAAAATCACCATTATATGTGCCACATTCTGGCCCTTGAGATCACTTGCTAAATGTGAAATAAATGAACTGCTTAGTAGAGGACTAGCTCACGAAGAAAATGGTTTCTAGTTGGTACCACCAGAAGAGGAATTCCCTGGTCACCATTCCCAGCTACTAAGCACTTCAAGAGTTGGACCTAAAGCCCTGAAAATAAAGGTGGCTCTAGCTCTACAGGATGGAGGTGTGTACCTTCTTCTGACCCAGTCGGGTACAAGTGCTCTGGAATAATTACCCTTTGAAATACATATTTATATAGTGCCCTAAATTCACTTTATTGCACATCTTAAAACTGACCTTACACGCACAGCTTTCTCCTGGCACTGAACAGTGGAATGCGAAATGCTCTGAAATACAGATTGTAATTTCCATTAAGAGAGAAAAGAATTCATGTCTTTGAAGATAAGCAATCTGCAATATAAATCACAAGGTTACTGCATTCGGAATGCAATGCTACTGTAATTTCAGTGAAGAGAGGAAAATATTACAGCTTGCTTTCTCAGGGAGCTTGCACTTTCCAGCAGACTTTCACTTACATACATCAGCAGTTCATTTTAAGTCTACTAATATGTACTAAGTACCTATGATCTGCTGAATTTCACACCAGGCACTGGAGCTATGGACATAAACAGAAAATTAAAATACGATGCATTCAATGCAAGATATGTATGGTGTGTTGTGTGAACAACAGAAACACTTAGTCCAGGAGAACTTAATCTTTTGAAGTAATGTTGATATTTCTACTTAATAGAGAAGAAAACTGAAGCCGAGGAGTTCACGTGAGTACTTCCTAAAGAGCAGGGCCTACAGGGGAATCCATATGGAGATGAGTCCACACTCTTTGCAATGTCTCTGTACCAAATCTTTCTCACTTTCACTTTTCACTAAAAAATTACCAAATGCAATGAGCTCAATCATTTTTTAACAGTGAGAATCAATTTCTTTTCTCCTAAACTCCTCTCCCATAAGCTTTCTCGTCTCAACAGTATGCTCCCGATTGAAAAATCTCACCCATCAAGAAAATAGAATAATCTGAACATCTAACAATATTAGCTCTTCTCTGTATTCCATCAGCATAGAAAATCTTCTAAATGTTTTCCTCTGGAAATAGCAGCCTTGGGGCTGAACATCAGCAGTGCCCTAGTGTTCAACCTTGACCTGTGAGGACCTAGACTACTGAGTGAGTGTAAGGAACAGGTCTCAGCTGAAGTTTGAGGCATACATTGTGCCAGATGATAGTCTTTTAGGAGAAGACCCTTCACACTGGAAATAAGGGGACTTTAGTCAGTTGGCATGACCGGAATTTCTTTGACCATGAATTTTAGTGTGATAGGTGGGGAAAAGTAGAGATGTGCCTCCCATACATTGACAACCCAGCAGGTAGATGAGGAGAATTCCAAATAAAGGTCTATAAAGTGTATGAGTCCCTTGGAGCTAGAATGTATCTCAAGCTACAGTATTAAGAATAGAATAAAGCTTGTAGGAATCAGCCCATCCTGGGGCACCTTGGTAGCTCAGTCAGTTAAACATCCATCTCTTGATTTTGGCTCAGGTCATGATCTCAGAGTCCTGGGATGGAGAGCCCTCTGTCAGCTCTGTGCTCAGTGGGGAGCCTGCTTGTCCCTTCCTTCTGCTCTTTCCCAACCCTTCTATCTCTCTCAAATAAATAAAGATCCTAAAAAAAAAAGAATCAGCCCGTTCTGTATGCAGGCTATGGATTTTCAGATGGTAGCTTAAAAATATTGCTGTTTTAGGACACAAAAGGGAAGTACGGAATAAATTAGGAAGAGTAAGCAGAATTTATAAGTGTTAGTGCTAGTGTTAGAAACATGCCATGATCGTGCAGCCACTCTGGAAAACAGTATGGAGGTTCCTCAAAAAGTTGAAAATAGAGCTACTATATGACCCAGCAATTGCACTACTGGGTATTTACCCCAAAGATACAAATGTAGGAATCTGAAGGGGTATGTGCACCCCGGTGTTCATAGCAGCAATGTCCACAATAGCCAAACTGTGGAAAGAGCCAAGATGTCCATCGACAGATGAATGGATAAAAAAGATGTGATATATGTACACACACACACACACACACACACACACAATGGAATATTATGCAGCCATCAAAAGGAATGAAATCTTACCATTTGCAATGATGTGGATGGAACTGGAGGGTATTATGCTGAGCAAAATAAGTCAGTCAGAGAAAAACATGTATTACATGACCTCACTGACATGAGGAATTCTTAATCTCAGGAAACAAACTAAGGGTTGCTGGAGTGGTGGGGGTTGGGAGGGATGGGGTGGCTGGGTGATAGACATTGGGGAGGGTATGTGCTATGGTGAGCGCTGTGAATTGTGCAAGACTGTTGAATCACAGATCTGTACCTCTGAAACAAATAATACGTTATATGTTAAAAGAAGAAGAAGAAGAAGGAGAAGAAGATAGCAGGAAGGGAAGAATAAAGGGAGGCAAATCGGAGGGAGAGATGAACCATGAGAAACTATGGACTCTGAGAAACAAACTGAGGGTTCTAGAGGGGAGGGGGGTGGGGGGATGGGTTAGCCTGGTGATGGGTATTAAAGAGGGCACGCTCTGCGTGGAGCACTGGGTGTTATACACAAACAATGAATCATGAAACACTACATCAAAAACTAATGATGTAATGTATGGTGATTAACATAACATAATAATAAATAAAAACAAACAAATAAATAAATAAATAAAAAAGAAACATGCCATGATCTTTAGGGAATTTCTAATTGGATGTAGAGCAACTGGATCTGAACTAAAGAAAGGCACTCTCAGGAATTCTGGGAACTATCCATGTCTCAGTTTTTGCCAATGTTGAAAGAAGGAGAATTAATATCTACTAGTTTTAACTAGCAAACTCTTGGACTACAAATGAGAGTATTAATGTCTGGCAGTCACTGACTGATCTTTTCATTGTCTCTACAGTTCTGGGTATCCAGAATGTCATACAGTTGGAATTATACAATAGGTAGTTCTTTCAGACTGGCTACTTTCACTAAGAAATATGCATTTAGGGTTCCCCCATGTCTTTCCGTGACTTGATAGTTCATTTCTTTTCAGTGCACATAATATTCCATTGTATGGATATACCACAATTTGTTTATCCATTCACTCACTGAAGGACATCTTGGTTGCTTCCAAGTTTTGGCAATTATGAACAAAGCTGCTAAAAAACATTTGTGCACAGGTTTTCATGTGGACATAAGTTTTCAACTCATTTGGGTATATCAAGAAGTGCAATTACTGGTTTGTATGATAAGAGTATGTTAAGTTTTGTAAAAAGCTCTCCAACTGTCTTCCAAAGGGGCTGTATCATTTTGCATCCTCACCAGCAATGAGACACCACATCCACCACACCATTTAGTGGTGTCAATGTTTTAGATCTTAGCCATTCTAATATGCATGCAATAGTATATCGCTATTGATTTAATTTGCAGTTCTCTAATGACAGATGATGACATATGATGTGGAGCACCTTTTCAAATGCTTATTTACCATCTCTATGTATTCTTTTTTTTATTCGTTTCAGAGGTAGAATTTAGTGGTTCATCAGTTGCATGTAACACTCACTGCTCTTTACATCAAGTGCACTTAGTGATGTAACTGTTCAGATCTTTTGCCATTTTTCAATTGGTTGTTGTTGAGTTTTAAATTTCTTAAATATATTTTGGACACAAATCCTTTATCAGATAAATTTTTGCAAATATTCTCTCCCAGACTGTGGCTTGTCTTTCCATTCTCTTAAAAATGTCTTGGGAGAAAAGGGGTTTCTAATTTTAATGAAGTCCAAATTATCAAATTTTTCTTCATGTTGGTGGTGTTGATAAATGAGCCCAAGATAGTCACACTGGCTTAAAATGGCCCCAGGTTGTTACTGTTTCACAACAGGCTGAGACCATCAGCTCAAAGCCTACTGGCACAAAACACGAACTCTTACATATCCAATTGCTTTAAACACAATCCAAATAAACATTATTAGCCTTTCGGAGCCTACCTATTTTGCATACCCTGTGAAACTGCATCTAACATCTGCTAATCATAATTAAGACAAACCCTGTAGCTATAAAAGACCAAACACTGCTGCTGCCCTTCAGAGATCTCTGACCCAGAGACTCCCCACCTTGCTGCTGAGCAACATCACCTGGACATGTAGCCCCCTCTCTGATGTCCCCTTTACTCCCAGGAGGACCCTTGCCTCATTCCTTTTCTGGGTGATGACCTATGCCACTGGCTCTGGAAAGTCCCTTGTTGGGAAGGACTTCCTCTCTAAGGCTGTCTATGAATGACTTCTTGTGTGTCACTGCTTCTTATTACCCTGTCTCTTCCTTAATTACCCCAAATCCTCAAATTTACCATGTTTATCCAAAAGCTCCTTGTCAAACCCTAAGTCAACTAGACTATCTCTTGCTTTATTTTCTGGAAGTTTACAGGTTTGATTTTAAATTTAGGTCTATGATCCATTTCGAGTTAATTTTTATGGAAGGTGTAAGTACAGTCTGTGTCTACACTAACGCTTTTGCATGTGGATGTCCAGATGTTCTAGCACTCTTTGTTGGAAATACTGCCCTATCTCCATCAAATTGTGCTTACTCCTTTGTCAAAGATCAGTTGACTGTCTTCATGTGGGCTTATTTCTGGGCTCTTTATTCTGCTCCATTGATCTACTTGTCTCTTCTTGCCCCAGCGCCACACTGTCCTGATTACATTCTTGAAGTCAGTGTGAGTCCTGTGACTTTGTTCTTCTTTAGTATTATGTTGGCTCTTCTGAGTCTTTTGTCCTTCCCTATAAACTTTACATTCAGTCTATCATCCACAGAATACCTTCCTGGGATTCCAGTATGCTTTTGTCCACAACATCTCTCATAATGTGCTTACCCAAGCAATCAATACTCCAGTGAGGTGCAATCGTTTTCCAGTTACTTCTCAGGTTTTCCTGTTGTCTCCTCCTTTCTGATATTAACTGCTCTTTTTTCAATACCTTTGTCTTGGCTGGTCCTTCCAGAGCAATATTAAATACAAATTGCACATGTAGACATCCCTACCTTGTTTCTCTATTTGATTATAATGTGTTTATTATTTCACCTCTAAGTTTAGTGTTGCTGTTAGTTTTAGGCAGACCTTTTATCCTGTTTTGTCAGTTTCTTTTCATGCTTTCCTGAAAGTGTTTCTTCTTGATCTCCTCTACTAAATGTTGCCTTTTATCAAGTTCTGCTTTTGCATCTCTCAAAATGACTGTGTGATTTATGTTGTCATGTTAACATAAATCAGATCTCTCAACCTACCTCTCCATCTTGAATTCTCCTTGAATTCCTAGTTTAAACCTTTCTTGCATTAATCTGGGGGAGTTCTTTATTTTAGTAGACCCAACATTTAACTTGTTAAAGTTTGATTTAATATTTTTGCACTTACATTCATATGTGTGATTGAATGTTATTAAAAAAATAATCTTTGCCTTTGTCTATACTCTCAAGCACTTTAAATAAGGATTGTCTATTTCTTGATGACTTGGAAAACGTTGTCTATGAAAGTGTCTGGACTTTTGCTTTTGTAGGGAGTCATCCTTTGATAAAACTCTTCCAATTTATTGTCTGATTAATGTCTTATTTAAGATTTTAAGGCATGAGTTTGTATTCAACTTGGGGCATTTGTATTTTCTAAGAGGCTGCTCATTTCAATTTTATTTTCAAATATTTAAATAAGGAATTTTGTGGAGAATTATCCCATAGGCTAGAAAATCTGTTTTTATATGTTGTTACCCTTGCTGTTTCATTTTTTAATATTTAATTTATTTTTATTGGGGTATAGTTGACAGGCAATGTCATATTAATTTCAGGTGCACAACATAGAGATTTGACAATTCTACATGTTACACAATGCTCACCATCATAAGTTTAGCCACCATCTGTCACCATACAGAGTTATTACAATATTATTGTATATTCCTCATGCTGTACATTCTCATGACTTATTTATTCTCGTTATTCTTTCTATTGCTATGTTTACTGTCTCTTTTCTTGATGAAATTTCACAAGAACCAGATTTTATGACCATTTTAGGTCAATTTTAGTATATTTCCCCTTTAAATTCATTATAATTAGTCTTTCCTTTCACTGGGCTAGCTTCTTATTTCATTTTCTTTCTTTTCTTTTTTTTTTTTTTTTTGGTACCTGAGGTTGAATGTCCATTCACCTACACTCATTAGTTCATGTTTAAGAAGAAAAGCACCAAAAGCTATAATTTCTTCTGATACAACTTTATTAGCATTTAATTTTCTGTATGTAATGTTCTCATTGTGACTGATTTCTTTTTCAATATACACCAAAAAAGTGTATTCTTTGTAGAAATATGAGAAAAGGAAAAAAAACAAATCACTCGTAGTTTCACCAGATATAACATCTGTTACTTAGTTTTGACAACACATTTTGGTGTTAAAATGCCTGAATGTCAAAACCCATAATGAACAGGGTTAAGAGGGCAAAGTGGGAGAAAATGTCTGCAATATATATGAGGAAGTTGAATAGTTTTGGTATAAAATCAACTCTTGTAAAGCTCTAAGAAGGAGCAGAGTACCTGTCAGGCACTTCAAAAAAGAAAATGTATGTTGGTCTAAAATAGATTTTTAAAAACTCAATTTTATCTAGTAAACAAAAAAGTGCAAATTACAACCACAGTGGCACATCTTTTTTGCCTATAAATTAGCAAAGACTTTTTTTCCCTCTAGTTATAATCTCCAAAGTTGCCAAAGTGGTGGATAAATTGGCTGTTTGTCAACTTCTAGTAAAAGCTGAAAATAGTGGCACCTGGGTGGCTCAGATGGTTAAGTGTCTGCCTTTGGCTCAGGTCATGATCCCAGGATCCTTGGATCCAGCTGGCATCAGACTCCCTGCTCAGTGGGCAGTCTGCTTCTCCCTCTCCCTCTGCCCCTCCCCCAGCTCCTACTGGCTTTCTCTCAAATAAATAAAATCTTAAAAAAAAAAAAACACTGAAAATATATTTAAAAAACCTTAAAAATTGACATATCCTAAGAAAATTACTGCCGATGTACCAAGGATTTAGCTACAAAGATGTTTATTGTGGCTAAAAACCATAAACAACCTAAATGCTACATAATGCTAAACAATGAGGGTTGGCTGATTTCACTATGATAGACTAAATGAAGGAAATAGACAATTATTACAAATGACAGTGCAGAAAATATTCAAAAAGGGAAGGATTGTCATGATATACTGACATATCCAAATGTATTTGTTGCATGATTTCATTTTGGAAATATAAATATACTGTGACTTGTTTGCATTTGAAAATGCTTATGCACACATATATTATGGGTAATTTTTCTCCTCTTCTCTATTCCCTCCTCTTCTTCTGCTTAATGTAAAATTTAGGAAAAAGCAAAAATTAGGTTATATAAAAATTGCCCATGACATCTTTAAAAAAATGTTTTCATTAATATTCCAAGCTTTTTTTCCTGTTGTTATATATTATGTTTTGCTTGTTTGTAAAAAGACTTTCTTTTTTTACAGCAGTTTTAGGTTCACAGGAAAATTAAAAGGGAGGTGCAGAGAGTTCCCATATACCCCCTGCCATGCACATGAACGATCTCTTCCATTGCCAACATCTCCCAACGAAGTGGTACATTTGTTACAATTGATGAAACCTATTCCAGGCTTTTTCACATAACATCTTTTGTTTTGCCTTCAGATTTCGCAATTAGAAAGTCACTGTGATCATTTCTACCACAGATATTTCGGAAGAAGTGTGAGGACAGAGTCTGTTGGAACTGAAAAGAGCTCTGGACACACAAGGGCATACAACCCAAGAGCAGATAACTATTTGAAAAAGTTTAATAAGAAAAGATAAAGATGTAAAGATAGAATCATTGGTAGAGAAGAGTCATTGAAGGCAAAAATCATACCCAATTTGTTGCCTATGCAATTTTTGGCTCATTAAATGTTGACTTGGTTTAAGTTTATTTCATAAGACTTAAATGTCTTTCAAAAGACTTAAGCTAGCTGAAGGTAGGCAACATTTGCAGTTTTCTTTATAACCTCCCAGAATATCTACCATGTTTTTCTTTTTTTTTTTAATGAGTGCTTTTATTTTTCATTGAATTTTTTATCGATATAATTGCAGATTCACTTGAAATTTAAGAAATAATACAAAGGGGTGCCTGGGTGGCTCAGTTGGTTAAGCGACTGCCTTCAGCTCAGGTCATGATCCTGGAGTCCTGGGATCGAGTCCCACATCGGGCTCCCTGCTCAGCAGGGAGTCTGCTTCTCCCTCTGACCCTCTTCCCTCTCGTGCTCTCTATCTGTCATTCTCTCTCTCAAATAAATAAATAAAATCTTTTAAAAAAAGGAAATAATACAAAGATCCCACATACACTTCACTAAGTTTCCCCCAATGGTAACATTAGCATAAAATAATAGCATAATATCACAACCAGGATATTGACCTATACATAATTTGCTGGTTTTACTCAGATTTCCTCAGTTTTACTTGAACTCATTTGTGCACGTGTATGTGTTCTATACAACTTTATCATCTATTTAGCTTTGGGTATCCATAACCACAGTTGAAATACCATGAATATCCCTCGTGTTGCTTTTACAGCAAAGCCGCTTCCCTCCTGCCACCCCCCCATATGCCCGAAGTTCACATATCTGAAAGCCACTTGTCTGTTTTCCATTTTTAAAATTTTGTCATTTCAAAATGTTATATAAATGGAATCATACAGTATGTAACCTTTTTGGATTGGCGTTTTTCTCCTCCAGCATAATTCACCAGAGATTTTCTATATTATTGTGTTGTGCGTATCAGTAGTCATTCTCTTTATTGCTGAGTAGCATTCCATGGCATGGGTGTATCGCATGGTTTACTGTTTACCTGTAAAAGGACATCTGGGCTGATTCCAGTTTGGGACCATTATGAATTAACTGCTACAAATGTTTGCGTATGGGTTATTGGGTAAACATAATGTTTTATTTCTCTGGGATAAATACCCAAGACTGCCATCACTGGGTTATATGGTAATTGCATTTTTAGTCTTGTAAGAAACTGCCAAACAGTTTTTTCAGAGTGGCTATACAATTTTACATTCCTACCAGCAACGTGTGAGTAATTTAGCTTCTTCATATTCTCACCAGATTTTGGTGTTTTCATGATTTCCTATTTTAGCCATTCTGATAGGTATGTAGTGATGATATTGCATTGCAGTCTTGATTTGCATTTCCTTGAAGTCTAGGGATGTTGGGCATCTTTTCATTTGTATATTCTCTCCAGTGTTCATGAGTTCTGCCATTTTCTAACTGGACTTTTTTTTTAATGTTGATTTTGAGAGTTCTTTATATATTCAGGATATTAGTCCTTTTTCAAATAGATGTAGCTCATCTTTTCATTCTCTTCACAAGGCCTTTTGCATAGCAAAAGTTTTTAATTTTGATGAAGTCAAGTTTATCAATTTTTTTCTCTCATGAATTGTGCCTTTTGTGTAAAGCTTAAGGACTTTTTTACTTAGACTTAGATCCTGAGAATTCTCTTTTCTCTTCCCTAAGCATTGAATAGTTTCACATTTTGTGCTTTGTCCTAGATCTATTGTGACTTTTTGTATAAAGTGTAAGGTTTAAGTTGAGATTCATATTGTTTGCCTTTAGATGTCCAATTGTTCCAGTACCATTTGTTGAAAGGCTGTCCTTTCTCCATTAAATTGCTTTGAATTGATGTCAAAAATTAGGTGAGCATATTTATGTGGATCTGGATTCTGGATTCTCTATTCTGTTCCATTGATCTCTGTTGCTATTCCTCCACCAATACCCCAATGTCTTGATTACTATAGCTATACAATAAGCCCTAATTTTGGGGACAGTGATTCCTATACTTTATATATATATGTTTTTTTGTCAAGATCATTTTAGCTGTTCTAGAGCCTGCACATATCTATATAAATTTTAGAATAAACTTGTCCATAGCCAAAAAAACCTTGCTGGGACTTTGATAGAAATGGCATTAAACAGATAGACAATTTGGGGATGATTGATGTCCTTACACTGAGTCTTGAACTCAAGATGCCTTTCCATTTTTTTTTAGCTTCTCTTTGATTTCTTTCAATAGTATTTTGTTATTTTCAGCATACAGATTCTGTACATGTTTTAAGTTTATACTTAAGTGCTTCATGTACTTTGGAGCAACTATAAATGGCATTTTGTTTTAAATTTTTGGCAACTTCATGTTTATTGTAAGTATTAGAAATGAGATTGACTTTTGTCAGTTCAGCTTTTATTCTGAAACATTGCTGAGCTCATTAGTTTTAGTTCATTTTTTTTTTTGTAGATTCCTTGGGATTTTCTGTATTCACAATCACACCATCTGCATATAGAGACAGTTTTATTTTTTCTTTTCCAATTGTAAGACTTTCTTTCTTTTTTTCTGGCATTACTGGAATGGCTAAATCTTCCATTATATGTTAAATAGGAGTGATGAGACATCCTTGCCTTGTTCCTGATCTTAGGGGGAAAGTATTCAATCTTTCACCATTAAGTATGATGTTATCTGCGGGTTTTATCCAGTTGAGATAGTTCTTCCCCTCTACTTCTATCTTGCTGAGATTTTTTTTTTTTTTTTGCTTAAATTTTGTGTTGGACTTTGGCAAACACTTTTTCTGCCTCAATAGATATGATCACATTTCCTTAAAAACGTGATTTGGTGAATTACATCAGTTGGCTCTGAATGTTGAGCCAGCCTTGCATACTTATAATAAATACCACTAGGTCATGGCACATGATTCTTTTTATACAGTGTTGTATTCTCTTTGCTAATAATTTGTTGAAGGTTCTTCCAACTCAGATTATGAGGGATTTTAGTCTATAGTTTTGCCTTCTGTACTGTCTTTGTCTTTTTGTTATTGGGGTAATATTGACCTCATATAATGAGTTGAAAAGTATTCCTTCCTTTTCTATTTCGTGGAAGATGTGTAAAATTGATGTTAATTCTTTTTAAGTATTTGGTGGAGTTTCCCACTAAAATCATTAGGTCCAGGAGATTTGGGAGGCGGTTAATTACAAATTCAACTCATTTAATGGTTATAGTTATTCACATTACCTGTTTTATCTTAACTATGTTTTAGTAGTGTGATTTTTGAGGAGTTGGTTCATTTCTATTCAGTTGTCAAATTTATGAGTATAAAATGGTTTGTAATATTCTTTATTAGCTCTTTGATGTCTGCAGGATGTGTAGCATAACCTTACTTCAGTTTTTATATTGGTGATTTGTATCCTCTCTTTTTAAATTTTTGTTAGTCTTGTAGTAACTTATCAATTTTCATGATTTTTTTTGAGGAAACAGCTTTTTTATTTTTTCTATTATTTTCCTATTTTCAATTTCACTTACTAGCTCTTATCTTTATTTCCTTCCAGCTGCTTGCTTTGGGTTTATTTTGCTTTTCTGTTTCCAGTTTCAGGAGGTAGGACTTTGAGATATTGGCTTGAGATTTTTTTTACATTTTTTCATTTAAGCTTCTGTGCTATAAACTTCCCTCCTAGCACTGCTTTAGCTGCATCTCACATATTTTGATATGTTGTATTTGCATTTTTATTTATTTCTATGTAATTTTTATTTCCTTTGAGATGTCTACTTTGACCTGTAGATTACTTAGAAGTGTATTGTTTCATTTCCATGTTTTCAGATATACTCCTTTTTTCTTTCTGTTACTGATTTCTAGTTTGATTTCATTATGGTCAAAGGACCCACTCTGTATGATTTTAATTCTTTTAAATTTGTTGAAGTTTGTCCAGTCAGGTATGATTTATCTTGGTGAATGTTTCATGTGAACCTGAGAAGAATGTATCTTCTGCTGTTGTTGGGTGGAGGGTTCTATATATGCCGATTAGATTCTGTTGGTTGATGGTGTTGAAATTTCTATACTCTTGCTGATTTTTTTGTCTGATACTATTATTAGTTGCTGAAGAGAGCATTGAAGTTTTTAACTGTGAGGATTTTTATTCTTTTTCTGTCAGCTCCATCAGGTTTTGTTTCAATATTTTGAGGCTCTGTTTTTTGGTGCTTACCCATTTAGGATTATTACATTTTCCTGGTGGATTATGCTTTTTTTCATTATGAAATATCCCTCTCTACTTCTAGTGATTTTATTTACTCTGATGTTCACTTTATCAAATATTAATATAGCCATTCCCACTTATTCTTCTTAATATTTCAATATTATTATTCATTTTTATTTTAAATTATTGTTTATGTCATATATCTTTTTCTATCATTTTCCTTTCAACCTAACTATGTCATGGAATTTTAACTTTCCTTTACTAGCATATAATTGGGTAATTCTTTTAATTTTTTGTAACCGTATTTATATTTTGGTAATTAAACTATTTACTTTTAAGATAATTATTGATATGTCAATGCTTAAGTCTGCCATTTTCTTCTTTTTTTTTTCTTAACGCACCTCCACTACTTTTATTGGTAGAAAAACACACATGATGCATCACACCTTCTAATTGCCTCAGAAGGGATTAATCCACAATTCATCTTTTTTTTGTTGTTAGCAAAATGCATCTTTATTTTGTTAACAAAGCTGTTTCTATTGTTTTCTTTTTCCACTTTTTTTTATTATGTTCAGTTAGCCACTGAATAGTACATAATTAATCCTTGATGCAGTGTTCAATGACTCATTAGTTAAGTATAGCACTCAGTGCTCATCACAGCACGTGCCCTCCTCAATACCCATCACCCTGTTACCCCCTCCTCCCCTCTGAAACCCCCAGATTGTTTCTCGGGGTCCATAGTCTCTCATGGTTCATTTCTCTCTCTGATTTCTCCCCTTTTGGATTTCCTTCCCTTTCCCTATGGTCCTCCGTGCTATAGCTTATGTTCCACATATGAGTGAAACCATATGATAATTGTCTTTCTCTGTTTGACTTCACTTAACATAATCCTCTCCGGTTCTATCCATGTCAGTGCAAATGGTGGGTATTCATCATTTCTGATGGCTGGATAATATTCCATTGTGTATATGTACCACATCTTCTTTACCCATTCATTTGTTGAAGGGCATCTCGGCTCCTTCCACAGTTTGGCTATTGTGAACATTGCTGTTATGAACATTGGAGTGCATGTGCCCTTTCTTTTCACTACATCTGTATCTTTGGGGTAAATTCACAGTAGTGCGATGGCTGGGTCATAGGGTAGCTCTATTCTTAACATTTTGAGGAACCTCCATACTGTTTTCCAGAGTGGGCTGTACCAACTTGCATTCCCATGAACAGTGTCAGAGGGTTCCCCTTTCTCCACATCCTCGCCAACATTTGTTGTTTCCTGTTTTGCTAATTTTTGCCATTCTAACTGGTGGTAAGGTGGTATCGCCATTTTCTTATATGTTTTCTCTGGTGCTCATTCTTTTGTGTCTTTTTTACCTTTCATTGGGTTAGTTGAATATTTTTTAGAAATCTATCTTGATTTATACATAGTTTTTTTCTTAAGACTTAAGTTTTTTACTGTAGTCTAAGGTTCACCACAAAATTGAGAGGGAAGCACAGAGATTTTCTTTCCCCATTCCCACACAAGTATAGCCCCCATTATCAATATTCCTCACTATGGGGCACAGTTGTTATAATTGACAAACCTACACAGACACATCATAATAACCCAAGCTCCATAGTTTATTTTATGGCTTACTCTTGGTGTTGTACATTCTATGGGTTTGGACAAATATATAATGACATATAAATATCATTATAATGCCATGCAAAGTATTTTCACTGCCATAAAACTGCTATTTGCTCTGTTATTCATCCTACCTGCCAACTCCTAATTTCTTTTTACTGTCTCCATAATTTTGCCTTTTTCAGAATGTCATGTAGCTGGAATTATGTAGTATGTAGCCTTTTCAGATTGGCTTCTGTCACTTATTAATATGTATTTAAGGTCCCTCCATGGCTTTTCATGGTTTGCTAGCTCAATTCCTTTTAGTACGGAATAATATTCCATTGTCTGGATATACCACAGTTTATTTGTCCATTCACCCACTGAAGGACATCTTAGTTGCATCCAAGTTTTGGCAATTATGAATAAAGCTGCTATAAACAAATTTAATGTAGTTTTTTTGGTGTATGGACATGTTATTTGTTTGTTTGTTTATTTATTTATTTATTTTAGAGAGAGAGGGAAGGGGGAGGGGCAGAAGAAGGGGCAGAGGGAGAGGAAGAGAATCTCAAGCAAACTCCTCACTGAGCATGGAGCCTGACACAGGGCTCTATCTCACGACCCTGAGATTATGACCAGAACTGAAACCAAGAGTTGGACACTTAACCAACTGAGCCACCCAGATGCCCCTGTGTGGATATAAGTTTTTAATTCATTTAAGTAAATGCCAAGAAGTGAAATTGCTATATCATGTGGTAAAAGTAAGAGTATGTGGTAAGAGTATGTTTAGTTTTATAAGAAACTGCCAAACTGTCCTCCTAACTGGCTGTACCATTTTGCATTCCTACTATCAATGAATGAGAGTTCCTGTTGCTCCCTATCCACCACAGCATTTAGTGTTGTCAGTGTTTTGATTCTTAATCATTCAAATACATGTGCAGTGGTATTTTATTATTGTTTGAATTTGCAATTCCTTAATGACATATGATGTCAACATCTTTTCAAGTGTTTGTTTTCCATCCATATATCTTTTTTGGTGAGGTGTTTGTTAAGGTCTTTGGCCCATCTTTTATTTTTTAATTTTATTTATTTTATTTTTTTAAGATTTGTTTATTTATTTTGGAGAGAGAGAGTCCACACAAGCAGGGGGAGGGGCAAAAAGGGAGTGTGAGAATCTCAACCAGGCTCCAACTCCTTACTGAGTATGGAGCCCAATGCAGGGCTTGATCTCACCACCCTGAAATCATGACCTGAGCAGAAATCAAGAGCTGACTGCTTAACTGACTGAGTCACCCAGGTACCCCTGGCCCATTTTTTAATTGGTTGTTGCTATCCTTTATTGTGGAGTTTTAAGAGCTCTTCATAGGGGCGCCTGGGTGGTTCAGTCGTTAAGCACCTGCCTTCGGCTCAGTTCATGATCCCAGGGTCCTGGGATTGAGCCCTGCATCAGGCTCCCTGCTTGGTGGGAAGCCTGCTCCTCCCTCTCCTATTCCCCCTGCTTGTGTTCCCTCTCTTGCTGTGTCTCTCTCTGTCGAATGAATAAATAAAATCTTAAAAAAAAAAGAGCTCCTCATATATTTTGGCTAGCAGTCCTTCATCAAATGTGTCTTTTGGAATTATTTTCTCTCATTCTGTGGTTTGTCTTCTCATTTTCTTGACACTGTCTTTCATAGAGCAGAAATGTTTAATTTTGATGAAATCCAGCTCATCAAGTGTTTCCTTCATGGATCATGTTTTTGGTGTTGTATCTAAAAAATCATTGCCATCCTCAAGGTCATCTAGATTTTCTCCTATATTCTCTTCTAGAAGTTTTATAGTTTTGTGTTTTACATTTATGTCTGTGACTCATCTTGGCTTAACTTTTGTGAAAAGATCTGTATCCAGATTCTTTTTTTTTTGCACATGGATGTTCAGTCGTTCCAGCACCATTTGTTGAAGAGACTATCTTTGCTTCATTGTGTT
This sequence comes from Zalophus californianus, assembly GCF_009762305.2. NCBI lineage: Eukaryota > Metazoa > Chordata > Mammalia > Carnivora > Otariidae > Zalophus > Zalophus californianus. Next base: position 154,167,067 of record NC_045596.1, read on the forward strand.
TTGCTGTTTTGTCAAAGATCAGTTGACTATATGTATGTGGGTCTATTTCTGGGCCTTTTATTCTGTTCCATTAACCTATTTGTCTATTATTTTACCAATACCACACTGTCTTGATTATTGTAGCTTTATAGTAAGTCTTGAGGTTGGGTAGTGTCAGTCATCGAAATTTGTTCTTCTCCTTCAATATTGTTTTTCTATTTTGCATCTTCCACCCCTCTATATAAACTTTAGAATCAGTTTGTCAACATCTACAAAATAACTGGCTGAGATTTTAATTGGGATTACACTAAATCTACAGATCAAGTTGTAAAGAACTGACATTTTGATAATATTAGGTCTTCCTATACATGAATATGGAATATCTCTTCATTTATTTAGTTCTTTGATTTCAATCACAGGGTTTCATAGTTTTCCTCATATAGAGTTTCTACATATTTTGTTAGATTTAAACTTAAGTATTTATTTTTGGACGGGCTAATGCAAATGGTAATGTGTTTTTAATTTTAAATGCCACTGTTCAGTGCTGGTGTCTAAGAAAGCAATTGACTTCTGTATATTAACTTTATATTCTGCAAGCTTGCTACAACTCTTATTAGTTCCAGAAATTTTTTGTTCATTATTTTGGACTTTCTACATAGACAATCATGTCATCTGTGAAAAAAAAGACAGTTATAGATATTCCTTCATGATATTTATTTTATTTCATTTTTTGTATATTGCATTAACAAGGACTTCCAGTACAATATTGAAAAAGAGTGTTAAGACAGTCTTGTCTTGTATATAATCTTAGTGGAAAACTTCAAATTTCTCAACACTGAGTATGATGTTAGCTATAGGGTTTTGTATATATTCTTTTTTCCTCCAACAGATTTATTACTTTTTGAAAAGAATGGATTTTGAGTAGAAAAAACATGAGGAGAGAGGTATGGAATAGAAAATAAATATAAATGTAAGCTATTTTGCTAACTGTTTTATAATCACAACAAATTCGTACAGAGAATGTCCTATACAAAACAACACAATAAAGGTTCAGAGATCAAGGTATTCCCTTATGCAAGATTTCAGTATTTGAAATTTAGACAGCAGTCCTTGTCTTTGGATGGATCACTGGGTGTGTGACACAGTTCATGGTTTTAATCAGATTTGAACGGAAGAATGGCCACTTGGCCCAGATAGAAGTAGATGAAGCGTTTGGTTTCATGTGTCACATAACTACCAAAGTTTCTCACCATGATGCAATCCCAGGTGGAATTGTACTCCTTGTCAAACTCCTTTTTAATATGGACCACAATGTCCTTCTCTATGCTATATTTCTCCAATGCCTGAGTTGCACATTTCACCCAGTTCTGTTGCATCTCCTCAACATGTTGGCATTTTTTATCAGGGCCTTTTGTTTGCACATGCTTACCATGGAATAGGGGCTAGTCAACAGCAATGGTCTTGGGGGGTGGGAGGGTTGGTGACACTCAGACCCAGCAGAAGCTGCCCTCACTTGGGTCTTTGTTTATATTCTTTAATAAGTTGAGGAACTCCCCCCTATTCCTAGTTGACTGAGATTTTCATCATAAATATTTGTTGAAATTTGTCAAATGATTTACCTGCATCTATTGATATCATCATATGATTTTTCTTTAGCCAGTTAACAGGATGGACTATAATAGTTGATTTTTTAATGTTGGACCATCCTTGCATATCTGGAATAAATACCACTTGGTCATGTGTATAATTCTTTTTTCTACATTGTTGGATTCTCTTTACAAATATTTTATTGAGAATATTTTAGCTATGTTCATCAGAAATATGGGTTAATAATTTTCTATTTTTTTGCAATGTCTTTGTTAGGTAATAGGGTAATACTGGCTTCCTAGAATGAGTTAGGAAGGATTTCCTCTGTTTCTATCTTCTGAAAGAGATTGCAAAAAATTTGGTGTAAATTTCTTCTTTAAATATTTGGTAAAATTCACCAGGGAATGCATCTGGGCCTGGTGCTTTATGTTTTGGAAGATTAGTAATTCTTTTTCTTTTCAAGAGAGTGAGAGTGCATGAGTGGGATGGGGGGTGGGGGGTGGGGGGTGGGCGGGGTAGGGAGAGAAAACGAGAGACAGAGCATGAGTGGAGAGGGAGGGACAAAGGGAGAGGGAGAAGCAGACTCCCTGCTGAGCAGGGAGCCCAATGCAGGGCTTCATCTCAAGACCCTGAGATCATGACCTGAGCTGAAGGCAGACGCTTAACCAACTGAGCCACCTAGGTGCCCCATCTCAACAATTTTTTTTTTCTTTTAATTTATTTGACAGTGAGAGACACAGCGAGAGAGGGAACACCAGCAGGGGACATGGGAGAGGGAGAAGCAGGCTTCCCACAGAGCAGGGAGCCCCATGCAGGGCTCAATCCCAAGACTCTGCGATCATGACCTGAGCCAAAGGCAGACACCTAATGACTGTGCTACCCAGGCGCCCCATCATCTCAACAAATTTTAAAATGGATTGTTGAAGTACTCTTATGACGGATGCTTTAAAATCCTTGGTGGTGGTCTCAGAGAATTCCAACATCTAATTCATCCCCATATTGTAGTCAGTGGATTGTCTTTTCTCATTCAAGGTGTGTTTTTTGACTCTTAACACAACAGACCATTTCGTATCCTGGACATTTTGTCTAATACATTAGGAGTTATAGGTCCCACTTATATCTTTTATTTTAGTAGGAAGTTTGTTTCCCTGTTTATTTAGGTTTAGCATTCGGGTCTTGGGCTACTTTTGTGGGCTGTGGTTCCAATGGGTGTGCATTTGCAGTGTTCTTTTGGATTTTTTTTTTTTTTTTTTTTTTTTTTTTTTTGGCTTCTCTGATCCCTCTGGGGCTTCCTCAGGTCTCTGGCTATGGGGATAGAAAGGGTTTCTCAGGCCAGGGTTCTAGTGTCTCTATGTTGAGATCTCCCAGCTGGTGTTCTGTGTCTTCTCTGGTGTCCCTGAATATGGAAGGCATTTCTTGAGCTTGCAGGATCAGAGTCTTCTTAGGTTGCTGCTTATTTTGTTTCTGCATCCCTATAGCTGGTTCCAACCAGCTTGGTGGCCTCTGGAGCGTGGGATTGGCCATTTGCTATGGCTGAATCTTTCCCACTGGTTCTACCTGTTGACCTTGGTGGCTCCCAGTAGGAGAAGGAATATCAGGAGTATTAGGCTTGGGGTGCCCAAGCGGATAAAAGAGGCTTCCCAGACTAAGTCTCTTGTGATAAGTTTGTGCCTCATGTCAGTTCTGGCCCCCTGCCTCAGTGTATCTCACCAGTGCAGGCATGTGGGGACCAGTAGGGAGGAGCACTTTGCCTTGCCTTTTTTTGTTGATGGGGCTCTTGATTATTTTGTCCTGCTAATGGTGTCAGGCTCACTCATGTTGGCAGAGGGTCTCCCATTCAATCCAGGGAAAGAATGAGTTTACCTGGGCACATTTTGTTGCCAGTTTGGTGGTCAGGAAATGCTGGGTCTTCCCCTTTTGGTTGAGGGAGGATGCAAGACACCTGACCACCGCACTGTTCCTCCAGTCCTGGAGTTCCAAACCAGCTTGCCTTCTCCTTACTACCATTCAGACTTCTCCTTGCTTATTTTCATTATTATTCTTGCATTATTTCCAGGGTTTATAGTTGTGCTTGGGAGGATAAAACAGGGAAAAATAGATCTGTGTCATTTGTCAGGCTGGAAGTCCTACCATAATGTTTTTACTAACAACTTAGAAATTGACCTCTGAAAATATTTCACAAATGCAGTAGGTTAGTTTCTGTGCCTTATCACACCAGATAGTCTGAGAAATGAACATAGTGTAGAGATATGTATTATTTTAATGTGATTAATCCTCCATAGGTTTAGACACATTTATGGCTAGTACTGGTTTGTGAAGCAAACGTTAGAATTAAATAGAGAAAAAGCATTTTTCTCTACAGTCATGATATATGAGGTTTCCCTCCTGATGAACACAAGAAAAAGTAAGCTAAATTTCAATACAAACATATGTCTGTCCTCTCAAGACAATATAGCTAAAACAACTTACAGAATTTCTACAAGGTTTTTTAGATACAAAACTTCATTATTAAAATGATATACACATGGTAAAAATATGCAAACCAGTAATGTGATGCTGCATCAGGCTCCCAGCACCTCTTTTGACTGAAATTTACAACTGGAATTAATTGTAGATGACTTTGGCTCATGACTGTGTAATTTATTCCAGGCTAGAGGTTTCAGAAACAAAGCATCTTCATCTGTCTCTGTCTTCAGCCCTCCCGAGAGGAGCCCATTTATCAGCCTTCTTTATTGATTTTTTGTTTAGAGAAGTGATGCAACACATACTAGATATCCAGATAAATTAGTGATTATCGCCTCCTTTGCATAGTTCTGAATTTCAAAAACCCATATGCATGTATGACATATATCATTCTGTTATAGAGGAATACTTTATAATACCTAGCAAGTGTCTCATCACCTAAAACATACATACACAAGCACACGTATGCCATCCTACTGGCTTTATTGGTTTAGAAATGAAAATTATATTGACAGGTTATTTTTGATATCCCTTATGCAATAATTTAGTTAACATTAATTATCATTGTGATATGTAATTGTATTTATGCATAAGCTATTTGAATATTTTTCATATTGTCAATTAACATTTTTTCAGCACACTGTTATGTTCATGACCTTGTTTTGTTCTTTTCACAACTCTGCTTTATAAAGTATCTTCATTTTGCAGAGGTGCAAGCTGAAGAGAAGTGTAGAACTTATTTTTATTAAGGTCAAACAGTTAACTTTTAGCAGCCGGAGACCAGAATATAGATCTTCTGACTCCAGGCTCTTTGCAGTAAACATCAATCCCTCTGTGACTAAAGTCCAAACACAGGATAAAAGAAAACAGAACAGAATACAAAAGGAGTTATTTCATGCTGCATGGGGAGGTGCTGTTTGTAACCAGGAAGCACTGCTAATTACCAGCCTGGTGTTAATTACTGATCTGTGTCTAGTTTATGACTAAACATTATTCATACTGATTAATTCTGATATGAATCAGATCATTTCATCATTGGCTAAAATTCACACTTTGGCCATACCTCTGTGAGCCGTCTCCTAGTTCATACACCCCACATACAGAGACTGTAGTTAACTAAAAAAAAAATTATGGTTCATAGGAATCTAATTTCTAAATTGCCAAAAATGCATAGAAGATTATTACACAGAAAATGATGTAAGACTAATTAAATGCCAATTAATCCAACTTCCATTCAGAATCCTGTGCAGAACAAGAGACTAAATTTAGGACCAATTCTTTGTATGCTTAGATTTAACTAGAGAAACCATCTTCACTTTATATGAACAATATAATTTTCTTTGTTTATTCAACATGCTGCATTATTCGTTTAATTATAAAAATTGTCTACTCGCAAGGTTTTCAAATAATTGAGTCTATTTGTTTCGTTTCTCCTGATGTATTAATATTTTCTTTGCATGGTATTTTAGAAAATATATGACCTAGAAAGCAGCCTAATTCTTGTCACAGCTGCAACCTTACTGAGGCAGAAAATTTGGCATTTATATGAAATGAAACCATCTCTAATGCTTTGTCTGCCCTTCTAGAATCCCCTTTGTTTAATCACCATGTTTGGAGCTTATAAAAGGACTGCTTTCAGGAATAAGTAGATAGAAATGAGGGGATGCTGATGTGTGAATAAAACGGTGATATAAAAGAAAATTGATTTTGTTCCTTCTTCAGCTGAAGTCTGTGGAGGTTGCCCTGCCTTTCACTGATAGCTGTATGGGTTAGTCTCTGATTCATGAATTACAAGCCTGACACCCCCCCCCAACCCCCCCCCCCCCCCCCCCCCCCGCCGCTTCCCGTTCCCAGACCAGGATTGCCCTGCTCCACGTTTCCATGGTGCTGAGCTTCCCTATCATAGCACATTATTGTTATTGCTTATTGTGTCTTCCGAATCCTCTGATAGACATACGGAGTCAGGGACACTGTCTGCCTTGTTTCCCATTGTGGCACCAACATCTAGCACAATGCAGGCACATGGCAGCCCTTAATAAATGTTTGTTTAAGGAAAGAACGAACGCGGTTTAAAATTTGAGGTCCTGACCACTCTTACTCAGACACTGAAGACTTGGCCTCAATATACATGTGGATACTACCCTTCAGAAACAACACTTTTATGTTCCCTTTGGTAGTACCAGCATCTAACTCAATGTCTGCAATATGTTAACCGCTTGATAAATGTTCCTGAAGTACTGAATTAGCAAGCGCTCATCTTGGGAGGGAACCAGTTACTTGCGGATCAGATCTGGAAACCCTCTGGGCATCACATCACTAAGAGTTGTCTTCTGGACTGTGTCTGTGTAGGGAACAGGCACATCTACCTGTCAAAGACATTTCCCTGATTCCTAAGTTAAACAAAGTTTACATCCTTATACAATTTTCAGCCGAATATAAACTAGACACCCTAATAAATTCAATAGTTCAATTCTGATTTTCCTGGTACCCTATTTTTTGATGCTATCCGTGAAGAATGCAGTCCCAAGTTAATTTCTGAACATCCTTTATTTTGATTCTGAAACCCGTCACACAATGAGAAACAGCGGCCCCTTGGGCATGGTGGGTTTTATGTCTCTGACCTGGCATTTTTTAGTTATATTTTCCCCCTAAATTCAAATAGTCTCACTTGGCATTTGGAAGACTGATTCAGCATCCCCTAAGCAATAAAGATTTAAGTTAATTAAAAAAAAAAAAGAAAAGCCAAGCAGAACTGGTCTCTGACAAATAGAGCACCTAAGAATGCCATTAAGGAGACATTTATGTTTATATCACTACAGAGCTTTGAAAAATGTTTAATATTAGAATATTAATGTGTTGGGTTAGCCAGTCACTAACACCACAAAAAGCTCCTAGGACAGTGCATCGTGAATAGTAGACTTTTAGAAATTTTTTTGTCGAATTAATGAATACAGGTTATAAAGTATTCTACTTTATACTGGGAAAAATGTTGGAAACATGGAAAACATGGTTGAATCTCTTTAGCTGGTGCAAAACAAAAACAAGAAATGGGAAATACAAAAAAAAAAAAAAAACCTGAAAGAAACACGAGGGGTCTTAGTGGTGTATTTGATATTCTCAGTAAGAAATAGGAAAAATTAATTTGCAGAGCTAGCAAGGGAAATCTGGATGGGTTGAAAGAGTTCCTTCCCAGAGAGAAAAGGGAACAAAAGGCGGGGTGGGGGGGCGGCGGAGGGGGGGAGGTCTTAGTTCTTCATGATAAAAGGAGGAATGCATTCCATCTTAGAACATTCCATCTCCAGATATCTCCTGGGCTGGGAGATCAGGGAAATGTCTTTGACAGGTAGATGTGCCTGTTCCCTACACAGGTTGGGTCAGAACTGCAACAACTGTGAAACCACTTTCAGCTTGAGGCTGTACCACTCTGTTGGCCTGCTTTGGACTGGGATCGTGGTGCTGGCCAGGCAGCATCAGGAGGTGTAAAAGCTGGAAGCTGGAGTGAAGGAGCAGAGACCCAGCCTCAAGGGAAGAAGAGACTCAGTTCAGGTGCAACCTCAAGGAAGGTGGTGTTAAGACCATGAGGGGACAAGTCATGTTAACAAGGAGGGAGCCACAGAGAAGATACCAGCTGGATGCCCGGGTGAATGGCAAGTTATTTCACAGCTGGTAGTGGGAAGGAAGGTTCCTGAGACTCCAAGAATGTCTATCATAACATGGAGTGATTTGGGGATTTTCTTGGTCAGTTCCTGTTGCTACTAGCAAAATAGCATAGACTGAGAGACTTACTCAATGAACATTTATTTCTCCCAGTTCTGGAGGTTGGTAAGGGTGAGATCTGGGTGACGGCACACTTGGGTTCTGGTGAGGACCCTCTTCCGGGTTTACAAACGGCTACCTACTTGCTGTGTCCTCACATGGTGGGGAAGAGTAGGCTCTCATCTATTCCTCTTCATATAGAAACACTAATCCCATTATGCAGGCTCTGTCCTCATGACTTTATGGAAATCTAATTACCTTCCAAAGGCCTCTCTCCAAATACCATCATATGGGCATTAAAACTTCAACAGATTTTTGGGGGGGATACATTCATTCTATAACAGGGATTAAAGGAAGGAATTAATGTACCTCTGGGTGAGTGTTCAGAGAGAGAAGTATTTTTATGCCTGAGTCACATGATCCAAACCTCCTCTTGACCTTTCCTGTGAAGATCTTCAGCTGTCAATACCATATATCAGATGACAAGTCATGTGGTGGCTCTGCGTGTGCCCCTCTGACCCTCACGTCCCCTTTAGCTTCAAGCAAGGCACTGCATCCATCAGCAGAGTTTGGGGCTAGAGAGGAGTGACCTTGCAGTAGACATCCATTCACATATAATCCATTAATCATGTGTAAGCATCCTTGAAGTTTGTAGAAATACAAATGCAAACAAGAGATCTAGTTTGGGTTCTCATGAAGCTTACATTCTAGAGAGGAGGCAGACAGTGTGCAGGTCAATCAATATATTAATAAGATAATGTTGAGAAGTGACACTTGCCATGAAGAAATGAATAGGAGAACTTGACGGAGTGGCTGGTGGGGGGGTGGAGGGATGTACTTGAGATTAGGAGTAAAGAATGAATTTGAAGTAGGTCATATTGGAACTGAATCCAAATGACAGAAGGATAGAGGCATGTCAGGATCTGGAAGCAGAGTGTTCCAGGCAGGGGTCACAGAGCATTTTGTGGCACAGTGAGTTAAATATGTGTGAGAAATAGAGCGAGGGCCAAGATGACTGAAGACTATTCTGTCCCTCACCATTGGCAAGGGACTGAATGCTTGTGTCCCCACCAAATGCAGATATTGAAGCCCTTACCCCCAGTGTGATGGCATTTGAAGATGGGGCCTTTGGGAGATAATTAGGGTTGGATGAGGTCATGGGAATGGGGCCCCATGATGGGATTAGTGCCCTTATAAGAAGACACACTAGAGACTTTGCCTTCTCTCTATCCTCACATCCCCACTAAGGAAAGGGCCTGTAAGAAGGATGCCACACCTTGAGAAGGAGACCATCTCTAAGCCAGGAAGATGGCTCTCACCGGAACTAGTGGTGGTCAGCTTGATCATGGACTTTTCAGTCTCTAGACTATGAGGAAGAAATTCCTGTTGTTTTGAGCCACCCCACTCTCTGGTATTTTGCTATCACAGCCCAAACAAACTAAGACACCATCAGAGTAACCCTGAGCAAATTCGAGCCGAACTAAGCCTTGTTAATCTCACCTGTAAAATGGCAATATATAGGCCACCACATCAGAGTTTATTGAGAGAATTAAATGAAATTATGCATTTCAAGTGTTAAGCACCTTATCTGAGACATAGTAAATACTCAGAAAATCTGTTACCATTAATGAATTCTGTAGGAATAAATGTGAGTGATGATAAAGACCACTAGAAGTTTTTTGAGGAATTGTTTTATTGTGTGTTGTGCTATCAAAACCATTCTTGCTGGAGGCCCACCAGGTGGAGGGGGAGGTGGCATGAGTCATGGGATCTTTGGGATGTGAACCACAGCTGTAGCTTTGCCAATGGGGAAGCAAATCAGGTGCCAAGAATTTCTTTGGAAAGGGAAAAATAAATACAAGAATGATTGACTGAAAATGATTGGATTAGAAAATGATCCGAAGAAGGAAAGAAGTTGAGAAAAAATTTATGTGCTTTTCTTTTTTTTATTATAATTTTTTATTATGTTATGTTAGTCACCATATGTGTGTTTTCATTGCCTTCCACTGATTTAGATAGGACACACAATCACACAAAGTGGTAATAGTGTGTTCATTTGTTTCTCTTAATCAGTTATTTGAGTTTGCATCTGGTGAAAGAAAAATAGAAGCACTGAGCATTATGGGAGGAAAAGGAAGCCATCTCATGTAAGGTTGAAGAATAGTATTTCTGTATATTTCTTAGATTGCCCTTTTATAGTTTGTAAACCCAAATATTAAGGGAAAATAGCATGACTATCTCAAGCATAACATGCTCTGCTGTGTAGACATTTATTCAAAAAACCTTTCATGAGCTCTACCATGTGCCCAGCACTCTCTGAGAGGCACTCAGTGCTCAGAACGTGGTTCTTGTCCGCAGAACAGCAGCTGCCGAAGTGCATCTCGTTGAAGAACAATGAGGTGCTATGCCATTTTTTCTTGGCAAACCCACAGCTAGGCACAGGCCATTCAAAATAGAAACTGAAGACTCTCCTTGCCAGTGAGATGGTGGGCAAGTTATCCAGGCTGACTCTCTTGCTGAAAACGAGGAAAAATCCTGGTTGGAATGGGAGGCAAAATCTCATAGCCTCGATACCCCAGCAGGACAGGAGCTTCCGGCCAAAAGTTAAGTGAAGGTGGCTACCTAGAGAAGCACACTGTAGCTCCAAATTTGCTCACCAAGATCACACTGAGATTTGGTTTTCATGAACACACAGGTACGGGGGACTAGAGCAATGCTCAGGGCCCACCTACGGTGATGGGTCTAATAGAAATCCCTCACCCATAAAGCTGGGATCCCGGTAGCCATGTCCTTGATGGGAAGGTGAAACCGAAACAAACACATCGATGTGGACACATGGGTAACAATTATTCACTCAGAGTCACAATGACCAGGATTAACAGTAATAGAAATTCCACATCATTTCTTCTGTTCGTCAGCAATTGATTTCTGAGCAGATGAAGTATCTGTTCTGACAGAGAAAAAGAGAGGGTATTCAAAGGAGATTAAAAGTGACACAAGTCAACATACCAGCCTTTGTTGCTTTCAGGTTCAGGTTGAGGTATTTTGGAAGCAAAATCTAGTCTTTTTCTTTTTTGGCACTTCTTAAGCTCCCTGTGTGGTCACGTGACAAAGTTCTCTCCAATGGAGTGTGAGTAAAAGTAACATGGCTCTGCAAGGGACTGCAGATCTGGCCCATAAAATCTCTTGCACACACTCCTCCACTTCTGCCTTTGGGCTGAACAGTGATGAACACCATCGTCCAGAGCGATCGAGTGTCAGGATGGAAGAGTCTCCATCAGCCCGAGTGCCTGAATGGCTGTCAGTAGAGACGACCCACAGACGTGAACAACTGTGAGGAGGTAATAAGCTGCGGTTGTGTCAAACTCCCCGACACGCCAGGGTCTGGTGGTGGCTTCCAGCTTGCCTAATCCAGCCAGTGCAGAATCCAAGCACCAGCCGTTCTGCAGAGTAAGGACCTGCAGCTGCAATATCCCCAAACCACAAAGAAATTGGGGGCTGGAGCAGAGGGGAATAGTGCATCCTGAGAAAGGCAGGAAAGAAGGGAAAACCAATAAACTAACTACTTATTTTCATTGTTTTATTATGGAGATCATTGCTGATGATAAAATCCATGTTGAGATGAAGAATAAAGCAAATCATGGTAATGTCCCCTTCCCGATGACGTCCCTTCCACACCCTGAGAGGCAGCCCCGGTCCTGACTAAGCATTCACTTGCTTTTCTTCATAGTTTCACAGACATATATATGTAGCAATAAACATATTATTCATGCCTAATATTTTCTTTAAAATTTTTAAATAAGTGATACATAGTTTTACTTAAGAATCATTTTGTACTTTGTGATGGTTAATTTTGTGTTAACCGCAGGGTGCCAGATAAAGCATTGTTTCTGGGTGTGTCTGAGGGTGTTTCCAGGTGAGATTAGCATCTGAATCCGTAAAGGATGCCTTTGGGCATCATCCAGTCCTCTGGGGGCCTGAATTGAACAACAAAGTTGAGGAAGGAAGAATTTGCCCCTTTTCCCTTCTAACCTACAAGTGTGAGTGGGGATATTAGTCTTCTCCCGCCCTAGGACTGGGATTTGTATCATCAGCTCGCTGGTTCAGAGGCCTTTTGGAGTCGGAGTGGAAAGACGTCACGGGCTCTCCTGGGTCTTCAGCTTGCAGACAGCAGATTATGGGACTTCCCAGCCTCCACAATCATGTGAGCCAATTCTCTACAGGAAACCAGTATATATATTGGTTCTGTTTCTCTGGAGAACCCTGACTAATCTAATACATATATGGTCTATGATTGATTGTTTTACCCAATATTATATTTGTGAAATTCATGAGCATGGATGCATGAGGTGTCAATTTCATTTTTTGCTGTTAAATCATATTCTATCTTGTGAATACAATAGTTGCTGGGTCATAAAATATATGCATGTTCACATTTATTTAATAAAATTAAATTGTTTGCCACAATAATATACTAATTCCCAGACACACAACAGTGTAAGAAGAATTTCTTTTGCTTTCCATTCCTGCCAACACTTGGTCTTGTCACATTTTATTATTATTATTGCCAAACTGATGCTTTGTCCTGTTGCTACGTCTTCTCCCGCATCATAGCTTGTCCTTTTAGTCTCTAAACGCGGGCTTTCCGCAAAGAGGAGCTTTAAATTTTAATGTGTTTGCATTGTGTGTCTTATTGAAGAAATTTTTCTTCCCATCAAGGTCAGTGGTAACTTGAGCCTCAAACCACAAGAAAGCTGACTGATGGATCTAAATCTTCAGGTGGACACTCCCCACCATAACAAAAGCTGAGAAAAGCAAGTTGACCCCTGTCTTTCTTTGCAAGGTGCATTCAGCAGTACCCCCTTCCCCATCATTTATTTTCTCACTGATTCTAAGGTCCTTCAGGGGTTTTATACCTCCATGAAAAGGTGTCCTCTACCTTGTATGAACTCTTGCATTTATAGTTCTACTAATGTGCTTCCATTTGAACTGAACTTCTCAGTATATAAGACTTGGAAGTCACTTTTAGCAGCCTTGGGCTTCAGCCGAGCTAACTTGCTGGATTGTACTTTAGCTTTGTTTTCCACTCTGAGGATTTTCCTTGGTTTCTTACCATCTCTGGCATGTATTCAACAGAGTTTTTAATGATTTATCTAGACTTTAAGATTGTTTTCCAGTGGGAGGATTTTCCAGGGTATTTTGTATGACTTACTGGCCATGAACTGAAGTCCAAACAATACATTTTCAGACAAGAAAAAAAGAACCCACTTATCATTGGGTGAATGGGTTTAATTGATAAGGGAATATAAGGTATAGCAGTGAAGAATAGAGCCCAGTTCTTGAGCACAAAAGGGAAACAAGAGCCAAGGCAGATTTTACTCCAGTTTCTCTCTGAATAAGTGGGAAGCTCTTTACTCCCCAAATCTGACTAAAGTTCCTTTAAAATAATTTATCAGCCAGAGGATCACCAGTGTTATTTAAATTATAGCACAATTCCTGACAAGTAAACAAACAAACAAAAAATTACCTTTTTAAAATTTCAATTTAATCATTATCATTTTTTTAGTTTTTTTTAATTTTTTTAAAGTAAGCTCTATGCCCAATGTGGGGCTCAAACTTGACCCTGAGATCAAGGGTCTCATGCTCTACTGACTTAGCCAACCAGGTGCCCTAAGAAACTTTTTTTTTTAAGATTTATTAATTTATTTGAGAGAAAGAGAGAGAGCCTGTGCATGAGTACGTGAGCAGGGGGAGGAGCAGAGGGAGAGGGAGAGAATCTCAAGCAGACTCTTCTTCGATGAACGTGGACCTAATTTGGGGATCAATCCCACGACCCTGAAATCATGACCTGAGCCAAAATCAAGAGTCAGCACTTAATTGATTAAACCAGCCAGGCACCCCAAGAAACTTTTTTAATGGAAATTTAAAAATATACATATGGTTCTGTCATCCTTTGCTAAACATACATCAATATCAAAGGCTTTCCATTGTTTACAAATTTCTTAGCACGATAAGGCCTTCCACTGTCTGCTCCTTTGCCTGTAGTGTTCTCTCCACCCAGAGTTTCAGTTCTCTTGTTTTGTCCACCCAGTTTGCTCCTGCTCATCCTTCAAGAATACATACACTGCACCACTTCCATAACAGTTTCCTCCTTCACCCTCAATTCCTTCTACACAGATGGTTTCTTCCTCCTCCTCATTCCATTGAATGATCTACACAGAAAATTGTGTCACATCACACCATATTGTTATTTGTTAAGTTACTGTTTGGCCACTGAGTACACTATTAAGTTATTTGGGAATACTGCCAGTATCCTAGACAGTTCCTTATCTCAAAACACTCAATTACTGTGCCTAGAACAAAGAAGGTGTTCAAAACATTGATCAAATGACTAAATGGAGTGACACAATTTCCTAATCAGGTTGGAGGGTTGTACATTTTAAAAAATAAAATCAGGAATGCCATTCAATATGAAATCTGGGTAGCATCCCCATTTCGGCTTTTTCTTAACTCCTGTTAAAATAAGTGAAGTGGGGCACCTGGGTGGCTCAATTGGTTAAGTGTCTTCCCTCAGCTCAGGTCATGATCCCGGGGTCCTGGGACTGAGCCCTGCTTTGGGCTCTCTGCTCCGTGGGGAGCCTGCTTCTCCCTCTCCCTCTGCCCCTCCCCGTTGCTCGTGCTCTCTCTCACACATGCTTTCTCTCTCTCAAATAAGTGAATAAAATCTTCAAAAAAGTAACAGTGAAGCTGGAGAAAAATGGAAACTAAAACCTGTGTCTCTAAAAGCTAAGACTAACAGACAAGCTAATGACAGAATGTGATGGTACTCTCTACCAGCAATAAAATAGATATAACTGGACTAAAAATTAAGCACATCTAAGGCTCACATTACTAGATTTTGTCTTGAGTCACACAAGATTTCTGGAAATAAAAAGCTGAAGGACATAGCATGCCTGTCTGGAAATCCACCATCTTTATTCCCATACTGAAGAGACACAGGGATTGTACCAGTAATAATAATATGCTAATTAATCTTCAACACTTCGGGCACGGACTTCAGATAATAAGAGGAATTCTCCCATCCTCCTCTGCTCTAACATCTATCAAAAAGAGTCCCACAAAAAACAACCCTGCAGGAAATGAAAGAAAAGTATGAGCTCCTCATAGGAGTGGGGGCTTGCAGTAGTGCATTCTGTTCATATAAGCACAATTCCCAGCAGTGAAATCAGTGTAGTTTGTGTTCTTGTGTATGTAGTGGGGAGGGGCAAGCAGAACATCTTCGCCAGTGCTCTCTTCATTGGATCAGAATAACAGAGGTCCAGACAGTGAAAGGCAGAAGATGCCTGTGGCCTGAAGACTTCAGTTAAGAACCCGTCCGTTCACTCTTCGCATAGATATCTGAAAAGCAGATGAAACCATGAAACAATGGGGTGGACCCATTTATAGTTTATATATTTTACTTATTGGTAAGCATACAGTGTGTGCAGATTTCTTAGGAGTATGGGTAAAGATAATAAGACCAAAATGAAGTATATGAATATTTTTTTATAAAAAAGAAAAGAGGATAGCATCAAGAAGACTCAAAGAAAAATACAGCTACCAATGACCCGAGAAGCAAAAATTCACAAGGAAAGAATAAACTGAAGCCAAAAGGAAAAAAAAAGAAAGATAAATTGATGAGATAAAAAGAGAAATAAATGAAATATAAAAAGACTGGCATTTAAATGAGCACTCATGAGTGACTTCTGGGAGGCGATGGCACTTGACATGGCTCCTGATGGCTCTTGAGGGACATGTGGAATTTTATGTTTGCAGGAAGGGAAGAGTAAAGTTTGTTCAGGGAAGAGTGAGAATTTGAGTGTCTTGGAAAGATGAGGCTGGAGAGTCAGCCTGGAGTCTGATTTCAAAGCAATATTAGGAAGCTTGAACTCTTTCTTTTGGATAATAAAGAGCCAATGAAGTGTCACTTGGAGGGGGTAGTGTGATTAGATTTGACTACTGAAATGGGCAAGGTATATTCTTCCTGTCCCTCACCTCCCCAGCTGTGCCTCTCACTTCCCTACAGATGGCCAGGAGCATCCTGGAGTTTTCAGCTTCCCTCTGTTTTCAGGAAAGTCTCACTCTTAAATCGGTTACTGTACATTGTGTTCCCCCCAAATTCATATGTAGAAGCCTAACCCATGATGTGATATTAGGAGGTGGGGCCTTTGGGAGGTGATTAGCTTAGGAGGGTGAAGCCCTCATGAATGGAATTATCGCCATTATAAAAGCGACCCCAAAGAGCAACTTTGCCCCTTCTGCCAGGTGAGTACACCATGAGAAGTTGTGACCCAAGAAGCAGCACATCACTAGACCTCAGACTTCCTGGCCTCCAGAACAGTGAGAAATAAATTTCTGTTGTTTATAAGTTCCCCAGTCTATGGTAATTTATCATAACAGTCTCAATGGACTCAGACACACTTTGTTATTTAAATGTGTTTCTTTTCACTAGCAATTGGAATGTTCATCACTTCCCTAGCCCTCTTAGAAACGTTTATATCATTTATATTTACACATATACTTTTGCATCAATTCATTAACATGATTATATCAAATAAGCTTTCTAGTGCATTTTTATAACAAATTTGATTTGATTCATTCCAGAGGTTTTTTTTCATGCATACATAAACATATAGTGTCATGCCACACCTAAACCTGTGTGTGGGATCTTTGTCATCTTTAGCTTTACAAAAAAATAGAAGCATATCACACATGCTTTATTGAAGGTGCATTCCTTTCTTAGCAGTAACTGGAAATATCTTCAAATTAATTGGTATAAGGCTAAGTCATTCCTTTCAAAACTGCATATCTTGTTGTTTCTATGTAATATATGTTTAGTCATTTTCTTACTGATAGATTACTTTGTTTCTAGTTTCTTATCACTACAAGGTAATAAACAGAGCATACCCTAAAAACAGTGTTTCTGGGTCCAAGGGTATGTGTAATTATTATTGTAATAGGAAGTGGCCAGATCGCTTTTCCAAAAGGCTGTAACACTACATTTCCAACGGCACTGGAAAAGAACACTCTGTGGTAGAGATCTCCACCATGATAAATGTCATAGCTCTTTTTGACATTATTGTTGCCAGCCTGATGGCTATAAAATGATATCTTATTATTATTTTAATTTGCATTTCTCTGACCACTAGTGAGGAGTGGTTGGATCTGTACTTCAAGAGTTATTACTTATATCCTGCTTTCCAAATTCTTGTGCCTTCATCACCTTTTTTGATAGAGGGCTAGCTGACTGGGTCAATTTAGATTCTCCCTGGCCTCCATTGACACAGCGTCCCTAAATACTGTTAGAATTCACATTTTAAGACATGAACTGATTCCTCTGTACAAGTCTCTCCCTCAAGAGAGTTAGTATGCCTTTCCCAAGCTAGATAAAGTCCAAGCAGGAGGAATCAGGAAATTCACTCACATCCCTCCTCCGGGGAAAAATGGGTGAACACTACACAAAATCCCTAATTCCTAAAACACCTAAATGAGTGAAGTACCTTATCAAAAAACACAGGTCTGTAGTTGTGGGATAAGGTCTCTCTAACACCACCTCTGCAGACATGAACTAGCCTGCAAATAAAGCATTTCTCTGAGCATAACAGGATTTCAGAATGACAGATGTGACTCTGGGCAGTCTTGAAGGATACTCTGATAGGGTGGCATGTATCTCTCCCGTTGATTACTCAGTGTCTGTGCTCACCATTCTAATCTATCCCAGCCAGCTGCATGTGGCAGATTATTACCTAGTCAATATGGAACACGGCCAACTGCTGAGGTGGTGTTGGTCATTATGCCAGCAGGCTGAGCAGTCACTGAGACCAACCCTTTCCCCCGGAGCCCATTAATAATTAAAATGATGTGGATTGCTCGATCTTCTATACGCTACAATAAAAAAAATTGACAGAACTCAGTCTTGTTTTTATGACTAACATCATCTGAGTTGCAAGATGCCCAGTAGGACTTCTCTGCTCCTAGATGCCACCCAAAAATATCCATCTGGCCATGGCATCCTCGTCCAGTGTTAGCTGAGAGCATGGGTTATTCCGGCTGATTCTAACCCATTTGCTCCAAAATGATAATATTGCTGCTTCCCTTTTAAAGCAATAGTCTCTTGGATACCAAAATAATTACATAACCACAGACATTAAAGAAGAAAAGACCATCCCTGTACATTTGACAGGTCCCCAGGTCAAATCAAGAAAGATTAAATGCCTTCCAATTACAATTAGCCAATGTCAGGATCAGGACCCTAACACGTGTATCCTGACTATAACATGAGTATTAGAATGCTCATGAATGATTTTCAGGGAACCTGCGAAACCTCTAAAATTGTGTGAAAATTTTGTGTCTCCTTTTGTTTTTGTGGGAAGGAGTCCATGGTTTTTATCAGATTCTCAAATGGGTCTCGGGTCAAAAATGAGTTAAGAGTCACTATTCCAGGGAAGTCCTCATTCCAGCTGCTAGGAGGGACTCTCAGAAGGACCAGACCAAGTTAGAAATCTTGAAGATAGATAACATGACCCAGGCAGCAGAAGGCACAGTACTTTGGGTGGAGAAGCCAAGATTGTGATTCTCTTTCAACTTTTGGGTTTATTCTCTATGTGCTCTGTTTTGTTTTGTTTGTTTTTCATGAGGCAGATGTGATCACATGGAGCTCTGAGTGTTCTCTGTTTGGGACCTTTCTTCATTTTTGATGGCCGAGGGACCCTACGGTCAGGCTCAGTGGACAGAAGCCTGGAGAAATGAACTCCACAGGCTCCATCCAAGGCTTCTCCAGCACTTCTCAACTATCATTGTCTTTGGTGAGGAGGAGCCAGAGGACCAGCTAGATCAGAGGGGACCAAAGAACAGAAGGTAGAGCTGATTGGACATTTGTCCAGACCTTCCTTGACCCAAAAGAGTAGCAGAAGCTGAGACTTTCCTGCTGTTCAGCTCAATTCACCAGAGCAAGAGATCAGACCTGAGGGTCACATAGGAGCCTAATTAGTAATAAGGCATGTAATGACTAATAAGCCTAATAAGTAATAAGACGTTTACCTGGAGGGGCCACTCTGTGCAGCTCGTAGAGGTCCAGCTCAGGAATAAGTGGCTCCATGGAGCTACAGAACTAGAGACTGGCCACTTCTGACACGACTAATGTAATTTACTATGAATTATCCACGGCATCTAACTGCATTCAGGCTTCCAACAGACATCATCAGCGGATTGTGTAGGGGAAGAGCAAACTCACTTTTAGAGCAATGTCATGGAAACTAGATTTACAAAGTAAGTCTGACATACATTGCTCAGCATACTTTTATATACATACATGAATATGCATATGTACACAGGCACACATTTGCATGTGTATGTGTCAAACACTTGCCTGTGGTAAACAGAAATGACTTTCAACAACCACTTCTTTAGATGATCCACACCACTGGTGTTCTTAATAATGCACATACTGAAGAGATAGAGATGATCCTTATACTTTCCTCTTTCATCATTTGTGGCTTAAGGTTCAAATGGCCCACATGGCTGAGAACAACATGGTACCTCCCTCCAGCAACCAGCAAATAGTGTCTACTGCTAAGCCTAGACTAAGTCTCAGGGGTCACAGGCACAGCATAGCTCCAGCCAGCTTTGGTTTGAAAGCTGCTGCATCAGTGTCCTGTGCCTTAAAATGTTCATTTATTCTGTAAGTATTTATTAAGGGTTCACTCTGTGAGAATCCCTGTTCTAAGAGCTGGAGACACAGAAAACTAAAACCACTGCCTTTTTCAGAGATTGCATCTTGGTGGAAGGAGACAAGCAACCAAATAAAGCAATCATGTGAGATGATGATAATGCTATTGGAGAAAAATCAGGAAAGAGGGATGGGGCTGCAGAAGTGGGGCAGGGAGGGCGTGTGCATGTCATTGAAGAGCAAGAAGGCCTCACTGAATAGGAGACATTTGAGCAAAGACCTATGGGAGGTGAAAGTGTGCCATGTGGCTGTGTAGGGGGAAAGAGCTCTAGGCAGAAGGGATGGTAAATGCCAAGGTCCTGAGGCAGGAACGTGCCGGGAGACCAGTGTGGCTGAGGCACAGTGACTGGAAGGTTGAAGAAGTGACAGTGGGCCATGATCTGGCACCCAGGAGTGGAATCTGACTCTGATGTTTGATTTGATTAGGTTTTTTTTCCCCTGAGCTGCTGAACAAATAACTGCATTTTTTTTCCCCAAAGAATTTAAACTTGAAAAAGGTAGTTTCTGGAAAAGAGGTTCTATAGTGGTCCCTTCATAATCTCTCTCTGTTTCTTCCAATTCTTGTGTCCCTCAGACCTTCTTTAGCTCTCTAGCTGCCCCTACTTTTGTTGCACGGCTTAAGTTTTCACCTTCAAACTCGAAAGCAGGTGAGAGCCAGCGGCACCTGTATGTCACCAAACCAGGATCACGAAATACATGCTTCGAGAGAAAAGTACCAGTCGTTGACCCATTGCCAGATCCCTGGGGGAAAGCCCGGGGACTGAGGTAGTCACGGCTCCAGGCACAGAACAGCCCAGGATCCCATGTCTGGCATCCCAAGAAGGACCCGTTGGCTTGTGTTCACTCCCTGCTGCCGCTGCCCATATCCTGCAGCCACAAGCAAATAGGATAGGATATCAGCCCTGCCACAACTTCTGGGTTTCTTTTCTAGCCTTGGTTGAATTCCAATAGGTTCACTGCCCACCTTCCTCCAAATCTGCTTGTCCCCCCCATGTCCTAGTATGCCTTGGTCACTGGTTGAATGCCATCATCCCCTGTGACAGTTACCTGATCTAGACCCTGGGTGGGCATGACTATGTTGCTTTTCCCCCTAATTACAATTTTTTTTAGTTTTTATTTACATTCCAGTTAGTTAACAGTGTAATATTGATTTCAGGTGTACAATAGAGCGATACAACACTTCCATGCATCACCTGGTGCTCATCACAACAAGTGTGCTCCTTAATCCCATTACCTGTTTCACCCATCCCCCGACACACCTCCCCTGTGATAACCATCAATTTGTTCCCTATAGTTAAGAGTCTGTTTCTGGATTTGCCTACCTCTCTCTTTTTTCCCCTTTGCTTTTTTTGTACCTTAAATTCCACATATGACTGAAATCATATGGTATTTGTCTTTCTGAATTATTTTTAGCATAATCTTCTCTAGCTCCATCTATGTTGCAAATGGCAAGATTTCATTCTTTTTTATGGCTGAGTAATACTCCAGTGTGTGTGTGTGTGTGTGTGTGTGTGTGTGTGTGTGTGTGTGTGTGTGTGTATCACATCTTCTTTATCCATTCATGTGATGGACACCTGAGCTCTTTCCATAATTTAGCTATTGTAGATAATGCTGCTATAAACATCAGGGTGCTTGTATCCCTTTGAAGTAGTATTTTTATTTTCTTTGGGTAAATACCCAGTAGTGCAATTACTGGGTTGTATGGTAATTCTATTTTTAACTTTTGAGGAACATCCATCCTGTTCTCCAGAGTGGCTGCACCAGTTTGCATTCCCACCAACAGTGTAAGAGGGTTCCCCTTTCTCCACATCCTTGCCAACACTTGCTGTTTCCTGGATTGTTGATGTGAGCCATTCTGACAGGTGTGAGGTTGTATCTCATTTTAGTTTTGATTTGTATTTCCCTGATGAGCAGTGATGTTGAGCATCTTTTCATGTGTCTCTTGGCCATCTGTATGTCTCTTTGGAAAAATGTCTATTCATGTCTTCTGCCCATTTTTTAATTGGATTATTCATTTTTTGGGTGTTGAGTTTTATAAATTCCTTGTATATTTTGGATACTAACCCTATCAGATATGTCATTTGCAGATATTTTCTCTCATTCCATAAGTTGCCTTTTAGTTTTGTTGATTGTTTCCTTCGCTGTGCAGAAGCTTTTTATTTTGACGAAGTCCCAATAGTTTATTTTTGCTTTTGTTTCCCTTGCCTCAGGAGACAAATCTAGAAAGAAGTTGCTACGGCTGATGTCAAAGAGGTTACTGCCTACGTTCTCCCCTAGAATTTTTTATGGTCTCAAGCTATTCCAAAAAATAGCAAAGGAAGGAAAACTTCCAGACTCATTCTGTGAGGCCGGCATTACCCTGATACCAAACCAGATAAAGACTCCAATAAAAAAGAGAACTATATAGGCCAATATCCCTGACAAACACGAATGCAAAAATTCTCAATAAAATACTAGCAAACCAAATCCAACAATACATTAAAACAATCATTCATCAGGGTCAGGTGGGATTTATTCCTGGGTTGCAAAGGTGATTCAATATTAGCAAATCAATGTGATACACCACATTAATAAAAGAAAGGATAAGAGCCATATGATCCTCTCAGTAGATGCAGAAAAATCATTTGACAAAGTACAACATCCATTCATGATAAAAGCCCTCAACAAAGTAGGTTTAGAGGGAACCTATCTCAATATAATAAATGTCATGTATGAAAAACCCACAGCTAATATCATCTTCAATGGGGAAAAACTGAGAGCTTTTCCTCTATGGGCAGGAGCAAGACAGGGATGCCCACTCTCACCACTTTCATTCAACATAGTACTGGATATCCTAGCCACCGCAATCAGACAACAAAAAGAAATAAAAGGCATCCAAATTGGCA
The DNA here is from genome assembly GCF_009762305.2 of Zalophus californianus. Classification (NCBI taxonomy): domain Eukaryota; kingdom Metazoa; phylum Chordata; class Mammalia; order Carnivora; family Otariidae; genus Zalophus; species Zalophus californianus. The sequence continues at coordinate 154,189,504 of NC_045596.1, forward strand.
AGGAAGAAGTAAACCTTTCACTATTTGCAGATGACATGATACTCTATATAGAAAACCCTAAAGACTCCTCCAAAACACTGCTAGAACTGATACACAAATTCAGCAAAGTCCCAGGATACAAAATCAATATACAGGAATCCATGGCATTTCGATACAGCAATAATGAAGCACCAGAAAGAAAAATGAAGGAATCGACCCCATTTACAATTGCACCAAAAACCGTAAGATACCTAGGAATAAGCCCAACCAAAGAGGTGAAAGACCCGTACCCTAATTAAAATTTGAGTCTACCTGCTCATCTCACCGTCCCCTGCTGTGCACCTTGGCCCTTCGGTAATTGCCTTTCTAGCCAAGTGACTCATGTGGCCTCCAGCTGTCCTGCCCGTTCCATTCTCTGCAGAGTAGTGAGATGAGCATTCTCCAGGGCAAATCTGATCCCATCACTCTTCTGGGTAACTTAGGATAAAATCCAAAATTCTTCCTATGGCCAGCAAGGGCCTGTGTGATTTTTTTCCCTCACTTGCTTCTAGAGCTTAACATGGTTCACTTGTCTCCCCCCTGTTTCCTAAGCTTCAGCAGTTCTGCCTTTTTTATCTCTTAAAATATACCGTGTTACTTCCCACCTGAGACTGCATTTGCTGTATCCTCTACCTGAAACACGCTTTCCTGGGTGTGTCCTTCTCTCCTCAGTAACTCCTACACACCCGTCTGTCTTAGCAAGTGTGGCTTTTCCTCAGGAACACCCTTCCTAACACTCAACTAAGTTAGATGCCTCTCCTCTATGGTGTTTTTGCACCCAGAACTTTTATTTTATGGCACTTAGCGAAATGGTCATTGATTCATTATGTGATTGTTTATTGTTTAGACCATAAACCCCCCAAGTGCAAAGATTCACTCTTTCCTTTTACCATGTGTTCTCAGCTCCTGTTTAAAAAAAAACAAAAAACAAAACAAAACAAAAAAACAAACTGTAGAGGCTCCTGGGCGGTTCAGTAGGTTAAGTGTCTGCCTTCGGCTCAGGTCATGATCCCAGGGTCCTGGGTTCGAGTACCACATCGGGCTTCTTGCTCAGTGGGGAGCATGCTTCTCCTTCTCCCTCTGCCTGCTGCTCCCCCTGTTTGTGCTCTCTCTCTCACTATCTCTGCATGCTCTCTTTCTCAAACAAATAAATAAAATCTTAAAAAAATAAAATAAAAAATTTTAAAAAGTTGTATTCATAACACTTGTTAAAGATGGTAAGGGAGACCTTTTTCAGGGGGACTAGTACAGTGAAGTTTTGTAGTAGCATCAGGCTCAACTCTGAACATGAATGCAGGTGGGGATTTACAGCCAAGCAGCAGGGAGGGGGGCAGTGGTTGGAGTATCAGTTAAGCGGAAATATCAGAGCTGAGGGATTATTGCTGGACCAGCTCAACAAGGTTCTTGCTGAAGGCAGGCCAGGGCAGTAAAGGATCAAGAGCATGGAGATGAAGAATTTGGTCAGAGTTTTACACTGACCCACTAGGATTCTTACCTGCCCAACAGAGTCCAGGGTCGGGGCCTTGAGGACTTAGCAGGCTTGACTAGGTTTGGAACACGGTCACACCTAGCACAATGCCTAGCACATAGTAGTAGGTGGTCAGTACATATATGTAAAGTGAATTAAGTGGCTTAGAATCTGTTGGTGTAGGAGAGTGTGATTCAGAAACAAAGCTGCCCACTCTAATTTTACCCCTAAAATAAGCTTACAGTCAAGCTCTTCTCAAAAACTGAAAAATGAATTTAATAATTTAAATTGGCCTTAAATTGGAATTCTTTTTTTTTCCCCATCCCCCCACCCCCTCCCCTCTAGAACCCTCAGTTTGTTTTTCAGTGTCCATCGTCGCTCATGGTTCGTATCCCCTTCCGACTTACTCGCCTTCATTCTTCCCCTCCTGCTATCTTCTTCTCTTTTTTTTCTTAACGTATATTGCATTATTTGTTTCAGAAGTACAGATCTGTGATTCAACAGTCTTGCACAATTCACAGCGCTCACCATAGCACATACCCTCCCCAATGTCTATCAACCAGCCACCCCATCCCTCCCACCCCCCACCACTCCAGCAACACTCAGTTTGTTTTCTGAGATTAAGAATTCCTCATATCAGTGAGGTCATATGATACATTTCTTTCTCTGATTGACTTATTTCACTCAGCATAACATCCAGTTCCATCCACATCGTTGCAAATGGCAAGATCTCATTCCTTTTGATGGCTGCATAATATTCCATTGTGTATATATACCGCTTCTTCTTTATCCATTCATCTGTCGATGGACATCTTGGCTCTTTCCACAGTTTGGCTATTGTGGACATTGCTGCTATAAACATTGGAGTGCACATACCCATTTGAATCCCTACATTTGTATCTTTGGGGTAAATACCCAATAGTGCAATTGCTGGATCGAATGGTAGCTCTATTTTCAACTGTTTGAGGAACCTCCATACTGTTTTCCAGAGTGGCTGCACCAGCTTGCATTCCCACCAACAGTGTAGGAGGGTTCCCCTTTCTCTGCATCCCCGCCAACATCTGTCGTTTCCTGACTTGTTAATTTTAGCCATTCTGACTGGTGTGAGGTGCTATCTCATTGAGGTTTGGATTTGATTTCCCTGATGCCGAGCGATGTTGAGCACTTTTTCATGTATCTGTTGGCCATTTGGATGTCTTCTTTGGAAAAATGTCTGTTCATGTCTTCTGCCCATTTCTGGATTGGATTATTTGTTCTCTGGGTGTTGAGTTTGATAAATTCTTTATAGATTTTGGATACTAGCCCTTTATCTGATATGTCATTTGCAAATATTTTCTCCCATTCTGTCGGTTGTCTTTTGGTTTTGTGGACTGTTTCTTTTCCTGTGCAAAAGCTTTTGATCTTGATGAAATCCCAATAGTTCATTTTTGCCCTGGCTTCCCTTGCCTTTGGCGATGTTTCTAGGAAGAAGTTGCTGCGGCTGAGGTCGAAGAGGTTGCTGCCTGTGTTCTCCTTTAGGATTTTGATGGACTCCTGTCTCACGTTTAGGTCTTTCAACCATCTGGAGTCTATTTTTGTGTGTGGTGTAAGGAAATGGTCCAGTTTCATTCTTCTGCATGTGGCTGTCCAATTTTCCCAACACCATTTTTTGAAGAGACTGTCTTTTTGCCATTGGACATTCTTTCCTCCTTTGTCAAAGATTAGTTGACCATGGAGTTGAGGGTCCATTTCTGGGCTCTTGATTCTGTTCCATTGATCTATGTGTCTGTTTTTGTGCCAGTAGCATACTGTCTTGATAATGACAGCTTTGTAATAGAGCTGGAGGTCCGGAATTGTGATGCCGCCAGCTTTGCTTTTCCTTTTCAGTATTCCTCTGGCTATTCGGGGTCTCTTCTGGTTCCATACAAATTTTAGGATTATTTGTTCCATTTCTTTGAAAAAAGTGGATGGTATTTTGATGGGGATTGCATTGAATGTGTAGATTGCTCTAGGTAGCATTGACATCTTCACAAAGTTGGTTCTCCCAATCCATGAGCATGGAACGTTTTTCCATTTCTTTGTGTCTTCTTCAATTTCTTTCATGAGTATTTTATAGTTTTCTGAGTACAGATCCTTTGCCTCTTTTGTTAAATTTATTCCTAAGTATCTCATGGTTTGGGGTGCAATTGTAAATGGGATCGACTCCTTGATTTGTCTCTCTTCTGTCTTGTTGTTGGTGTATAGGAACGCCACTGATTTCTGTGCATAGATTTTATATCCTGCTACTTTACTGAATTCCTGTATGAGTTCTAGCAGTTTTGGGGTGGAGTCTTTTGGGTTTTCCACATACAGTATCATATCATCTGCAAAGAGTGAGAGTTTGACTTCCTCTTTGCCGATTTGGATGCCTTTGATTTCTTTTTGTTGTCTGATTGCTGTGGTTAGGACTTCTAATACTATGTTGAATAGCAGTGGTGATAGTGGACATCCCTGCCGCGTTCCTGACCTTAGGGGAAAAGCTCTCAGCTTTTCCCCATTGAGAATGATATTCGCTGTAGGTTTTTCGTAGATGGCTTTTATGATATTGAGGTATGTACCCTCTATTCCTATACTCTGAAGAGTTTTGATCAAGAAAGGATGCTGTACTTTGTCAAATGCTTTTTCTGCATCTATTGAGAGGATCATATGATTCTTGTTCTTTCTTTTGTTAATGTATGGTATCACGTTGATTGATTTGCAGATGATGAACCAACCTTGCAGCCCAGGGATAAATCCCACTTCGTCGTGGTGAATAATCCTTTTAATGTACTATTGGATCCTATTGGCTAGTATTTTGGTGAGAATTTTTGCATCCATGTTCATCAAGGATATTGGTCTGTAATTCTCCTTTTGGATGGGGTCTTTGTCTGGTTTGGGGATCAAGGTAATGGCGGCCTCATAAAAATGAATTTGGAAGTTTTCCTTCCATTTCTATTTTTTGGAACAGTTTCAGGACAATAGGAATTAATTCTTTAAATGTCTGGTAGAATTCCCCTGGGAAGCCATCTGGCCCTGGGCTTTTGTTTGCTGGGAGATTTTTGATGACTGCTTCAATTTCCTTAGTGGCTATAGGTCTGTTAAGGTTTTCTATTCTTCCTGGTTCAATTTTGGTAGTTGATACATCTCTAGGAATGCACCCATTTCTTCCAGGTTATCTAATTTGCTGGCATAGTGTTGCTCATAATATGTTCTTATAATTGTTTGTATTTCTTTGGTGTTGGTTGTGATCTCTCCTCTTTCATTCATGATTTTATTGATTTGGGTCATTTCTCTTTTCTTTTTGATAAGTCGGGCCAGGGGTTTATCAATCTTGTTAATTCTTTCAAAGAACCAGCTCCTAGTTTCGTTGATCTGTTCTACTGTTCTTTTGGTTTCTAGTTCATTGATTTCTGCTCTGATCTTTATTATTTCTCTTCTCCTGCCAGGTTTCGGCTTTATTTGCTGTTTTTTCTCTAGCTCTTTTAGGTGTAGGGTTAGGCTGTGTATTTGAGACCATTCTTGTTTCTTGAGAAAGGCTTGTATTGCTATATACTTTCCTCTCAGGACTGCCTTTGCTGTATCCCAAAGATTTTGAACAGTTTTGTTTTCATTTTCATTGGTTTCCATGAATTTTTTTAATTCTTCTTTAATTTCCTAGTTGACCCATTCATTCTTTAGTAGGATGCTCTTTAGCCTCCATGTCTTTGAGTTCTTTCCGACTTTCCTCTTGTGATTGAGTTCTAGTTTCAAAGCATTGTGGTCTGAAAATATGCAGGGAATGATCCCAATCTTTTGGTACCGGTTGAGACCTGATTTGTGACCTAGGATGTGATCTAATCTGGAGAATGTTCCATGGGCACTAGAGAAGAATGTGTATTCCATTGCTTTGGGATGGAATGTTCTGAATATGTCTATGAAGTCCATTTGGTCCAGTGTTTCATTAAAGTCTTTATTTCCTTGTTGATTTTTTGCTTAGATGATCTGTCCATTTCAGTCAGGGGGGTGTTAAACTGCCCCACTATTACTCTATTGTTGTCAATGTGTTTCTTTGCTTTTTTTATTAATTGCCTTATATAATTGGCTGCTCCCATGTTAGGGGCATAGATATTTACAATTGTTAGATCTTCTTGTTGGATGGACCCTTTAAGTAGGATATAGTGTCCTTCTTCTTCTCTTATTACAGTCTTTGTTCTAAAATCTAATTTGTCTGATATAAGGATTGCCACCCCAGCTTTCTTTTGGTGTCCATTAGCATGGTAAATGGTTTTCCACCCCCTTATTTTCAAACGGGCGGTGTCTTTGGGTCTAAAATGAGTCTCTTGCAGACAGCATATTGATGGGTCTTGTTTTTTAATCCAATCTGACAGCCTGTGTCTTTCGATTGGGGCATTTAGCCCATTTACATTCAGGGTGACTATTGAAAGATATGAATTTAGTGCCATTGTGTTGCCTGTAAGGTGCCTGTTACTGTATATTGTCTCTGTTCCTTTCTGATCTATGCTGCTTTTAGGCTCTCTCTTTGCTTAGAGGACCCCTTTCAATATTTCTTGGAGGGCTGGTTTCGTGTTTGCAAATTCCTTTAGTTTTTGTTTGTCCTGGAAGCTTTTGATCTCTCCTTCTATTTTCAATGACAGCCTAGCTGGATATAGTATTCTTGGCTGCATATTTTTCTCGTTTAGTGCTCTGAAGATATCATTCCAGTCCTTTCTGGCCTGCTAGGTCTCTGTGGATAGGTCTGTTGCCAATCTAATGTTTCTACTATTGTAGGTTACATCTCTTCTCTCGAGCTGCTTTCAGGATTTTCTCTTTGTCTCTGAGACTCTTAAGTTTTACTATTAGATGTCGGGATGTTGAACTATTTTTATTGATTTTGAGAGGGGTCCTCTGTGCCTCCTGGATTTTGATGCTTGTTTCCTTCCCCTCATTAGGTAAGTTCTCTGATATAATTTGCTCCAATATAGCTTCTGCCCCTCTCTCTCTTTCTTCTTCTTCTGGGATCCCAATTATTCTAATGTTGTTTCGTCTTATCGTATTGCTTATCTCTCGAATTCTGCCCTCGTGATCCAGTAGTTGTTTCTCTCTCTTTTTCTCAGCCTCTTTATTTTCCATCATTTGGTCTTCTATTTCGCTGATTCTCTCTTCTGCCTCATTTATCCTAGCAGTTAGTGCCCCCATTTTTGATTGCACCTCATTAATAGCCTTTTTGATTTTGACTTGGTTAGATTTTAGTTCTTTTATTTCTCCATAAAGGGTTTGTCTAATAACTTCCACGCTTTTTTCAAGCCCCGCTAGTATCTTTAAAGTCATGATTCTGAACTCTAGGTCCGACATCGTACTAATGACCGTATTGAGTAGGTCCCTGGCTGATGGTACTACCTCTTGTTCTTTTTGCTGAGGTGATTTTTTTCATCTTGTCATTTTGTCCAGAGGAGAATAGATGAATGAGAGAACAAAATGCTAACAGGTTAACAACGTCCCCAGCAAATATACTCTATACAAATCAGAAAAGACCTGAAACCAGGGGAAAAGAAAGGGAAAAAAAGAAAAAAGAAAGAGAAGAAAAAGAAAAAGAAAAAGATAAAAACAAACAAAAACTGAGCAAAACAAAAAAAAACAGAATATGATCAAATATGACCAGGCTGGTGCATAGATCAGTGCCACACACTAGATTTTGGGTGTATTTTGGTGTGTTAGAAGAATGTGTCTCCTAAAATTTTAAAGGATGAAAGACATATATGTACAAAATAAGGGTTGATATGATGAAGGGATGGAAGATGACTGTAAAGATGAAAATTATACAAGATTTTATAAAACGAATTGATAAGATAAGAAGTTGTTTGAAAAAAGAAAGAAGATTAAAAAAAAAAAGGGAGAGAATGTGATCAGGCAGGAGACTAGAACAAAGCCATACACTAGTGATTTAGGGTATATTTTGATCTGTTAGAAGAAACTGTATCTCAAAATTTTAAAAAGAGAACAACATATATATGTATATATATATACATATATATGCCAAAAATAAGGGTAACTACTATGAAGGGATAAAATATGATTCTAAAAATGAAAAATAAAAAGTTTTTTTTAAAAAGGGATTGATAAGATGGTTGAAAAAGGGAAAAAGAAAAATTCAAAAAAAGCCAGTTAAAAAAATTAACTTTGAAAAACTAATGAATCATGGTAAAAAAAGCCATGAATTCTATGTGCAGTATTCCCCTAGCGCTGGAGGTCTCCCGTTCTCCTTGATTGGTAAACTTGGTCTTGTCTAGCTGGCTGTTCGTGCTGATCTTCTGGGGGAGGGGCCTGTTGCCGTGGTTCCAAATGTCTTTGCCAGGAGGCAGAATTGCCCCACCCTTGTCGGTCCGGGCTAAGCAATCTGCTCGGGTTTGCTCTCAGGAGCTTTTGTTCCCTGCAAGCTCTCGGTACAGCTTTGGAGGACCAGAGTGAAAATGGTGGCCTCCCAATCTCCGCCCGGAGGAGCTGAGAACTCAGGGCCCTGTTCCTCAGTGCGCCCCCAGAGAAAAGCAGCAGTCACTCCCGTGTCCCCGGTCTCTGGCTGCACTCCGTGCTCACCTGGCCTGTGACTGAGTTTTCTATCTCTGGCACCCGACCTGTGTGGAGTCTCCAGCAGATCCCTGCGGTGCACTCCCGCACCGCTCCTCCAGGGGGAAGAAGGGGAATCTCCCGGGCTCTGCTGCTTGTTGGGTCCCTGCTGCAGGAGCAGTGGCCCGACTGGGCTGCGGATCACAGTTTATGGCAACCCCGAGCTGAGAGCCCACTCCTCGGCTCCGTCTCTGCACCCAGCTTCTCCACTCCGATACCTGGGAGCTCTACTGCACTCAGGCACCCCCAGTCTTTCTGTGACCCCGAGGGTCCTGAGTCACACCGTCCTGCAAGGGTTGCACCCCCAGCTTAGTCACTGGAGCGACGTCCCTCAGCGGAGCCGGCTTCTAAAAGTTCTGATTTTGTGCACTGCAGCTCTATCACTTGCCAAAAGCGGCCGACGGAGGCTCCCTTCCCCGCCGTCTATCCTCCCGAATATCGCCTCGGATTCACTTCTCTGCACATCCTACCTTCCAGTAAGTGGTCGCTTCTCTGTTCAGAGAGTTGTTGCTACTCTCTTCTTTGATCTCCTGCTGAGTTCTTCTAAGCCGATATGAGGAATTCTTAATCTCAGGAAACAAACTGAGGGTTGCTGGAGTGGTGGGGGGTGGGAGGGATGGGGTGGCTGGGTGATAGACATTGGGGAGGGTATGTGCTACGGTGAGCACTGTGAATTGTGTAAGACTGTTGAATCACGGATCTGTACTTCTGAAACAAATAATGCAATATATGTTAAGAAAAAAAAAGAAGAAGAAGATAGCAGGAGGGGAAGAATGAAGGGGAGTAAGTCAGAGGGGGAGACGAACCATGAGAGATAATGGACTCTGAAAAACAAACTGAGGGTTCTAGAGGGGAGGGGGGTGGGGGGATGGGTTAGCCTGGTGATGGGTATTAAAGAGGGCACGTTCTGCATGGAGCACTGGGTGTTATATGCAAACAATGAATCATGTAACACTACATCAAAAACTAATGATGTAATGTATGGTGATTAACATAACAATAAAAAGATAAAAAAATAAAATGGCCTTAACTGTCTCTGAAGTTGAGTTTTCTTTGAGTTCGTTTTGCTATATAGCAAAATAAGGCGCCTTGAAAAAGTATCTCTCCCACAATAGAAACAATTCTCTAAGTGATTTTTTAAAAAACCTAGTTATAGATTTAGAAAGCAGCGTTTCCTTGTAGGACAGTATTATTTATGCCATGTTCCACACCAGACATTTTCCTTCTTGAGAGCCAATAGGAACAGATGCAAGCATCCAATGGAAACCTGAAATATTAGCAATTGTTCCATTAGTCACTTAAACATTCTAGTCAGCCTTGATGCCAGTTGCTTTGCCCGATAAACAAGAAAGTAATTCCTCTTCCTACTTAAAATCATGGCTACAAATTTTAAAGTCATTTCATGGTGTGTGGACAACCAAGTTATTCTGTAAATGTATTACTATAAAGGCACAGGGGGCCTTAAGCTAATTCTCAAAACAAAGCACATTAGATCAGCTTCTGGATATTTTCTGTTTTGTTTTGCTTTTGGCTCCTATTTCAAGCCTTAAAAGGCTCTGGGCCACACAGCTTGGGTATCCCTTATGGCTACTAAAATCAATGGAAGTTCAACTGATTTACTTTGCCTTTAAGTAGATAACATGCGAAATGACCTTCTGTGAATGAAAATGTGATTCCCTCAAACACTCTCGTCTTTTTGCAAAAATAAAAAGATTGTTTTGGAAAGAGAACTTTTTATTACTTTCCCATACAGAAAACTCAACAGCGTACACATAGTCCAGTTTGGTGGCCAGTTGTTTAGCCTTTGCCTTTTCCAGCTTGGTAATGCGGCCCCCGACTTTGGCCCCAGGACGCTGCCTCCCCAGTGATGCCTCACCAGGGTCTCATCTTATCTGTCATTGTCATTGGTCCTGACAGCTTCCACCAGCTATGCTGAGCTCCACTGTCTTCCGAGTTAACCTGTGTGAAGACAACAGTGGTGCAGGTCTTCCTGGGGACCAGATGCCCCAGCATGGCCTTCCCCTTGATAATGCAGTAGGGAACCCCCATCTTGTGACCCAGGGCAGGCAGGAGGACAACCCACTCAGTGGGACCTGTATTATGTGCAGTCATTCCCAGCTGTGCCTTCCTGTTTTCCACTAAGGTGGTAGCAGTATTACCGCCCCCCCCCCCCCGCAAAGGACGGGCAGCTTCTTAGCGGGGACAGCCCCCTTTGCCCACAGCTTTCTTTTCATCCTAGGCCAACAGTCTCTGCTTCTTCTCTTGCTTTTTCTCTGGTCTGTATTTGTGGGCTGGCTTAAGCAGTTGAGTAGCTGAATGAACTGGTTCATCGCAGGAGACACTTTCAGATGTTTATGGAAAATAGCCCTTTGCTGCTGCAGCCGGATGTAGCTGGACCATTTGACAAAGAGCTGGATGTCCTGCTCGATGCCGAATTTCTTGGGCTTTTTCTCAAAGGACTGATCACCTTCTTGGTCTGCTTTTTCACGACAGCGGGGGGCCGGGCCCACCTTCTTCCCCTTCGACTTCTTTCCTTTCAGCATCTTGGATGGCTGGGGGAGAGAGAGAGCCAAAAATAAAAAAGATTTCATGATTTTTTAGTCAGGGCTCTGCTTATTTCTCAAACATAGCAACTATTCTCACCTTACCCCAGTGTGCCTGCCATTTCCTTTTTCTTTTGTTCTGATTTCATGTTTTTTTCTTTTATTGAGCTTTTTCTTTGGTTGAAAAAAATGTCTTGGGCGCACCTAGGTGGCTCATTCGGTTAAGCGTCTGCCTTCAGCTCAGGTCATGATCCCAGGGTCCTGGGATAGAGCTCCGGGTCGGGCTCCCTGATCAGCGAGGAGTCAGCCTCTCCCTCTCCCCCTGAACCTCCTCACTCGTGCTCTCTCTGTTTATCTGCTTCTCTCACAAATAAGTAAGTAAAATCTAAAACAATTTTTTAAAAATGCCTTAATGTCAGGCTCAACTCTGAACATGAATGCAGGTGGGAATTTACAGCCGAGCAGCAGGGAGGGGGGCAGTGGATGGAGCATCAGTTAAGAGGAAATATCAGAGCTGAGGGGTTATTGCTGGACCAGCTCAACAAGGTTCTTGCTGAAGGCCGGCCAGGGCTGTAAAGGATCAAGGGCATGGAGATGAAGAATTTGGTGCAATGAGTTAAATTTAATGCAAACGAGTTAAATTTAATAACACTCAGTATATTAAAAAATGTTAAATTTATTTTATAATTACAGTAGGACACTATGTAAATTTTAAAAACACAAAATGACACTAAGTAATGCTTGTAGAAGTATTCATAGGAAGTAAAGTTACAAAACACATGTGGGAGTGACACCCTAACCTCAGGATAGCAGAGACCTCCCAGAAAAGAAAAAACAAAACAAAACAGGATGGGCCGGTGGTTGTGATTTAGCTTTAAAATTTGTCACATTCTAATGCAGTACACAAAGTGAGATTTGCAAAATTGCAAGCAAATAGAGTTAGTGGCTCACTCCCAGAACCCAATCTGGAAATGCTCCAGAGTGAAAATGAAATTGATGGACCTGACTAATTAACTTAAAGACTGTCAGAATCCCTTGGGACGCCTCAAGTGGGTTGGTGTGCCTGGGAACTGCACAGCAGACAGAAGGAGGACTGGAAGCCACAGCAAGCCAGAGGCAGAAGGAGATCTCTTAACTGTGCACTCTTCTCTTCCCAGATCAGCCCAAACTGGTCAGCCAAAGTCACCACACACAGGAGGAAAACCTGAGGGACAGCCTAGTGTCGGAGCCAGGGACGGTAACTCGTAAGTGGAACCAGAGCTCAGGAAGTGTGGGAGAACAGATAGCAGCAAGTCCTGGTGGCCACCTGAGGGAGGTGACGACCCTCTGGTAACATGAGCTCACAGTGAAATAAAATGAGTGCCCAGAATTTAGCTGGAGAATCAACATAAAGCAAAGCACAATTAATTGATTTCACTTCTATGTGGAATCTAAAGAAACAAGGCAAAGTAAGGAACAAAGAAACAGAAACAGACTCATAAATTGTTCGGGAAGGTCATCGAAAAGACATGACAGCCAGTTGACCTGTGAGATGCCCCCCGCCTCAGACGTTTCTCATCCCCCCTTTCCTGCTCCCAAACACTGTTCCTAGGACATGGGCTTGAGATAGTGATGTAGTGTGGAGAACACCCGCACAATTTACACGACTAAACCCGGTTAAAACCTCTTTACTTTTAGGATTTGGTGGGCAGGTTCGGGGATCCATTTGTCTTGCTGCTCGAGACAAGCCTCCTTTGTAAGTTTCCTTTGCTTATTAAAACCAGCCCCTACCAACCTGGAGTGGCCTGTGTCTTTCTTCAGTCTCTCCCAGTTTCAGATGACACCAGGAAAACTCCCAAGAGGATTGTGAACCAATACAGAGAACAAACATGGTTGCCGAAGGCGAGGGGTGGAGGGATGGGTGAAATAGGTGAAGGGGATTAAGAGGTACAGACTTCCAGTTATAAAATACGTAAGTTACAGGGATGGAAAGTACAACACAGGGAATATAGTCAATAATATTGAAATACTGTCTTATGGTGACAGTTGGTAACCGCACTTACAGTGGTAAGTAACGTGTAGAAGTGTTGAGTCACTATGTTGTCCACCTGAAACTAACATAACATTGCACATCAACTCTAGTTCAATTTGTAAAAAAGTAAACAAAAGAAGTATTTTTCAGGAGGATATTGGTAATTTGAAGCAGGAACAAAGGGTTGTGACGGAGAGGCAATTGCAAGTTATCATTACAATAAGAAACTCCATAAATGGATTGAATGTCAGAAGGGATATAGCCAAAGAATGAGCTACTAAACTGGAAAAAAACACGTCAAGGAATTCTCCCAGAAGACAACAAGAATGACAAAAAAGTTCAAACTATAGAAAGAAATGTTAAGGAGGATAAGAGAAACTTCAGAAGAAGAGAATGCAATCAATGGAGGGGAGAAAATATTTGAAGAAATAATGACTGAGAATTTCCTATAATTAAAGAAAGAAGGAAGATTACAGATTGAAGGGGTTTAGAAAATGTAAACAAAAGAGATAAGAAAAGCCCATACTTTTTTATAATATAGTCAAGTTTAAGACCATCAAAGTCAAAGAATCCTGACACAAAGAAAAAAAAGTCACGTTGATACTAGATTTTACTAGATTTTTCAGGAACAACATTAGATGAGACTAAGGTAATATTTTCATGTTGAAGGAGAAAATAATTTAGAATGTTTTAGAATGCGTAGAATGTTTTCATCCAGCTGAGTTTTTGTTTAAGTGCAATAAAGATATTCTCAAGCATATTATTGCCTCAGAAACACAAAGACTCTCTTTGAAACCACTCTTGGAGGAAGTATTTTGGCAAAAGAAAATGCATCCAGAAGATACAAAGAGATATATAGAGGAAGTAAAGGTGAGTAAACCTGAATTCGGATTTCACACACATGATTCATATATTCTTTTTTGTGTCTGGATTCTTTGCTTAGCATAACGTCTTTGAGATTCATCTACGTTATTATATATGTCATCTCTGATACTTTCAGTTATTCTAAATTTTAGGGATCAGAAGGAAGAGAGTCAAAAGGGCAAACAGCATAGATGTGAAAGACCTGAGCTGAAATTCTGACTCTTTTTAGTTGTGTGACTTGGCACAAATGATGTAATCTCAGGGCTGGCTGTTTGGATAAATCTCTAAACCTCAACTTTCTTAACTTCAAATAACTATAAAAATACTCAGCTCATAAAGTTGCTGTCAAGATTGATATAAAATAAGTGAGAACATGGTGCTAGACACATAATAGTTGTTCCAGGAAAAAAAAAAAAGATTTGTTCCATCTGAATATAGCAGGCTAGTCACAGATATTGACTAATTACACCTCCTTAATGACCAGCCACAGAGGGGATGAAAAGAAGGAAAATTGTTTTGTTTTTTTTTTCCCCATCAAACATGACAACAGAAACCTTATTTTCTCCCTTGGAATACAATTTCAACGTTTAAAAGGGATTATATATAATATATAATTTCAGTTTGAAAACAAATGAGCGAGCAATTAAACACAGGGAGCCAGCAGCAAGGCTTGGGGGTGGGGGTGGGGGGGCACTCTTTTCCAAGTCTTGAACTTCAGAGTGTGGATCCCAGCCATTTCCACTGTCTTTCCTCGGGGAGTCTAAACTTAATTTGAGAGATTTAAAGATGGTCATTCCTGTTAGGTTAAAATATTCTGTGATGTTCTTCAGCAAGATGCTATGACCCAAACACAAATCTTTTTCATGAGAATAAAGCGGAACCAGTATATCTTGTGGCATTAAAATGAAATGATAGACCGAAAAACCCCATCATTCTCCTGGCTATGTTTCAATCAGCTCAGAGAATTTCTTCCCATACACATTAATTATTCCAAAATGTAGAGAATTAAAAATGTAACAACCATTTCCAATTATCTGAGCTGTTCTTCAAGAACTATGGGGCGTGAACCACTGTAAAGAGCTAATTTAGGAAGGAAGGCAGTCTTTGAATACATTGAACATGCAAACACCTTAGAGTACACTGACACTTTGTTATCATCGGGTTTGATGTGACAGTTGAAATTACCATTTAGCCGAGGCATTTCTACATTGGTAATTCTTAGACTGGGCTTTTTACAGTGGAAAAAAAATACTAAAACAATCAGTTTTCTTCTTGTGGTTAATTTACATGAATAGAAAGAGATAATACAAGTCAGTCCTTTTTCTAATACTTCTGAGTAGGGTTGACCTTATAGAAATTTAATTATAAAATACATGTATGAACCTGGATAAATCTATTAGGAGGCTGTAGTACAGACAAAGGATTTGAAGTCATTTGTCTCAAATAAGAACTACAAAGTTAGGAAAAATAAATATGTCATTGCAAAGAATACGTTTTATGGTGTTTTTTTAGATTTCATATATATTTCTTCATTTATCTATAAATAATTCTATAAAACAGGAAGAATGAGGGTTATGATCTCCACTTTCTAGGTAAAGAAATTTTAGACTGAGAGTTTTGAGAAGACTAACAGTAGAAGTGATGATGCTTTTCCCCAGATGTCTTCACTGCCTCAAATTTTTATGGGTCCTTTATCATTTATGAAGCATTTACAGATAACATGTTAAGGCAGAAATTCAAACCAGGTTACTCCAAACCAGGGAGAGAAATGATCCCCATAATGAGGAAAACCAGGATGACTGAATGCCCACAGACTCAGACTCTCATTGTTGATGTTTCTTCCTTCCTCTCCTACCTCAGCCCTGCTCTGTGTGTGGCCGTCTTTCCTTCCCTCTGCAAGTGGGCTTCCTCCACGTGGCTCAGTAGGTAAGTACAAGCAGCCCCAATACCACTTCCTCCCAACACCCACAGTAAAAAATGCCAGGGCCAATCTTCTTCATTTGGTCCAGTTGAAAAAGCTGGGGGGCGCCTGGGTGGCTCAGTTGGTTAAGCAACTGCCTTCGGCTCAGGTCATGATCCTGGAGTCCCGGGATCGAGTCCCGCATCGGGCTCCCTGCTCAGCAGGGAGTCTGCTTCTCCCTCTGACCCTCTTCCCTCTCGTGCTCTCTATCTCTCAAATAAATAAATAAAATCTTTAAAAAAAAAAAAGAAAGAAAAAGCTGGGGACCCAGCTTGGGTCACATGCCAAGTTTTAGCCATTCCCTGAGATCAGAGTTGTGAGAGGCTGTGAGTGACACAGTAGGACCCTCTCTCTCATGTGCTAGTTGGGAACAGAATACGTGATTGACCACACACGATGGGAGAGGTTGATGCCCCAAAGAAAAGGATATTGGCAAATATTCACTGTCTCCTGTATACTGGCATAGAAATAAACAGACAGGCAGCTTAATGGGTCAGATTAGAACATTTAGAAACAGATACATCTATATGTAAGGATTTATTACAAAATTTTTCTGGAAATTCAAATAGGTGGGGAAAAGATGAGTTATATAATTAATGCTGCAAAAACTGAATTGATAATGTTGTGAAAACATCAGTATTTGTTGAATGAATGAATGAGTTAGAGTCTCAATTCTGCCACATATAGTTCTGGGATCTTGAGATACTTTTCTCTCATAACTTCCATCTTCATTTTGATTATTCATTGTTGGAGGATTAAATGAGCTCTTAAAACCACAGAAGCCACAGTGGAAGTTTTGGCAGAGGACACAAAGACATAAATAAAAAATACACAACCCCATATAAAATAAATGCAAGTATGCTGGAAAACATTAACGCTAATAGTCCATTTTGGTGAAGGGGCAGACATACATAGCACTGATTTCCAATTTAAGTTGGCACAGTCTCTTCTGAAAGTGACCTAGAATATTTTGCCAAAATTCTACAAACTTTGTACGTGTTCTCATGCTGACATTTCACATCTATGAATTATAGCTCTATCGATTACAGATGTGACATTATTATGCTTGAATTACAAAGATCCCTTTCTAGTGTTGTTTCTTAGAACAAACAATTAGAACTGACCAGAATATCCAATAGTAGGGAATCACTGAATAAATGATGGTGGATCAATAAATAGAAACTCTATAGTCATTAAAATGAATTTGTAAAACAATACCGAATGACACAAAATGTTCACTGTGTAATTTATATTTTACTTTAATAAAATACTGTATATATAATATATAACATATATTATAAAATAAAATATTTTAATATTTTATGTTAAAACAGAGAATTTACAAATAGTAAAGGAAGTAATTCCATGTGAATAAATAATATGTATTTAGGTGACATTTTTATTTTTTAAGAATTGAAGGGTGCACCAGTGTAACATGGACAGATATTGCCAGATAAGGACAAAGCCTTCACAATCTCACCAACCTTGTTCATTCCCAAGTCTGTTCTTTTTAAGCCTCAATTTCTTTTGTTCAAAATGGAAATAACCAGACGTACCTTACTGCAAAAACTGTGCACTTTAAATGAGATAGTACATGACCAGTGCTTAGAAGAGTGGTGTGCAGCGCATAAGCACTCACTATATAGGATGGAAAAACTGGTACACCCTCAGAGGTCAACCACGGTGCTTCTGTGTGGTTGGACAATGGACTGTTTTCATTTTGTTGTTTTGTTTTCTATAAATTCTTCATAATTCACATGTTAGTTTTGAGACAAACACAAAGATAAAAGTAATTTTATAAAATCTCTTGAAAATGTGAAGAACATTGTAAAAAGACTGGTGGGAAAGAACCAACGTGAAAATTGTAGTTGTCTTTGGAAGGTGAATTTTTAGCAATTTTTTTTTCTATTTTTCTCCATTTTCAAAACTTTTTTTAACTAGCATGTATTTCTTTGTTAGTTTCCTATTCTACCTCCTTTTTGTTTTACCCTCACCACCCTTTCATTTTCCAAGGTAAGGGTGGGGAATACAAACCTGAAGTAATGGAAATCGTCTTCTTTGCCAGCAAAGAGATTCTGTTCCACCTTCTGCACATTGCTTCAAGCATAACAAAGTCATAATAACTGTGGATTTGTTTTTAATTCCCAAATTGGACGTGCCATTTGGTATGTGGCCTGAAACATAGTGTGGCTGTGGGACTTAACATGTGAATTTAAGACTTGCCTGAAAATCAGAAATGAAGCTCTCTCAGGAGTCAAGACCTCTTTCCATGTGGCACCCGCAGGCATGATGTTCAGAGCCCTCTCTGATGATACCATGTCTTCAGAGAAGACTGATTATGCTTTTGTCCATTTTTTCATTGGTCTGTAATGTAAGAAGGATCCAGACACTTTCACACACCTACAGGGGAAAAGTGTTTGCTGTCACTGTCACTGATACATTAAAGTATGAATCAACTTACTATTATTTTATCAGATAGATTTTCTTCTGTAAGATGATCTGCTTTCATTTACCTCCAGAGCACTAATTTTTTAAAAATTTTATTTACTTATTTGAGAGAAAGAGAGAGAGCAGAGCTAGAGAGAGAGCATGAGGGGGGACAGAGGGAGAGCGAGAAGCAGACTCCCTTCTAAGCAGGGAGCCTGACACGGGGCTTCATCCCAGGACCCTGGGATCATGACCTGAGACTAAAGCAGATGCTTAACCAACAGAGCCTCCCAGGTGCCCCCTTTTAAAAGATTTTATTTATTTATTTATGAGAGAAAGAGAGCACAAGCCGTGGGGGAGGGGCAGAGGGAGAAGGAGACTCCCTGCTAAGCAGGGAGCCTGACCTGGGGCTTGATTCCAGGAGCCTGAGACCATGACCTGAGCCAAAGGCAGACACTTAACCAACTGAGCCACCCAGGAGCCCCTCCAGAGCATTAATTTTTAATTTGATCTTCTTAGAGAAGATCATAAAAGTTATTCCTCCAAAAATACAAAGAAATATCCATGCCTATACAGTATTAAGATTGTAACACAGGAATAAAGAAAAATTTGATTGTGCCCTAAGTGTCCCAATGTTCTTGTTGCTAAAGAAAGTGAATGGGCTGGAGGCCAATGTAGCTCTATCTTATTCGTTTAAAAATGTTGTTTTGATTCTTATTAGCTTAAGAGCCATAAGTATTCACCTACTTTTAATTTTATGTTGGATTTCTCTGCATGAAAGTAGGAAGACAGCCTAGAGAAAACCAAAATAGACCCAAACAAAATCCACTAGTATGGAATACATGAACATGTTTCTTTCTGCTGGCCTTGCTTTCTCTCTCATAATCTGAAAACAGACTAAATGACTCCATAGGAAAAACAGGCATTGCCCAGTAGTAGGTATATGAGTGATTTTTAATTATGCAGGTGATCTACCATCCCCAACAAATAGACTAAAAGTCTGGGTTGAAGGGAATTTTCCTAGCTTGACTTGTTAAGATTATTTCCCAGTGGATGACTTTTGGCCCCAATGCCTCCCTCAGCTCTCACCTGTACAGCACCAGGCTGTGTAGGAGCTAACATGTTGTTTTGATATAGTTTGACTCTTTAAAGAAATCTTTAAAGGACAGAATAGCTCAGGGTAAGAAACATAGGTGGTAGACAGAGATCATCAGCTCAGTATTAATAAATGTGCTGAGTGACAAGATGAATAAACTCTAGAAATCTGTACCACATTGTACCTGCAGCCAACAATAACTTTAAAGTGTGTTAAGAGAGCAGATCTTGTGTTAAGTGTTCTTTCCACAAGGAATGAAGGAAGGAAGGAAGGAAGGAAGGAAGGAAGGAAGGAAGGAAGGAAGGAAGGAAACTGAATGAATGGATGAAGAAGTCTGAGTTAGAGTCTCAGGTCTGTCATTTACAGTTCAGGGATCTTGGGATAATATTTTTCTTCACGTAGCTTCCATCTTCATTAGATTGCTGGAGGATAAAATGAGACAACAAGTGTGTAAAGCACTTAGTAAACAATATATGTAAGTGCTCAATAATTACTTCACTTTGAGAGGATGGTCATGTTACCTCTGGATTCATAAACACTGCAAGAAAAAGTAATGTCAGCCAAGACACAAAAATATCTTCTCTGGCTAGTGCCTTACTCCTTTAGACTTTGGCAAACTTTCTCACGCTGCAGAGGGCGTGGCACCGAGACTATTGGAAAAGCTAAATGACACAAGCAAAGGGAAAACTTTTCCCCCAGAACAAAAGACTAGCCTCACTGAAGTTGGAATTGTACCCTCGCTACAAATCAGCTCAAACAAAGGAAGGTTATTTGTTGTGTGCCACTTGCCAAGAATAAAAAAAGAAAACTAGGACTTGGAAAATAAGAAACATGTTCACATTCTTTTCACTTTAAAACTGTTACTCACTACATTTGCATGTACTATAACAAGCATCCCTTTCATTTATCTTGAAAAGATGGTTGATTTGCCCCCTGAAAGATGATTATTCTTAGAACTTCTGACTCTTCTAGGCCCAAGGAAGTCTGCAAGTTCTACAGGAAGCTGTTTTCTTCTTTATGCGTTCCCTTCCCCCACTTTGTGGCTTGAGAGCTTCTAGGGTAATTGGTCCACACGGAGCATGCAGCTGAAATGTAACCCACCGAACTGTTCTATCCTGTTTTGAATTCATAGCCCGTTGCACTGCAGCAAGCAACAAGCTCATGTTTAGGAAAGGAAATGAACAAACACAAATATCCTGGCTTCCTTCTGAGCTGAAGAGTTGAACAGGGCAGCCAGCTCAGCCAGCAACCTTCAGTCCTCAGTAGCATAAGAACTTGGCCTCCATCGCTTACACTGCAGCATATATATGAGACTGGAAAACATGAAATGATGGCTGCAGTGCATAAAGAGAGTGTAGCCATCCACTAACAGTAGCAATTCCCCAGGCCCAAAGCAATTTCTGGGAGCAGGAAAAAAAAAAAGCACGCTTAGGCTATTGTTGCTAGTGTTTGAGGCTGGTGGGCAGCTGCTGGTTTGCTCTCCTTATTTGCACATTTGCATGACATGTGAGGAAAGATAAGGCAACATCAGTGGAGACAGAGTTTAGGAGTCAAAACTGAATAGAGCTGGGATCTCAGATTTCAATGCATACGGGACCAAGCAGATGACCAGACTGTGTAAAGCAGACCAGGTATGAGCACTTCCTGGGGTTTCGTTCATAATGTGCTTTAAGTTTCATTCTTGACAAAGTTACATTCAGTTTGCATGTGTAAATGTGTAACGGTGTTCCTCACTTCCACCAAAACATGGATTAGCTCCCAATTTGCTTGGCCCTGACAGTGTTTCTTGCATATCGTCACTTTTGGAAGAGACATAGACTTAATCACTATTTTATTTCCTTTTATTTATGCTATAAGAAATCAGCAGCCCATGTGCAATGACAGAGGGCAACCGATACTAGTCGGTGTGCAGCAGACAATAAGGAGCGGTGGAGACTGTGGACAAGTGGAGAGAACGTGCTTTGTGCTCTGGACTGAATTGTGTCCCCACCCAAATTCATGTGGTGAATCCCTAACCCCCAGTGCCACTGGTTTTTTTGGAGATAAGGCCTTTAGGAGGTAATTAAATGTAAAGGTAATAAGGGTGGGGCCCTAATCCAATAGGATTAGTACCCTTGTGAGGAAAGGCTCTTTTTTTCCCTGTCCCAACTGCACAAAGGACAGGTCATGTGAGCACAAGGTGAGAGGGCCTACAAGCCAAGAGAGAAGGCCTAAGAATGAAACCTACCTTGCCTGCATCTTGACCTCAGACTTCTAGCCTCCAAAACTAGAGGAATAACTTTCTGTTGTTTAAGCCACCCAGTTTATCGTACCCTGGCATAACAGCTCCAACGGACTCATGCACCTTGTCAAAAGTAGGCAGTTGCTTCTTAGTTACAGATTATTATTACCAGGCAAGATGAAAGCCCAGGCTGACTAGATTTTCCATTTTTATTATAAAACAGAGACCTAGGTTTTTACATGAACAATTTCCTGGTTTTCTAATGTTAAGGAACTAATAAATGTAAACACAGTGAAATTACAAAATGTAGTATATAAAGTTCTTCATTATCACATTGTTTGTAGAAGTAAAGTGTTGGAAATAACCCAAGTGTCCATCAACAAGAGACTGGTTAAATAAACAGTGGTATATTTGTGAATGGATTCAGAACAAGTATACCCTTTCTTTAACAATGTTTTGCAATATGGGGCACCTGGGTGGCTTAGTCTTTAAGCATCTGCCTTCGGCTCAGGTCGTGGTCTCAGGGTTCTGGGATCAAGCCCCGCATCAGGCTCCCTGCTCAGTGGGAAGCCTGCTTTTCCCTCTCCCTGCTCATGTTCCCTCTCTCGTTGTGTCTCCCTCTGTCAAATAAATGAATAAAATCTTAAAAACAAAACAAAACAATGTTTTGCAATGCCCCTTTGCAATGAATTCATTAATAATATAATCCCCAGGCACAATTTTTTAAAAAATTAATTGTGTTGGGGCCCCTGGGTGGGTGTCCAACTCTTGGTTTTGGCTCAGATCTCAAGGTGGTGGGATCGAGCCCCAAATCCAGCTCTGTGCTCAGCTCAGTTCACTTGAGATTCTCTCTCCCTCTCCCTCTGCCCTGCCCACTCATACTCTCTCTCTAAAATAAATAATCTTTTAAAAAAAAAAGTTACTCACGTCTTAACTCAAATATGAAAACTCTGTAATTTTTAATTAACTATAAAATAGACATTTCAATGTAGAAATGTTCAGACTCAGCTACTCTAGCTGCCTTAACAGTATGATCAGGCTTACCAGTCCATAGAACCACTGTGAATGCAACAGCTAGACATGCAGACCAATACACATGTTGCCCCGAAGGAAATCGTGAAGAAAGCTAAGTACCCTCTACTCTCAATTTCTACAATCTGGCAATTTCCATGTAAAATACATTTCATGTTTCTAGGTAAACTAGAATCAAGTTCTAGACTTGGATAATTATAAACAACCTCACGAATGTGAGGGGTGAATTTGAAAAAGTTATATCACCTACAGGGAAGACATCCATCAGGTCCTGTTAACGTCCCCACTAAGTGCCAGTAGCACCTCTAGTCTCTGTGACAACTAAAGACACCTCAACAAGCTCTCAGTACACTTTCTAGGGGTGGGCAGTATTGTCTTTTTTGAGTGCTGCATACCGAGTGTTTGTTTTCAAATGTTGAAGCCCTAATTCCCAATGTAATGATATTTGGGAGGTAATTGGTTTGTGAAGATGGAGCCCTGATGAAGGGAACAGTTTCCTTATAATAAGAGACATGAGACTACTCTCCTCTCTCTCAACCATATGAGGAAACAGCAAGAAGGTGGCCCTCTGCAAACCACAAAGAGGGCTCTCATCAGACACCCAATCCGTCAGCACCTTGATTTTGGACTTTCCAGGCTCTGGGACTGTGAGAAATAAGTGTTTGTTGTTTAAGTCATCAGTCTATGGTATTTTGTTACAGCAACCTGAGCTGACTAAGACCTTAAGAATAATGGGGACAGATCATTTCTCGTGTTTCTTCCTCTCTTTAACATGTAATAAACCTATAGCTCTTACTGCAGTGTTTAAGGAACTAGAGGTACACGTTCATAGTGAATTGAGGTCTAGGTGCCTATGGAATCGCCTCTCCAAGGAAGCGAAGATTTTGTGAGATTCCAGGTCTCTGAAGACAAGACAGAACACATGTGGGATGGAGAATATAAAATCAGTCATGGGGGGGTTGGGACAGGGGGTGCAGAGTGAGAACTGAGAACTGCTCATGAAAAAAAGCTGTCAGCTCTTAGGTGTCGGGAGAAGCTCTGGGCTTTCCTGAGGCAGACACCACGAACTTTCTGAGTATCAGCCGAAGGATTTTGAGTGAGAGTGAAAAATGAATGAGTTCTAAGGCCTCTGAAGGTCCTGATGGTGTTAGACTGAGGTCACAGGCCAATACCCAAAGGTGACAAGAAAGGAACTGATTTAAGACTGAGTGAAAAGTACCACTTTTACGGACTTCTTTATAAAAATACCACCAATAAACCTTAAAAATTAAGATCTCAACAATTATTTCATTCTGCCCCTTTTTTAGCAAATAATTCTTTCATCAAAAGTCCCTAATTATCGGTTGCTTTAAAAACAAACAACAAAATGTTTCAGGTGCAATGACTTGGGGCCACATCTGGATCAGCTCATCTCGAGATTGCTGTTTGCATACCACCGTCCCCCCTGCCCCCTGCCACCATTCCCTCATGTGTGTGATGGTTAATGTGCTTTAAAAATACATTACCCAAATTCTGCATTCTCTACAGGGTGTGATTACATGAATAATCTTGTCAGAACAAAGTAGATGCTCCCTCTACCATCCACTCGTCCACCCCCTCTTCCTCCGTGGCAGTCAGCCCTCCTCCCTCTCTAGAGTTTATCCCAAAGTTTCTCATCATCTGGAAATGGAGTCAGGGCCCCATGAAATAGATGTGAGTGAAGGAGCATGTTTTAAAGACAGGAAGGATCTGGTTAGGAAGGAGAGGTAGCATACACAAGAGAGAGGGTGTAGTCTTTAGTGTTAAGTTTCTGGGAGGATGCGGGAGAATCCTTGAGTGGGAGAAGGAGTTTTCAGTCCTCCCCTACTTCCTTTTCCCTCCTCCCCAATTCCTTACGAGTCCAATTACTTACGCTCCTCTGTGCCTGGTTTTCTCAACTGCAAAATGGTTGTAATAATGGTATCTTCCTTCCTCCCCCCCCATTTCCCTCCCTTCTTTTCAGGTCCAAACATATAGAATATTTGGACCTAAGTTGGCCATTATCTATCTTATTTTTTTAGTTTTCAACGATTTCAATAGAGTTCCTAATCTGTTTGGCAATGATCCTAGGCTAGATTGGAGTCATTAAGAAAATCTTATAGTTCTCATAAAATAATTGGGAATACAATATTCTCCTTAACTTGTGTGGGATAGATTCTATTACAGTAGATTCAGTCTATTATAACTGGACTCATAATGTCCAGCCTTTTAAAACAAAATACTAAGCACTTTCCATCCCCCCAGCTCCCCAGCCCCACCCCCCACCTGAATACCAAAGACTGGTGACTTCCCAGCAGATAGGATGGAATGGGTCTTTCATAGTTTTCTGAAAAGTCTGTCTCCAGGAATCATGCATCCTGAGGCGACCCTGAAGAGCAAGGTTGAGTCTCCTGGGCTGTGCGATGACCAGACACGTTCTCTGCTTCAGCCCCTGCTGCCTGCTTTGGTGTGGAGGCTTCACACTCTGATAGATGAGTCTTCAGCCCACATAGGTTATTGAGCAAATCCTGACTCAAGTGTGTCTATTAAAAGCCTCTGTTATACATTCAACAGGAGGTCTCTGGGTTTTTATTGCATCTGACAGTGACGTCCCAGGCATTGGTGTGCAGGCTGCAGATGTACTTGCCAAGGGGGAGACCTGGGCTGGCTGTGGGTCCTCTCTCCTGCACTGCCATGCCCAGCTCACCCCATGGGAATAAATGTCTCCAGCCTCAGAGGCTAGTGCTGTTTTGTAAAAACGATCTGTTCTCATTTGCATCCTCTTTAATTTTTCTTCTTTTGAGAAAGCCAAATTTCGATTAACTTCAACCGACCCATATTGGATACTAATAAATGTAAGGTATTGTTATAGGTACTGCAAGGAATACAAAGTCACATTTACTAGGCTGTATGTCCCTCAAGGGCAGAGCCCATGTCTTATTATCCTTGTATTCTGCATAGTGCCCAGCACAAAGCAGGGGCTTCATAAATATAACTTGAACCGAACAAAATGAATGTCTCAGCTGTCATCTTTAGGTACTCATTATCAGATAAAAGAGGATAAGGCAAATGCGAAAAATTAATTAAAATCAAGGAAGAATGTACTAAGCCCATAATACAGAGATAAAGTGTTATGAAGAATAACAATAGAGCAATCACATATTTTAGGGGTTAATTAAAAGGAACTTCATGGAGTAGATAATAATGTGGTCCATGAAGAGTGGTGGTGTTGGGTGGAAAAACAGAGCTAAAAAATCAGACAAAGAACATTGAGGATGGAGGGAATAATATGAAAGAAGGTGCTGAGGCTCTGGGAGATGCGGAAGGTCAAGCCTATATAGGTGACATTGCATAGTAATGACACATACAGGCTCTGAGTTCCAATCCCTGTTCTGCCACTTACTAACTGAGCAGCTATAGTCCATTTACTTACGCTCCTCTGTGCCCCCATTTCCTCAACTGCAAAATGGTGATAATAATGGTGTTCTTTTCCACAACGCCACTGAGAGGCTTATATTTGCTCCTACATTGTCTGGCACAAAATGAGTACTCAATAAATGTTATTTATTATTATGACTATAGTAGAAATTTGAACACGGGATAAATATTAGAAAGCTGCTTTCTAATTTCAACTATTCCACTACATAGGAGTCTAATCTTGGGAAGTTTTACTCAGTTAACAAAAAGATATGTCCATCAGTTAGCCTCACTGGGATTCAGCTTTTTCTCTACTAAACAAGAGGTTTGATAGGATTACCACTACGTCCATTTTAGCTCTAAAATTCTATGAGTGTATTTATCATACATGGATTAAAATGCTAGACATTTGTAGGAGAACCAAAAGGAAACACAGATGCAAGCAGAATGCCAAGTTGTGAGAGGCTCTAAGGGCCAGGCAAGAAGTCTGGTATTACAGCGAATGGAGAACTTTTGTGCAGTTCTGAATAGAGGAACAATCTATTAAGTTTCTAGTTTGAAGAGGGGATTTAAGGAATACAGATGTATTTATTAGAGCCATCTCTCTCACCTTACTGCAACAAACCATCCCTGTGTAAATGATTTAACTGGGGGAGGACATAGTTGACAATTTGTTGTGTCAATAAATCAGTGCTAAATAAACAGTATAAAAAAATCCTGGGATTTACTTTACACTGACAATGAAGAAATCCAAATGTGAATTCTAACCATATCATATAGCTAGTCATATCTACAGAGGGATCATGGGCATTAAACACACAATTACTTGTGACTTAAAAAAAAAAAGTGCTCCATGAGAACCATGACAATTTCAGTGATACACTGAATCAAAGTTGTCCAGATACATTCTTTAATGTATTTAATTCAGGGATTTTAAAGTGGAATATTTATTTATTTATTTTTAGAGATTTATTTATATTTATTTATAAATATATTTATTTTATATTTATTTATATATTTATAAACATTATAAATATTTATTTATATATATTTTAGAGAGAGAATGAGAGAGAGGGGAGGGGCAGAAGGAGAGGGAGAGAGAGACTCCTCAGGGAGAGAGAGACTCCCTGCCGAACGGGAACCGGGACGCGG
Source organism: Zalophus californianus (assembly GCF_009762305.2). NCBI lineage: Eukaryota > Metazoa > Chordata > Mammalia > Carnivora > Otariidae > Zalophus > Zalophus californianus. Next base: position 154,216,307 of record NC_045596.1, read on the forward strand.
GACTCCATTCCAGGACCCCGATCTCATGACCTGAGCTGATGTCAAGAGTCGGCTGCTTAACAGATTGAGCCACCCAGGTACCCCTATTTATTTATTTTTTAATGGAATATTTAGATTTTGATTTCATATGACCCCTTTAAGATCTTAGAGTTTAAGTTTTTCAGTGAACAGATTGAGCCACCCAGGTACCCCTATTTATTTATTTTTTAATGGAATATTTAGATTTTGATTTCATATGACCCCTTTAAGATCTTAGAGTTTAAGTTTTTCAGTGATCCCTACTTTAGATACTTCCTTGATAAAACTGTTTCATTTAAAAAGTAATTGTACTTCTTGTAATTTGAACTTGTTACTTCTTGTATTCTGTCAACAAATATTCACTGACTGCCTACTCTACCTACCCAGGACTCTCCTAGGCTCTGTTGAACAACATAGACCAAGTTCATATCTCAGAGCTTATAAATTAGCAGAGAGACTAGATACTGAACAAGAAAACAAACAATAGCAATATATGTACTGTTTTTGAGAGTGAATGAGTTTACCAGATCTTTCCTAAGAAAAGGTTTTCCAGAAAGAGGGTGAAGGGACGTGCAGAAAGACACTGAGCTCCTGACCAGAGCCGCAGGCTTAAGAAGTAAGAGGCAAACAAAACAGGGAGATGAGGCACATGGAAGACACAGGCAGCTCCTGTACAACTAGGCCAAAAGGGCCTCAGAAAGCTGGAAGTAGGCCCCAGGGACCAAGGTGTGTAAATCCAGGCCTTGGTGAGGGAGAGACATCCCAGGCACGTGGAGGCACCTGCTGGGAGCAGATCACAAAGGTGACCCTGAAGTTCTTCAGAGAGAGCACCTCCCTGGTCCTGGAAGTGGGCAGGAACTAGAAGCCAACTCTGAACAGGATGTGGAGGCCACACAGTGCTGACGAGAGCCAGTGCTGTGCCCTGGGCTGACACTGGGTCCTGGGATCTGCTGTGCCTGCAGTGGGACGAGAAGGTGCCAGGGCACACCTGCCCCCAGACACTGGGCTGTGAAGGAGCTGGCTGGGTCTCCCTGACACTCTTGACCCAGGTCCAGAGGCATAAAAGGGAGCAGGGGCAATGAGAGACAGGATTGCTACTGGAGGATGGCTTGCGGACTGGCCCTTGAGCTGGAAAAGAGCTTGACTTCCTGGAAGGGCAACAGGAGATCAGTGTGGCTGGAAGGGAGTGCCAGCAGGTGGGTGAGGCTGGAGGGCCTGGTGGGGCCAGGTAGTTGGAGGGCATACCAAGGATTCTGGATTTTCTTCCATGCACAATGAAAAGCCACTAAAATGTTTTTAATGAGAGAATGTATGGTCTCATTTACATGATATAAATATTACTCTTATTGCTGTATGGAGGAGAAGCAGGTATGAAGTTGGGGAAGCAGTTGGACAGTATAGTTTGTGGTATATTTTACAGGTAGAATCTACTTATTTGGAAAGGGAACAAACAATCAGTCTTACAGGGTAATACAATTTAGAGTTGAAGGGAATTTCAGTTAAAGCCCTGATTTTCACATGCTCTTTAGAATTTAAACACATTTTCAAATGAGATTTTATTCAAGAATCCCACAATCCAAAGTTGCATTGGGTGAAGTAGGTACGGGAGCAAGAAACCCAGAATCCACCCTAAAACTGGGCGACTAGCTTTACCATACTGGTGGCCCCTTCAATAGAACCTGAGGAAGAAAGTGGTACACAGCTTGAAAACCATGTTATAACCATTTATTGGAAATGTTTTATTTTATAGCTACATTAGTTCAGCAAGTATTTATAGAGCACTCCCCATCTGCCAGGCACTGTGCTAAGCTCTCATAAAGCTTCATGTTTTAATTAGGAGGCAGATGAGAAAAGAACAAGCAAATACATCAACAAGATAGAGAATGTGTGATACATGTCATGGATGGTAACCTGGAGGTGAGCCCACTAAATTGGGTGGTAGGAGACAAATGCTACCTTTCGAGGAGGTAGCATTTGAGCTGGGTCTTTGTGGTAGATACTTGTTCAAATCTGTGGTTGTCTAATACTTTGTGGATGTCTGCCTAGATTTTGCAGAATTTCTCACCTTCTCCCACTTGCCCAAGGTAAAAGTGAAATCTTGCTTTGCCAGCCTCCCTGCTACCAGAGCACGTTCTTAGGGCATAAGCTCCTCCAACCAGATGTACTCTGTTGTTTAAGTACCTGACAGTTAGCTTTTTAAATTGTAATGTAAGTTCCTGACATGAACCTTTTGGTTGTTGAGGCATCCACTTCAAAGACATCTATCTTGAATAAACACATTGCTGGCTACCCAGCTAGATAAAGAAGAGCCAGGCCATTCTACCCATACATTCCCCTTTTTAGAAAGTTCTGGTTGGCCCAAATAACTGATGATTTGACCATTCACTTTTCCCTGCCCATACTTTAATCCCTGCCCTTCTGTTTTATGTTCACCAGTAAAGAGTGAATCCACAAAACCCTAGATGCTCCACATTTGACTCCAAAAGAGGCAGAACCCCAGATCCACTTTCTCTCATTGTCTCTCTACCTGTGACCTCACAGGGTGGCCCTGGGTGTGCCATGTATCCTCCAGGATTCATGAGTAATAAACTTTGTTTTTTTCAAAGTGCTCTGATGGTTATTGCTCAGGTGCATCTTCCAATCACAAGGGCCAGTCCAGCCACAACATTGGCTCTGGTCAAGAAAAGGTCTAGGGGGGCTTGCCACAAGTAGTACAAGCTCAGGTGAGGGCCTCCAGGCACTTCTAGTCTATAGCATCACCACTGATGGCTGAGACAGACATGAAACACACCCACTAGAGATTCTGACTCAGAAATTGTGATGTGAGGAGAAGTGGTACCTTTAAAGCATTCCAAGAAGGGTGGTGGATCTTGCTTGAGAATCAGTAGGCAAGAGGTCTTGTTGGGGGCATCCCTCACCCAGCATCGTAGTGTGGGCTGTGTGCCGTGCTTCCGTGCTTCATGGCGGCACCAGTCAGATTTCCAATGGAGTAGCTGCTTATGGTATCATACAGGCTGCTTCCCGGCTCATCTGCAGATCTGGGAACCCCTGACCTGACTTAATAAATTACTTTCCTGTTTGAACCAGCTTCAGTGAGTTCTGTTCTTTGTGACTTAGAATCCCAACCGAAGCAGTAATTGATTCTAGGAGTGTCTGCAGTCAATGGGTCTGCAAGGAAATAGAATACAAGGATGATGGGGTAGTCTGTCTGCTTCTGAGCTGAAGAGCTTATAGAAAGAAAACAAGTTCAAAGTCTTTATTTTCCCAGACTGAGGCATAATTAGAAAGCCAGGGAATTTCTCTGATTTCTAAGGCAGTATTAAAAGAATAACTTGTCTTTGCTGAGGACACGGAGCTCAAGTAGTCAAAAATCAAAGTCAAGATTTGAGCCTGAGGGTTGCCAAAATTCAGAGTGAGAGAGTGACATCACCAAAGTAGAGTGCAGGAAACCCCAGCTTC